>NW_026705404.1:0-725705 GCF_029867415.1 Vicia villosa | reverse complement strand
TTACTAATTAAATTAGACATATAAACCAAAAATAAGTGATAATTAATAGAACATAATTAAGCCAATTTATTTCGGATCCCTGCGGTTAACTTACTTTACATACCGACACCTTTAGTAATTTAGCCAGACATATTAATACGATTAAACATGCATAAATCGGTTCGGTTCATAATAATAAGCATATTAAATGGCATATAATATATCATGCAAACAAATATAAATAAGGCGGTAAATAAAAACCTGAATTAAATAAATGGTAACTGGATCTTCAAGTACTGAACTTCCACCACAGGTTGGCTGGATCGTTCTTCGGAATTTAAATGGCAGAAAATAAAAACAAGGAAATAAAACAATAAATCTAACATAAGGCTAGATCTACGAAAAGTTCACAACAATTTCCAGTGTAGAAATCGTTGTGAGAAAATAAACGGTTGAATGAAAGCAGAATAAAGAAAAGCGGTTCGCGGTACAATTTCGGCAGCACTTCGTTGGCAGGAAATCGGACCGACTGAAGTGAAGTATCTGCCTCTATTTATAGGCGAGGCTTTGCAGTTGGAATCCGTGAATTGAGGGAGCTTTTCTGACTGGGACTTGGAGACGTGCGTCTCCGCTTCTTTAGGAAGTGCTTTGAACGACCTGAGACGTGCGTCTCAAGTGGAGGAAAAATAGGGGCATGGAGACGTGCGTCTCCCTTTTGCTTGCGTGGCATAGAGAACGTGGAGACGTGCGTCTCCACTTGCTTGTATAGTTTGGGCTACGCATCTTTGTTCCTTTGTGGGCTGGTTCGTCTCCTTTGGGCCTTTGGGTCTTCTTTAGCATATTTGGACCTTATTTGCACTCCCTTTTTACTTTAGCACCCATTTTTCATCTTTTAGGCATGAATAGTGGTCGTTTTAGCTCCATTTCTTCTCTTTTTCGCAATTAGTCGTAATAAGAGTGTAAAACCTGAAACAAAGCAAAAACTCGCGTAATATCATAATAAATCAATATAATAAACGGAAAAATGCTATAAATATCTATGGATTTTAAGCTAAATATACGATATAAAATCGTGTTATCAAACCTTCCCTTTGTATAACCTACCCCCCGAACTCAAAGTCTTTTCAAAGGTCTTTCCTGTTCTTTTTGCCTTTCCTAATTGGATAAAATAAAAGTCGGTGGCGACTCTTGCTTACCGCGACATTTTCTTTAAAGTCAGTTCAACGTATTACAGTGTGCTCTACACCTTCTGGACCTTCACTAAAGGACATTGTCAAATAAATGGATGCAAATAATCTCCAGTTTCAACAACAAATAGATTATAATTTTCAAACTTTGCAAACACAGATCGGATAACTTGTCACTTCGATAAATGTCATGCAACAAGCTCAAGGATCAAACCAACAATCCTTGGAAGAGCATTCTATTTTTCAAATAGAGTTGCTTTCTGAAACTTCTGATGATACCTGTACTGATTTGTTTGCAGTTGATTTTCCATCATTGTCTGGTTTTGATGATGTTTACTCTTGTGATGTTTGTACTGACACTAAAATTTGCTCTATCTGTGCCGAAATTGAGGTTGCCTTGCAAGTTGATATTCTTACTGCAGATGTGGTTGCAAATGAAATTGTGCATGTAGATGAAGCTCTCAATACCCCGGCTCTCCGAAACAAACCATCCATCGAACAACCACCTTCCCGAGAGTTGAAACCAATTCTTGAAAATCTTAAATATGCTTATTTAGAGATGAATGAAAAAGTTCCGGTTATAATTTCTTCTAAACTTTATTTTGATCAAGAAAGTAAGTTTATGCAGGTTTTGAAGAAGCATAAGAAAGGAATTGGATGGACCTTGGATGACATTTATGATATTAGTCCGTCCATGTGTATGCATAGGATCTCACTCGAAGATGTGGAAAAAGTAGTGAGGCATCCCCATAACCTTTTGATCCTTGATGTTGTGAAATATGAGATCACCTTCACGTGCTTATTCGACACTTTTATTTTTAGAAGAAAATTCTTTGATCCTGGAATAAAATGCGAAGGCACTGATAAAATTTTCAAACACAACAGTCACCTCCTCAAGCTATTCCATGAGATCCCCACATTGGAAGATGAAAGTATAGAAAATCTCTCTTTGGAAAATGTTGCTTATGCGATCACCTATCCTCCTTAACTGCTCGGCTTTGTTCTTTCCTTTCTCTCATCCTTATTTTATATTTATGTCATTTCAATGAGGACAATGCTTATTTTAAGTGTGTGGGGAGAGAATCATTTTTTTTAAAATTTTCTTTGTGTTTTCTTTCTTTTTCTTTTTGTTTGTTTCCCTATCAAAATTATTAAAAAAATGTTTTTGTTTTGTTTTGTTTTGTTTTAGAAACGCTATGCATTTTTTAAAAAAGTTTTAGGCTATGGATTCATTTAAGATGGTTAGTTTGTGGAGATTTGGGAAAAATTTACAAGATCGATATCATTTTAACACCTTAAGTCTATTGAATATGGAAATCAAATTGAATACTTGTTATGACATAACCTTGAATTCTCATTCTCTAATAGCTCTTGAGTAGTTTATCTTTGAAGTCGGCACCATCTCACTCACGCTCTACGTAAGGAAGCCGATGAAAATAAGTGAGTGATCTAAAGTTTTAATTAAAAAAAATTAGGGAATGCACCTTCTAAGTTGGGTGACTCTCACCCAATCACTTAACCCAATAGTTGTGGAACCTACAAAAACATAATAATAACACGTGTTGTTGGTTGGTTCAGAGGTTTCTGGTGCTGAACTTGGTAGGGCGGATTACAGTCTGATTCTCCGCAACTACAATTGGGTAAATAAGGGATTATGCCACTTAGTTACCAGTACCCCGTGCAAAAGGATTAGAATCACTAACTGGTCGCCTTACTATGAATGTGTAGAGATAACAGGCTTAATGTGATTGCACTAGAATGAAAGAGTGCGGAAAGGAGGATGAGTAAGTTAGGTTTAGCATAATAACATGATTGAGATTGATTTGTATAAGAAGGAGGCTTATGACCGCACAATTGCGGAGTAGTGTTCTTATGATATTCTTAGTGTGTAAGATTAGTATCTATCGATGCAATCTTAACCAAAGAAGAGTTTGTAGCCTAGAATGAGTATCTGAGTGTTGTGGTGTTACATGAGTTTTGATTTTATTTTGCTTGGAGTGCAAAAGTCAAAATGTGAGGGAATTTGATCAGTGCATTTTAATGCATATTCTTCTATGTTTGTACTTAGAAATTTCCATGGTTTGTTTTGTTTATTTTTGCCTTTTATGATGTTTTTATAATTTAGTTTATTTTTGCCTTTATTTGATTTTCTTATTTTATTTTCAGCAATGGAAGCTTTCAATAAAAAATTCATATTTGTAGCTACGGAAATAGGATCGACTCATTCTAATAATCGCTGGAAAGCTGAGAGAAAGAGCTACAACTTTCATGTTGGGGTCAGAGGCAGATTCAGAATGCATAATTCCAAGAAGTTTGTTGAAGTTTCTGACTTTAGAAATTAAGTTGTTTTAGGTGATTTTTTATGGGCCTGGGTTATGTTTTCGACCCGGTTCAGATTGTGAGAAACCTTAGGTTGTTAAAACACTTGTGGCAGCCGCTACATGAGGGGTACCTTCTTTTCACGATAAACTTTGTTTTGTACGAACCAGTCGATGGAGAAATAATCCTAAGGGGCAATCTGCCGAATTCGAATTCCACAAGACTTTGAGGTTATTATCAATTTCACTTTAATTCAGTTACTTTCTAATTTGTTCTATAATTTTCGTTTGCTAAATTCGTTTCTTGTAGAATAGATTGGATTTAATTCGGTTGATATATGTTCCTTACTTTAATCGCGTTTACCTTAGCTTTTTCGTTAATTCGTGCTATCTTTAATCGTTTGCTTAATTTGGTGAACCGTTTGCTTAATTTGGTGATTAGGAACATGTCATACCCCAATTTTGACCCTAAGATCATACATCATTTGCATCTCAATCATTAATCAAGAGCTACATCTTGAAGCTTTGTATTTGGTGTTGTACTCACCTCATCTTCAAGGGGGACCATCAAGCACCTTTATTTCTTTATCCTCTATATATTATACTAACCAAAATACCAAAAATATTGCTTTATTCCTTTTGTATGTTTTTGTTTTTTAGGTATCAAGTCAAAGCATCCATTAAACAAGGCATTTTCAACATTTTTGCACAGGGGAAATCGATCTCCCTCTGGAGTAAATCGACTTCCATACTGCATTTTGTGCCAGGATTTCACTTAGAGCAGGAGTAAATCGATTTTCCTCTAGGGTAAATCGATTTCATGCAGCAAATTTGGCCAAAAAAGAGCAATTCTCAAGTTTAGTGATATTTGGCACTATTTTCATTTATTGAGAGAATATTCTTGATCTCATAATTCCATACCTCATTATTATTAAATTCTATCATACACCCTCATTTGATGACATGTGCACCACTTGATCATTTTTTGACATTAATCTCATTTCTTTGATCATTTTTTATCATCATCAATATTTCACATCATTACCATAATTAATTTCTTTCATAAACCCCATTTTAATCCCATTTTTACCAATTAAATTCAAATTAATCTCCCAAAGACAGTTACCAATTTTCCACTACCCTCACTCCCAATTCTATAAATAGAGGCCTCCTCTCGTTCATTTCACAAACTTTTGATAGCCAAAATCACTCTTGCAAAATACTCTCCCAATCCTTTCCAAAACTCATTTCACTAAAAGCTCATTTTCATAAAGTTAATGAGATTCACATTGAATCTTACTAATATTTGAGCTAAACCTCCATCCAAACACTTTTTCTTCATCCATTCTTGGTAGATCAAGGCTTGCTGGAGATTGTTCTGGAAGAAGTTGTTTGAAATTGGTAATTTCTTGATCCACTTTCATCCTTCAAGATGTGATACTTTGTGGATCTTGATTGTTACATTTGTGTGGTTCCTATGGTGGTATTTGCTCATGGTTTAATGATATTTTCGTGCACAAGTGCAAGCAAGATCATAAGGTGTTTGATAATATGTTTGAGCAAGGAATTCTCCCTTTAGATGTTGTTTTTTCTAAAAAATGCACAGGGGAAATCAATTTCCCTGTTGTTGTTTTGAGTAGATTTTGAAAATGCTTCAGGTGATATCGGTTTCCTGGGTAAATCAATTTCATGCTGACAGAATGCTGTTTTTTTGTTGTTGCCTTTTTTAACTTATTTTTGGCGATTCTTCTTCTACTTCTTTCTTTGATGTTTGCTTTGAATTGAAAATTTAGAGGTCTAATTCCTCTTCAAATTCAATGGACTTAGGGTGTTGATGAAGTTGGATAAACATTCTTTAATTCAAATCTATCATACACTACAAAAAACGCATGTGTATAGCGTAGGGGTGTTAAAAAATTTGGCTAACTGAACCAAATGCCTGATCTGAATTGAATTGAACCATAAAAAACTTAAACCATTTAAATGGTTAATGAATTGAATTGTTTATTTTAACCAATTCAATTAATCTAATTGAATTTAAAAATCAATTTAAATTGTTATAAACTCTTTTCACAAATCTAATTATTATTATTTAACAAATTGAATAAATTTAACAAAAAAATCTAATAAATTTTTTAATTACAATAACTTTTTCAATTTGTTTACAAGTTGTTTCCCACAAAGTGTGAAATCCCCAAAAAAATATAAATCAAGTTTCTCTCTAACTCGCACTAAACTTCAATTTCAATTTCACCTCCAGGTTCAATTTTCGATTTCAGCTTTACGTTATTCATTTTCATTGGATTTTAATTTCAATTGATTTCAATTTTCACTAGATTTCAATTTAACCTTCGGGTTTGATTTTCGTTTATGATTTTCAAATTTTCGAATCGATAACTTTCATGTTTGATTTTGTCTTTGCGTAGATGCTTTGTTTGAGGATTTATGATTCATTTTCTAATTTGAGTGCATTTTGGATTTCGCAGCGACAAGGAATTCAAGCTTTTCTGAGAGGTTCTTCGGTGGTGGTTTCTACTCAAACGAGTGACTTTGATAACGGAGGTTGCGGCGGTTGCTATAGTAGCTAGAGAGCTACGATTATTCTACTTTCAATTTCGATTTCAACAATTTCATTAGATTTCACCTTCTCTACTCCGATCTTCTTCGTGCAAACTCTTCTCTCGACTCTGTTTGAGGTAAACTTGCTATCTATGCTCTCAATTTCACTTTGAATCAAAATAACTTACTAGTTGTTGTCTTAATCATTATTTGCTTGCTGTGTTTTGTGTTTTGGATATGAAAATTGATGAGAAATGTATTGAATTATATTCACCCATAATATACATTAATAGTTATACAGTTATGGTTGGATAAGTTCATGATTTGATGAATTTTGTCTAGCTTATTAATCTCAATTCAAGAATACATGCTCCTTAAAGCTTATGCGGTTATAAACATGCATTACATCAAATCATGGTGTTCCCAGGCTGGATTGGACAGAATTTAGCTTAGCTCGTTACCCAATCCATTAAGATTTTAATGGGTTGAATTTCTCGTACAACCGATAATTTCGCTATCAAAATCGAACCAAACCAATCTAATCGCCTACAAGTTGAGTTAGGTTGGATTCGCAGATTGTAAATAAAATAAAAAAAAATAGTTATTTTCTAATTTTTTTCTAATTATAAAAATATAATAATTCAATTCAATACAATTGTATGCATTTCCAACACTTAAATTGAATGAAACACATCCTATATTGCCATAACATGTTGAATTCTATTAAACATCCTTGAATCTCTACCCCAAAAGTTAGCTCTAAGGATGATGTTGCTCTCACATATTTATATGTTCAATTACTCGCAAACCTAAGTAATGTGAGACTTCAAATAAACTTCAACAACACAAATATATATTCAACATCCACCTCACGCCTAGCGTGGATCTGTGTCAAATGTTCCCATATATTATAATCCTTAGTCCAACTCTAATACCATGTTAAATATTCTTGAATCTCAACCTCAAAAATTAAATATGAAGTGCTCTCGCATATTTATATGCTCAACAACCAAGAACTTCAAATAATCTTCAACATCACAAATTCAAACATACTAAAAAATAGAAGCTATATGTGCTATAAATAAACAAAGTCCATAAAAAACTGTTTATTATTAAAAAATCATCCCAAATATAAGAGACTATCATCTTCAAAATCCTAACACCCATTTTTTATAAGAGTCATTAACCATTAACAATAAGTCAATAACTATCATTAAAATGGTTATTGTTAAGAATACTAAATACAGAGAGATAGAAGAGACTGGCAGTATATTATTTCTCGTAAAATGATTGGTGTGTTTTACATATACCACGAAGTGGTATTTATAGTATTGAGGTTTCATCATTTGCTGTGCATATATGTTACTGTGCCAAGTTGAAGACTGTTCATTGGTATTTCAAAATAGTTGTCATAATGATTACTTATTATTATAACACTCCTCCTTTTTGAAATATTTGTCGTAGTGCTCAGTTGAAGTCTTGTTGAGACGAATCCTATGGAAACATAAGTTGCCTCGTTAAAAACCTTATTAGGAAAAACCCATTGGGATAAAAACCTTAATAAGGGAAAAAGAGTACAACATTATGCTCCCCCTCAACAGAACACATATAGGTTCCTTTTAAAGATCTCGAAGGTGACACGTTCCAATATTTTGTACATGCTTCTTGAGAATTGATGTAGGAAGTGCCTTTGTAAAGAGATCTGCCACGTTATCACTTGAATGAATATACTGAATATCAACCTCTTTGTTTCTTTCCAAATCTTGTGTGAATGAGAAAAACTTCAGAGGGATATGCTTGGTTCTGTCACTTTTTATGTAACCTTCTTTCATCTGGGTAACACATGCCGCATTGTCTTCATACAAAGTTGTTGGATTATTATCAATTGGTAAACCAGACGCTCCCTGGATATGTCGAGTTACCGATCGTAACCATCTACACTCTTTGCTTGCTTCATGAAGGGCAATTACTTCTGCATGATTTGAAGAAGTTGCTACAAGAGTTTGCTTTTGAGATCTCCATGATATTGCAGTGTTGCCATATATGAATATATATCCAGTTTGTGATTTAGCATTATGTGGGTCTGACAAATATCCTGCATCTGCATAACCAAGCAAAACTGGTTTTGTATTGTTAGAATAAAATAAACCAAGATCAGATGTACCTCGAAGATATCGAAATATATGCTTTATTCCTTTCCAATGTCTTTTAGTAGGGCATGAACTAAATCTTGGTAGTAAATTCACTGCAAAAGCTATATCGGGTCTTGTATAGTTAGCAAGGTACATGAGTGCCCCAATGGTACTGAGGTATGGAACTTTTGCACCAAGATCCTCTTCGTTACTTTCCTTAGGCCTAAAAGGATCCTTTTCAATATTAAGGGTTCTACCCAACATTGGACTACTCAAAGGATTTGCCTTATCCATGTTGAACCTTCTCAATACCCTTTCTGTATAATTTGATTGGTGTACTAATATACCATTTTTAGTGTACTCAATCTGTAAACCAAGGCAGAATCTGGTTTTTCCGAAATCTTTCATTTCAAATTCTTTCTTTAAATAATTTCTTGCTTCTTTGATTTCTTTATTAGTCCCAATGATATTTAAATCATCAACATAAACATCAATTATTACAAATCCATATGTCGTTTTTCTTATAAAAACACAAGGACAAATAGGATTATTCTCATAGCCTTCTTTAAGTAAATATTCACTTAGACTATTGTACCACATGCACCCTGGTTGTTTTAATCCATACAATGATCTTTGCAACTTAATTGGATACATTTCTCTAGGTTTTGATGTCTCAGACATTTTAAATCCTTCTGGGATTTTCATGTATATATCAGTATCAAGTGATCCATATAAATAAGCAGTAACAACATCCATAAGATACATATCAAGATTGTTAAATACTGATAAACCAATTAAATAACGGAAAATAATGACATCCATAACAGGAGATAATGTTACCTCATAATCAATTCCTGGTCTTTGGTAAAAACCTTGTGCAACGAGACGAGCTTTGCATTTGACAATCTCATTTTTCTCATTTCGTTTTCTTACAAAAAACCATTTATACCCAATAGGTTTCACACCTTTAGGTATAGCCACAATAGAGCCAAATACTTTTCGATTATTAAGAGAATTTAACTCAGTATCTATAGCATCTTTCCAATTTTTCCAGTCATGTCTATTTTGACATTCATTCATAGTTCGTGGTTCTGGATCATCATTAATAATTTCACATGCAATGGAAAATGAAAATATTTCATCTATATTCATACCTTTTCGGTTCCACAAATTTCCCGTATCAACATAATTAATTGAAATCTCAAGATCATTCTTATTTCTAGTTTCACTATCAATGATCTCATTTTCATCATCTTGTGCTTCTTCGAGAGCACACTTTTCAATTTTGGACTTATCATTATCTAGTGTCTTTTTAAGATCACTTTCAATCATATTCACCTTTTCTATTCCCTTTCTTTTTCGGAGATTTTTGTCTTTGGATCCCATAGGTCGGCCACGTTTCAAGTGTGCTTTAGATGTACTTGCTTCATTATTTTGATTTGAAATCTCAATCCTAGCTGGGACATTTATAGCCGGTACATGTGACTTTGTTACTCTTTTCAAATCAGTAAATGAACCTGGAAATTCATTTGCTAAATCTTGTAAGTGAACTATTTTCTTTACATTTTCTTCCCACGATCTATTATATGGGTCCAAATGTAATAAATGAGGTACATGCCATGTTATGTCATTTTTTGATTTTTTATTCTCTCCCCCAAGAGTTGGAAATATTGTTACGTCAAAATGACAATCAGCAAATCTTGCCTGAAAAACATCACCTGTTAAAGGTTCAAGATATCTAATAATAGATGGTGATTCATACCCCACATATATACCTAACCTCCTTTGAGGACCCATCTTTGTTCTTTGTGGTGGTGATATTGGGACATATACTGCACACCCAAAAATCTTTAAATGAGAAATATCTGGTTCTTTTCCAATTGCAAGTTGATATTGGGACTCAGCTAAACCATTTTGTGTATGTACATGAGGAACAGGATGTTCAACAGTAATACCAATTGACATGCAATAATTATTAAATGATTCAGATGTAAATTCACCAGCATTGTCAAGTCTAATTTTCTTTATAGTATAATCAGGAAATTGAGCTCTAAGTTTAATTATTTGTGCGAGAAATTTTGCAAATGCCATATCACGACTTGACAACAAGCATACATATGACCATCTACTAGAAGCATCAATTAATACCATAAAATACCTGAATGATCCTGACGGTGGATGGATAGGTCCACATATGTCTCCTTGAATTCTTTCAAGAAATGCAGGTGATTCTGTCTTAATCTTTCTTGGTGAATGCTTTGTTATTAGTTTGCCAAGAGAGCAAGCTTCACATGGTTTATCATCTTGTGTAAGTTTTAAACTTTTCAATGGATGACCATGAGTACTTTCAACTATTTTACGCATCATTGTTGAACTAGGGTGACCTAAACGGTCATGCCATAAAATCACAATTTTGGGATATTCTTTTACTACTAAATTGCATTAAATTTCCTGTATATATGTGTAATGTAAACCAGAAGGCAATTTTGGTAGTTTTTCTAAAATTTTCTTCTTTCCCAAAACATTAGAAGTAATATTAATGTATTTCATATTACCTTCAGTTGCAGTTTCAGTATCGTATCCTTGACGACAAATGTCATTAAAACTCAACAAATTTCTCTTTGATTTTGGAGAGTATAAAGCATTGTTAATGACAAATTTTGTCCCATTTGGTAATATGAACATAGCATTACCTGTTCCTTCAATCAAATCTGCAAGACCTGAGATTGTATTTATTATACCTTTAGTGGGATTTATTTCAGTAAAATATTTCTTACTTTTGAGGATTGTGTGTGTAGTTCCACTGTCCGGAATGCAAATGTCTTTGACATGTTCCATGTATAACCTTCTTAAAATAGACATAAGATTAAATAGAGTAAATTAACAACATATTTAACATTATTATTTCATGCAAACATAAGATACATCTCAACAACATACAAATGCTTAAGTTGATACATATTTCAAATATAAAACAAGCACACCAAACATTATTCAAATACATATTTTAAATAGTTACTTAATCAGTTTCACCTCCAACAAAGTCAGCAGTCTCAAAATAGGTATTATTGTTTCTGAGTTCAATCTCATTAAAATTCACTTCTTTTCCCTTTTCTTCAACATATGCCATTGGTCTTTTACACAAATGTTCTGGTGTTCTACACACCTTAGACCAATGGCCTTTCTTTCCGCATCTGTAGCATATATCTTCATAATTCCTTGAGGGACTGTAGCGGGGAAAATCTGAGACCGAAGCCATGGAATTGACTCGACTCAATATTTCGTTTGAAATCGCCACCGCACTTTATTTTTTCAAAGGAAAAGGGAAAAGAACAAAAAAACCCAAAGTTTTGTTTTTAAAACAAGAAAGAGATCTCAGGTACGGATGTTGATTATATGAGGGGAAGGTTTAAAGCACCCCTCATATCTGTGGTACTCCACAGGAACCTTTTTGAAAATCTGTGTCGTGTGTGCTAAAAAACGGGTTTGTTTTATTTTTAAAATAAGCTCGGCAAAGCGTTAAGCTTTGTGCCTACATACCTCCTCGGTGCAATGGAGAAGTCAGAGCTAATGTAGTTCCGCTTAAAGGGAAAACATTTTTTAAAGAAAAAAAACGAATAAACACTTTATCGTCGTCGGAGAGAAATACTCAGCCATTGATCTTGAGCATGAGAACAAATGAGTTCTTTGCATCGCAAATGAAAGAAGGGCTCCAACTCGGATAAAATCAACAAGTATGCCTCTAGCTCTCTCATGCGGAAAAGATCTCATTATATCAATCAATTTCAAAATCGTGGGGTATAACCACTCGTTTCGACAATTAATAGTGTCTAAACTTTTGAAAAAAAGAGGAAAAGGCCACTAAGGGCGAAAGATATTTTTAAGAAAAAGGTTTTGAAAAGGTTTGCAAACATAAGAAGGTTTTTGAAAAAGGGAGAAGATTTTGAAAATTTAAGAATGGGAGGAGATGAAGAGGCTATCCTATTGCGTAAAATAAAAGCTAAGGAAAGAAATGGTCTAACCGAAATAAGAAGCCAACACTTGACATTGTGAGTCAAGGTAGATTTCCCATCCTTTGGAATATCAATACTAAACCAACATTATCACTTGGGGATCCAGATGAACTTATTATCTTAGCACCACTTTGCATTAAGCACATTAAAATTCTGACAAAAATCGGGCAGAGTAACGGCTGTTTTCGGCTAAAATCCTTATATCGATGCCTTGGAATTAACCATCAAGGGCTTTCAAGGAAATACCTGCACATACAAACAGACAACAATCCAATGCCAGACAGACAGAATAACAACAGAGTAACAACAGAATAAGGGTCCAGAGGCACTAAGTCCATAAAGTCCGAATCTCCAAAATGCTAGGGATAGTAACCAATAGTCCAAAAGAGAGCCTTAAGTGTCTTTTAGATTTTTGTTGTTTATTAGTGTTTTAGCATAAAAGTAAAGTATGGTCCAAGTGGACAAAGAGAAAATGGCGGAAACATAAACATATGTCCAAATGGACAAAGAGAAAATAGCGGAATATAAACGTCCAAATGGACAAAGGAAAAATAGCGGAATGTAAATATGATGAAATGATAAAATAAAGCGATAAAGTGAGAAATATAAAGAGCGGTATAATAAAGTGCGGAAATTAAAGTTAGTTGTTAGATGTTAAAGATAACCATCTTGAAACTTGTCAAGTATGTTATCAAAGTTAGTAAGAAAGATCGATGGTGAGTGAAGGATGTTCTCGGATTTAAATTTAATGGAAACTTATCAGAAGCTTGATAGAATCATAGCGACTACATGATAAATTTCCATAAGTCTTAAATCAACCGCATACAATTCTCTTCCATATTTGATCTTTTTTAATCGGGACACAAAATATTGCGCTATGTTAAGCAGATCGCCAAGTGATTTATGTAGAAATCACCCTACAACGAGGCCGGTCAAAACTTTATGTGCTAATGCATGCGAGAGAAATGATATGTAGATCATTCTCTGAAAGCAATACCGCACGAAAAGAAAATCGGTAACGATTTAGTCTTTACTAAGAATCCATAAGAATTCTCAAAGTATTAAGACTTTCATCGATCAAAAGAAAAAAAAGAGAAGAAGAAGATAAAAAACATAAAAGATAATCAACTCACACTATCATTAATATCATTCATCTAATATTATGGATTTGGTCATTTCAAACCTATCAACATCCTAGATCCAATGATATTAATGAAGTGGAGGAAAAAGGAAACCAAAACAAGCATAAAAAAGGCAAAAAACCACATTCTGCCAGCAGGAAATCGATTTCATGCAGGGGGAACTCGATTTCCATAGTGCAGTTTTCAAAAAAAAACAAGTTACGTACAGCATGAAATCGATTTCAGCCTTAAGGAAATCGATTTCATCAGTGTAAATTTCAGCAAAAACATCATTTAAAGACATGAAACTTGATTTGAACAAATATACAAACACCTTATGATCACATATCAATTGGAGCACGAATTTTCCATCATAAAACCAGCAAATATCATCAATATAGCATCAAAGATGCATCACATACAAGCACAAAAGAATCACATTATGGTAGATGAAAAAGGATGATGAAAATTACCAATTCTTGAACAAAACTTAGATCCACTTCAATAATCACTAACACAAATCTTGATCTCTCAACAATTGAAGAAAAAAAGAGTGAAATGAAAGGTGGCTTAGCCTAAAGTTTGTGAGGTTCAAGGTGTGACTCATAAACTTTATGAAAGAACAAAGAGCTTTGGTGAATTTGATAGGGATGAGAAGAGAAATTGCAAGGGTTTTTTGGCTCTCAAAGCTTGTGAAATGAGAGAGTAGAGGTCTCTATTTATAGAATTGGAGCAAGAGTAGTGGTAGTTTGGTCTTTTTGTGTTTGGTAATTAACTTGTGTTTAATTGGTAATTAAAGTGGCATTTAAATGGTAAGAATGGTAAAATGAGGTTTAAGTTGGTTTAATGAAGGGGTTAATTATGATGAGGTGGAAAATTGATAAAATGACAAAAATGATCAAAGAAAAAGGTGCCAAAATGATGTCAAGCTTCCCTCCTTATATTTTTTTGAATTTTGCCTTAAGGAAATCGATTTCCCCAGGAGTGAAATCGATTTCATACTGTTCCAGAAGAGAATTTGGCGCAAAATACACTAGGGAAATCGATTTACCTAGGAGGGAAATCGATTTCATGCTGTCCAGAATGTGATTTTGTTGAAGATTGCTGCAGGGAAATCGATTTACCCAGTGGAGAAATCAATTTCATCAGTCCAAAATGTGAAGAATGCCTTGTTTATTGCATGTCTTGGCTGGGTACCTACAAAACAAAAGCCTACAAAGAAACAAAGCAATATTTTTGGTATTTGGGTTAGTATAATATGCATACAAGATAAACAATCATTGGTGCTTGATGGTCCCTCTTATTGATGAGGTGAGTGCAACACCACAAACAAAACTTCCAAGTGAAGCTCTTGATTAATGATTGGGATATGAATGATATAGGATCTTAGGGTCAAAAATTGGGGTATGACAGATGCCCCTATTTAAGTTTCTTCGATTTGGAGATATGATGATTGGAAATCTTCGTTTTGACGAAATCGAAGAGACTTAAATATATAGAACACAATTTTTGAACCTAAGATGCTATGCAATGTTTAATGAATGCATATGATGAGGATAAAACATGGCAACACCGGGAGAAAAAAGGAACTCCACTGGGGAAAACAAATGTCTTGCTGGCATAACTCCATTGGGGAAGGCAAGACTTTGTTGGAGAGACGAAACTTTGGTGGGAAAAGAAACTTCTCTGGGGAAAACATTTCGCACCAGAGAGGTTAAAGCATCACCTTTCGCTGGAGGTGAGAAAATGGGGTATCCTCTTTCACTGGGGATGAGAAAGTATGCATCCTGAATCAGAATGCCAATCTTCCGTTAACACACCATCATACCACTGATGATATGAAGAGATGTATCGCCGTACCACTGACGATAACATATACCAACGTTCCATTGAAGGTATGAAGAGATATACCACCGTACCACTGATGATATAAAAAGAGACAATTCATCGACGTACCACTGACGATGAAAGAGATGTACCGCCGTACCACTGACGATAACACATACCAAGGTTCCACTGAAGGTATGAAGAGATATACCACCGTACCACTGATGATATAAAGAGATGTACCGCCGTACCACTGACGATAACACATACCAACGTTCCACTGAAGGTATGAAGAGATATACCACCGTACCACTGATGATATAAAAAGGGATAATTCATCGACGTACCACTGACGATGAAAGAGATATACCGTCGTACCACTGACGATAACACATACCAACGTTCCACTGAAGGTAAAAAGAGGTATACCACCGTACCACTGATGATATAAAAAGAGATAATTCATCGACGTACCACTGACGATGAAAGAGATATACCGCCGTACCACTGACGATAACTCATACCAACGTTCCACTGAAGGTATGAAGAGATATACCACCGTACCACTGATGATATAAAAAGAGATAATTCATCGACGTACTACTGACGATGAAAGAGATATACCGCCGTACCACTGACGATAACTCATACCAACGTTCCACTGAAGGTATGAAGAGATATACCACCGTACCACTGATGATATAAAAGAGATAATTCATCGACGTACCACTGACGATGAAAGAGATGTACCGCTGTACCACTGACGATAACACATACCAACGTTCCACTGGAGGTATGAAGAGATATACCACCGTACCACTGATGATATAAAAAGAGATAATTCATCGACGTACCACTGACGATGAAAGAGATGTACCGCCGTACCACTGACGATAACACATATCAACGTTCCACTGGAGGTATGAAGAGATATACCACCATACCACTGATGATATAAAAAGAGATAATTCATCGACGTACCACTGACGATGAAAGAGATGTACCGCCATACCACTGACGATAACACATACCAACGTTCCACTGAAGGTATGAAGAGATATACCATCGTACCACTGATGGTATAAAAAAGAGATAATTCATCGACGTACCACTGACGATGAAAGAGATGTACCGCCGTACCACTGACGATAACACATACCAACGTTCCAGTGAAGGTATGAAGAGATATACCACCGTACCACTGATGATATAAAAAGAGATAATTCATCGACGTACCACTGATGATGAAAGAGATGTACCGCCGTACCACTGACGATAACACATACCAACGTTCCACTGAAGGTATGAAGAGATGCCCCTTTGTACCAATGACGGTGAAGAGCAATCAATAATACTTTTTCAAAGATTTGAGGATGCAAACACAAATGCATAATCTCAATATTCATCGTCCAACAACCAAAATTCAATCCATGACCAAATGGAAAGAAGCTGCCAAAAGACTGGACTAAGTGAGGGAGGAACTCATTAGTCTTCTGTTTGTAGACATCTGAACAGAATAACTGAAACATATTATCCACCTAGAAACAAATTCAGTGGGAACTTTCAAGGAAAGTGAGCTTTTTCTGCTTAAGACACTCTAAATAAAAGAGCAGTCTATTTTGACAATAAACTTCATGATAGCAAATGTGAATGTATGACTGTTTTTGATGTATGTTAATGATGCATATGCTGCCAAAACTTAACACAAGAATTAACTCAAGAGATGGAGTACGAAGATAACATAATCAAGCATGTCTCAAGCTGAACACCAGAGCAGAAACTGCTATAACAATCTTTTGATGGCTTCAGAATAAATGCTACCCAACATTAGGGAACATTGGAGTTGAGAGAACAAAACTGTTGAGTTCTACACCATATTCGGACCAGGCCAAAGGTGCATTGAGTGGAACACATTCTTCTTCTTTTGCATATGAATATATCAACATATCCATTCCTTGTAATGCACTCATGAATCAAAGTAAAACTTCCTTTTATATATTTCAAAAAAGGATTTTGTTGAGATCAATTTTCTTTTTGTTTCAAAAATTACTATCAACAATAAATGACATTTTGAGAGATATGAAAGAAATAAGATTGCCAATAAAAGGTAAAGGCTCAAATTTTTTTAATAGAATGGTAGCCTGCAAAAGGGAAGACCCCATGGATTATTACAAAGTTTGGAAAGTGGTAATTTTGTGGAAAAGGTACATTGAAATGTAATGACCCCATCCTCTCTCTCAACTTGGAATTCCTGAGCAAAGGCTTCCGTTGAAATGTGTTGAACTTCTTTATGATAAACAGATGACTGCTGATGATCAAATCTTGTCTGATGTAGTTACTTGCTATGAATCCCTAACTTTTGCTTGGACCGCCCTTTCGGGTTTTCAGTCCACCGGGTATTTTATTCTGTTTATGTCTCTAATTTTTGCCTGGACCGCCCTTTCGGGTTTTCAATCCACCGAGACGCTCTTTTTTTCCTAAGCCGCCCTTTCGGGTTTTCAACTTAGCGAACTGTTCTTTTATTATTTTTAGGCGAAATATTTCTTGACTACATCAGCATTCACGGGACGTGGGAGCTCTTCTCCATCCATAGTTGCAAGAATTAATGCACCGCCAGAGAAGGCTTTCTTAACAACATATGGTCCTTCAAAATTAGGAATCCACTTGCCCCTTGAATCAGAGGTGAAAGACAAGATCCTTTTGAGCACGAGGTCGCCTTCTCTGAATACACGAGGTCGAACCTTCTTATCAAAAGCTTTCGTCATTCTTTTCTGGTATAACTGACCATGGCATAAAGCCATCATTCTCTTTTCTTCTATCAAATTCAACTGATCTAACCTGCTCTGACACCATTCAGCCTCAGATAACTTGGTTTCCATTAAAACTCTCAGTGATGGAATCTCAAACTCAATAGGGAGCACTGCTTCCATACCGTAAACCAAAGAAAAGGGGGTTGCCCCGGTTGAAGTACGAACAAATGTACGGTACCCATGCAAAGTAAATGGGAGCATCTCATGCCAGTCCTTGTACGTAACAACCATCTTTTGCACAATCCTTTTAATATTCTTATTTGCTGCTTCAACAGCTCCATTCATCTTGGGCCTATAAGGCGAAGAGTTGTGATGTTCAATTTTGAAACTTTCACACAGTTCTCTCATCATGCTGTTGTTCAGATTCGAGCCATTATCAGTAATGATCTTGCTCGGTACACCATATCTGCAGATGATGTTGTTCTTGATAAATCTGACCACAACTTGCTTTGTCACATTAGCATATGAAGCAGCTTCTACCCACTTGGTAAAGTAATCGATGGCTACCAGGATGAATCGATGTCCGTTTGAAGCCTTGGGTTCAATCATGCCAATCATATCGATACCCCACATAGAGAAAGGCCATGGAGAAGAAATAACATTGAGAAGTGTCGGAGGCACATGAATCTTGTCAGCATACACCTGACACTTGTGACACTTCTTTACAAACTTGTAGCAATCAGATTCCATTGTCAGCCAATAGTAACCTGCTATGAGCATCTTTTTAGCCATCGAATGTCCATTGGCATGAGTACCAAAAGAACCTTCATGGATTTCATGCATCAACATGTCTGCTTCGTGTCTATCCACGCATCTGAGCAAAACCATGTCATAATTCCTTTTATACAAAACATCAGCATTGATGAAGAAACTGCCAGCCAATCTCCTCAAAGTTTTCTTATCTTTATTTGATGCCCCAAGTGGGTATTCTTGAGTCTGAAGAAAATGCTTAGTATCGAAATACCAAGGCTTTTCATCTGTTGATTCCTCAACTGCAAATACATGGGTAGGTCTATCAAGACGCCTGATTGTAATATGAGGTTCCTCATTATGAAAGTTCACTTTGTACATGGAGGACAATGTGGCTAATGCATCAGCCATCTGATTCTCATCTCGAGGGATGTGGTGGAATTCAACTTTGTTAAAAAACGTCAATAGCCTTCTGGCGTAATCTTTGTAAGGGATCAAGCCAGGATGACGAGTTTCCCATTCTCCTTTAATCTGATTAATCACAAGCGCAGAATCTCCATAAACATCAACAATCTTAATTCTCAGATTAATGGCCTCTTCAAGTCCCATGATGCAAGCTTCATACTCAGCAATATTATTTGTACAATCAAAACATATCCTTGCAGTGAAAGGTACATGTGACCCATGCGGAGTGACAATAATGGCGCCAATTCCATGGCCATGAACATTAGAAGCTCCATCAAAAATTAAACCCCACTTGGATTCAGGATCTGGCCCTTCTTCTGGCAATGGTTCATCCCAATCTTGAGATCTCAAATACATTATATCTTCATCTGGGAAGTCCATTCTGATAGATTGATGATCATCAATTGGTTGGTGAGCGAGGTACTCTGCCAACACACTTCCTTTCACAACTTTCTGAGCTCGATATTCAATATCATATTCTGATAACAAAATTTGCCAGCGAGCGATCCTTCCAGTTAATGCAGGTTTCTCAAATACATACTTAATCGGATCCATTTTGGAAATCAATAGAGTGGTGTGGTTCAACATATACTGTCTCAGTCGGCGAGCAGCCCACACCAAAGCACAAGAAGTTTTCTCAAGCGGCGAGTATCTTGTTTCGCACTCGGTAAACTTTTTGCTAAGGTAGTATATTGCATACTCTTTTCAACCAGACTCGTCATGCTGACCCAACACACATCCCATTGAATTTTCAAGTACCATGAGGTACATAATCAAAGGCCTTCCCTCAGCTGGAGGGAGCAAAATGGGAGGTTCAAGCAAATATTCTTTGATGTTGTCAAAAGCTTTCTGACAATCTTCATTCCACACACATCCCTGATTTTTCTTTAACAACTTAAAGATTGGCTCACAGGTAGCAGTCATATTGGAAATGAACCTGGAGATATAATTCAAACGTCCGAGGAAACCTCTCACTTGTTTCTCAGTCTTTGGTGCTGGCATTTCCTGAATTGCTTTAACTTTATCAGGATCTACTTCAATTCCTCTCTGACTGACAATGAAACCCAATAATTTTCCAGAACGGACACCAAAAGTACATTTGTTTGGATTTAGGCGGAGACGATACTTTCTCAAACGCTGAAACAACTTTAACAGATCTTCCATGTGCCCCTCCTCTGACTGGGATTTGGCAATCATGCCATCCACATAAACCTCAATTTCTTTGTGCATCATATCATGGAAAAGAGTGGTCATGACCCTCTGATACGTCGCGCCAGCATTCTTCAACCCAAAAGGCATCACTTTGTAACAGAATGTCCCCCATGGCGTAATAAAGGTTGTCTTTTCCATGTTTTCAGGTGCCATCTTAATCTGGTTGTATCCTGAAATACCATCCATGAAAGAGAAAACCTCAAACTTTGCCGTGCTATCTACCAACATATCAATGTGAGGTAGAGGAAAATCATCTTTCAGACTGGCTTTGTTCAAATCTCTATAATCAACACACATGTGAACTTTTCCGTCTTTCTTCGGAACAGGCATAATATTGGCAATCCATTGAGGATATACAGAAGTGACAAGGAAACCTGCGTCTATCTGCTTCAAGACCTCATTCTTAATCTTTTCCGCCATCTCAGGATGACTTCTCCTCAGCTTTTGCTTGACAGGAGGACATTCAGGTTTCAACGGCAAACGATGCTCCACAATATATGTGTCCAACCCAGGCATGTCTTGGTAGGACCACGCAAAAATGTCAACATACTCTTTAAAAAGCTCTACCATCCTCTTCTTAACATCTTGACTAAGCAGTGCCCCAATCTTGACTTCCTTCTTATCCTCTTCAGAACCCAAGTTGATGACTTCTAACGGCTCTTTATATGGCTGAATGGTGTCTTCCTCATGCTCAAGCAGTCGGGAAATCTCATCAAGAGTACATTCATCACTCTCTTCTTCCGCCTCATACACAGGACATTCGAAGTTAGGAGAGGGTGCAGGGTCATTACTTTCAACGGTTTTATTGATTAATCTGCACAAGTGATTATTATTTCAGGAAAAAGAAAGATATATGTAAACATGTAATTGTGCAGATTATGGCAAATGAAAACGATTTTTAAGGTTTTTTGTGTTACCACTTTCCAGAAAAAGCAAAAAGATAAAAAAAGCATGTATATGCAGAAACAAAATGACTTTTATTGATGATTTTAATGTTTAAAACAAACAGGAAAAAGCCCCAACAACTTCACTTTCATCTTGGGCAGAATGAAAGGATTTTTGAAAAACATAAAAGCAAATTACTTTGAAGCATGAGTACACTCAGGAATGTCAATGGTGATCCAGTTCTTAATCATCTTTCCATGGGTCACAAAGTTTGGCACTTCTGGCTCTGGTTCGTCTTCAACAATTGCATTCACTTATGGAGGAGTCGGATGTAGAAACCCAGCACTATGGAACATCTCCTGATAAGGACGAAAAGCAGATTCAGGCTTCATCACAGACTTGTCTGAGCCAGAAAATCCCAGACCAGCTCTATTCTTGTTCTCTTGCAAACTCACCACTTGTCCCCAGACTCCTGAATGTCCATTCTGAACCACCAGTTGAGCATCTTTGAAGGAGGCAATGGAAAATTCATCCTTTTTGAATTAATCATTAACAGACAGGGCTTGGAATGCAGTTCCAATGACTACTTCATCAGCCTCTATGGTACGAAACGAAGAGAGATGACTAATCAGCAAAGCTTGTTCTCCATTCACAACAACCATCTTTCCATCTTTCACAAATTTCAACTTTTGGTGGAGAGTCGAAGTAACTGCCCCAGCCTCATGGATCCATGGGCGTCCCAATAAGCAACTATATGCAGGGAAAATGTCCATCACTTGAAAAGTAATCTTGAAGACAAATGGTCCAATACCAATAGGCAAATCAACCTCTCCAACCACTGATTTCTTCGATCCATCAAAAGCCTTGACAATCACATTACTAAATCTCATTGGTGTGCCACCATAAGACAGCTTAGCAAGAGTAGATTTCGGCATGACATTCAGCGACGAACCAGTATCGATCAACACATTGGACATTGAGTCCTCTTTGCAACTGACAGAGATGTGCAAAGCCAAATTATGATTTCTCCCTTCCTCAGGCAAATCTTCATCACTGAAGCTCAGATTGTTACATGCAGTGATATTACTCACAACCCCATTAAACTGATCCAGCGTCACATCATGATCCACAAAGGCTTGATCAAGTATTTTCATCAAAGAATCCCTATGAGCAGGAGAACTTGTCAGCAGCTCCATTATAGAGATCTTGTACGGAGTGCGATGCAACTGATCCACAATCTTATAATCACTCATCTTGATAAGCTTCAAAATCTCATCCATTTCTTTTCCTGAAGATGATCCAGCATTCACTTTTGTCGCATCATTATTGTTCACAGGCACTTGAGTAGGATTCCTCTGGACATCCACAACTGTTTGGGGTTAAGTAAAAACTCGTCCGCTTCTAGTCACTCTACTAACATCTGCTATATTCTGAACAGAAGACAGAGGCTTAATCTCAACTTCTTTTCTAGCTTCCAGCATGGTGGCATTGTATCTGTAGGGTACAGCTTTGTCAGAACTATAAGGTACAGATCCAGGCAAACATATCACAAGAGGTTCTACAGCAGCTTTGCCATAATAACCAATCTCTACACATTCCGGGATTTCAAAGCATGGTTCAATCACATTGACATCATTTTCATCTCTATCCCTCAGAATCTCGATGAGCCTTTGATCTATCATCTCTTGTAAATCTCTTCTCACAATATAACACCCTCGAGGATTAACTGAACAAATCCTACAAGCAGCATGATTATGCTCATAATGACTGTATTCACACAGAGTGGCATGCATCTCTACCAATGATCCTCTGATGTGTTCCACACGATAAATCTTATACTTCCCAGGGCATCCATGCACCATATTCACAGCAGACACTTCATGAGTTGGCAACGGGTTGTTCTGCACATTTGGGCCAATATCACGGAAGGAAAGCATACCCGAACGGACCAATCTCTGAACTTCATTCTTCAGGGACCAACAGTTTTCCAAATCATGCCCAGGAGCATTCTGATGAAAAGCACAAGTGGCATCAACTTTGTACCACCAAGGGAGTTTCTCTAGAACAGGAGGTGGTGACCTTGGTTGAACCAACTTCTTATGAATTAGAGCAGGATACAGTTCAGTGTATGCCATAGGGATATGATCAATATTAACTCGAGGATACGGATTCCGCCTTGCTGGTTGTTGATTAACAGGAGCTACAGGCACTGAATTCACAACAGGAGTTACTAACGCCACTTGTTGAGATTGATTTCTGAATCGACTATTCCTCCCATGAGAAACAGCATTAGCATCTGATTCCTTCTTCTTCTAGAATGAAGAACCATACTTCTTCGCACCACCAGACGAATTGTCATTCCGAACCAGACGACCTTCTCGCACAACTTCTTCAAACCTGACACCCATACCCACCATTTCGGTGAAGTCTACAGGAGCACTTGCAATCATCTTCTCATAGTAAAACGGACCAATAGTCTTAAGGAAAATATTAGTCATCTCTTTCTCTTCCATCGGAGGAATCACTAGGGCGGCAACCTCACGCCATCTCTGAGCATATTCCTTGAAGGATTCCTTCTCTTTCTGCATCATAGCTCGTAATTGATCTCTATCAGGAGCCATGTCCATATTATACTTATATTGCTTCACAAACGCTTCAGCCAAGTCATTAAAAGTGCGAATATGGGTGCTATCAAGGCCCATATACCACTTAGAAGCAGCTCCAGTCAAATTGTCTTGGAAATAATGGATCAACAGACGTTGATCATCAGTGTGAGTGGACATCTTCCTTACATACATCACCAGATGTGCCTGAGGGCAGGAGTTTCCTTTATATTTCTCAAATTCAGGCAACTTGAACTTAGCAGGTACTTTCACATTGGGAACAAGGCAAAGATCATGCACATTCTTTCCAAACAGTTCTTTCCCACGCAGGGCTTTCATTTCTTTCTGCAGTTCTTCAAACTGATCTTGGAAACCATCCATTCTGTCATGAATTTCACTTGGAGCAGCATCATAAATGGGCTCTGGGACAAAAGGACCAGTATGAACAATAGGAGATGTGTTGACCATAACAGGAGTCAACGGACGAGTCATCTCAGGAACAGATAAATAACCTTCAGGCATGCCCCAGGGATATCCATTAGGCATACGTTGCTGAGTAGCACCAACAGGAACATCAGGAATTGTTGCAGCAGCAATTTCAGAAATCACAGTGGTCTGACCCTGAGCTTGGGCATTGGGAGGAGGAACTTGATTCTGATTCTGATTAGCCATCAATGTCTCAACCAGAGCAGTGAGACGATCCACATCAGATCTCAAAGTAACAACCTCTTCGCGTAGCTCACGATTCTCTTGTTCAAGACCTTCCATTTTCTTCTTGCAGTTAGCTCGAGTATTATACCGGTGAGACAGCTTGATTCTGTATGAAGAACACTGAATAATACATCAGGAATACTCTCGGAAGCAAGACCAATAATGCGGAATGATGCATGAAATGCAATGCAAATGATTTTTATTATTGGTTTTCAAGGAACTTTAAGACATTGATTGTAAACATTAGCAAAAACAACATAACAACATTCTTCATTAATAATAGAAAAGCTTACAAAAGGATTCAAAGATCCAAAATTACAAAATTACAAAATAAAGGAAAAACTAGAAACTAGAAGGGAACACTTCTGACGAAGATCCAACTCCTCTCTGCAGCTTCCTACGGAGCTTCTCCAACTCATCTTCATAAAAGACCTTCAAATGAGCATTCTCGACCAACAACTTATCAGCAACTTCCTTCCATGCAACTGAATCTTCTTGTTGTCTCTTTCGCTTTTCACCATGTTGTTGAAGTAGCTCTTCTTGATGACGAATCTGATCATCCTTTTCCATCAACCAACCATCTTGGATATCAAGCATTTCATCCTTTTCTTTCAAATGTATCTTCAACTCTTTATTCTCCACTTCCAAAGCATAAAACTTCTTCTCCCAAGCATCTCTTTCCAATCTCATCTTAGCCACGAGCTCTAGATGCTCCTCATTACTTTCAACAGGAGTAGTGGAAGACAAAGGTAGAGTAATGAGTAGAGAAGGCTCCTCGAGTAAATAAGGCATCTGAAACGTGTGAGCTCTAGCTTGAACCCAATCAGTGTAGTCCTTGAGAGCAACACATTGTTTCGTTCCCAAATGTCTCTTCCTATCAATATGGTGCCAAGCACGCACAAACCGATTTCTCATATCTGAATTTCCATCTTGATTAAGATAGAAGATTCCTGACACAAGAATACTAGCGGGTCGCTCCTTCATGGGGTAGCAAAATTGACGCCTTGCAAGAATGGGGTTGTAGGTAATTCCTCTTTGTATACCAAGAAGAGGTACATTAGGGAATTCTCCACAACGATCAATAATCTCACCAATGTCATAAGCAGGATTGTACCAATGGATATTCCCATTAGTAAGAGGCATGATCTTCTGAGACCATGAGAGACCATAAGGATTGTTCAAGAAATTCTTAGCTTGAGGTAAGTGCGAAATAAACCACTTATAGAGCAAAGGAGTGCAACAGTTGATAAGTCCACCTTTCTTATCATTCCTATGGTGAATGGAATGATAAGTATCCCCAAGCAAAGTAGGTACAGGATTCCCAATCATGAAGATCCGAATAGCATTAACATCGACAAAATTGTCAATGTTAGGAAAGAGTATCAAACCATAGATGAGCAAGGCCAAAAATGTCTCAAAAGCAATCATGCTTCCTTTACTAGCCAACATAGAAGCCTTTCCAATCAAGAACTTAGAAGTCAACCCCCAAATTCCTCCTTTTTTGGTCATGTTTGCTTTCACATCTGATATCTTCAAATGAAGAAGCTCTGCTATCTCATCAACCTGAGGCTCTTTCTCCAGACCACTAAACGGTATGTCATTCGTAACTGGCAAACCAATCCAATAAGAATACTCCTCCAAAGTGGGCATAAGTTGGTAATTCGGAAAGGTGAAACAATGATAGACCGAGTCATAAAACAGCACCAGAGTCTCAAGAATCCCTTTTTCCACTTTGGTCTTCAAGATAGAGATCAATTTCCCATAATGGTTTTTGAAGTTGTCAAGATTAGGAACCAAAGTTGCTAGCTCTTTCAATTCCTTTGCACTTGAATTCCTGAAAGTGTACTTCTTGATGCTTCTCTTTTGATCCATGGTACCTGTGATGTTTACAAAAAAATGTCTCTAAGTTCCTTGAAAACCATTTGTGATTGTCATTTTTATGAATGCATGAATGCATGGTTTATGCATCAACCACAATCAAGAGCACACAAGATCACAACAAGTCACACAAAATCACACAAACCAGGTTCAAAGGTTCGACGTCACGAGCATGGAGCCATGGGTCTACCCATCCCACAAGGTGTGTTCTAAGGAATTTTGTACCTGCCGATCGGGTTCTACAAAGGTTCCCAGAGTTTTCAATCTTCTATCAGATATTACCGGCACGCACAATTGCTCATGGGCGCCAATAATATACCTAAAAAGACCTCGTCTGAGCGTAGTATCGCATGACAACAAGCTCAAATTGGTACTTGATCTTGTTTCTGCACTACATCCTAAAAAGGCTTAGATGGGTTAAAAAGGTTCTAGGCCATTCAGCTTCTACGGACACTCACTATTGAAAGTAATAGCGTTATCATGATGGTTCGTAACAACCTCTACTACCTTCCATGAGGCCTCCACTGATTGGGGTTCCACCATATGACGCTCATGGTAAGGATTGCTCCTGACATGCGACTATTGGTCTTACCACCTCCTATCTCAAGTTACTCACCAAAGTTCGGGTTAGAACTTTATCTCATCATAGAGGAACCATCGAGCACCAAAAAGAAAAAAAAGAAAAAACAAACAAACAATGCACACAACAATATATACAGATAAAGCACACAGATAAACAAAAATAGGCTTAACACACTTAAAACTGGATCCCCAGTGAAGTCGCCATTTTTCTGTAGCGGGGAAAATCTGAGACCGAAGCCATGGAATTGACTCGACTCAATATTTCGTTTGAAATCGCCACCGCGCTTTATTTTTTCAAAGGAAAAGGGAAAAGAACGAAAACCCAAAGTTTTGTTTTTAAAACAAGAAAGAGATCTCAGGTACGGGTGTTGATTATATGAGGGGAAGGTTTAAAGCACCCCTCATATCTGTGGTACTCCACAGGAACCTTTTTGAAAATCTGTGTCGTGTGTGCTAAAAAAAGGGTTTGTTTTATTTTTAAAATAAGCTCGGCAAAGCGTTAAGCTTTGTGCCTACATACCTCCTCGGTGCAATGGAGAAGTCAGAGCTAATGTAGTTCCGCTTAAAGGGAAAACATTTTTAAAGAAAAAAAACAAATAAACACTTTATCGTCGTCGGAGAGAAATACTCAGCCATTGATCTTGAGCATGAGAACAAATGAGTTCTTTGCATCACAAATGAAAGAAGGGCTCCAACTCGGATAAAATCAACAAGTATGCCACTAGCTCTCTCACGCGGAAAAGATCTCATTATATCAATCAATTTCAAAATCGTGGGGTATAACCACTCGTTTCGACAATTAATAGTGTCTAAACTTTTGAAAAAAAGAGGAAAAGGCCACTAAGGGCGAAAGATATTTTTAAGAAAAAGGTTTTGAAAAGGTTTGCAAACATAAGAAGGTTTTTGAAAAAGGGAGAAGATTTTGAAAATTTAAGAATGGGAGGAGATGAAGAGGCTATCCTATTGCGTAAAATAAAAGCTAAGGAAAGAAACGGTCTAACCGAAATAAGAAGCCAACACTTGACATTGTGAGTCAAGGTAGATTTCCCATCCTTTGGAATATCAATACTAAACCAACATTATCACTTGGGGATCCAGATGAACTTATTATCTTAGCACCACTTTGCATTAAGCACATTAAAATTCTGACGAAAATCGGGCAGAGTAACGGCTGTTTTCGGGTAAAATCCTTATATCGATGCCTTGGAATTAATCATCAAGGGCTTTCAAGGAAATACCTGCACATACAAACAGACAACAATCCAATGCCAGACAGACAGAATAACAGCAGAGTAACAACAGAATAAGGGTCCAGAGGCACTAAGTCCATAAGTCCGAATCTCCAAAATGCTAGGGATAGTAACCAATAGTCCAAAAGAGAGCCTTAAGTGTTTTTTAGATTTTTGTTGTTTATTAGTGTTTTAGCATAAAAGTAAAGTATGGTCCAAGTGGACAAAGAGAAAATGGCGGAAACATAAACATATGTCCAAATGGACAAAGAGAAAATAGCGGAATATAAATGTCCAAATGGACAAAGGAAAAATAGCGGAATGTAAATATGATGAAATGATAAAATAAAGCGATAAAGTGAGAAATATAAAGAGCGGTATAATAAAGTGCGGAAATTAAAGTTAGTTGTTAGATGTTAAAGATAACCATCTTGAAACTTGTCAAGTATGTTATCAAAGTTAGTAAGAAAGATCGATGGTGAGTGAAGGATGTTCTCGGATTTAAATTTGATGGAAACTTATCAGAAGCTTGATAGAATCATAGCGACTACACGATAAATTTCCATAAGTCTTAAATCAACCGCATACAATTCTCTTCCATATTTGATCTTTTTTAATCGGGACACGAAATATTGCGCTATGTTAAGCAGATCGCCAAGTGATTTATGTAGAAATCACCCTACAACGAGGCCGGTCAAAACTTTATGTGCTAATGCATGCGAGAGAAATGATATGTAGATCATTCTCCGAAAGCAATACCGCACGAAAAGAAAATAGGTAACGATCTAGTCTTTACTAAGAATCCATAAGAATTCTCAAAGTATTAAGACTTTCATCGATCAAAAGAAAAAAAAGAGAAGAAGAAGATAAAAAACATAAAAGATAATCAACTCACACTATCATTAATATCATTCATCTAATATTATGGATTTGGTCATTTCAAACCTATCAACATCCTAGATCCAATGATATTAATGAAGTGGAGGAAGAAGGAAACCAAAACAAGCATAAAAAAGGCAAAAAACCACATTCTGCCAGCAGGAAATCGATTTCATGCAGGGGGAAATCGATTTCCATAGTGCAGTTTTCAAAAAAACAAGTTACGTACAGCATGAAATCGATTTCAGCCTTAAGGAAATCGATTTCATCAGTGTAAATTTCAGCAAAAACATCATTTAAAGACATGAAACTTGATTTGAACAAATATACAAACACCTTATGATCACATATCAATTGGAGCACGAATTTTCCATCGCAAAACCAGCAAATATCATCAATATAGCATCAAAGATGCATCACATACAAGCACAAAAGAACCACATTATGGTAGATGAAAAAGGATGATGAAAATTACCAATTCTTGAACAAAACTTAGATCCACTTCAATAATCACTAACACAAATCTTGATCTCTCAACAATTGAAGAAAAAAAGAGTGAAATGAAAGGTGGCTTAGCTCAAAGTTTGTGAGGTTCAAGGTGTGACTCACAAACTTTATGAAAGAACAAAGAGCTTTGGTGAATTTGGTAGGGATGAGAAGAGAAATTGCAAGGGGTTTTTTGGCTCTCAAAGCTTGTGAAATGAGAGAGTAGAAGTCTCTATTTATAGAATTGGAGCAAGAGTAGTGGTAGTTTGGTCTTTTTGTGTTTGGTAATTAACTTGTGTTTAATTGGTAATTAAAGTGGCATTTAAATGGTAAGAATGGTAAAATGAGGTTTAAGTGGGTTTAATGAAGGGGTTAATTTTGATGAGGTGGAAAATTGATAAAATGACAAAAATGATCAAAGAAAAAGGTGCCAAAATGATGTCAAGCTTCCCTCCTTATATTTTTTTGAATTTTGCCTTAAGGAAATCGATTTGCCCAGGAGTGAAATCGATTTCATACTGTTCCAGAAGAGAATTTGGCGCAAAATACACTAGGGAAATCGATTTACCTAGGAGGGAAATCGATTTCATGCTGTCCAGAATGTGATTTTGTTGAATATTGCTGCAGGGAAATCGATTTACCCAGTGGGGAAATCGATTTCATCAGTCCAAAATGTGAAGAATGCCTTGTTTATTGCATGTCTTGGCTGGGTACCTACAAAACAAAAGCCTACAAAGAAACAAAGCAATATTTTTAGTATTTGGGTTAGTATAATATGCATACAAGATAAACAATCATTGGTGCTTGATGGTCCCTCTTATTGATGAGGTGAGTGCAACACCACAAACAAAACTTCCAAGTGAAGCTCTTGATTAATGATTGGGATATGAATGATATAGGATCTTAGAGTCAAAATTTGGGGTATGACAGGGACCTTCTTGGATATACTTACCCTTTCCTTTGTGATTCCAATTATTTTGGTCATACTTGGGGATCTATAATTATTCATATGACCTCGTCCACGTCCTCTACCACGAAAATAGTTTCGACCATGATATCCTCATTGATTTTGACCATCAAAACGAGCATGACCATTATTACCATCAGAACGAACATGACCACCACATCTCTTAAGACGATTAAAGCCACCACGCCCACGATTAAAAGTCGTGGCATTAATTTCCGGATATGGCATTGTTCCTGTGGGTCGTGCCTGGTGGTTTTTTATAAGGAGCTCGTTATTTTGTTCTGCCACCAGAAGGGCTGCAACTAAATCAGAATACTCAGTGTATTCCCTCATTCTATATTGTTGTTGTAATAATACCTGGGATGCATGGAAGGTTGAAAATGTTTTTTCCAACTTTTCCTTTTCAGTTATAGTTTTGCCACAAAATTCTAGCTTTGTTATAATCTGGTGCATAGCAGAATTATATGCAATGACAGTTTTGTAATCTTGGAACCGTAACTTGTTCCACTGATCCATTAATGAGGGTAACAAGACTTTCTTCTGATGTCCAAATCTTGCTTTAATTTTGTCCCATAAAATCTTGGGATCTTTAGCATTTAAGTATTCTGTTTGCAATCCATCGTCAAGATGGTGCTTTATTATTCTGTTCACTTTTGACTTTTTCTTTTCCATTTCTTCTGGGTCATCTGTTGTTTTTCCAGAATTGTCTCCTTCAAGGATTTTGTTAAGTCCCTCACATGAAAGGTACTCTATTAAATTGTTGTTCCAGGTTATGGAGTTCTCCCCAGTTATGCTTAAAATTTTGAATTGATGCTTATTGGACATGATTATATCTATAATTCAGATGAACATAATCAATATTTAAAAACTAAAAGAAATATCAATTTATTCAATCACAAAATTCATGATTACATATTATTTAAAACCTCTACTAACAAACCAAGCTATGATAAGTAATGGTAAGACGAGAATTATTATTAAAGCTACAAAATTATTACCTAATTCTTCATGCATAATAAAACTGAAAATTAAAAAAATGATTACAATGATAGTGATGAGCAAAATAAGAAAATCAGCCATTTGAAAAAAAAATGTAGGTAGATGTTTTGAGAATGATGTGAAAATTATGAAAGAAGTTGAAGTATTTATAGAGGTAAAAATGATTGTTATATTACCGTTGGGGAAAAGGAAAAAGAAAAAGAAAAAGGTTGATTAAAAGAATATTAAAAAAAAATTAAGTGTGTTGAAATATATATATATATATATATATATATATATATATATATATATATATATATATATATATATATATATATATATATATATATATATATATATATATATATACACATGACCGTTATAAGTGTTGGAGATAAATATAATCTATAACATATAAGGTAAATGAACACATATGATAAAAATTAGTACATGCGTATGGGGTTTTAAACCTTCACTGAATATTAAAGGAATATTTACATATGGAGTCTCAGACTTTCAATTGAATATAAAAGTTAATATCTGCAAATGTGATTGTAATACGGTGAACTGACTTTATCGAAATGTTGCGGTAAGCAAGAGTCGCCACCGACTTTTATTTTATCCAAACAAGTTAGAAAGGCTAAAAGAACAGGAAAAACCTTTTAAATAAAATAGGTTTCGGGGGGTAATTATGCAAAGGGAAGGTGTAAGGCACCCTTTGCATCCATGGTTTTCCATGGGCTCTTAATTGCTTTGCTCTTTAGTTTTGAAACCAAAAGTTTAGAAATGTATAGAAGATGAAGAAACAAGGACTTTAGCTCGTAAATGAGCGTAGCCTTGAGAGTGTTTGTTTAAGAAGAAGTTGATAAAAGACATTTTAGCCAGAGCAAGGCAATCAGGGGCAATTACCTTATAATTTGAAAAAAAAGAATTCTTTTAGCCTTTCAGGGTGAAAGGGTCTATCCATGCCATAGAGGGCAGGAAGCCTTTCGTTTGGAGGTTGAAGGGTCATCGAGTTATCGTTCGCCCTAAGACTGACCCATGCCATAGAGAGGCAGGTAGTCTAAGGGGAAGGATCAGAATAGCCTTTCGTAGGCAACCAGAAGATACCTCAGCCTTTTCCGTAGGCAACTTCCGAGGGTCGAGGTCATGTTAGTGTATCGAAGGCAGCATCATTAGGGACCATGACCTTTAATCGAGGCAACATGGCTGAGGTATCCTCGTATTCGAGGGACTGGCTATTCTGCACAAAATACAAGGCAACAAGGCAACAGGCAACAAGGCAACAGAGGGGTTACCCAAAAGTGTGCGTGGGTGCATCAATCACGTGATCATATTCGAATATATTATCTTGTAAAATTAGTGATTCTATGTTCAATTCAAAGGTTGCACTCCCTAGGATTACTAACCACGCAGTATAATATAAACAGTAATAAATGGGAAGGGAAATTGTAACCAGCGGAGGAGAGGGGAATTGAAACCAGCGGGATATAAAAATAAAAGGTTTAACATAAGTAATAATTGAGATAGAGTTTAGGGTTTAGGGTTACCGATATTCGACGCTTTGGCAATTGACAAACCCTGAAAAAGTGGAAAAACAGAAAACAAAAATAGGGTGAGTGCATTATCGGTTCGGAGGCGAACGAAGCTAATCCTAATCAATAAAAGTAAAAATACAAGAAAAGGGTAAAGACACTTAGCTTCGATTGATGAAGGTTGATGGTCGGGGGTTTCCTGAAGCATTGACCCTGAACATCTGGGAATTAGCAGGAAGATAATAGGAAGTGAGTGTATGGACAATTCATTGGCATTTAAGAATAAATCCTAATTTAATCTATAAAGCATAAGTTAAAAGTAAAATAATATTTAAATAAATAAATAAAATAAAGATTGAAACTTAGCTTTTTGATTAGTATAGCGCGTAGTCGGAGGATCTCTGATTAACCCTGATAATTAGGCATGAAGAAGAGAAAGCTTAGTGCATTAACTGATCTACAACCCGGGTTTACCGGGACAAATCAGGGTTAAAAGCTATAAAGTATGAAAAAGAATAATTTAAATAAACATTTAAGATTAAGAAAGTCGTAAGTTCGATTAAAATAATTATTAAATAATTATCGGATGTAAATCCTAATTACCAATGGATTAAAGTATGTATGAAAATAAAATTGAATTTTAAATATATAAACAATTATTACGAAAGAAAATCGAGTTTTCGATAAAAATAAATAAGTATAAAATTATTATATATATACAAACTAATTTTCTAAAAAAAAAGAAATATAAATAATAATAATAATAATTGTAATAAAGAAGAAAGGAAAATAAAGTAAAAGTGTTTAATAAATAAATAAAAATTAGAGTAACTCAGCTGGTAATCCCGTGTGGGCAGGCGTGTGATCCATGGTATGCACCCTCCAGTCATATGCGTGAGATCTATGATGATGGCCATCCAATGGTTGTAATTCTGAGCGCCCATGATAATGTCCCCAATTCTGGTACACAGAATCTGCGTTTGCAACTTGTTGAAAGAAAGAAGAAAAAAAAATACAACAAAGGCCAGGGATCGAACCCTGGACCTTTGGGTTACTCTCAAGCGCCTTACCATCCAACCAACGCTGCATTTGTGATAAGTAGCGTGGCCTATGAGCGCGCGTTCTTGGTGTTTGAGACTTCGTTTATGACTGGGAATCAACCAATGATGCTCTGAGAACCTGTTGGAATCCTTAAATCTCTTGGAAACCTCCCTTAAATCAAGAACCGAATTTGAGTTTTTGTTGAGTTTTTGAGAGCTCGAAGGTTACTTTGGACTGCCAATTTTTTTTTCCTTCATTAGGATTCTTTATGCTTATATAGCAGAAGGATTTTAGGTCATAATCTGAATCAGATTCCCTTGAATCAAAAGATTGGATCTTGATTGAAAATCAAACTTAAAACTTCCTAATTTTGGTCCAATTTTATTCCTTTCTTTCCAATTTAATTTTGCACGAATTTTGATCAAATATATGTCTTAAATGGTGATTGATATTGATTAGAAACAAAACAAATCCCATTTTTTCTATTTTCTTTCAAAAATATTTGATTAAATTGATTTTTTAATGGATAAAAATTCATATAAAATCAAGTGAGCATCAATAATTCGTGGCATTGGGTGTGGACCTCATTGGTGACTTGTGGAACAAGATTGGATCAAAAAATATTGGGCCTCTTTGCAAAGAAATCTATTTTGAGGCCTTTTGCTTCACATTTTGTCTTCAAAATTAGCCAACTTTGACAAGGCGTATCTCCCTCGATTTTTGAGGTATGGATGTGTTCTAGGGCTTTCTAGAAACCTTGGAGAGTCCTCTAACCAATGTTTTTGGTCTCATATCAAAATAATTTTCCATGCTCCTTGTGTGTCCCTTTGAAAAAAGTGACTTTTTGTTGACTTTTGAAGAGGACCTATAATGTTTTAGTCCATATCTCTCAAATGAAGCATTTTTAGACTTGACATGTGAGTCATAATTTTGTAGAGAATCAAATTTCCTTCAAAATGAGCTTTGGATGGAAAATTTATGATGTTCCATGTGAGAGTTATGACTGGTCAAAGTTTAGTTGACTTTTCCTGTACAAAACCCTAATTCAGAAATTTTTGGATTTGTTGATTTCTGATCTTTCCTTGATGAACCATGATCAATTATTGATCAAATGGTGAATGATACTTCAATATGAGGATCTTGACAAAAAATCAGGAGTTTTGACTTTACTTTGACGACAGTTGACTTTTAGGTTAACCTAGTCGACTGTTGACTTTCTGAGCAATTGAGTGACCAATTCTTTGAGATAAGACTTGGTACTTGTCATGGAGGTGATGTGAGATATATTGATCCATATGAGATGCCTTGGAGCCATTGATTCACTGATTTTCTTTTTAATAAGTCAAACCCTTGATTTATGAACCTTGCATAGGAGAATGTGTCTAGAAGTTTTAGATATTGATTTGAACTTGTATGAGAGAAATAATATGGGCAAATTTTGGGGTATGACAGTGATTATGACCTCCATTGAAATATAAAAGTTAGTGTTTGCATTAGGAGTCTCAGACTTCCATTAAATATAAAAGTTAGTAACTGCATATGGGATTTTTAAACCTCCACTAAATATAAAAGTTAGTAACAAAATATGGTGGTTTTTAAACCTCCACTAAATATAAAAATTAGTAACAACATATGATGGTTTTTAAACCTCCACTAAATATAAAAGTTACTAACAGCATATGGTGGTTTTTAAACCTCCACTAAATATAAAAGTTAGTAAATATATAAATATAAATGTTAGTAATGGTATATGGGGTTTTAAACCTCCATACAAAGTTTATAATAAAAATAGCCACACTAGTTATAAATCACTTGACTGGTTGCCAGTTTTCTATAACCGGGGCAAAATAAAAAAATAATAAAATGATTCAAGTGATAAGTATAGAATATATACCTAGTGTAGTAAACACTTCTGATAGAAACAATCGTGTTGATAACGTGTAAAGAATACTGAATACAAAGAGATATTATTTCTCCTAAAATGATTGGTGTGTTTTACTTTTACATATACCACGAAGTGGTATTTATAGTATTGAGATTTCATCATTTACTGTGCATATATGTTACTGTGCCAAATTGAAGACTGTTCATTGGTATTTCAAAATAGTTGTCATAATTATTACTTATTATTATATGTTTTTATTTATTTATTAGAAACTAGTAAAAAGGAATACATTATTTTTTATAGGAAATAAAAGTCCATTTATAACCTAAAGAAAAAACATTACCCAATTTTATTCATGGCAACTACAAATACACTATACCAATACCACATCTCTCTTAAAAAAAATGAAAAGATAAAATCTACCTCTCCAAAACCATGTACATCTAAATACTCTCCCATCCCCAACAATCAACAATTATTTGTGCCTCCTCGGTGATACGGGTTATTAACCGACTCAAGAGATTCCTATTTTTCCGCTAAGTAGATCACATTCGTCACCCACTCTCCCTATATAATGAAACCTTCTATCGTTTTACATCACTCTCTCCCCGCGAGTACATAACTCGGGGTTCCTTTTTCACGATTCCCGAATATTTTCCATCATTTTCCTTCTAAAGAAAAAAAAAAAAACTCGATTCGAAATTCGATCTCTTCTGTATCTTTCGCTATTTACCAATTCATCGCTTTTGTAATCTACATCGCAGTTAGGGTTTCGATTTTTTTGGATAGCGAGAGGGATTTTTTTTGTTAGGGTTTGGTTTGTGGTTATTTTCCTTTGCGATTGAGTATGGGGAGTGTTGATCGAGATGATAATCGGATTTTCGAGGCTAATTTCACTACCGATGGAGCGAAGAAGTTGGGGGAAATTGTGAAGGAAAAGCTTAAGGAATTCATGGGGGAATACTCGGATGATACTTTTGTGGTATGTTTTTGGATTGAGTAGTGTTGATAGATTGTTGCAATGTTGTTGATATTGGGGGTCTGTCTTGATATGATGAAATAAGAGTGATTCTCTTAGTTTTAGTGTTTTGAGATATGATGGAAGAGGAGTAATGTAGAAGATTTATCTATTGCTCTCTATTGTTGTTAGCATTGTTAGGGTTTATGTAATGAGATTGTGTTTCTGGAGTGTGAAATTGGGATTTAATGATAAATGTATATGTTTAGTGATGTTGATTGCGTAGTTTTGGATTATGTTTAGTGATGTTGATAGCATAGTTTTGGATTTTGGCTCCTAGAGATTTGTTGTATGAGTTGTATAATTGAAAGAGTTAGGTTGAGAATTTTCTGTTACTGTGATGTTGTTTTTTCATAAAAAGAATAAGAAGTCATACATTTTTTATTTTATTATCTTGTTATCTTTCTTTCAAAATTTAGGGCATTAAAATACAATGCTAAAATAGAATGTTTTGAGCCTAATGGTTGTGGCTAAGTTTGCTTAATTTACTAGAGTTGACAACTGTTTGATATTTGTATAATGCACGACAAAAAAAACTTTAAACTATAGTCTGAACACCCAAGCGAATATTAATAACCTAAAAGATTTGAAGCTTGTTTAATATGTCTGGATACTATTGTTGTTATGGGGGTTGTTATTGTACATGCTAGTTACTTAACAGTTAACACTAACGATGTATTATAGGCAATGATTTCTTTTTAAAAAAATGAGTATAGGCATTGACTATGAGATGTACTAAAATTTTCTCATGATGAATTGATTTTGAGTATTAAGTCTACATGTGAACTGAATTATATTTTATATGATGTGACAGGAGTATGTTATTGTGTTATTGAGGAATGGTAAGAGTAAAGAACAAGCAAAGAGTGAGTTGGATGTTTTTTTGGCAGATAAAAGTGATGCTTTCGTGTGCTGGTAATTTCACTTTAATTTTTTTTGGTAAGAAATGCAAATCTTCTCTCTAAATTTCTACGCGCTGATTCATATTCATGTCTCGTTAACAGGTTGTGGGATCATCTACATTTGAATTTAGCTTTGTATGTAAAACCGAAGAAATTGCAGGATGAAGCTCCCAGAAGGAAGCTTACATCGGAAATTGAAGCTGCCGTTAATTCAAATTTAAAATTAGAAAGAGGAAATTCTAATAAGTTTTCTAGAACTCGGCATAACAAAGATTGGAAAGGTTTGGGAAGGGGAGAAGCTGAAGCAAGAGCCCCTACTATCAGCAGCTCCAAGGTTGACATTGCTCATTTAGATGAAAAAGTCCGCCGAAAAGTTGACCATGGTCCAAGGTCACCATCTCCCAAACCTGAATCCACAGTTCAGAGGAAAAGGGGCCGAACTGATGAAAAACATAGGACTAAGGTTTGAACTACTGCTGCAATATTATACACATACTTTATTCAATTTAAAGTTCATTTAGTAAGGGGTTTCAATAGAGCTTATTGTGCTAATTTGTATAAGTGAGAGACAACTTTATGCAATTGAAGGGTGAAGTTTATTGTTGACTTAACTATTATCTCACTAATTATTCATTGTCTTGCATTTTCCTAAATTGATTAGATTGGTGAAACTCATGGAGGAGAAATGCATATATTGCATGAATCTTAGCCATTATATTCTATTTGTGCTCATATAGATGGATTCTAGTGTCTCTTTCCATGACTATAAACTGAGAGAAAACAGATGCTATTCTTATGCAAATAAAATCACTAAATTTTTTTCTTCTGATTCTCCTCTTCATTTGATGTGTATGTTTTTTTTTCTCGATAAAATAATGAAGTACTCATTGATTCTAATTGGGTAATTTCAACAGCGGGGTGTTGCCTCACAAGTAACTGGTGCAGCTTCTCGACGGCTGCTTCAGTTTGCAGTTCGAGATGCAGTGGGTACTTCAAGGACATCAAATCTTGGCACATCAGTGGAGCCTTCCTTAAAACGTCTTCGATCTGTAGTTTCTACATCCTCTGGTGATTCATCTCTGGTTGAACATTATCAGCGTGTGCAGCCCACTGCCAGGGTGCCAAATGCAATGGCTACAGTGATTAAGGCTGTGGCGGAAGCTGCAGAGGACGTGAAGTCCAAATCCTCAGGAAGTGTATTTGATAGACTTGGTTGTGGTATGGATTCGTCAGCTGATAACAGCCAACTTGATTATCAACAGCAGGAGAAAAATCAATCGATGCATCTTCCAAGAACTGATTACGATGGGCAATTTGCGACACATACAACTATGATTGAACATGAAACTGGTTTTCCTTCTGATTCTAATTCAGATAATGATTCTAATTCAGATAATGAAGGGTGTCATGATTTAAATGTCATAGGCCGTGGGGTGACTGGAACTTCTCAAATCAGCTCCTCTGTTGGAAACAGGGGCAATGATTCACTCATGGAGCAGTGTAGTGTAGCAAAAAATGCTGGCGATAGTTTGCGTCTAAATCAGAATCGAGAACAGGACCAATCTGCCGCTGCACGCAACACTTCCCGTAAAATAGTGAATATTTCTGTTAATGTAAATACTTGGAAGCCGGAGCAGTATCAGGAACCAAGAGTGGTTGCAGAATTTAATGGTCATAAAACTTTAGGCAATGAAACTGGAGGTCCCAGATCGAACATGCAACTGGTGAAGGAGAATACACAAGCAATGAAAATTAGTAATGGAAATGTGAGATGTTCTTTTATGCTTACTTTCTGAGATACTGGTTTTCTGTTTAAAATTAGTGTATAATAGATTTTCCTATTTGAAATTTATATCTTTCTCAACTTCACTCCTTTAACTTTTTTTTTTTTATAATAATTTTTTTCGTTTTATCACTTAAATCTCTTAAATTCATTGTGGAGGGGTTGAATTTGTTTTACATGAACCATCAAAAAGTATAACATGCCTGGTTGTATAGTTATTGATTGCTTTCATTTGGTATGACATATGATAGGTAAACATTGCTCCTGATGTTCAGAACGAGTCAATCAAGGCACACGGTACTACTGGTGAGTTTTAAATCTTTAGTAGTGGAAACTCTTGTTGCTGAATAGTATTTTTGGCTGGTTAAATACTTTGTTAATGATGATGGGTATTTTGTACAGTTAACCATTTTGTTATACAGTGTATTTATCTTCAATCATATAATGTTATTTATCTCTTGAAAACTTCATGCATTTATCTGATGTAGAACTAATTGCATCTTGTGCATTCTCAGGTTCTAGTGTTGCCGGTCGTCCTTTAGAAGATGTGGATTCCAGAACAATTTTTGTTAGCAATGTAATAACTCTTGCTCCTCTGTTCTGGGTGGGTGAGGGGAGAGGCCTGAAAGGTCAGTTTTGGGTTGGGTTTGTTTGATTTCTGATGTTTTACTGTATTGGTTGTCATAGGTTCATTTTGCTGCTACTAAAGATGGCTTGTCTAGGCATTTTAATAAATTTGGGGAAGTGTTGAAAGTGATCATAGTTACTGATGCTGCAACTGGGCAGCCAAAAGGGTAAGGTGTTTTGATAGTTTGCATTGCTCATTTTATATATATATATATATATATATATATATATATATATATATATATATATATATATATATATATATATATATATATATATATATTCAGCTCACTTTGTTTGCAACTTTATTTTAATTTGTGTTTACTTGAGCAGGGCAGCTTTGGTAGAATTCATGCTAAAAGAAGCAGCAGATAATGCACTATCTCTAGATGGCACTTCTTTCATGTCACGAATTCTCAAGGTATTGTTCTCAGCTTGCTACTTCGACACATGTTTGAATTAATGCCCCTAGGGGAATAAACGTGTTTTCACAAATGCATTCGGTTACTTTTGTTGTAAGTTGTAGCACAATTTTAGAATACAATCTTCCTGAGAAACAGACAGACTTAGTTATCTAGAGGTTCTACATCTCCCCTCCAATTTTCTCACATTGTTTAATACCTTTTTCATTTGAGATTGCCAATTTCTATAGTTGCCATTTTATGGAGGTGGCCCAGTCCTTAATAGTCATGAGTTGTAAGTTTAGGTAGCTAGAAGATGTGACTGTATTGTAGAGGAAATGGGATGCCACTCCAGACTTGGGCACAGAAAAATTTGTCCGCGATCAACGTTTTGTACCTATAAAAAAGGACGTGGTTATAGAAATGGGCAATTGTTCACAAGATTTTCAGATGTAGGTACTATAGTACCTAATCCACCTATGTCCACACCATATGTTTTATGTTTTATAATTTTAGTTTTAGATTAGATATTTTTTAATGATATTTGGATTATGTTAATTTATGATTTGAATTTGATTGGCTAATCTTTAAAATTCTTTTTCCGAATGAGTTTAATGACATCAATAAGTTGGAGAGAGTGCTTGTAGCAAGTTCCTATTGTCCCATTGCAAATAATTCACCAGGGTTTGCAATTCCTATTGAAGTTTTTATCCATGTGGGTATTGAGGAGACATGTAGTTTGTTTTCTAAAGACACAAGTATGGAAATAGGTACTTATGCACTCCGGTCATACCCTATCTATTGCCTCTATCTAAGTAGAGAAGATCTAACCACTCTCACAGTTGGGGCCTTTGGTTAAGGAGGATTTTTCACCTTCGTAGTTTTCCATTGCTCTACTAGCCTATTCTGTAATTGGTGCTTATTTTTATCATAAATACTAGGTTTCTCTAGTTCTATGTTATTGGGAGCTAATCCGGTTGATTCAGTTTGAGTGGTCAACTAGTTGTTTGTTACTCCATCTGTCTCATAAATTGTCTTGTTTGGAGTACTTTTTATATGTTTTAAAAACAATAACTTAAGAATATCAAGATGTTATTAATCTTTTCTTCAATAATACCCTTATTTATATCTCAACTATACTTACTAATTAATGTCACTCTACCTAATTCTCATTCAGGACATTTAGTTGGCAAATAATATTTTACATCTCATATATGATTGAATTAATAAATTTGTAAGACGCGTGCTTTACCTTGAACAACACAAAATATGAGACAGAGGGAGTAGTTTGGTAGAGTGTTAAACAGCCTTGCCTTAAATTTCATTCTGTATCTGAGTCCTGAAACGATTCATGCATAAGTGTAAGAGTAGTGATGTACGGTACAAAATGTTGGACTATAAATGACTACATTAGAGAGAGTTGGAGTAGCACCAATAGTAGAAATGAACTGAGCATGTAACAGAGATGAAGATTTTCAGTTGGATGTGTGGTAAAACTAGACAATAGGATTATGAATGACAAAATTAGAGAGAGTTGAAGTAGCACCAATAGTAGAAATGATAGTGGAAATTAGGCTTAGGTGGTCTGGGAATGTAGTGAGAAGACCTGTGGATAATATCGGGTAGTATGATAACCGCTATTGTGAAGACTCAAGAACCTAAAGTATAGACTAGTAATAAAACTAAAGCAGAGAAGAAGAATAAAGCAGAATGAACTAAAAGTAGGAAGAAGAGCAGGATGATTATTTGTGGCATACCAATAGCATTGCGCCATACACTACTACTCTTATGTGCCTACGGCATTCCTCTATTGCAGTGTATAGCATGCTATTGACAACCTACGACATTCTGCTATTGCGATGCATAGCATGCTATTGACAACATACAGCATTCCGCTATTGCGGTGCATAGCATGCTAGTGACAACATAGTTGTGGATTTTGTAAGGAGAGTAGATCCGAGGAGAATAGTCGAAACTCTAAAGGTGGAGGAAGACCTAGAAAATCTATAAGAGAAACTATTAAGATAGATTTCGAGATTAATGAATTGGATAGAAACATAACTTTTTATGGAATATTATGTTGTAGTTTGATCCCACTTAGTGGGATAAAGCTTGATTGTTGTTATTGTGATTGTTGAACCTTCTTCTCAACGCCACCTTTGATGGGGTTGTATGAAAGATCCATAGATGAGACTTCCTCTAGATCGCTCCAAATCAGAGGCTTCCTCTGCCATGGTCAAGCTGCAGGTGTAGTATGTTGCAACCTTCATCCCAAAAAATCCATTGCTTCTCCCCCATATTTCAAACATCTAATGTTTTGAGTCTTGTTTCCAGATGACTTTCACGTATCCCTGCAATCTCTTTCGTGAGACCATGGGTGCCAATAATGCCTTTCTTTCTGTTATCGATTTCCTGTTGTCCTTTTCCTGCTCTCTGTCAGTTAAGTTCTTGAGAATCTGATTGAGGAAAACATAAACCTCTCTCACTCTAGAAAAGGAGTTTTGTGATGATCAATGGCTGCCTGACTAGGTGTATTTCGATGGTCCGCACTTCGTGAGATCATTTTGGTGTGTTGTGCTAACATTGTAGAATTAGGTTACCTTTATAGTCAAATTCCTCTTCCAATTGCACTAAGATTGCTGATAACTAAATTTTGTGATTAGCATGAACTTCAGACTTGAGGGATTAAGTATCAAGTAAGACGATCAGTGTAGTCAAGATTGGGTGTTGTGCCATGACTGCCAAAGCGTGCTACGTTCACAGATCGTTTGAAGCAAGATCGTTAAAGAAACGTGCTGGATTTTTTTGGGCCTGTCTAACTGAGTCAAGTTTTTAATTAAAAAACCTTGATTTACCTTTAAGTGGAAAACCAGTGCTTCATTTACGTAACGATGGTTATGAATTATTAGTTAAATTGCTTGAATGTTGTGATTTTAAGGTTATTTTGTCTATGTATTTTATAATTTTTTCCTTCGGTATGATCTTACATGCCATGCTACGATCATTCACCATCTGGCCTATTGATCCTACTTAAAATCTCGTGCTGGATACGTTGATCACAATCGCCTTCCACGAACTAAATTATTTGCATTTACTTTTTCACTGCAGGTGGTAAAGAAAAGTGCTGCCCCTCAAGAATCTGCTCCAACCACAACATGGCCACGAGTTGTTAGGGGATCTCCATTTCCTACTGCTAGGTTTCCCAGACCACCCTTTGCAAGAGGTATGCCTGGTTCATTTAGACCTCGGCCTCCAATGAAACTGGGTGCAAGGAGCATGCAATGGAAGCGAGGTGCTCCGACTAATCCAGCCGACAGTGGTTCATCAGTGAATACCAGCAATTTTACAACACCTGCAACTCCTCGTGGTCTCACCTACATTAGAACACCATCTAAGCCAGAAGGCTTGGGTACGGGTACGGGTACGGCATAATTCAAATATCGCGAGGCTTGGGTACGACATAATTCTAATATTGAGATGGTGATAACCGAAAGTTAAACCAGAGTCTTCATGTCTTATATCATATAAATTGGTAAAAAAAAAATATTAATGTAAGGAGACAGCTGGATTAATTTCTGAATATTTCTTGTGTACATGGAGGATATTTGAATATTTAGATACTAAGATATCTATTTAGGTAGTAAACTGCATTAAATAATGTCTATTTTTGGTCTTCGGCTGAAGCTACTACAGAAGAGGAGGATGTTTATTGCTGGAGAGTGTTTCTCTGGTTTTTGTTTTGTAAGTGTCAGTGAAAGATTTAATAAGAAAAAAAAAAGGAAAAAAGGAAAAAGGAAAAAATTGAGTTTCATTGGACGACTTCATTTACTTCATTGCTATTGCTAATATAATCATTTTATTCTTTCTGTATTGTTACAGTTGTGTATTTGCTGTCGATGGTGGTTTGTTTTTCTTTTACTCAGTTAAGTTGCATTTCTTAAAATGCATTCAAGTTTTTTGGGGAAGAAACTACTTGTTCTATTTCTTGTTATTTTTGTAGAATTTTATTTCAGCTTTGTTAAAGAAAATTTTACCCTTTAATGTGCCCACAACTGATGAGTTTAATTTCATTGTTAAAGAAAATTTCATTTTATTTTCCATTCTGTTTATGTTTCATGGTATTGTTGTCCATAATATTACCATATTTTATGGCACATTGTGTGTATCTAAAAGAAACAAATTTAAGAGGATTTGATTGATAAACCCAAAATTGACCAATTAAATTAATATCAAAAATATTGTAAGGTACACTGGCTTAGTTGATACCAGACAATCATGCATATTATGTTGAGATTTTTTTGACAAAATCTATAATATAAAAAGGAGGCAAAACACTGGATTACATAGATTTTTAGATCGCGCTAGATGTGCCCAATTAATCAAAGAAAGTCAAAGATAAAACAATGGAAAAAAAAAAGAGAACCACCATTGACATCTTAAAACAATACGACCATCATTGACGATCAACAAATTCACAAAAAGAAACACAAAATCACATTCCAAAATCAATCATAGAATCAACACAAAATATTTGATCTACAATAGGTTAAATCATTTGAACTGAGGTCAGTGAAAGAAAGTGCATAAGTTCACTTTTGTTCTATCTAAAAATCATTTCCAAGTAAAAAAAAACTATACCTGTAAAAATATCATTTGTAATATCATCCTTACAAATCATTCAAATAGATCTGACACCATGTCACTTTAGCAAAACCACTCATATACTTAGCCCTAGAGTTGGGGCTAGAGAAATTGAAAACTCCAATACTAAATCCTTTAGTGTATAATGCATATGTTTTTGGAATTTGTGATTACAATTTAACATTTATATACCAAAAACATTAGTAATGAAGCTCTTTCTTTTTAGAAAATGGAGAAGATCACAACGCTTAGCCCTATCACTTAAGAAGAGGAAAAATTGAAGAAAAAAAGTGACCAAAAGGAATGCCATCATTATGTTGAGATCTAATTTGGCTATAAACATAAGTAATGACCTAAAAAGGATCCTGAAAATGAAACCCTCAAGTCACCACCAACATAATCATATCAAATTAACCACAAAACACCATTCTCATCATTATAGAATATCCATTATTCAACAACCATAATATCTATACATCAAAAAGACACATTACAATTACCCAAGAGTCTTAAAAGACTTATGAACATGAGTAAGAACATCCTTATCTCTATTCCACTCAGGAGCAGGAGCATTAACAAAATGAGCATAAAGCTTATTATTAGCACAAGTAACAGAAATCAAGCTATGAAAACCAACCCCATCAATCTCATAAACATAATAAACCTGACCCTTATCATCCTTCACTTCTTCAGAACTCACATTATCAGCACTACCAATAATATCCTGCAAATTCACATCAGAGAGAGCCAAGTTGTTCAAAACCGCATCTTTTGGAGCTAACTGACGAAACCCAGAAAGGTAAGTCAGATACTCTTTCTCTGTTCTCTTCTTTGGGTTATAGAATTCACTGTCTGTTCCATTTGTACCCTTTTCGACCTTTGAGATTAAACGCTCCTTCCAGCCTTCTGGAACGTCGTAGATGTATTCGGCTGAGTCTTTCTTGTTGGAGTTGCCGCCGTAGCCGCCGTAGTTTGCGGCGCTGGCGGCTGTTCCGTAGTAGAGATTGTAGGGGGGTGATGATTCTGCTGCTATGGAGGGGGGTGAGGTTGTGAGAATGGTGGCTATGGCTGCTGCTGTGGCTGTTGCTGTTAAGGTGGTGGTTAGTAGTGGGTGTTGGTGTTTGAAAGAGATGAGTGGTTTTGAGATGGTGGTGGTTGTGGTGGTGGTGGTGGTGGTGGTGGTGGCGGTGGTGGTTGTGGTGGTGGAGGAGGAGAAAATGGGTGGTGGAGATGAGAAAATGGTGGCCATTGTTTTTTTTTGGATATGTTTGTTGTTATGTTTTGGTGTCCATTGAAAGATGAAAAAATAATGTGTGGATTTTTTTCTTATCTATTGAGGATAGAGAAATTGAAAGGTTAGGCTTACGTGGATGGTTGGGTTAGTTGCTTACTGCCAATAGAAGAGTGCCACCGGATGTTAATATTTGATGCTAGAGCTTTATGTTTTAATCAAAAACTCATTCAATTAAAAACTACTGCAAATTGATTAAAAAAAATGATCTTAAAACTATTTTTTTAATCCAAAAAATATGTCATTAAACAAAAAATGGATTACAAAAAGTGGGGTCAAGCCAAACCCACCCGGAAATTTGTAGAGGAACTCAAGTCTATTCTTGACTAGACCTTTTTTAACTACATTCTGAGGCGAAGTCCACAAAGTAAATTTAGATAAAGATAATCCTAAATTAGAAAGAGTATTTGTACAATGGTTACCTTCTTTATAAACATAAGAAATCAAAGATTTCACAGATTTAAGCTTGTATAAACACTGGTTCCATCTAATTTTGAGGTTAGTAGGAATGATGTTAGGGGTATCAAAAGTAAGAGTAACCAACATAGAATCACATTCAACCCATAGATAGTGCCAATTTTTGGAGAAAGCAATCTCAATAGGCAAAATGACACTTACGACTTCAGGAAAAAGGGAGTTAGAAATGCCAAGGTTGACTACAAAGTAGCCCTTATAGTCACCCAAATTGTTTCTGAAGAGGCCACTGCAGGCAGATAGGCCGAGGCTTCCCAATGTTGAACCGTCTGTGTTGCATTTCATCCAGCCAACAAGAGGTGCTTGCTAGATAACCTTCAAGATCTTTGGAGCATTGGGGTGATGAATAGTGACCTTGAATGCATTGAGAATAATGAAGTCCTGAATGGAGGAGCCTATGATATTTTTAGTGAGTTTGTCCGACAAGTGCATATTTGCAAGACTGGATGAAATAACATTTTAGGAATTGGGCATAATGCTCTTGAATCTAGCCTGATTTCTGGCAAGCCAGATGTGATTCAGGATGTTGACAACAGCAGAACAAATGACAACCTAACATTGTGTGCTCCAACTCCCGCTGTAGAATTAAAAATTTTAGAGATGAAGGACGAATTGATGTTATATCTTATAAGGTCCTAAAACCAGATACTAATGACTCTAGAGAAGCTACAATTAAGGAAGATATGTTTAGTAGATTCTTCATGGTTAAGACAAAGACTACACCTGGATGGGAGGTTGTAGGCTCTTCACTACAAGCTAACATCTATCGGCATTTTGTTGTGCCATAACCTCTAGACCATAAAATATTTGGCAGAGAGAATAACAGAATTCCAGATAAGCTTCGGCCAGGCTTTAGTGCTAGAATAAGGAGTACATAAACTATAAGCGTCTTTGAGGGATAACATACTTGAGTTGGAGTGTTTCCAGATTAATTGGTTCTCAAATTGCTCCAAAGGAATATCCACCTTCATAATATGGTATTGAATGTCATGGTACTTATCTAGAAGGTCCAACAGGATGCACCATTGAGAATAGTCAAGGTAGCCATTAACACTTGACTTGAGATACCGATGAAGGTGCTCAGGGATATTGAGCAGGTTGACAAGAGATATACCATTTCATTAACTTAATTTAATATTTCACTTTAGCCCCTTATCTAAAAAAATGTTACATATTAGTCTCTTAAAAACATTTCCGTTAATCGAATTGTTCTTTTCTCTAAATTTTGTGAAAATTGTTAAATTATGCTGACGTGGCATGACAACAAGACAATTGGTACAAACATGAGTAAGCATATGTATTAAAATTTGATATATTATTTAAACTGCAAGGATTTTGTTTTTAGAAGTTAAAAACACCCACAAATCGTTAATAGTGTGTAAAAAAATATAACTCTTCATAATCAATTGATTCTCTATATTTCAAATAACTAGTACAAATTCTTCAAATAACTAATTTTAAAATCAAACTTGTGAATTCTTAAGATAGATTCTTTGTGTATAAAAACTATAATGGAAACCAAAAAAGTAATTAGAACAAAAATTGGATGGTAAATATAGTGACAAACAAATTAGCCAACCTTAATGTTCCAATAATTCAAAAAACAGGTCTAAAAATACAACTAAAAAAAATCCTAGCCTAAGCTTTGATTGCATACTTCCTTAATGGAACCAAATGCACCACGTCAGAGTTTATGTTGTGTGCCACATCAAAATCAAGTATTGTGACCACCAAACCAACCACATTGGGAACCAAATGCAAACTTAATAAAATATAGTTTCTAAGTCTACATTGGATTATATAAGTAACCACCCTAAAACAATTCCAAAATCATGAGCACAACCAAATTGTCAATATTTAATGAAACAACCAGAAAGCAGACAACCCAGTTTGAGAACTTGCCGTTACAACAACTAGAATGCATAATTGTTTGTTTTCTCGGCTATGCATGACCAATTGAGCTGCAACATCAAGATGCATAAGAACAATGTAAGCTAAATGTGACCAAATAAGAGGCTTGGCTACCAAAAAAATTAGTTTCCTAACCAACTCACAAAATGATGAAACATAAAAGAAAGTTCACTCACACACTACTTACGCTCAATGCAGCCAAAGAGGTAAACCTTCTTTCCAAACAACAAGCCACCCCCTTCAAATGCATTCTAAAGACAAAAAAAAGCACATACAAACCCCATATATCATTATCAATTCCATTAAATAAAGCACTTGACTTAATTAAAACTCAAATACTGATTATCAACAGAAATCTAAGTGAGTCAAAAACTCACTTCTAAATTAGAGAAATTCCATTTTATATCATACAAGGAATCCAATTGATCTCACTGCCATTATGATAAAATGCAGTTAGAAAAATAAAAACATAAACCAAATATCATCTTATAAAACAATAAAAAAATAAAATAAAATGAACAAACCTCAATTTCAACCCATAGTTCCTCCTACAAAATCAAATTCAACAAAATAATCTCAGTTAGGTCTAATTTGTTCAAATAATCTAAATAATTAAAATTGCAAACATTATTTGCCAGTTTCTTCTTAATAATATTTAAAAAAACTATTTTTATTGAACATTTAAAGCTACATAATATATAAAACCTCAAATTTTAAATGAACACATATTATAATAATAAAAAAAATATATGAACAATTGAGATTAAAGTTGAAGAGCAAACCAAGTTGCGCTTATCTTCAAAATATTCAGGCTCAGATTGTGGTTTTGAGGTTTTGTCACATTTTGTTTTGGGAGGAGCTTTGCTCATTTGGTTTTTGTTCTTGTTTTCATGCGATAATATTGTAGCTGCAGCAGGTTCGAAATCAGGTTGGAATCTTCGGTGTGCTTGGTCTTTCTTTTAGCTCATTTGGCCATTATAGTGAATCGAGAACAGAGAGGAGAAGAAGAAAGAAGGAGATGGAGAATGAATAAAAATAGGGTTTTAAAGATGTGAATGGAAGGCATTGGATCCCTATTCAAAAACACAGTTTTATATTTATTTATAATCACCGTAAAACACTTCCAATAATGGAACGATGAGGAGGTTATTGAGAGTGGAGGTGGTGTCGTTGGTGGCAACGAAGATCGTATTCTCTTTGCTCTTCAGATAACATGTCTCAGCTTTGAACCAAACTAGAACTACTTCTTTTTTGAACAAACGTGTTTCAACAATAACTAATTATAATAATAAATTCTAAATATTAAAAAAAAAGGTCATGTTAGATAAATACATCCAACTAGATAGCTATGTTTGCCCTAAGTTAATGGACTATTCCTAGTGTAAGACATGTCAGTGTTGTTGTCATATTAGCGGTGTCGACGTGTCAGTGTCATATTACTGGTGTCGACGTGTTAACATTGGTGCCGTATTACCGATGTCGATGTATCAATGCCGATGTCGTATTACCGACGTCGACGTGTCAGTTTCAGTGTCGTATTACCTGTGCTGTCGTGTCAGTGTTAGTGTCAATGTCATATTACCTGTGTTGACGTGTCAGTGTCGGTATTGTATTATTTGTGTCGATGTGTCAATGTCTGTGTCGTGTTATCTGTGCTTAATCCAATCCTGACGTAACTCATTTTCATATGTTCTTTATACACTGATGATTTAGTTACTTAAATTTATGAATTGTTTCAGGGATCAATGTGATTTTTCTCATCAAAGTTTTTATCGGTTTTAATATAAAATATTTAATCGATCCCATAGAGATCAATCACCAATTACAATTATTTGTTACTACAATATTTATCTAAGGCTACACATATTGTTTGTCTTGGGCGAAATTGAAAAATATCGTTTTAATTTAAATTTAATAACGAGAGGCCGAAACATGATTCCCACCTACCATTGTTACTCTTATAAATTGCAACACTTTATGATAACAAGAAAAAAAATTAGCAAAAAAACTATGTTAAAGGCATCGTCTGTTTTTGTGTGTCCGTTATCAGGTTTTAAACTCGTAAACGTATGCTTTCGCGTGATACAAATTACAAATTTAAATTCCCTTTTAAAAATTAGTAGTTTCTTATTTAATTTAGAAAATTATTTATCTATTTTAAAAATAAAAAATCTGAATTTTCTTTAGTTAGATACCGCTTTCGCTCTTTCGAGTTGAAATTGGTATTTCGGTATTCCTACTATCATAGTGAATATTTTGCGTTAAAAACAGAAATTTCAAAACATAAAAATTATTTTCGTTACAATTTTTTAAGCGTGCAATTCATACGAGTCCTGTCGGTATGACAATCCTCATGTTTCAGACTCAACATATCTACTGAGACATTAATAAACATAATACATAAAGAGTAATATTTCATGACATACATAATAAAAATAAGCAAGTAAAGGGAACTTAGAAATTGCATAAAAGTAGCAACTTGAATAGAATAAATGCTCTGAAGAGAGACTTTTGATCCGATACAATATTGACTTAAATAAAGGTGCAAGGAATGAAAATAAAGCAACAACAAGTAATGAAAATATAGCAGCAACAGAGTAGAAATAATGCTCCAAATACAGTAAATCAAGTTTGCAAAAACACCTCAATGTAAGATATTTTTGCTTTTAAAAGTGAATATAGTGCTCAATGTAAGTTTGAATGCCAAAATCATGAATCTAAGGTGTTATTTATAGGCTAACTTTTGCTCAAGAAATGATGTAAAACGTGCAACAGTAGTGGAGAAAGTGGAGGAGGGGAAAAATTGAATTGTTGACCGTAGTCAATTTTTCTGGCTAAAGACGCCATGACGGGCGTCACTGAGGTGACAATCTGCCCATGATGTCCATGACGGGTGTCATTCATGTGACAGCCTGCCCGTCATGGCATTTGAACTTTCACTATTTACTTTCTTGGCTCGCTAGTTGTTGTTGGTCTGGACAATGAAAGACAGTGACAACAGTCATGGTTGGGCCATGCCCATCATGACAATTAGAACTAGATATATTTTTCCATTTTCCCCATTTTCTCTATTTTTCCGTTTAGAGGTCACTAAGTGATTAATACCCGAAGTACAACACACAATACCATCATAATAGAGAAAAAAGTGATATAAACGATACTAAAAACATGTGAAAATCGAGTAAAATAAGTGGTACATTTGCGTGTTATCAAGCTCCTCCACATTTGAACCGTTGCTTGTCTTCATGCAACTTAACTTGCATATAGAAAATGTAAATGCATCAACATAATATGAAAAAGACTCATAAAAACAACAACACTAATACTCATACGCGGTTCTAAATTTGAATTGGCTAGAGGTTAATTCCATAGGTATTAATTCTAACACCAAGGATATTGTAAAAACACAAACCACAATTGGCGGACACAAGTCTCCCTCCTAGCAATACTAATTTAAATCATATCATTGTATCTTAGTCTCACTATCCTAATTCTTTTACCCTCGTTTCATCGACTAACCTATTTAATGCGTGACTCTAGATTATGGGGTGCAGTTACCGTGCATAGATAAAAATATATGCGCCATGCATAGATTATTATGGATCCTTAGATCATTGGATCAAATTCTAGACATCAATTGTTATTACTCAATACTCAATACTCATCATTCAATACTCAATAATCAATACTCAATACTGAATTAAAAACATGATCCAATGACTTATGTGGGCTTATGCATGGTGCATAAGTAAAATCCTTATGCATATTAGCCAAAGTCTAGATTATGCCTCATTCTTATGAAAACATAATGTTTTCTATTACCTCATTCTTAACCATTAAAGAATAGTGTGGGCCAAGACTTTTTTGAAAATAACGGATGGTGGGGTTATGAATGCGAGAATATTTCTTCCCTTCCATATAAACAACCAACTCATCGGTCAGTCGTTTCTGAAATTGGATAAACTAAAGTGCCAAGATCCATTTGTAGGGATCTCGATGACGGATTCATGACCCGTCTAAAAGTGCAGCATATTACTTATTTCATCATGATTTAATTGATAATATGTGCAAAAGAGCCTAAATTTAACTTTGTCTGGATCCTGATCTTGCCTATGATTAGAGTTATATCTAAAATAATTTGATAAAAATAATTAATAATTAATAAAAAAATATTATTTTAAAATTTTTATACATCAATAATTTTTTAATACTTTTAATTTATAAATAAATTAATTGATTTTGAGATCCAAATAATAATCCTCAAACTTTTTTTCTTCAATTCTTAAAATTGAAGTAAACTAAATCAATTAAACTTATCAAATGAAAAAAACTTCAAATTTAAACGAATATTCTTTTTATATTAAAAATAATATTCTAAACTTATCAGATTAAGTCAAGTAAAATCAAATGTATATTTTATTTAAATTTAATTTTAAATTGAATTTAATTGATATGTACTAAGAATATATATATTTTTTATTCTTTTAGTTAATTGTGACCATTAGATTTTTATTTAAATTTAATTTTAATAGGGTTATGATGTATTGACTGTGTAAAATTTATTACACTTATAATACAATTTGACCTTCAACTTCAAATTGATTTGATTTTCAAATGAAGTCATAAAATTTTAATGAGTGAAATTTTAATGGTAATTAATTCGATCTCATATTTATTATTAAGTTGAATAGATGGTAATAAATTTATTACTCGTCAAATCTTCCATTATTATGACAATATTTGCACACGGAGTAATGAAAATATTCACCGCGTATTGCGGAAAATCCCACTGTAATAATAAAAAAGATAACGTACACAACAAAAACAATCCCAACAAAAAACGCTTTTTTACCGTCCCCGGTTTTCAAATGAGGTCACCCATATATTATATAATAAACAAATTCACCTTCAACTTTTTTTTCTTCTTCCCTCTTTAATTTTTATTCCACCATTTTTCACATTCCCTGAAATCTCACCACCCTCTCCCCCTTCCACCATGTCCACCAGGTAAATAAATCTTAACAACTTTTCTCGATTTCTGTGCTGCTCTTGTTGCTGCTGCTGCTTCATTTTCGCTGTTTGTATGATTTTCAATGTTTAGGTTTTGAGAAGGATCTGTTTGGTGGTTTTTGCTGTTTTTCTAGGTGTTTGATGATGGTTTTTGTGAGGTGTTTTTGATATGCTCAAGCATGTATTTGATTGTATTTTACTTATTGATTTTTTTTTATTATTGAAAATGAAGTGTATTCAGCTTGTTTTCTGTTCAAGGTTGGTAGATGAGTTTTTGAATTTTAGTTTTAGGGTTTTTAGATGTTTTATATTTTTTTAAATCCTAATTGATAATTAGATGTTTGGAAATGTGAGGGTTTTTACTCATTGAAGATTCTGTATTGATTGATTACTTGATCTTTTCTCCGTAACACCGACACTTGTGATTGTGTTTAATTTATTCTTTTTTTTTTTCTTCAAATTATCACCGGTGTCGATGTGTCGGTGTCGTATTCAGGGTTTTAAAAAACGGTAACGGTCGCGTTGCGTAAAGGTTTTTGCGATTTCGGTCGGTACAAGTGTGATTGCAGTCGTCGGGGCGTGAACTAACCATAATTTGTTCTTTAATATAAAAAACGGTGATAACGTATCGGTATCGGCACTTGTAGAAACCGTTTTGTTGCGGCCGTTTTCGTGGTCGCGGACCGTTTTTTAAAACCATATTACTAGTGTTGATGTGTCAGTGTCGGTGTCGTATTACCGGTATTGACGTGTCAGCGTCGGTGTCGTATTACCGGTATCGACGTGTCAGCGTCAATGTCGTATTACCGGTGTCGACGTGTCAGCGTCAATGTCGTATTACCGGTGTCGACGTGTCAGCGTCAATGTCGTATTACCGGTGTCGACGTGTCGGCGTCAGTGTCGTATTACCGGTGTCGATGTATCAGCGTCGGTGTCGTATTACCGGTGTCGACGTGTCGGTGTTAGCGTCGGTGTCGTATTACCGGTGTCGACATGTCGGTGTCAGCGTCTGTGTCGTATTACCGGTGTCGACGTGTCGGTGTCAGCGTCTGTGTCGTATTACCGGTGTCGACGTGTTGGTGTTGTATTACCGGTTTCGATGTGTCAGTGTCAATGTCGTCTTACCTGTGTTAGTGTCAGCGTCAGCGTCGTATTATCTGTGTTAGTGTCAGCGTCGTAGTATTACCTGTGTCGACGTGTTAGTGTCGACATGTTAGTGTTGTGTTTCCGGTGTACTTCATATATTCTTTTTCTTTTGTAATTTAGTTACTTAAATTTATGAATTGTTTCAGGGTTTGCAAGTTCTATGCCCGAGGTGGATGTTTGAAAGGGGATCAATGTGATTTTTCCCATCAAAGAAAGGATACTCATCAAAGAAAGGATACTCCACATGATGTAAACTTTAATTCTGATTTCTCTTCATTGTTGTTGAGCAATGTGTTTTTTATTTATATTTTTCTTACTAGTTTTTTTGTTTTGTTTTGTATAGAAACAGATTTGCTCCTATTATCAGAAAGGGTCTTGTGCTTATGGTAGTCGGTGCAGATATAAGCATGTCAAAGCTTCTCAAGCATCATCTTTGGTTCCAAATTGTGCTGTGCCTCACGGTGTTAAACTAGCACCAAGTTGGGTTCCGAAGGTTACAAGAGTTCCTCCTCCACCTAGCAAGCGTGGTGTAACGAGTTTTCAACCCAACCATCAGGACTCTACCGATGTTGGTGAATCTAGTAGTACTGGTTCTAGTGCTAGACTGAATGGACATTTGTTTTGTAAATTTGCTGCAGCAAACTGCCCCTTTGGACAAGGATGTTCTCGTGTTCATGGAAATCAATGCTTATACTGTAGAAAATATTGCTTGCATCCTAGTGATAAAAAGGAAAAAGAAAATCATTTGAAGACTTGTGACAAAAAAGAAAAGTATGTTCTGGCTTTGAAGAATAGTGAAGAAATAGAATGCAATGTTTGTCTCGAGCGTGTCCTTTCAAAACCCAAACCATCAGAACGTAAGTTTGGGTTGCTTCCTGAATGTGACCATGCTTTCTGTTTGTCATGTATCCGCAATTGGCGTAATAGTGCCCCAACCTCTGAAACGGAAACTGGTAATAGTGTCAATACAGTTAGAACCTGCCCTGTTTGCCGCCAACTATCATATTTTGTCATTCCAAGTGGTATTTGGTATGCTACAAAGGAAGAAAAACAGGAAATTATTGATAACTACAAGGCAAACTGCAGGTAATTTCTCTTATATTTTCCGTTGTGTATGCTGAAAGAATTAAGCCTGAATGTTTGGTATTTGAATTTTGACTTTACCTCTTTTTTCCCTTTCAGATTGATTGATTGCAAACATTTTGACTCTGGTAATGGGAATTGTCCATTTGGGGCTAGTTGTTTCTACAAGGTACATCTCTATTATGTCTCTTGCTTACTTTTACATTTTCTTGGTCGAGTTTGATTATCATGGTTGCTGACTAATATAATTAAACATGACGTGTTTTTTGGGCGGTAAAATTCTTTCCACAGCATCCACTACTTCATCTTCTGTATGTTCCAATCTTTTAGTGCTTTTGAAGGCCTAGCTGTAGTTTCTTCAATCTTGTTTGGTGCCAACTGCCTAGTATATATGTTGCAAATTAATTAGTGTTAATTACAATAGAAACAACTCCATAAGTCTGTCATTATCTAAAATACGTTTGATCTTCAACTTCTCCATTTCCCGGATTCGAAATGCGGGCAACCTGTGTTTTTGGGCCTTAAAATAGATCTGGGAATATGAGTATTTGACTTGCATTGCTTGTTCAGTAGCTAGCTAGGATTAGCTATCCTAGTATGTTTTAATGATTTTCATATTTGTTACTTTCAGCATACAGTGAAACCTGGCTCATACACATGGATACACCACAGGCCACCACCTCAACGAAAAGAAACCAATATTGATATGTATGACATGTTGGACATGCTCAGTGAAGTTGATCTATCAAGTGGAGAATTTTATTCCATCATGAGGGACTCAGAATTTTTCGATGGGATGGATCAATTAGAGATGATGGCTTTATCAGATTCTCTGGCTAGTGGTTCGGGTCCTCGTTTCGGTCCTTTTGAGTCCGATGATGAGGGGGAAACCTTAAATTTTTTCCGAATGGCTGCTATGTCAGAGGCCCTAGATGATTTCGGCCCTGATGATTTCGGCCCCGATGATTTTGGCCCAGATGATTTCGACCTAGATGATTTGGATGAATTGGATCCTATGGAGGCAGCCTTGATATCAATGATGATGCATTCCCATATTGATGAAGATAGTGAGGATGAATATTAGATTTACTTATATTTAAATAGTTTTTGGAGAAGTCTCCTTTAAAGTTTCACCTATCTTTTTTAATGAAAAATTATTTGGCAGGAACTTAGATCAGCTTGTGATTTGCTTAACTTAGATTATAATTCTAGCTTGTAATTTGCTTAGTACTATATCATATGCCATTTGAAGGTTGTGCTATTGAAGGAGTTTTTTTGGCTTGAAGGTTTCTATGTTGGATTTTATGGCTCATGTAGTTATTTTGCAGAAGTGAATTGTATAATTGCCTATGAAAAGATTGGTTGGGTTTGAATCTAATTGAAGTTTAGTAGCATCTTCACTTCTCATTATTAAGTTTATAAGTTTGGTGTAGAATTTTTGTGGTATGTGTTCAATAGTGTGGTTAATCTGGACGAACTCCTATTGTACAATTACAATTCAATCATCCCTAAACTGATCCAAGCATAATCGTTTCTTTGAATTTTGATGAATTTCTGTTTTTGTGACTGTAAATTTTATATATTGAGTTTAAGTTAGCAACATTTTTCATATATGGACGATGTAGGTGTGTTGTGATTCTTCAAGGTTCTTGGATGGAATTGGTGGAAATTTTGGTGTTGGAATCAAAGGCATGAACTAGGGAACTTGGATTTTGTGAAAAAAAAAAAAAAAACCAGGTTTAAAAAAAACAAAAAAAAAACGATGTTTTCAAAAAAATTATTTGAGTAACCATGTTTGGGGGCTGCCCTACACATAGGAGCCACCCCATGGTAATTTTTTAAGTGTTTTTTTAAGTGTACGTGCTACCCCAGGTGGCGCCTTAGTTGGGGAAATTAGGGTTTGCTTGGTGGTGGCGCATATGTACATATTTTGTACATATGAGTCATATGAGGTGGCTCTTAAGTGTTAGAGTTTTTTCTAGAAATATACTCCCAACCCCCTTCATTTTTCACACTTTTTCTCCATTGTTTTCTCACATTCTCTCCGATTTTATTGTCATGGCAGCTTTACCGATTTTTAAGAGAGATGGTCATGTTTGTTTCTCAACTGTGAAGTCTCCGATTAAAATAAAATTTTGGGACATTCATTCCATGGACCACCTTAAGAGGTCGTTGATGCACTGGTTAAACGGGGAGTACAAAGCTTGTGAAAGCATCCAACGAATTCAGAGGTAGAGAACGAGAACGTCAATTATCACGGGAAAAATCGAGCGTTGGTGGGAGGAAATTAAGAACGACACTGATGTCCTGATCATGATGCATGACACAGACGACATTGTTTCGATGGTTGTGATATCGTAAAAATGTTGTATTAATGTATTTAATTTTTGTTCGTGCTTGTTGCTAAGTGTTGTCTGTGTTGTTGTTGTTAAGTGTTGTTTGTGTTGTTGTTTAATCTTTGTCTGTGTTCGTTTAGTTGTAATACCAATATGTTTCACGAATAAATAAAGTCTAATTGATTTCACAAAAGATAGTACAAATACAAGACATATAGTTATTGGTTGGTGGAGGTTGCTCCACGGTTAGGACAATTATTTCTATTGTGTCCGACTTGATGACATATGCTACACTTTCTTTCCATTTTTCATGATCATCCATATTAGTTCTAATACGCGTGCTGTTGGATCGACCCATTTTCTTTCTTCGCATCATATCATTATGCCAAACTATTTCCCCCTCATACGCAGGTCAATAATCCTCCTTTGCCATCATTGGAAATGCATTGTTATATACTCCAAGAAAGGTGTCAGTCTTGTAAATGGGAAATAAGAGTGTTAAGACATCTCGCTGCACATATTAACATGCTGCTATGACACGTGAGCAAGGCATGTGGAAGGCTTGAAACTTTCCACAGTCGCACCACCCTTCTTCTAACAGAATCCTGTACTCTTGTCTCAGTAGACCCTCATTATGGTAAATTGTTTCTTTGACACTTAAGGTGCGGTTGAATCGGTCTAAAGTTGTAACACGATGGCTGTTGGCTTTGGTAGATTGTTCTTTCATAAATTTCACACACTTTCGCTGAACAGTTGTCCCGATTCTGAAACTGCTCACCTCTTCTTGCGAAAAGGGAAGCCATCCTAAAGTAGGTTGATATCACTAAGGCAGTAATCGAAAAGTGTCGGATGCCCTTAAAAACACCATTCATCGACTCCACAAGATTTGAAGTAATGTGGCCCTATCGCTGCCCGCTGTCGTAAGCCCTAGTCCGTTTCTCTAAGGCTAGATTATCATTCCATCTGCCTGCATATCCAGCGATAATGTTGGAATGTTGGTTGAGTTAATGCATATCCAACATTGACAAGATTATTTCGACCCTTATTATGATCTTCGCTAATTACCCTCACTTACTCTACACGCTTTTACCTCCATACCCTTAATTAATCAACACTTTTATTCTATTTAAATTATTAAAATAATTCTAATAGTAATTATTAACTCTACAATAACTCTCAATACCCGGCACTTAGCACCATCAATTATTATAATTCACCAAAACAACCATCAAGACTTATAATTAGACATCAATATTCAATTAAATCAAGAATTAAGAATTTTAGGGTGTTACAGAGAGCGCGAACATGTTCTATACCAACATGAAAGTGCCCTTTGAAACTATCCAGAGTATGCTTAGGCGGAACCACCCGTTTGGTAAGTTTTTTAGAACCTTGTTTAAGAAGTTTTAAATGGGAAACATAGATGAACCAACTTGGGAAAGGAGGTTAGAGTGTCAAAGCTAAGTCAGCACTTGGAAAACATGGGAACTTCAGAGTGTAAAATTTTAAAGAAAACTCATACATGTCTTCATACTTAATGTACAAAGGGATTTTTAAATCAGGGAGTTTCTTCAAAACCTTCTCTTTTAAAGTATATGCAACCTCACAGATGGTCTGACTAAGATCTTCAAGTCTGTAGATAGTTTCGAAGTACTTTTGTAATGCTTGGATCTCTTTAATATGAGTAGCTCTACCTTTCTTGAAGTGTTCCTGTATCGAAGCAAAAATGTTTGTTAGATGTCGAGTAAAGGCATCAACGTCAAACATCTCCTTAATATAATAATTCTTCCACCAAGAATCGAACTCTTGGGTACAATAGTATGAGGGTCGGAAAGAAAGAGGAGTAAGATCGGCCACTTGTCGCACTCATCTACTGTAAAATACATGTTGTATAGGCAGAGATGGCTCTTCTTGGCATAAAGAGGTTTTAGAAGTGGTTGGATTAGGCCAAATCATCGAGATACAAGGTTAGGTTGGTAGCTGATCAAAATAATTTGGTTCTTTGAAGGCCTCAGTATGGTGCAATCATTATAGGAGTAAGGAATGCTTCCCATATGGCTAGAGTTTCTGCATCCTGATTTGTCAAAGGAGCAGGGAAAGATCTAGTGAACCACTCAGGGCCTTGACTCCTATTGGCAAAAGGAGCCATTGAAGGAGTAAAATTGTAGAGTTTTGCATATAATATCGCGTAGCTAGTGAAAGAGTCCTTCAGGCTAGGACCTTCGTCATTTGGAGTTAAAAGGACCAAACGAGTCCCTTCGACTGCCCTATTCTTGATTGTCTCATCTTTGGGAGTGAGGGTTCGGAGGTGGCATTCAACCACAATTGTACTAACCAGAAGGGGCCAGCAAATAATAGATTTTTCCCTAGTTCAATTTTTTTGAGGATTTCGACAAATTCCTCCAAGGATTCGTAAAGAGAGCCCAAGATTAGTTAACTTAAGCAAATCTTGCACCCTACATGAAGCTGGTTTGCCAGAGTTAAGAACCTCTTCGCTACTTGGAGTGATTTTGAGCAGAAGATACACTTTGACAACCAGAGCGCCAAGAAAGAAATATACTCTTCGTCAGAAACTTTGTTGTTCAAGGTGTCATGGCGGTCAGAGATGTAATTAGTGAAGGTTGCTCTGGAAGAATAGAAGTTGATGGAGTCCTCATTCATTTCGTTGGGATCGAAGACCTCCCCAATGGGTCAAAGCTCATCAACGGAAGTAATGTCGAAGAGTGTGGGTGTCAACATTTCACAAGGGAGATGAAAAGTATTATAGGAACTATCGCAAACATATTGTGAAGTGACTAGCATGTTTTGGCAGTAGGTTGAGCATACTTTCGACAACAAAATTAGGTCATAAAAGCCCATTTATTTTTAGAATGGAGCTTTCTTCTCAACTTTAGTAAGCCAAGCAACATATGGCTCATGGTATTTCTCTAAAGGGAAAAAGCGACACTCTCTAAGGGTTTTTCCTTGTTTAAGGCATCAGTCGAAGACTTTACCTGGTCATCTACATTAGAGTCTACCTTAGCACTACCCTTAGCAGGATTTCTATCTCTACAAACTATTGGTTTTGTTCGATGATACACAGGGAAAAATTCTTTAAAATTTTCAATCTCCACGTTAGGGCCAAGCAGAGGATCCATGTACGCGTAAGTATCACCAGAGATGGTTAGAGGAATAATTACCTGGTATTTGTAGATCCTGATTTTTTCTTCAACAAGGGGTGGTTCAGGAACATACTCTTGGTTCCTGATCAGCAATGCGCCACCAATCTGGGTAACAGACAACGTAAGTTGTTTTCTGGGTAAAAATCGTAGAATAAATGGAGGTTTTGAAGCTCAAAGTGTGGGAAAATTTTGAAAGAATGAAGAATAAGGCTTTATATAAAAAGGGAAAGGTTGTTCACGTTTCCTTTTTGAAACAAGGAGGAATGATAGTGGGGCACGTGTATGAATGTAAATGGTTGAAAAGGTGGTTGCCTATTCGGTTGCTACCACTACTCCTATAAAATAGGGTTAATGATGATGGTTGCAGAGTTGCATGTCTTGATGATACATTTAGAAAGATAGTCATAATGATCGTGATGTCACAACAGTGAATGAACAGTCGAGTCGAAGGTTGTCAAAAAATGTTCATTTCTCCATGTGGTCGAAAGAGACACTGTGGAGGGGCGGGGGGAAATTTGTTAGCTGCAAATTCGGTGTTCACTAAGGAAAATATGAAGGAAACAAAATAATTGTTTTGTAAAACAGGTCTGACTTCGACGAAACATAAAGATGTTTTCGACAAAATATTGGCAAAGAGCTTGTCACGCTAACAGGATTTTATTTCCATTTTTGGGACTTAGAAAGATTTTAAATCAATCGGACTTGAAGTTCGACGCGAACATATTCAAAAAAGCCAATAACGACATTTTGGCCTTATCTGTTCCTTGAGAAGGACGCGTGGAGATTTGTAAGAAACGAAATGCATGCAGACGAAAACGTGTCATCTTATGAAGAGAGGATTGTTATAGTCCAATTACTATAAATAGGGATCTTAGTATTTAGATTTAAGTGTGTTCAACATTGTACTATACTCAAAGTATCTGAGCGTATTGAGAAACGAGTCTCTGAGAAATGTATGTTTGAAACATCGTTTTCATTTCCAAAGTAGTTTATTTGCATTCAAGTCTTTTACATTTTCTTTACAATTTCAGTCGAACCCTTTACTTCTCAGTCGAATTTACTTTTTGTTGTCCTTTTTATCTTTATAAAATAAGCTTTTACATTTACTCGCATTGTCTTTAAAATTACCATTACGCCTAGTATTTAGAAAACTCGGAACAACACAGTACCACGATACACATATGTCCTAAGATCAATCTAGTCGATCCTGCAAGCAACCAAAACTGTTAATTTTGGAGGACTAGCGGTTGTTTACCAAAATTCAAGGTAAACATCACCAACCATCAAATTCACCAGTCATGTTGATTTTAGTGAACAAATCAGTAAATTGCTTATTAGCCATATTAACTTGTGCATTAGGGGCAACACAAGATTGTTGCTTATCAGTTGGAGTAATTCGGGACCTTGAAGGGTTCTCATTCTTAATTCAGTTCACAACATTACGATTTTGATTCTTTAATCATTTTCCAAATGGCTTCAGAACTACACCATATTTCTTTTGTTGTTTGAAACAACCAAGACTTTTTATTTTTGATCTTGTCTCTAAGATTATTCTTCAATTTGAAGGCGAATAATCAGAATCTCAATTAAAATTATTTTGTTTTGTGGCAAAACAATTTTAAAAAAAAATCAAAATTAAGGGCGGTTTGTCAATAATAACAACAATTTAAAATTGTTCATTTAAACACATACCTTTAGTGATGATCTCATAACTACTCTTTTGAAGTTCGTAACATTAAGCATCCATGTACCTTTAATTTATACCATCTAATACTTCATCTAACAACATACTTTTTTGCTCCAACTTCTTTAGAGTCAAACTTTTTTCAAAGCCTCACAAACCTATTTTGCAGTATCGTAACTACTGTAGTAATCATACATATCATTTATGAGTCCATTTAGAATATAATTTTGTAGAGATAATCATTCTCTTTCTATAAGGTGATATTATTTCTGAGCTATAAATCATTCGCTTTAATTTGTGTAACTAATTCAGCTTTAACATTATTAAGTGTTTTTATCTAAATCCATAGATTTCTTGCTTTTAGTTTGCTCGGTTGGTCTGGAAGGAACAACAGGAATGTCATTGGTCAGAATGTTGGCAACATTTTTAAGGCTAAGAAAAATGGAAAAAAATTCCAACGTTTGAAGTGTCTTCCCTCATGCTTAAACGGGTTATTAGAGAAAACAACTGCAAAAGTACTAATGCTTTTTTCTTTATCCAAGGAAGTTAGAAACATCTTAAAATTGTTGTTTTAAGGTTTTGAAAAATTTCCACTGAAGAAATTACTGGGTCGAGTTGTGGATTATGCCCCTCTCTTTAAGACGCTTCGTGGCACTGCTCAAAGTTATGCAAAGCAGTCACTCAACCACAATGCCTTCAAAATAAAATAGCTCAGTTTTATATTGTACTATTACAACTAGAACAGTAGATAATAGGTTTAGAAACACACCCTCTAATGGTACAAGGATCATATGAATATGATATAAATATCACTCGTAGTATCTAGTATAAAGACTAGTCGTAATAATTTCTCAAACAAGAAAATTTTAAATAATTCTCCAAACATAATTCAATAATGGTCTTTTGACCACTCAAAGTGATTTCTCAAACATAGAGAAATTCAAGTTATTCTCCAAAAAGAATAAAAAATAATACTTGATAACTTCTCAAATCAAATGAGGAGAAACTAAAATAATCTCTAAAAATAATTCAAGAAAGTGCTTGGAAAATTTAATGAGTAGAAAAAAGGGGGAAAAGTTGATGCTTCGACAATTTAAAAGACGCAGAGTTATGAGAGTAAGGAAGGAAAAAGTCAATAGAAGTTTTTGGTGTGTTTTGGAATGAAACAAATTATTTTCTTTTATAATGACGTAAGCTAGTCAAGGTATATAATTTAAGCAACGTGGGACTTAGGAATATTTTTCAACTAACACACAAACACACTTATTTTTCCTAATAACGTGTGACTTAAGGAACTTTTTCAAATTCATATTTCTATTGGAATGTTAACATGTTCCAACAGAGGATATAAGAATGGATTTCATTGTAAATCTTCCTCAATCAAAAGGCTTTCAAGTCATTTTGGTGGAAGTTGACCGACTTAGTAAATACAACTACTTCATCCCTCCAAACTTTCTTTTACAACACAATATTGGAATAAATGTTTGTTAAATTCACCTTATACATTGGAGATTATGACGACCAGAAAACACTCTAAGTTATTAATTATGTACTACGACTCATTCCTAGTGGAAAAACAAATTAGAGAATAATACAAATAGAGAGAGTTGGTAAAGGGGAAGGAACTAACCCTTGAAGACCAAAGATTTGAATTATGTCCACAGTTGAAGATTTAGGATGGTCATTAGAGCTCGGATGCAAATATTCGACGAAAATTTCATGAAGACAAAATAATAGAAAAAAAAAGTCACAGAGAAACAATCAATTAACAAAGGAATCGACCAAAGAACAAAAAAAATAAATGACCTAGAATTTTTGTGAGTACTATCGAAGGGACTTGGTTCTCAATCACCATCTCAATGGAAATCGATCATAGTGTGTGTAAGTGTTTCATGAGGATTTTCATGGTAAATGGTGATGGTATTGCTTAGTGTGTTTTAGGCTTTCATGTCTTTTTTGTTACTTCAGACTTTCTCGCTTTCGTATCTTTCTTTTTTTTTTAAATTATTATTTTTCTATTATTATAAGCTAAATATATTGAATATCAATAAGAATATATTTATTTATTTCGTTTTCATATTTTTTGTACTTTATAATAATTTAATTGTTAGATAAAATGATATTTATGTTGTACTAATATAATTTGTTTATTTTCTTCTCGAGATGTTTGAAGTCTTGTTTTACCATGTTTTTTTTTGGCGCTGTAATTAGAGTTGTGCAAAAAAATTGGTTTACATGAACCAAATTTGAAAATCTAGTGCACCATTTTTAGAAATCCAATTTGTGTTGGATGAAAACTGCTCCAGACCCTTTTTGTTATTAAAACAAAAAACAGATTTCCATTTTTTAAAACTATTTTTCATACCAGTTGTCAAATTCATATCCCGCAAATAATTTGGCGTATCCACATAAAGTCAAGGGTTTGCTCATTCAAACTCATGTGACTAAAAAAATTTGGAAATTTCTTTACCCACCTCCCTACTTTCTTGGTCACCTCCGGTGAAAAACCCAAAATACCCCTAACTTCGGAAATGCATTTCCGAAATGCTTTTTTTTTTCAAAATTTGTCTTATTTTGGAAATGCACTTCCGAAAACACGAAGAAAAAAAAAGGTGTTTTCGGAGATGCATTTCCGAAAACACCCTTTTTTGGGTTTTAAGAGATGCATTTCCGAAAACACCCCTTTTTGGGAGAGGGGTGTCTTCGGAGATGCATATTAGAAATATTCCAAGACCAAATTGGTCTTGGAATGTTTCGGATATACATTTCCGAAAGAATTCAATAATTATTAAAAAATTAAAATCAAGGTGAATCAATACAATTAATAGGTAGAAAACCAAGGTGAATCAATAAAATGAAGGTGAATCAATAAAATCAAGGTGAATCAAAATTTCCTAAACAATTTTAAAGTTAAAAACTATTTTACTAACTTATATAAATCAAAAACATTTTAATTTCATAAGTAAATTTTTAATTATATATAATTAAATATAAAATTTATTCATTAAATAAAATTAAGACAAAATCTTTTTTTAATTTTTTTAAACTAAATAAAAAATTATAACTCATTTTTAATTATGAATCAGAATAGAAGTATATAAATATATAATAATAATTATTAATTTTGTAAGTGAAATATATAAATATATAATATATAAATATATAATAATTATTATATAAATATATAAATATATAATAATTATTATAAATTAAAACACTCATTTTTTTAATTTTTATAATTATTATATAAATATATAAATATATTTATAATTAATATATAATAATTATTATATAAATATATAAATATATAATAATTTTTATAAATATATAATAATAATTATTATTATATAAATATATAAATATATAAATTAAAACACTCATTTTTTTTAAATTTTTCTGTTAAAATCACGCATGTGTTAACTAAATTCATACAAAAATCTAAGTTAAAATCAACTCCTAAGTCATTTAACAAAACCATTTACAAAAAGGTATTAAAACAAAGAAAATTCAAGTATATAATAAAAGCAATGATTTATTGAAAGTGCTAAAATAATTAGAAAAAATTTACAAAAGATATTGACAAATATCTGAACATTCTAAGGTGTCTAAAAGTATTTTTGTATACATTTTTTATTTGGCTTAAAACTGATTTTATGAAGTGAAAATTAAAGAGAACAAAATTTAAAACAAAATAAAAATGCAAACAGTCTAGGAGGTGTAATAGCAATTCCAGAAATGAGCTATAGCAATTCCAAAAATGAGCTACAACCACATGGGCCAGAAATCAAGGAGGTGTGGAAAGCGTATGCACCTAGGCCCAGTTTTACTAAGTTGTGTATGTATTAGCAAAAGAGGTGTGCGTTCTATGAGCTGCTTTAGAATTACCAACTGAGGGAGAATCAGGAGATGAAGTTGAGGGAGCCTGAGAATGGATAACCAGAGGAGTGGTTGGAGCCTAAATCAACAAAGGAGTACCTTGAGCTCTCGACACATTCGCAGGATAGTAAAGAATTTCCAAGGTAGCCACATCTTCATCAGAATTAACCTTTTCCACCCTGAGAATACTTTCGTCCATCAACTTCTGAATTTCATCTCTTAGTCTAGCACACTCTTCTGAATTAGAGGAACATTACAAACAGAAGTTCATGCAAGACCCCTTGTTGCTATTTGTTTTTATTTGTTTTGTTTATCGTAGTTTTTTTGTTACACTCCGCACAAGGGTAAGGAAGAAAATTATAGTCGTGGTTCTCAGGACAATAGATAGGTCTCCAAAAAAAATTATTTAAGAAATATATTTTAGCAAAATCATGTCTAATAACCCAGTAAAGTCATTTGGTCATTAATATAACATATATTTATGATATAATTAATTATTTACTTTAAAATTATATAAATATTTTTTAATAAAAAATAAAAATAATATTTAATCGATATAATTATGATTAGCATTTTATTTGAAAAAATTATATGTAGTTTTGATTTTAATATCTTATCTATTTTTGTTTGGTCATAAACAATTGATTAAGATCTGTTATTATTTATACATAAATAAAAATTAATATTTTTAATTAATAATTTTAAATTTAGTTTTTAAATAAATACTCACCTTTTAATACAATTTTTAAATTATATCAATATAATAAATAACTAATTTAATTATATAACTCAATAAGTACATAAAATTGTTAAATTTAATTCAAGCTATTGAGATGACAAAATAATATGATATTTTCTTTAATTTTAATTAAGGATTAAATTAATATGTTTTAGAAATTATTAATTATTTTTTATTATTTAGAGGCTTTATTAAATAAAATAATAATTTATTAAATTCATCTATGGTTTCTTTTATTTTATAATAAACAATTAATAAAAAATTAATAGAAATTTAATAAAAAATTAATAGAAATTTCATAATAAAATTACTAGTATATATTTTTACTTTTAAAAAGTTTTATTTTAAGTTTTTGCTTATACCTCTAAATTTGTTGGGCCGACTCTGCTTTTGGTATATGTCAAATTGTCTACTTATATGTACTTTGTTTGAGTTTTTTACCCTTTACTATTAATATTATTTTGTCTTAAAAAACAAATATATTCACCATAATGTGTCGATTAAATAAAAAAACTTACTATAATGTATAATTATATTAATAATAATGAAAAATCTAATTAGTTCATTTTCTTGACTTTTTTTTATAACTTGGCCTATTATTAAACTAAAGAAAATTTCTAAACTCAAGAAAAAGACTTTTATAATGTTGTCTTTTTCAATAATTTTTCTATCTAAATAGTCTTAATGTTAAACTTTTTTTGCAGCCTGTAGAATTTGTTATCTTTTGTTAGACATGATACAACAACTTAAAATTATTCTTATAAGTGTCTATGAAAACAAAAGATAACAAATTCTACATGCTGCAAAAATATTATTGGCAACAGTAGAAATTATTGTCTGAAACACTTGCAATAAATTTTACACGTTGCATAAAATGGTATGCTAGAGACAATAAATATTGTTGTGTAAAAATGATAATAGAATAAATAAATTAACATTAATATAAATATAAATATGTAATTAGATAAAAATGAAAATATTATAAAAAATAAATACAAAATATAAATAAACTAGTAGATAAAAATAACACTACTATATATGAAAAATATACATTTTTTTAAAATTACAAATTCTTTATATTTTATCGTGTTTTTTTATGATTATCTCTTATCCATAACATGACATTAATGTAGACAAAATAAGAAATAAAAACAAAAGTGTATGAGGATTATTGGCAAAAAAAAATGAGAAATGAATGCAATGTATGACAAAAATAAGAATTATAGGGTTGTATTTGTAGAGTTGGAAGAAGATAGGATACTAATGACTAATGAGTGGTTGAATGAAGAATATATGATAACAATGTGTGGTTGAATAAAAAATGTGATAATAATGTGTGTTTGTATGAAGTTGATATGAGAATAATGAGTGATAAAAATATTTTTTTTTTTTGGTTTATAACCACCGGTTTAGTCCGGTTCGGGGGAACAGCTCTGGCATCAAGTGGGTCAAGCCCCCTCCCGATCGCAGTTGCGGGGGATCGAACCGTGGTTCTCCCTACCAAGTCCAGCGCCAATCACCACTGGACCAACTAACGATTGGTATGAGTGATAAAAATATTGATAATAGTGTGTGGTTGAATAAATATGTGACAAGAAATTACATAAATTTAACCAAATTTAATGCATGCAAAAAGGTTGGCTACCATTTCATCTGGTTAAGATTTTAAAAAATTGCTACAATGTCATTAGGAGATTCATCACATATTTACAAGTAACTATTTAAGTACCAAATTATAATATATTAACTTAATAAAGTTTGGCATACTTAATAACACGAACTCAATTATGTTCACAGAGTATAATTTGTCATTTGTCAATCATGTGTCAAAACATTTAAGTCATGAAAGAGACAAATTGAAATTCCTCTAAAATAACAAAAATTTTAATTAATAGAATGTGTATAGTGATATATAATAGAAAAAATATGTACAGTTATATCAAAATTTACAATTTACTTGCTATAAATCATGATATCGCAATAAAGAAATATCTTTCATGTCTATGACAGCTCATTATTGTAGTATTGTATATAGCATATTTGATACAAATATCATCGACGTAATTGGTGATAATAAAGTAAGAAATTAAACATGCTATTTAAACTAAAATATAATGTATGAGAACAGCCGCGCATATATTTTTTTGATGTATTTTGCAGCTTGCATCAAAGAAAACAAGCATTAATCTCAATTCTTGTAAAATGAATTACAAATTGGCCTATTACGATTCAAGCATAAATCATGTTTCTATAATCTTAGAACAGTTAGAATCTTGTTTTTCTTGTCTTGACAACATTGACATGTATTGTGCGTTAATAATGATGAGTTAAAAGTTACACAATCATCATATATTCACTTTCATTTCATCCAAACCATTCAATTTTTAAATAATAAATTATAGGTTAAAAATGAGTTTGTATATACAAACTAGTTAAATACTCGTGCGTCCGCACGAGTTAAAATTATTTTGTATCACACAATTGTACTTAAATGTACTCATATGGTTGTGTCTCGTGTCACTTTATGAATTATTCAAATATCATTTTCAGTATTAGAAAGAAGTGCAAAGAAATGATAATCTAACACCTATCAAATAATAACAAATTATCGAGAATAAACCGGTTCTCAAATCATATAACCATGAAAAGATTTGACTACATAATAATAATAATAATAATAATAATAATAATAATAATAATAATAATAATAATAATAACATTCATAAAAATTAACTGATATATTAATTAGATTTATTGAATAACTCTTTATAACTACAAAACAATGCTAGACTGAATTTGTATGAAATTGCAGATTATGATGATAAGAAATATTATAGTATGGTATGGTCAATATAATAAATTTGAAGTATGGTATGGTGAGTTCCTCAAAAGTATCTTGACTCTATTATTCAAGGATACTTTGCAAACCTACCCATGATTTTAAAGCCGAGAACCCTTTTTAAACCACTAAAGCACTGCCATCTTACTTTCGACAGTTCCAAAAAGCATCGACAGAATTTTTGTTGTACTTGATTGCGACAGGGAAAACTGTACAACCAATTTCAAATGCACCATAAACACCAATTGAAATTACAAGGCTTCAATAAAGAGAATATGAACAGTAATAAAAGATGGATTAATGAGTGCAAAATAACATCAGAAGCATTATAATATTCGCACCAGGCCAAAAAAATATGCCCCCCGTTGGCATTTCATTAGTGAGTAAAAAATTAATTTCTTAATGAATATGTGATGAACACGCCTTAACAAAGAGAAGAGGCACATTCACATATCGAGGCCATTCTCGAATCACATCATACATCATCTCTGCCTACATTTTAACATAAAAAGATTTTACATTGTTAGAGATAGCTTTGTGAATTGTTGAGATAATAACCTTTGTAGTCTCCCATAATAGATGAATTGACTTTAAAATCTACAACATCGTCATCTGCCCATTATTATTCTTTAAGTGGTGCACCTACTATTCACCGTTCTTAAGACCCGGGCCACCGTTCTTGGAAACCTTGTAAAGTGCATAAAAGTCATGGTAATGAATTTATAATAATACAATAATTAGTAAATAATCAATTGAAGGTGATGGCTAACAAAAATAATGGTTTTAATAAAAATAGTTAGTTAAAGATAATTACAATGTCTTTTTTACATAAAATAACAGAGAATTGAATATCACATTACGATCTTTTCTTGTAGCTTTCCAGTAGCCATGCCTTGTTGCTCGATTAGATCTTGCACCGTTAGGATATTTTCTATTCTTGTGACAGAAAAAGAACCATCGTCTATCTCCATTTTTCAGGAAGTATTTCCCTATAAAATATTATGAGCGTATAAGCAATCAAACTAGAGGATATGAAAAAGTGTAAGCTTCATCACAAAGAAAGATTAATAAGAAACTTCATACTTCTCAAACCAAAATATGATCAAGAAAACAGACAAAACAATAAGATATAAACGCAATAAACACCAATAAGAAACTTCATACTTCTCAAACAAAAATAAGAATCATAGTTGTGAAATTTCAAATCTAACATACAATATAAACTTCTGGACTTAATTTTTCAATAATTTTTAAACCATATAAATTGAGCAGTACTCCCGATTGTTAGTTTTGTACTTTTAAGGATTGGCTATTTTTTGTAAAACAAATAATATGAAAGGAAATATAGGACATATATGCTATTGAACAGGTACAAAAGATGTCCTACTTGATGTCATAACATGTTGGGTTGAAGACTTTCAACATCTGGAACAACATGTCTTATAAGGAAGCACAAGACATCATGCCTGCAGAGTTGGAAGATTCAGTCTGTATTGAATGATGTAAAATATTCTCCGAATATTATGCAATCTTTAAAGGCACAAATTTAAAGGTTGAGAGAATCAAAAGGAATATTTGAAGAAAACAAGACTTTCTATAATTGGATGCAATTTAGAAAGATTTGATTGAAGACCTATTTTTTAGCAGAAGATGTTACTGATTTGTAACAACAAATATGCTGCGATTAGAAGTCCAAATCCAATTGGGAATAGGTTATAAATAGAACATTGTAACCTAAGAAAAGATGTCCAGGTAAACCTCCCGGCCTGTGGGAAGGTTACCTATGTGATCCTCAAAGCCTGTAGACAAAAGGAGTATTTGTTCTTAGAGGAAGCTTTGTAGTAACTCCAAGATAGGAATTTGAAGAATAGAAACAATAGGAGGAGAATGCTAAGTCATTGATATAGTTCCTGGGACTGGAAACTGTTCAACACCATTGTGGTGGTTGGGAGTGAGCAGAGGTTCTCTTGTCTTAGATAGGGTTCTAAGATAAAGATTGCGTTGGGTAGTGACTAGGCAAACCAGGGGTTGTTTATCTGTAAACCGGAGGTTGTTTACATAAAATAGTACTACTAATAGTTGATCTTCTTCCTGGCTTGGTATGCCCCAGAGTAGGTGTGATTTCACCGAACTGGGTTAACAATTTCTTATGTTGTTTATTGTTCTTCTAATTGCCATGTTTATACCTTTTTGATCTAAATGTTGGATCATATGTCTTAACATTCGGTGTGACATCTGAAGTCTGACCTACCAAAATTTCAATTGGTATTAGAGCAGGCATCCTGTCCTATCTCTGGATTATATATTGGGAAGATACATTTTGGTTTTGATCAAGGTATTGTATACGTGGTCCCTTGAAGAGGAGGATGGACTATGTTGTGGAAGGCAGATTGAAGCCTTACTCTGTTAGTGTTTGATTTATTTTCAAACCTAACCCGATATTCCTGGAGTGTCATGTCTGTGCAAGGCCTGAAAACTGCTGAGGAGATAATAAGATGGTTCTTTTCGATGCATGGTATCTGATTTAAGCTTGGGTGTTTCGTGTTCCATATAGGTTGGAAGGAAAGTAAGGTCTGTTTTGTCTACTAAGTAGGTGATGATGACGGTTATGCAAGACAATTTCAACTAACTCGGTGAAGGTGCCAAATATAGTTGAGGATCATCTCTCAAGTCCACTCATAAAGGTGTTTTCTGATGAGGCCGTTGAAGGAAAATTAAAGCAAGTTATCTTGGTATATAAATGAGTCTTCCTAATACTTGAACTATCTAGGAAGGTGTCTATATGTCTTATCGTTGCTGAAGCTTGGGATGTGCTATTCTCAAAACCAGTCTCAGTTCGTGGAGGACGTTATGTCAGCAAGTATGCAAATTCCTGCTGCATAACAGATGTTCTGGGTGCTAACCAAATGTGGTGTGAGTACACTTGTTTGGAAACTACTCCTAAACTGAAAGAGGAGGCATCTGTGGAGTATATCTAAGATGGTGTTGTGTCAAAACAATTCCTAGGTTGACATGTTATTTGGTGGCCAAATCAGTCGTCTAACACTTGGTTCATTTTATTTTTGATTCAAGCTGGAACTGATTTCTTGATTATGAAGGTCAAGTTGATATGTCAAAGAATATTATGTCATTTGACATGACATAATGTTGGAAGCTGATCTGATCATAATGGGTGATTAGCTATTAGTGAGCTCCTATGTCCCCTGCAAGGAGGTGGGCATAAATTACTATGGAGGTTCCTCCAAAGCCATAATATATGTCAGTCACGAGTATATGAGAGTAATGTCAAATCTGATGTTGGAGCATCATATCAATTATGTATTTTTCAGCCAAGGAAGTGTGAGTAATTCCTAGGGAAGCTTGAAACCAAGAAGAGTCAGCAAGTGCCATATGGGTGAAGAAAGTCTGTCTATGATTATTTTATAAGGATGAATGTTCAGACGGGAGACTGAGTACTTATCTAAAGAATATTGTGCATAAAATACATTTACGGGAGACTTTGTATTTGTCTATTGTGTTCTGAATATCATATTTCAGAATTTGTTACGGCTATACTAATTTCTGAGAATTTACTTCTCTCTATGGAGCTCGGATGTGTGACAATATGACTAAACTACAAAGGGTGTGAGCCTCTAAAAAGTAATGTCTCAAGTATTCTTATAACATCAGGGATTTGGTTGTGAGCTCTTATCAGTTGTCTAGGAATAAAAAGGAGATCTTGGCACTCAACAATAGTGTCAGAAGTGGTAGTTCTGATGATATGGCGGTGTATCTGATCTTAGTTATAGTAACATGTTCTGGAAAAACATGATTGCTATCATAGTAAAGGCAAGAGCAGAGTGGCTGATTGATACGAGGTTCTTCTACTCTAAGTTCAAGATAGTGGCAGTCTGGACCTTGTGTAGCAAGTTAGCTGGGAATATTTTTCTAGAATATGTGAGAAATTCCTAATCAAGTGTATCTGGTGTGGAGGTAATTATGTATATATTTTTTTTGGTCTGTTTTCTCGGTGTTAGAGTCTTTTTGTTTTTGGAAACCTAAACTTACTCTTAGTTTCCTGGGGTAACTTTCTTTTTGGGAGAAACTTAGACTTACTCTTGGTTTCTTAGGGTTTGCTTGTTCTTGTTTTAAGTTTTTTTAGGTTTTTTTTGTCTTTTCTTATTATCGTTTGTCAAGGTTAAGCTAAAGAGGGGGAGAAAAGAATGCTGTTGAGTCTAGTTTTGTGTTAACATTGACATTAGAGTCTTGTATTTTATATCTGTTTTGAGTTTTTTTTTGTGTTCCATGCAACACTGTTTGAGTGTGGCATTATGTAAGTCCAGAATTTTGAGTCTGTCGTTGCAGTTAGTTTGCAAGAATGGTCCAACATTATGACCATGCCAAGTTTGTGCTATCCAAAGGATTGTGGAGGGTTACTGCAAAAGGTTCCTATCGGCATGTTTGTTACCTATGAAATCTGAAGATGACTACTAAGGGTTATGAAGTTATTGTAAGAGAACTAAAGAAGGGGCACTGTCTGACCAGATGTCAGGACATGTTTGAAAACACGCCTTCTTTAAGTCAAACATGGTAGATTCTTAGCAGATAAGGTCTAGCACCGTCAGATAGAAGTGTCAGTGACTGTGCGGGAACTTTATTCAAAATAAGTCTCTTCTAATATTCTCAGGTTCAAACAGTGAATGTAAATCTTGGAAAAGAACATTCTGAAAGAGAACATTAAAGCTCAGTCAGGAGGTCGTGTCCATGACTATGCATGCGCTATCTTAGGAAATTGGTTCTTCCAGAAGAATTGGTCCACAACCAAAAAAGGTAGTAAAAAAGGAATCTTGGAATTGGAATAATTTTCGGATTGACTACGCACATGTATGTTTTATCCGGCCTAAAGAAAAGTCCAACTGTGTTAAAAACATTCAAAGACCTTGGACGGTACACATTGGGTTGTGGTGTTTTGTTCTTCGAATAACACATTCTTTGACTGGTTAAATTGTCATGCTTACAAGAATCATTACTTCCTAAGCCTGCTATCAGCCTATTTATAGAGCCTTTGGCTTTCATCTATTCACAGTGGGTTGAAGAGCTAATCACTATGAGGTTCTTACGGGTCTGGGTAAACTGTTCTTGGGTTTGGTTTTGTGATGGCCTTAGTTGTTAGTTTTTGGGCAAAAAGGGGGAGAATGCGTGTTTACTCAGATGCTCATTAAGGTGTTGGTACTCACATCTGATATCCAAACATGTCAAAAAACAAATGTTCTATCTTAAAACTGTATGGTATCTGTTTGTGACCTGTGTTCTGAGTTATGAAGAGTTGTTGTGACTTGTGATCTAAGTTACACCGTTTGTGTATGTTGAAAGTATTTTGGGTAAATATTTTCTAATATATCGTATCCACAGAGATTGAGTCAATATTACTGTCGTTCTATAGTCGAATATAATGAGTGGTAAAAAGCATTGATTTGATTGTTTATTCTAAAAGTGCGTATAAAAAGTAATAAATAATAGAACTGAAAGCTTAAAGAGTGAGTAACAATGGTAATGAATATGTTGAGTTCTAGGGTTCATCAACCTATTCATATGAAATTAATCAATTAATCGACAAGTGAACTGTAACGTCCCGAATTTAATTAAATATTTTAATTAAATTATTTGAGGATTTAATTATTGGAATTTAGTCGAAGTTTGGGAATTATCGGCGTAATTGGATTATTTGGTCGGTTAATCAAAGAATTAATAAAGTTGGATTATGTTGAAGAAAATAATATTAGTAATAATATTATTTAGTTGGGTTAAGTTGTATGTGTGTTAAATAGCAATGAATGAGGTGTAAATAATAGGCCCATTAAGAGTTATGAGAAAAATATTATTATTTGGTTTATTGGATTAATAAAAAGGATATATGGAATTAGGTTTCTGTGGAAAAAAAAATAAGGTTTTGGCTTTTGGGAGAATAGATCGTGAAACGAAGTTGCCGACAAAGAGGAACGAGGTTTTGGCAGAGGAGGAATTGATCGATGATTGTTGGGAAAAAGCTTGCACTCGATCGGATATTAGAGGCGATCTCCATATACAAGGTAAGGGTGGGGTTCGAATTATATAACCGGAATTATGATGATTAGTATGTAGGATTTGGGTTATATAATTTTCTATAGTATGTGTTGAAATTACACTTAATGAATTTTGTATGTGTGATGCTGTCGATTGATATCGTGTTGATGTGTCTGGAGTTAAATAGTTGTTGTGTTGATTTTCTGTTGCTAGAGTGTTTGTGAGTATGAATAGTAATTAAGTTAATTGATAGTGGATCTCTGTAAAACAATTTTTGGGGTTGCCATGGCGTGAAGATTCTGGACCGAACTGATAAACTGAACCTGTAATTGGAGAAGAACTGCATCCAAAGAATAGCGGCATGCCTTGAGAGTGTGAGTGCCGAGCGGAAGGTTTAGGGGCACATGAATCTCCTAACTGTAGCGCCATTTACTTTTTATTTATGATATATATGCAGCGCCATTTACTTTTTATTTATGATATATATGCATGTATTGATACATAGATAGCTCTTGTTAAGAAATACATATAAATATAGTAGCATAAGAGTCAACGTGTGAATGATGAGTTTAAGTACTGTGGCGACATGTTGAAGAAATCAGTATGAGTGTCTTAAGCTAACTAGTATATTATAATAATTATTATAATAGTAATGATAGTTAGCATATTAATATTATACTAATTATGAGTTTGGGTTAGAAGTATATATATATATATATTTGAATTAATTTAACTAAGATAGTAGATATATACATGTTTAGTAGAGGAATTTTAATAGCGGAGAATTTAGTGGCAGAGGTAATTTTGTAAGTTTCAGAAACAATACTTAGTAAATTAGTAATGTAGGGAGTAAAAATGGTACCGATTAACCGAATTAGTAGATTTAAGCGGTATAATTAGTTAACCGAAATTAATTGAAAATTGTCAGAGTCGGTCGTGTATATTGGTAGGTATTTTGGTTGGGTTGTTTTGTTATGACTTTGTCGAATAAATTAATTTGCAGATACGTTTGGATTGTTTCAGGTTACGGAAATGTATTGTGGATGCGTTGTTAATGAACGTGTGGTTTTGAATACTTGTTGCTGATTTTGTTGTTGCGAAATATATTGTTGTTGTTTTATGCGAAGTTGCGGGATGTTTCAGTGACGATGTATACCCCTATTTATTGGTATAGAGACGATATAGGCTTGTGCCTTTTGTGACGATGATGTTGTTGTTGTTGTATGTGTTGTTGTTGTATGTGTTTGTTGCATTCATATACATATGCATTTTTGGCGATGGCCTGGATTGGCAAATTAGTGACGGAGACTTATGCCTCGATGCCTCGGTTTAACTGGCAATTGGCGATGGGGGCTGAAGCCCCGGGTACCACATACATGTGCATTGTTGTGTCTCATTTTGAGTCGTTGCGAAGTTAATGTTGTTATGAGTTGCTGTTGATATAAGTTGTGTTGGTTTGAGTTGTGAAATAATTATTGTAATTATTGCGATAATTGTTGTTGACGACGGTTGTTATAGTTGTTGTTACAAATTGTTGCTAAAGTTGTTGTTATAACTGTTGTTGCTAGTTGTTATTATAACTGTTATTTGAAAGTGGTGATAGTTATATGATCTGATCTAATATATTAATTATCATACTTCTGTTTATATTTTTCGATATCTCACCCCTTCTGAATGATGTTTCCCTACCATGGGAAATTGACAGGTACTCAAGATAGCGGTGGAAGTTTTGAAGTGATTTTATGAAGTCTTTAGTTGCTGTTAGTCGAGTTGGTGTCTTGCTCTGATATGTAGCACTCGGGGGATAAAACGATTTTTTTTAATTATTATTTCTTTTGCTGAATTTTTATATGGTTTTGGTTTAAATTGTAACTTAAAGTTACCGTGCAATGATGCTACGACTTGAATTGAATATTTATGAAGTTTGTTGATTCTGCTGCGAGTTAATTATTGAATTTAAACAAAGTGATTTTTAGTAATGATTTGATTATCGTTTTAAATTTCTGTGCTATGTATCTATGTGAAGGAAAATAAGCTGTAACTGTTTTTGAAATGACGAATATGTGATACCTCAAATGAACTTGTTTGGAATTTATACTCTGATTTTCCGTATAATTTATCGGGTAGATTTGGGGTGTTACATGAACCATTATATAAGTTATTATCTTCATTCATCCTCAAAACATATATTATGTCTAAGATCAATTTAGAGCCACCTCTGCCGGTATGATATTCGATATCTCAGAATAACAATAAAGATAAAGGGAATTAAACACGGTGATTTATGAAAACTTATTCACAATCCCATCTCTGCGAATTAAGAATAATTCAATACAAGAACCTAGGGCAAAAGTATGAACTCTATCTCTCGATTGATAGTTCAACAATGATATAAGATTAAAAGCAAGGTTCTTTATTGATAATAAAACTTAACAATTGTTCACAGGAATTAATTAAAGTTATTGCATTTTCATAGGTTAACTACTACCTTAAACTCAACACAATGGGGTTTAGCTCTCCATAGACATGAAGAACACACAAAACTTCATAGAGGGATTCATCTTAATCAATGGAATGTCTTCGATTGATGTTGAATTCTCCGTCGAATGTTGTTTTATGCTCTGGAATAGGACTGCTCTGTGAACTTCGCTCACAAAAGATATATCACTTATGAGGATTAGGGATTCTATTTATAGCCATGTTTCTTTTTATGAAGCAAGCGCGGCGCGGCACGGAGGAGCGAGGCGCGAACTGAGACCAGAAGGTTTGGCGCGTCTCGCCTAATTCTGCTGCGGCTCGGCCTCTACTTTATCCCATTCCTTTGTGATTTTGCGTCTCCAGTGTCCTTACGCCTTCATGTTTCCTCATCCTTACTTTTCAGCTTTAATACCTGCACAAATAACACCCAAAGTGATTCCATTTGCTCTACAATTAGAATCAAACTTCTAGAGTTCAATTCTAACCATAAAATCACTAAAAATCATACAATAAGCTCTACTTCAGATCAAAAGGTAGTTATTTTAACACATAAAATACTAATAATTCACTCCTAACAAACTCTCCCCAACTTAGAGTTTTGTTTGTCCCTAAACAAAATTACTCACATCAGTGAAGACAACCACACATACCAACAATCATGCAACAAGTTTTTCAAAGAGTTTTTCAAATGGCTCAATTCAGCAATCAACTCAGATACTCTTCATCTCCCTGCAAACTCAGAACATGCACATGAAACAGATTTTGAAAGAAAATTACCTCCAGAAGTTCAAAACACTACACAACCGCAGTTGAATCAGCACTAATCACTCTCATCAGAAAATATGATGAATAAAATAGGGGTTAAACACTCATCCAAACAATTAAATCAACAAGTATTCATATCATACATTCACCGTATTATGGGCATCAAGTCCTGTGAAATCTGAGAATTGGAAGGTCTTTATAGGGTTGTAATGTGGTTAAGATTCAAAGAAAAGAAGATATCCAAGGGTTGTTCCTATTCTAGTGAAGCATCCTAATCACAGCTCATTCCTTTTTCTCCAAACCATTAACTTTCTTATCCGTTCATCTTTTCATTCATAGCTCGATATTTCTTTTCTTTTCTTCACACATTTTCCTTCTCTTTTTTTTTTCAACAACTTTCTGGGTTCAAGTGTTGTTTTTCTTTTGTTTTTCTTTATTCTCAAGCTACGAATTTCTTTTGTTCTTTGCAAAACACCACCTGTACTTACTCTTCCTTTGATTATGAATCTCCCCAACTTGGAGATCAACCTGTATTCAGATTCTATGAATGCTCCCCTACTTTCTATAAAGGTAAAAGAGAAAACACATCACCAAATTTTATGGTTGATGGTCCAAAACAAAACTTTTTTATTGAGATCAAGACCTCACTAGATGTTTTTCTTGGTGCATATTATGATATTTATCTTGACCTCAGTCTCAAAGAATGGTTAGCAAAGGATCACACTCTCACGGAAAAATATAAGCTTTAAGATGGCAAAGGCTAAAAGAAACTCTCAATTTCAAACAAGTGCCTAAGTCATTTTCACAGATTTTCACAAGACGATGCGACAACCGGTTTAGCAAAATACAAACATGTCAAAGTAATCGATGGTCTCCTGCATATAGTAAACAATGGAAAGCTTTCCTCACAATGGTTAAGGCTAAGCTGATCCAACAAAAATTGTGTACCATAAAGAACTTCTATTGGAATTTACTAACAACCTAAGTTTCATGCACACACTAAGAGTCAGAGTTCGAAAATTCATACCTGTCTTGTCACTTTTATTGAAAAAGAAAGGAAAAAATTCATTTTTCAAAAATTTCCACTCACTACCATTTTCATGCATGTTGCTCCATTGTTGGCATTCTCATTGTTTCACTCGAGCTTTTCATTATGCTGTAGGAACTACTCATTCTAAACTGGGGATAAAACAATACTAAAATAAAATCATTCAATCAAAAAGAAAATACTGAACTAAGTCATGGTGACATAAATGCCACCTAAGATCCATAAAAGTAAACACACAAAAACATAATAAAACAAAACATGAAAAGAAATATCATCAGTCAACAAAAGCATCAACAACATCATCGATCATCTAATATCACCACATGGGGTCCTCATCTTCTGACAAGCCATCCTCCTCCTGCACCTGCTCATTTTGCTCAGGCTCAGCGCCACTAGTGCCTGCATCCCCCACAGGATAAGGATCGGACTCTGGCCATCCACAGTAAGTGAAATAACTCTCCTGAGTGGGGAAAGTACGCTCCTCAGGGGTGCAAATGAAGTTCATGTACTGCTGCTGCATTGCATCATGCAAGAAGATCTGGGACCTCTGATTGGCCTCCCACATGGAGGCGTAGTAGTGATGGGCGACCAATGGATCAAAAGTAGTGGAGGGGCCTGCAGATGGTCCGGTTTGAGAACTTGCGGCGGCAGCTTGCTGATCTTTCTCAAAAGGGGTTTTGCAGAACCTGTCATTATAAGCATCATTAAGGGAGGTGTGAATCACCAGGTGTCCCTTATCAGAACAATTAACTCCCTCAGCATGGCACAACCCCATAATCAGACCTGGCAATGGCAATACACATTTATCATTAATGCCATGCTCAGTGTCGCTCAAAGCTGCTCTCCTCAACTCCTGTGAAATAATGAAAGCTACATCCACAGAGTGTCGGGACATGATGACTCTCATCAGAAGTGCTACATCAAAAGGGATGGTGGTCACATGTGCCCGAGGTCGGATGTTATAACTGAGGATGGATAACACAGATCTTGCATCAATGTTCAAATCCTTCCTATGGTAGTGCACAGGGGCTTCATTCTTGCCAAGCACCGGTCCCCTTCCTGGGGCATAAATCTTCCTTGTAACATCATCTAAACTGTATGATGTTTCAAATAGATGCTCCCTGTAGTAACACTTCTCATTGTCTTCTAATTCCAGTGGGTTACCCAAGAACTCACTGATGGCCTGTCGGTCGAACCTGATAGTGTGACCCCTAAAAAATGTCTCCTGATTGTAGGCTACGATTTTCGGAGTGATCTTGATAGCATTAGCATAAAATTCCCTCACTATATCAACATTGATCTCTTGATACGGTTCAAACAAGCGATCCCACTTCCGGTGTTCAAAATACCCTCATAGGGTGTTGTAAGGGCTATCTTCAGTCGGGACAATCAATTTCTCAAGAAGTATGGTGCGAGAGGTTAATTGGGTAAACCTCTCCTTTTATGCAGGCCCCAGGAACCGTTTGGTGTTGGAATCGTGTGTGTGGGTACCGCGAGGACCAGAACTTGTGCTCTTTGTACGGCCTCTTTTGGATGGTTGCATCTGCAAACAGAAATAACCACACAAACAGCAACATGTATCACAATCAAAATCAAAACAAACAGTTAGCATTTCGCACAGCCGCGGCGCGACTGTGACATAAGTTGTAAGCAGCACTTGTTAATGGCTGTTGTACCCAAACAAGCCTAACCCCATTGATTGTTTTACCACGAATAGCATCCACTACAAAGTCTCCTAGCCTAGGGTTTTCAGAATAACCACTTATAGTGTCAAAATCTCCTAACCCATTCTTAGGGTTATACCTCTATCCTAATGAAATTGAAAGAGGAGAAGAGATGAGACTTACCTTGTTGGTGATGAGGAAGAGATGCTGATGAAAATAGTGACGAAATTTTGAAATTTAGACTCGGGACTCGTTGGAGAAGAGTCACTTCTGTGTGTGGGGCAGACAAATGAAGTGGGGTTTGGAAAAACCCTATTTCTTTCTTTTTAAAGGTCTGAATTTCGCAAAGCCGCGCCTCAGCCTTTAGTGACTGCGGCGCGCTAAACTTATTGTGCTGTTTTCGCGGCGCGTGGTCACACTGGCGAGGCGCGCTGATTTTTTTATAAAAAAAATCTTCTTTTGTTTGCCTCACATTTGCCACAGTGAACTGATGATACAAAAAGAATACTGAAAATAAAGTAAAAAAAACTTACGACGTTGGGTTGCTTCCCAACAAGCGCTTTGTTTAACATCGTTCGAGCTCGACGGTCAGCTTTCTTACGTGTTAAGAAGTGCGAGAGTACACACTTCCCTGTCAAATTCTCCCCCAAGGTAAACTTTCAGTCTTTCTCCATTGACAGTCCAACTCTCTTTGGTTTTGCTATCCTCAATGACAATAGCACCATATGGTTTGACCTCTTTGACCATGAATGGTCCTGACCATTTGGACTTTAGTTTACCTGGAAATAGTCTTAGCCTGGAATTGAACAGAAGCACAAGATCTCCCACCTTAAATTCTTTCTTTTTGAGTTTCTTGTCATGGTACCTTTTCATATTTTCCTTATACATTTTGTTGGACTCGTATGCTAGGTACCTGAACTCTTCTAGCTCATGGAGTTGCTCTTTCCTTTTCTTAAAGGCTAAGCTGTCATCTCTATTAAAGAAACGCAAAGCCCACAAAGCTTTATGCTCTATCTCAACAGGTAAGTGACATGCCTTACCATAGACCATCTGAAAAGGTGATGCACCAGTTGGTGCTTTATATGCGGTTTGATATGCCCAAAGAGCATCATCAATCCTTGCGGACCAATCTTTTCTGGATACTGAGACCGTCTTCTCTAGGATATTCTTTATTGCTCTGTTAGAAATCTCTGCTTGCCTGTTGGTCTAAGGGTGATAAGGTGAGGCAATCTTATGACTGATGCCACACTTCTCCAGCACTTTAGCAACCTGTTCATTAACAAAATGGGATCCACCATCGCTGATAATCACTCGAGGCATGCCAAGCCGGGTAAAGGTGTTACGGTTTAAAAATTTCAATACCGTTTTGGCATCCGCTTTAGGAGTAGCGATAGCTTCAACCCACTTGAAAACATAATCCACAGCAACTAGAATATATTCATTAGTAAATGAGGGAAGAAAAGGTCCCATGAAATTGATACCCCAATAATCAAAAACTTCAACTTCGATCATGGTTTGAAGTAGCATCTCATCTTGTTTACTTATCCCTCCAACTCTTTGGCATTTGCCGCAATTTATCGCATGGTGGTGGGCGTCTTTGAAAATAGTTGGCCAGAAAAAACCGGATTGGAGAACTTTTATTGTCGTTCTCCATCCATTAAAATGCCCACCACTAGGAGAATTATGACAATGCCAGAGAATTTGTTGGGCTTCCTCTTCAGTAACACACCTTCTTAGTATGCCATCCTTGCCTATCTTGAACAAATATGGGTCATCCCACACATAGTATTTCGCATCGGATAACAACTTTTTCTTCTGATGCCAATCAAAGTCCTCTGGTATCATACCGGTTGCTTTATGATTTGCAAGATCGGCGAACCAAGGTCTCACTTGAATTTGAAAAAGTTGTTCATCCGGGAATTCATCATTTATTTCAGCTTCTTGGTGGGTGACATTTACATTGACCAGACGGGATAAATGATCTGCTACCACATTTTCTGAACCTTTTTTGTCCCGGATTTCTAAGTTAAATTCTTGCAAAAGAAGAACCCATCGAATGAGTCTTTGTTTCGAATCCGGTTTAGTAAGTAGATATTTAATGGCTGCATGGTCTATGTAAATCACCACCTTTGTTCCAATGAGATAGGATCTAAATTTTTCAAGGGCATACACTATAGCTAGCAACTCTTTTTCTGTAGTGGCATAATTGACTTGAGCGTCATTTAAAACTTTGCTTGCATAGTGTATGACATGAAATATTTTTTCCTTTCTTTGGCCTAGTACCGCGCCTATGGCATAATTGCTAGCATCACACATAAGTTCAAAATGGTTTTTCCAACCAGGTGCTACGATCACAGGTGCGGTAACTAGCCTTTCTTTTAATTCATTAAAAGCTTGAACACATGACTCATCGAAAGTAAAACACGTACCTTTGTTGAATAGGTTACTCAATGGTTTAGAAATCTTCGAGAAGTCCTTTACGAACCTTCGATAGAATCCCGCATGACCCAAAAAGCTTCGTACTCCTTTAATGTTTACTAGAGGTGGAAGTTTTGAGATTACCTCCACCTTGGCTTTGTCCACTTCAAGCCCTCTTGAAGATACCTTGTGCCCTAGTACAATGCCTTAAGTTACCATGAAATGGCATTTCTCCCAATTTAGAATTAGGTTGGTCTTAATACATCTTCCAAGTGCCACATCCAGATTATCCAGACAAGTGTCAAAGGATTTTCCGAATACCGAAAAATCATCCATGAATACTTCAATACTCTTTTCAATGAGGTCAGAGAAAATCGCTTGCATACACCGTTGAAAGGTGGCTGGAGCATTACATAATCCAAATGCCATTCTCCTGTATGCGAAAATTCCAAACGGACATGTGAAAGCTGTCTTCTCATGGTCTTCTGGGTTGACCACAATCTGGTTGTATCTGGAGTATCCATCTAAGAAACAATAATAGTTTTGTCTGGATAACCTTTCAAGCATCTGATCCATGAATGGTAGAGGAAAGTGATCTTTTCTCGTAGCTTTATTGAGTCTACCATAGTCGATGCACATTCTCCACCCTGTAACAGTTCTTATTGGTATTAGTTCATTCTTCTCATTACTGATGACCGTCATTCCTCCTTTCTTTGGCACTACTTGTACTGGACTCACCCATGCACTATCTGAAATTGGGTAAATCATTCATGCTTCCAAGAGTTTGACCACCTCTTTTCTTACTACTTCCTTCATGGTTGGATTTAATCTTCTTTGCGGTTGAGCTACCGGTTTGAATTCTTCTTCCAACATGATTTTGTGCATACAATATGCCAGACTTATACCTTTTAAATCGGCCAAGACCCATCCAATTGCAGCTTTATTCTTTTGTAGAATTTGAAGTAGTATTTCTTCTTCTTGTGTGGTCAGCTTTGAACTAATAACTACTGGTTTCTTTCCCTCCTTATCTAAAAAGACATATTTCAGATGAGTTGGGAGTAGCTTTAGTTCCATCTTTGTCTCCTTCACCTCTTTTGGTGGGTTTAATTTTCCACTTTCTCATTCTGAACATTCATATTTCCTCCCTTTTCTAGCTCCTTCAAGAATACTTCGATTTCTTTTTCTTCCTCTTGAGTCAACACATTAAACGAATCAACAAGGGATCTTTCTAAAGGGATAGAAAGATGGATCTCACTGGCCACTTCTATGGCTACCTCTTCGGTGTCATTTAGGCGGAAACAATCGCTCTTATCCTTAGGTTGTTTCATGGCGTCGAAAAGATTAAAGCATACCTCTTCATCTTGGACTCTTAGCTTCATGATACCATCGTCAATATCTATCATCATCCGGGCTGTTTTCATGAATGGTCTTCCAAGAATAATCGGTGATTCTTTATCTTCTTCCATATCAATCACCACAAAGTCTACTGGAAATAGAAACGTATCTACCTTGACTAACATGTCTTGTGCGACGCCGTGAGGAAGAGTGGTGGATTTATATGCTAGTTGTAAGGTCATTCTTATTGACTTTATCTCAATATTTCCCAACCGCTTCACTATTGATAAAGGAATTAAATTGATGCTTGATCCTAGATCGATCAATCCATTCCCAATGTGCTGATTACCAATTGTGACCGGTAGTGTAACTCTTCCGGGATCTCTTGCTTTTCGAGGGAGACGAGACACTATAGCACTACACTGTGCATCAAGAACAACAACTTCTTCTTCTTCTTCTTCTTCTTCCGGTCTCTTCTTCTTTGTCAAGATATCCTTCATGAATTTTGCATACTTTGTCATTTGGGCAATGGCTTCGGAGAATGGAATATTGATTTGTAATTGCTTGAAGATTTCCATAAACCTTGCATATTGCCTAGCATTATCTTTCTTTGATGGTGCATGTGGATATGGGAGGTGTTGACTTGGTATCACATTGTTTGCCATCTTGTCACATGCTTTCTTCCTTTTGGATTTATCTCTTTTTTCCACTTCTTTATTCATCTCACTTACAACAATTTCATTCTCCTCATCTTCCGCAGCACGATTATCATCTTCCTTCTCAACATCATTGTTTTCAACTTCCTCATTACCGCCTTTCTGACCAGTTCTAGTTACCACTACTTTACAATGCTCTTTCAGGTTCCCTTGAGTGTTGGCGGAGAATGTTGCATTCAACTGATTAGCCGCAATCTGTTTAGCAAGTTGCCCCACTTGAGTTTCCAAATTTTTAATTGCTGCATCCTGGTTTTTCTGGTTTGTCATTGACATCTGCATGAATTGCGTCATAGTTTCTTCCAACTTAGACAGTCCTTCTTGCTGTTGTGGTTGCGGTTGAGTGTAAGGTTGAAATGCTTGCTGTTGATATCCTTGATTGTTAGGTCTTTGTTGATAACCTTGATTTTTATTCCTTGGTGGATAACCCTGTTGATACGGCGGATGATTCGGATATTGATTCTGCCTTTGTCCTTGGTTGTTGTTCATGTAGTTCACTTCTTCTTCCAAGACTGGTGGGTAAAATCCTGTTTTATGACCTCCTTTGCATAGCTCACACTTAGAAACTTGGTAGGAATTTGAAACTCCATTCAGCTCTTTAATTTGTTGTGGTAGTTTGGACATTTGTTGTGTCAAAAGCTCCACTTGTGAAGTTAGCAATTTGTTTTGGGCCAACAGAGCATCACTATTAGTTAGCTCTAACAATCCAGGCTTCTTATCTCTGACAGTTCGATCATGAGTGCCTTGACGGTCATTTAGAGCCATTCGCTCAATTATCTGAGTCGCTTCAACAAGTGTTTTGGACATTAGTGAGCCACCAGCTGTGGCGTCCAAAAGAGTCTTGTTTGTAGGTGTGAGACCGTTGCAGAACATGTGAATTTGATCAACTTCTGCAAAATCGTGTCCCTTGCACTTTCTAAGCATAGCCTTGTACCTCTCCCACGCTTCATTCAATGATTCATTGCTCCCTTGAGAAAACACTGCTATTGCTGTCTTTGCATCAAAGAATTAGTTTTGAGAGTAAAACCGTTCCAAGAATTTTTCTTCTAGGGTATTCCAATCAGTCATTACTGCTTCAGGTTGATCAAGATACCAATCTTTTGCCTTTGATAGTAAAGAATAAGGGAACAACCTCTTAAATAGTGTTTCTTCGTCAGCTTGAGCTACACCCGTTGTACCTGCTAATTCATAGAATCGAGTAAGATAGGTGTATGGGTCTTCATGGTCTAATCCGGCGAAAGGACTAGTGCAAATGAGCTGTAAAATATCGGTCTTCAATTCAGATGTCCGCCCGTTGGCGGCAGTTCTAGCGAATTGTGGATTCACGCAAGGATTATTTGCACATGGAATTGTGGCAGCCATGTTTACAACAGTGTGTTGTATGATGGCTTCTTGTTCTTCTTCAAATAGTTCGTGAAAGTAAAGCCCGTCAGACGACTCGTCAATGGTTTCTAGTGATTGTGACGAAGTCGCAGTTGCGTTGTCTCTTGCCCTTGCTATGTTTGCTCTTCTTCGTGTTTTGCTATTCAATCTCCTAGCGGTCCTTTCAATCTCGGGATCAAAAAGAAGTTGATCGCTGGAAACCTTGCTGCGCATACACTAAATTCTGCAAACACTAACAAACACGTGAAACAACCAGATTAATAAGAGAAAACTCAATATAAAAGCTATTGCAATGCGTGCAATATTGACACCAATCCCCGGCAACAGCGCCAATTTATTGAAAGTATTTTGGGTAAATATTTTCTAATATATCGTATCCACAGAGATTGAGTCAATATTACTGCCGTTCTATAGTCGAATTATAATGAGTGGTAAAAAGCATTGATTTGATTGTTTATTCTAAAAGTGCGTATAAGAAAGTAATAAATAATAGAACAAAAGCTTAAAGAGTGAGTAACAATGGTAATGAATATGTTGAGTTCTAGGGTTCATCAACCTATTCATATGCAATTGATCAATTAATCGACAAGTGAACCATTATATGAGTTATTATCTTCATTCATCCTCAAAACATATATTATGTCTAAGATCAATTTAGAGCCACCTCTGCCGGTATGATATTTGATTTCTCAGAATAACAATAATGATAAAGGGAATTAAACACGATGATTTATGAAAACTTATTCACAATCCCATCTCTGCGAATTAAGAATAAGTCAATACAAGAACCTAGGGCAAAAGTATGAACTCTATCTCTCGATTGATAGTTCAACAATGATATAAGATTAAAAGCAAGGTTCTTTATTGATAATAAAACTTAACAATTGTTCACAGGAATTAATTAAAGTTATTGCATCTTCATAGGTTAACTACTACCTTAAACTCAACACAATGGGGTTTAGCTCTCCATAGACATGAAGAACACACAAAACTTCATAGAGGGATTCATCTTAATCAAGGGAATGTCTTCGATTGATGTTGAATTCTCTGTTGAATGTTGTTTTATGCTCTGGAATAGGACTACTCTGTGAACTTTGCTCACAAAAGATATCTCACTTATGAGGATTAGGGCTTCTATTTATAGCCCTATTTCTTTTTATGAAGCAAGCGCGACGCGACACAGAGGAGCGAGGCGCGAACTGAGACCAGAAGGTTTGGCGTGTCTCGCCCAATTCTGCTGCGGCTCGGCCTTTGCTTTATCTTACTCCTTTGTGATTTTGCGTCTCCAGTGTCCTTACGCCTTCATGTTTCCTCATCCTTACTTTTCAGCTTTAATACCTGCACAAATAACACCCAAAGTGATTCCATTTGCTCTACAATTAGAATCAAACTTCTAGAGTTCAATTCTAACCATAAAATCACTAAAAATCATACAATAAGCTCGACTTCAGATCAAAAGGTAGTTATTTTAACACATGAAAATACTAATAATTCACTCCTAACAGTGTATCCAGTTTTCAATATCATGCAGTTAGTTCTTCGATTAAGGGGTAGAGTTGTATATCTTCTTCCTTATGTACACCAAATGACTTCGAGAGTTTCTATCTAACAATCCTGAGGTTGCTGTTCCTTGGTGTTCAAAGATCTGGAGCAGATGGAGCTGAATCAAAATGCTGTTCAAGATTTCGAACAAGATGTTTTGACATCATAGAGTTGAAGATGCTTCCAGTTCCAAACTGGACCTTCCTTTCTAAGATGATGTAGAAGATGTCTTGAAAGTTGAAGCTGCTGCTGATGTCATTTTATTTGTTTTAGCCAAAAATATGCCAAAGAGGGAGATTGTTAGTTTTGTACTTTTAAGGATTGGCAATTTTTTTGTAAAACAAATAAAAAGAAAGGAAAGATAAGACATATATGCTATTGAACATGCACATAAGATGTCCTACTAGATGTCATAACATGTTGGGTTGAAGACATTCAACATCTGGAACAACATGTCTTATAAGGAAGCACAAGACATCATGTCTGCTGAGTTGGAAGATTCAGTCTGTATTGAATGATGCAGAATATTCACTGAATATTATGCAATCTTTAAAGGCACAAATTTAAAGGTCGAGAGAATCAAAAGGAATATTGGAATATTTAAAGGTCTGTATTGATTGAAAACCTATTTTTAGCAGAAGATGTTACTGATTTGTAACAACAAATATGTTGTGATTAGAAGCCCAAATCCAGTTGGGAATGGGTTATAAATAGAAACATTGTAACCTAAGAAAAGATGGACAACCAAGAATATAACGATGTAGTCATTAGGGTTAGTCCAGGTAAACCTCCCGACCTGTGGGAAGGTTACCTATGTGATCCTCGAAGCCTGTCGGCAAGAGGAGTATTTGTTCTTAGAGGAAGCTTTGAAGTAACTCCAAGATAGGAATCTGAAGAATAGAAACAATAGGAGGATAGTGCTAAGTCGTTGATACAGTTCCTGGAACTGGAAACTGTTCAACACCATTGTGGTGGTTGGAAGTGAGCAGAGGTTCTCTTGTCTTAGATGGGGTTCTAAGATAAAGATTTCATTGAGTAGTGACTAGGTAAACCAGAGGTTGTTTACATAAAATAGTATTACTAATAGTGGATCTTCTTCCTGTCTTGGTATGCCCCTAGAGTAGGTGTGATTTCACCGAACTGGGTTAACAATTTCTTGTGTTGTTTATTGTTCTTCTAATTGCTATGTTTATACCTTGTTGATCTAAATGTTGGATCAGATGTCTTAACATTCGGTGTGACATATGAAGTCTGACCTACCAAAATTTCATCGATTATGAAAACCCTTCTTTCATGAGACAATCATATTTGTGAAATTTCAGATCTATTACAACAAACCATGCTTCGGCCACCAAATTCGAGCTGCACCTCAAAATGTCAAACCACATACAACAACTTGCATCATTCCTCGTTCTCTGTCCAAACGAACACTAACCACACTCTTCCGCTACTTCTTTCCCAATCCACAACAAAAACTGTCGAAAACCACTTCAAACACTCACCAACATCTACAAAATTACTCCATCGTGTAACCATCCCTCATACGCCAAACCACTTATTTGGCTGGAACACCTCAAAATCAAAGAACACAACAACAAATTTGTTATGAAGAGAATTTGTTATGAATACAAGAAGAAGACGTGAAAGAAAGAATAATAGAAAAGGGAAATTAAAAACAATTTTTGAAAGTAGAAGAGGAATGAGAAATTGAGACGAGGGAGAAAGGGGCGACGAAAGATTTATGGTTTGAGGAGAGAAAGTGGGCGACAACAGAAAGCGAGAGAAATAATAGAAGAGAGAATGGAGAATTTGAATTGTGAAAAAAACGGAAGAGAGAGTAAATGGCATAAACAAAATCGCAATTACAAGCCGCCACCAGCCTGAAAGGTGAATTTTGATTGGTCAGGTAAAATTGATTCACTCAATTACAAGAATGGGCATAATTTAGTGTACTTAATTTTTGTTAGAAATGATATATTAGAGAGATCATTAGCATCTTTCATACTTAGGTAGATAGTTGATATTTAATAATTTTTGTACTCTAAAAGTCGCCAATAAACATATATGGCCATAAATATAACATAGTTATAATACAATCCATAAGATAAACAAGCAAATAAAGTATTCAAAGGTTTTTGGATGCCTTTATTAACAGCGCAACCCAGGGCAGATAAACATATTAAGGATTAGGGGCACTTGCGCTCACAAGAATCTTGTTGAATGGTCTACTTTTCTATATGTTAATATTTTAATTATTTAATTCCATTACAAAATAAAATTTACACTTATTGTTTCATGGTTATTACACCTACATCGGACTTGAATAGATTTTTAATACAAAAATTTTATTTTAACATGTTTTTATTAAATTTGTCGTGTGCTAACGTTTGAGTTAAGAACCATATCATTTTTAAATTTATTCTAATCAATCTTAAGTCCGCATCAATGTGATTATGAAGTGTTTTGGAAGGGAAATTCCTCACAATTTTGTTTTTTAAAATATGCATCTAGTTGGATTGAAGGAGTGTGCATATTATATATAAATTAATCTTAGTCTCAATTCTCAAGTTATTGGGTTCTAGCATAAGCATTATATAATTTTTTTTGTAAAAAAAATGTTACATGAGTTAGATTTCGGAGGTTTCACAATTGAACTCAGATTTTGGAGGTTTTTCAATTGAACACACGACTTTTTGATATATGAGCCAACTCCTTGTCAACTGAGCACATTTTCTTTGACATTATATAATTAATTTGCATTATAATTTTTTGTAAGTTGAAAAATAAAGAAATACATTAAATTTTTAAAAGTATATACAATATTTAAGTCATTTTAAAAAATAATCATTAAAAAATTGAATCTTTTAACCCACATCAAATAAGTTTTCTTAATCTACCATTGAGTGTAATACTATGTATAAAGAAACAATATTGTTTTGATGATTATAAACAAAATTAATTGAATTGAAAATTCACAAGATAATCAACAAGCAATAAGATGGTATACTTCTATGAGCCCCAATCAATCACAAACAACTCCTTGTTATGTTGAGCGTATGGGTGTTCATGGGTGCGACTCGACCCATAAATCTATTTATCAAATCGAATCAATTCATTAATTAATCGAATTCGTGATAGATTTGGTTGAATCGAACAGATACAAATTATAGCATATCATGTATCATAGAATAATCAATATCAATAATAACGGTGTACCTTGTTAGGATTGGAAAGACTGTCGGTTGAGGAGAGGGAATATGAGAGGATTACTACCCTCATTGCCGTTTAGGGTTTTCACTGTATCTTAATCGTTTAATGGGGCAACGCTTAAATAGCTAAACGGTTGAGGGCAGAGACCTCTCATTGGGCTTAACTGAATGGTCCAACCCATCACGGTCCAATCAAGCACAAAGCCCAATCAAACAATCCATCAATAATTAGTGTTTAATTACATTTGACCATAATATAATTAATTAATAATTAATTATTTCAATCCATATTTGATTAATTAAATAATTAATCTAACAATTCGTTCATTTACAAGTATATCTTACTCAATCCATATAACTTTGGTTTGTGTATTGGGTTTCGTGGTCTCGTTGACCCAATCTATTTATGTGAAATTAGTGATTTATAAATATTATTTTAAATATAAAAATTAATATATGACTACAAATTAAATTTTTCCTTAATTTTGTACTCACCACAAATATTTCTACTAGACCAATACTTCACCAATAAATTTATGTAATTTTAAACTAGTGTGGTTGCTTAGTTGATTTTGTATCATTTTCAACTTATTTTCATATATCGTGCGTAGCCACAGAGTTGTTATTAGTTTTGTAGAAAACCTAAAATCCATGAATGGTTAGTTGGTTCAGTGGTGATTGACGCCGAATTTGGTAGAGAGAATCACAGTTCGATCCCTGCAACTAGGGGGTGGAAATAGGCTGGGCCGCCTTATTTTTAGGCCAGACTTATTTTAACTTACATATTAGCATAAGTTCTGTGAAACTATGTTCATCACGTGTTTTCATCTTATTTTCACAAGGTGGTAATCAAGTTTTATTTATGTATCTTAATTCAAAGTACAAAACATAACATAATGATAATAAACAATTATTCATATTTATTTAAAAAGATCGGCCTAATAGGTTTAAAAAACTTTTTTTAGGGCTTGAAGCCTAGCCTTTTTAACTATATAGGCTTATAAAAAAGCCTAGGCAATTTCTATTTTAAAAAAAATATGACCTGACCTGAGCCTGTATAGACTAGTCTGTAGACTTCTGTTATCGGCCTGACTTATTTCCACTCCTACCCGCAACTGCGAGACTCCTAAACCAGACTAAACCGACGGTGAAAAAAAAAAATCCCTAAAATCCAAGGGCACGTGATTGATCACATGAGAAAGCAAAATCACGTGCTAGGACACAAAAACCGACGAAACGGCATTCATTTTGTTAGGCTAAGAACACACAACAGAGCTGAAACAAACCTTTGTGCAACTTGTGTGTTCTGTCTCAAAGTGACGTTTTTCTTTATTTTCCATTCAATTCCAAGTTCCAATCTTTTCTCATTTTTTTCTATTCTTAAATCCTATCCTCACCACCCCACAACCACAACACCCCCTTTTCTTTCTTTCTCTCAATCTTTTCTTAATCTTTTTCAGTGGCCGCAAAACCTCACGTTTTTTGGCTACCTCAATTTTTTTATTATTACCCTTTTTCTTATTTTTTCTGTTTCGATAATCGCTTTTTGAGGTTTAGGGTTTTGATATCCTCACGCCTCTTGATTAAGATTATTTCTGATTTTTTCAATAATTCTCCATGTCAAAGAGGTGAGACATAGATTATTATCGTAGTTTTTCTATTGTCAATTTCAGTTTTTCTTTTGATTTGTGTTGTTATGCGGTTTCTTTGGTTTCTGGTGATTCTTGATTTTCATATTGGGGGTTTCTGATTGTTGTTGTTTCTTTAATATTTGTATGTTATTATTGATTTGTTATGAGGAATTTGTGTTTTCTTTGTTCCATTTTGGGTTTTTTTTTCCTTCTTGTTTGATTAGATAGCTTGTTGAACTAGGAACTCAATTAGGTTCAAGTTATAGTTTTGAACATATGATGATGGAAGGTTTAAAATAACGCGGGCCGCGTACAGGCTTTCGTGATTTCGGTTGGTGCAGGTGTTGGTATGAATTAACCAAAATTTGGTATCGACACCTTCCGATCCTGTTATGCCGCGGCTGTTTTTGCAGTAACGGACCGGTTTCTTTAAACCTTGGATGATTCTTTAGATTTTTTGTTTGCCTTCTGACCTTGAGGTCAAGGGTTTAAATATTTGAAACAGCCTCTCCACCGGGGCGAAGCTATGTATGCATATCCTCCGATTCCACCTGGCGGGAGCCTCGTGCACTTGGCACCCTTTTTAATCGATGTGGATATCATTCTTTTTGCCAAAGAATTCATTTTAACCAAGCCTTGTGTTTTCATTTGTGGATATATGGTTGATAGGTTTTAAATGGTGAACTTGCTTTATGATTGTTTCCTATGCAAACTTGCAGGCTGTTCTAATTTGTGTAATTTTTGTCGATTGAATCTTGTAGGGTACTTTGTAAGTTCTTTGCTCATGGAGCGTGTCTGAAAGGGGAGCATTGCGAATTTTCTCATGATTGGAAAGCCCCTCCGAATAATGTTGGTGATACAAGCTACTCTATTACTGGAAATCCTACCGATTTAAATTACCGTTATTGAGTTAGACATTTATCTGATTGTTCGCGCTTGTTGTTGCAGATATGCACGTTTTATCAGAAAGGAGTTTGTGCTTATGGTAGTCGCTGCAGATATGATCATGTCAAAGCTTCTCGGGCACAGTCCTCTACTCCATCTTCCTCAATAATCGAAAACCACTCCGCTGTGTCAGAATCTGTTCTACTCGGTAATACCAGAATTACAGCGAACAATGTTGCTACAGCTGCGGAATTTTCTCTTTTCAACAGTCCTTATGTTCTTCCTAATGAACCCGTCTGGAATCAAGAATCTGCTAATCATGACTTCCTAAGAGAGGATGATGTTGGTCAAACAGTAATTACTTCACCTTCCGAGCTTCCAATTTGTTCATTTGCTGCTGCTGGAAACTGTCCACGAGGGGAACAATGTCCTCATGTACATGGAGATTTATGCCCCTCATGTGGAAAACATTGCTTGCATCCTTTCCGGCCCGAAGAAAGAGAAGAACATATGAAGAGTTGTGAAAATAAGCAAAAGCATCTTGAGGCACTGAAAAAAAGTCAGGAAGTTGAATGCTGTGTTTGTCTGGAACGTGTTCTTTCAAAGCCTACAGCAGCTGAACGAAAGTTTGGTCTTCTATCTGAATGTGATCATCCCTTCTGCATATCCTGTATTAGAAATTGGCGTAGTAGTAACCCAACATTAGGGATGGACGTGAATAGCACGCTGCGGGCCTGTCCTATCTGTCGCAAGCTATCTTACTTTGTCGTTCCAAGTGTTATTTGGTATGCTACAAGTGAAGAAAAACAGGAAATAGTTGATACCTACAAGGCAAAACTCAAGTAATTTCTTGATCACTCCTTATGTCTTTTTATGCCCTCTCTATCCAATTGATCCATAGTCAAAGCCAAACCTTGGATAGTTTTATGCTTGAACATCAATTTCCATTTCCCTGTATTGGTTTGCATGTGTAGCGGCTGTTGATGGTGAGAACCATATATGCACATAACATGTATTTCTTAATAAGCAAAATAATAGTTCAGAGTGACACCCTAGTGTTATCAAATAGCGGTGCCATGACCGCTATGGCGGATATACATGGCGGTTTTTGGGCTCGCCATAATGGTAAATATTGGCCGATATTGCAGGTTTTTCCGCCATAATCGCTATAACGTTGCTATAACGTTGCCGCAAAGCGGTTGGTATGGTGGGATTTTGGATCTCCGCCATCGACAACACTGGACCCTACTTGGATAAACAACTTAAATAATCGTTTATAGAATAAGGGCTTATTATTTAAGTGCTCATGTATAAACTATTTCTATAACAGAAGATAAAATAATGTTATATAAGCTCTAACTGTTATCTTAAGTTTTCCTGTAGAGCTATGAGAATATGGTAAAAGTAATTTATGAATATATCATAAGCTGTTATATAAGCTGTTTTCACAAGCTTTCCCAAACAGTCTCACAAATGTTTATGCTAGTAAATAAATTTAAACAAGTCAATCCAATCTATCTCCGAGTGTGTCTAGCTTTTATCTGACTATTTTATTTTGGTATTTGTTCAACACCATTTGTAGGTCAATTGACTGCAAGCATTTTGAGTTTGGGGATGGAAACTGCCCTTTTGGAACTAGCTGCTTCTACAAGGTAAATATCTGAACATTAGCTCAACTTTTAGCTCTCACTCTTCCAGCTCCTCCCTGTTTTGCTTTTCCTTCCAGGACTATAATTATCTTATAACTCGGTCGTTGTAAAAAGTTTTCTTTCTATGCAATGATGCTTTATCATAATAGTAAATCATTTTTCATATATAGATCTAAGTTCTCTAGTATATTTCTATCCTCCTACCTATCATTTAATTATGATATTTAGACAACTGTAAGGCTTTCAACTGTGTTCAGATTAGTGCTTACAGAACAACTGGAGCCTAATTAGTTTCTGTTATATTTGATTGCAGCATGCATATCGAGATGGCCGTCTTGAGGAGGTAGCTTTGCGACATCTTGGGGCTGCAGATGGTGACACAATAATTGCCAAAGACATCAGGTTTCTTTTGACCTTTTTATGGTTCTTATGTTTCGACTTTCGTGGCCTTGTGCTCTTTGACTTTTCCAATTTCACTAACTTAATACATGATGCTATCAGGTTATCGGATTTCCTTGCTACCATGCATTTAAGTTGAAGGTTCATGGTCACTTTTTGTGATGTAAGTTTCAAACTTGTGTTTCCCTTTTCTTAATTTGCGGGTTTCTTTTGTATATAGATTATATTTTAATGATTCTTTTGTATCCTTTGCTTCATCGTGGTACTTGGGTTTTACTAATCTTACGCTCTTTTATCGGGATTGAATCCTTAATAAATAATACATCTTATGTATTTATATTTATATAAATTAATAAATGATTCCACTTTTCAAGTAGCATAGATACACTGTACCTGGTAAAATGGAATTAGCTTAATCATACTTTATGATCTATATAATCATGATGCACTAAATATAATTTTTGTAAGTGTGCCTTTTATTCAAGCATATTCAGAAATAATATCTTATATTTTTTATTCATCTTAAGCTAGTATCAATTATCAAATCGGGTTATGATAGGATATTTGAGCCTATGGCCTAGGGTGAGCCAACCATTGGGGCAAACCTGCATGAGCCCAACTTCTGGAAGGATTGCGTGAGGGGTTTGTGTAGAGGTGAGGGCATTCTGAAGTATTGTTAGAGTTGTTTAGGAGAATATTTTCTCTTGTTTAGGTGCATTCAGCTCTGGTTGCGAGTTCTAGAAACTGTGGCTTATCCTTTCCTCATCATTTTTCGCTATTATAGAGCTCATCTTTTCCATTCAACAACATACAGTTTTACTACCTTGATTTTGTGGGTTCTACCATTCATCCGACCTGCCGCATACATTGAGAGGAGCTAGCATAGATGTGAATTGCTTATGTCATTGAAAGTCTTTGACAAAGTTGATACTTTGAAGGCGCACATTGCAACGATGGAGGATTCACTATGTTTAACGTTCGCGGAGTTCTGTCAATCCTTGGTGGAGGAGTTCGCCAAATTACATAGAACACCGGAAATAACTTTCGAATCATTTTTTGTACAGGAGACAATGTGGGAGTATAATATGGCATGCGAAAACACACTTCAAAATTCAAGGAACTTCATAGGAAGTGAAGGCGACATTGGAGAAGTTGAGTATGGAAGGGAGTACCATGCACTGGTTAAATTTGATATGTGAGTCAGAGGATGTACTCATATAGTCAAAAGTGAAACAGTCTTTGATTGAATGTTAGGGAGGGCGGGAAGTTGATAGTTCATTTGAAGAATCTAAGGATCTTCAACAAATGAGAGAGATGGAAGAATATATCTCAGATTTTGAGTACGTATCTTCTCATGTTGAGAGTCTCTCTCAAGAAGAATACCTAGGGTAGTTTTTGGTAGGTCTCAAGTCAGAAATTCACCCGAGGATGAGGACCTTAAATCCTTGAACCAGAGTCCAGGCGATGAAGCTGACATGCTGTGTAAAGGGTGAACTTTGTGTTTGGTTAGCATTAAGAGGAGGTATGAAAAAATAAGTTCGATATAGGTAGGAAAGAGAATGGGTTAATTCGGTCAGTTTGGGGTTGAGTGAAAAGGGCGGTAACAGGTCAAATTATGACCCAAGCGCAAACTGTGATAGTTATGTAATTGAGGTAGCTCGGCCATCCCAAATCCAATAATTAACTGCCAACCTTTGTTGAATGGACATATCTTAATGACAAGGACAAACGAAAGGGAAATAGTGAGTCCAATTAAGCTCTCAATCATCTACTTTATTCCGAGCTGCGGAACTGTGGCACTCATGGGTTATGTTTCCAGTGTGGTGAGAGGTATCCTACATCACTTTAATACAGCGAGAAGCAACTACACTTGGTGATACTGGGAGATGATACAATGAATGAAGAAGGAGAAGCAACTTGGGAAAATGGAACTTTGATGCAGAGTCAGATCTCTAATGTCATCCTTGAGAACAAGACTGTTGTTGCAGGAGGCAGTGATAGGATACTTGGCATATGGTCCATGGTGAGCCAACCTTTGGGACAAATATGCACGAGCCCAACTATTCGAAGGATTGCACGAGGGAGAAGATCGCGGGGCCGAGGGAGATAATTAGTTAGTGACGTGTGCACCAACCTCGTGTGAGTTGGTTATAAGAGAGAGGGGTTGGGTAGTGGTGAGGGCATTCTGAAATACTGTTAAAGTTGGGAAGGAGAATATTTTCTCTGGTTTAGGAGCATTCAACTCTGGTTAGGCGTTCTAGATTCTCTGGTTTGACAATTCAGCACCTCCTAGCAGCGCTATGAAGAGAAAGAATGACCTAAAAAACGGGTTTAAAGATCTATTTTACAGAAAATTAGAAGTTACAATTGTTAAGGCAAAGAAATAGAATTTGAGAGCTATCTATATAAAAGAAATAATTTTTAGAGCTATCTATATAGAATCATCGTTTGCACAAGAGACAATATGGGTGTACAAGATGGCAGTGAAGGTGAAATTACTGTCATTTGATGGCGAGGATCCTGTTGGATGGATTGTGTACACAAAAACATACCTCAAAATTCAAGGAACTTCAGAGGAAGTGAAGGTGAGATTGGAGAAGTTGAGTATGGAAGGGAATACCATACACTGGTTCAATGTGATTTGTGAAACAAAGGGTGAACTCACATGGTCGGAAGTGAAGAAATCTTTGATTTAACGTTATGGTGGAAGGAAAAGTGATAATTCATATGAAGAATCGAGGGTTCTTCAATAAACAGGAGACGTGGAAGAATATATATCTCAGAGTTAGAGTATGTATCTTCTCCGGCTGGAGTTACTAGATATGCTACATCGAAATGCTTCATAAAGCTTAAGCAGATCTTTTAGAAGGATGTGTACTTCTAATGAGTGGAACTTAAACAGATTATCTAAGGAAACTAAGAGTTATTGAAGTTTCTTTTTATAGTGTAGAAATTCCAGAGCATATTCTTTTTGTTTTGTAGCTTGATAGTGGCGCAATGCATGGCCACACAAACTCCAAATTTGCCGAAGTTTTCCATTAAGATTTTGAGCTTGACACGTAGTGTAGATCAATGTGAGCGTTTTGAGCAAGCATTAGTCATAATTCTTAATATATCTTTTAGTTTAAAATTTGAAAAGAAACTAAAAAATCATGAACATAGGTCATGAAAAAGTTTATGTACTCTTAAATGATCAAAGAGAAGATCAATCCATGGTTCAATATTGTGTATATTTCAAGTGGTCTTTTATTTTGACTCCTAAATCACTGCTTATTTACTTTAAGCATGGATAGAACTTTTTGAATCGATTATCTTTAAACCCTAGCTGACTTAACATCTCCCTGTCTTATCTGTGCAGGATACTTGCATAAAAATGGAATGCTTCAATATGAAAAGTTATATTTATATTGCAGGTTAAGATCTTCATCTTGTTTCTATGGTAAGTGTTATTAAGTAGTTACTGAAATTTCTCTGAATTCTACTTCTAAGATGGTATCAACTATCGAGATATTATGTGATATATCTTACGAATGTGTAATAGTTTCTGGAAATGATTTCTTTCTCATTTTGTTGACGCAGTTTCGAAGGTACCAGAGATTAAAAAAGCTGCACTGTGCATTCCATGGTTGTAATAAAAGTGCATATTGTAAAATGGTAGATGGACATACATATATGCTTTTTGTACAAGGGAATATAATTTCCAATAAGCTCTAATTTTTTAAAGCATACAAAAATGAATGGATTGATGATTGGGGTGATTGGTATAACAAAACTACATTGTTGTGCACCATTTTACCAATCCAAAGAACATAGAAAAACCTTTACTTTTTGTGTGGTGGATTTTACATTTATTATGTTTTTTTGGGGGCAACCTTGTTACTTAAGATATATAGTTGTTTATTGTAGAATTGATTTTCTTTGGTGATACTGCACCAAGAAACTTGGGAATGTATTCAACAGTGTATGGATTTTGTTTATTATTTACAGGATTTTTGTTAGAACAAAGGAGCCTTTTTTGGAGTTTATTCTTGTGCAAGAAAGATAGGTCTTTGTTTTGTTTAAATAGTAAGATAGAAAAGTAGGCAATTTATATTGTTAGGAGTCTTCAACAATGGATGAGCTATGATTTAGTTAATTCCTCTATCACTCATCCTTTAGAAAATAATTGAGTTGTTATTTATTTTACAATGTGTTAAAGGAGCCTGGGAGATATATGAGTGTATGAGTGGTTATGATTTCAAACATAAAATGTTTTTTAAGAGGGAGGTGAAAACTTTTAAAAAGGGGAGTTGCTAATCCCACTTTATGTGGTGGAGAAACATCCTATAAAAATCTGAATTTGTCTATTAAATTTTGAATTTTGGAGATGTATTTTCGGACGCATCATATATCTAATTGAGGAATGTCTTAACTGAGTATCATCCTGTATTTTTTCAAAAATTTAATTTGAAGATGCATCTCCAGAGTGTGTTATTGGACATAAGGCATCAAATTGAGGTTTAGTGTTATAATTAGAAGGTCCGATAATGGTTCAGGTTCAAAAGTTGCATTTGTGACATTCAGATGCTAAAGAAGTGAGAAGTAGAGAACTTTTCTCCGGAAATTCAAACGAGATGACACCGGTTCAAAAAATGTAATTGTCCCTTTAAATCGTGTAGTTATCTTTTGTCAAATAATAAATGGAGATTTAAGGTCATTTGTGATTTACATATCCATAACATGTGTGTGAAGTTATCCAGGCATCAAATTGCATGTCGCCTTATGTTAAAAAGAAAGAAATCATTTTGGACATGACATTGAATATGATATAGCCCAAAAATATACTTGCAACGTTGAAACGTAAAAGACTAAAAAATATCTCAAATATTAAACAAGTTTACAATATTCATGTCCTTAACAACAAGGCGTGAAGGGGCATAGTGTAACGCCCGGAAATTCGTTAATAATTTAAATAAAGTATTAAGGATTTAATTATTGGAATTAGTCGAAGTTGGGAATTATCAGTGTTATTATAAGAGGCGTAAAATGGATTAATAGGTTGATTAGAGCTGTTAAGTTGAGGATCGGGTAAATGGTCGATTTAGCCGGGAGAAATTAATATTAGAAATAATATTAGTTTTAGTAGAATATTAATTAATTTAGTTGGATTAAGTTGTATGTGAGAAAGAGCAAAATTGGGGGTATCGTATAACAGGCCCTTTTAGACTATTAGTAGACCCATTGTTTTATTAAGAGATTAGAAAGTAAGGAATAAAAAGTAGTCAGCAAGACAAAAACAAAATATTAGGTCACGTAGCTTTTTGGGAAAAGTTGCAGAGAGAACGACAAGGAAGAAGTAATACAGAGAAGAATACGTAGAGCAATCGGAGGCCAAAAGTGAAATCGAACCGAAAACCATTAGAGTGACCTTCATTCCAAGGTAAGGGTGAGGTTCAATCTCTATAACCGGGTATATGATAAACTGTGTGTGGGTTGGGTTGTATAAATTATTGGCTCTGTGTTTGTTGATCGCGACTTTACGTGTCTATTAATCTGATGACTGCAAGTGCACAGTTGTGTCGTGTAGTTTTAAAAGATATCGAATCCACAGGGACTATGAATCGATCTACCGCTATCTAAGGTTACTATGTAAAACTAAGGCTAATAATATTTGGGTTTCTAATGGGAGAATTAAAATATTAATTCTAAGAATATAGTGATAAACGGATATCAGTATGTATTTCGTCTAACTTAGGTGATCCGAAGGTCCATTGGCTATGGTTCTCATTCAATTAAAAATCTCTATTAACTATGTCATTTAAAGGTCCTCCTCTCAAACTCCCGCTCTGTTGATTCAGATCACTATCCTAACTCATAATGTACGCTCTCGCCATCCCATTAGATTTAGAAAAGCTTTTTGAAAACATCACAGTTGATAAAATGCCCATTTCATGAAGAGGTTATTTACTTAAATCTCCTAGTCTCAAACTCTCGCTCTGTTGACTCGAATCATGCTAGTATTCCCTAACGTACGCTCTCGCTGTTCTGCGTCGGGTTTAAAAACACTTTTTGAAAATAAATAAATTCTAATCAGTTTTAATACGCTTTCGCCATCCTTAAAACTAATGTTCTATGTCTACTATCCAGTTAAAGATCTCAAACTCTCGCTCTATTGATTTTACCTTTTATCAGTTCTAAAATCTCAAACTCTCGCTCTATTTATTTTACAACTTTAGCATATTTAATTAGACACAAAACCAGAAACGAGTGATATTTAATAAAACATATTTAAGCCAACTTATTTCGGATCCCTGCGGTTAAATTACTTTACATACTGATATCTTAATTAAATTAGCCAGACATATTGATACGGTTAAACATGCATAAATTGATTTGGTTCATAGTAATAAGCATATTAAATGGCATACAATATATCATGCAATAATAATTAAAGCGGTAAATAGAAACCTTAATAATAAAAAAATGGATTAAATTAAACTTTGGAATCTTCGAGTACTTGAACTTCCACCACAGGTCGGTTGGATCGTTCTTCATAAATTATTTGGCGTAAATAATAAAACAAGGAATAAAAACTAAATCTAACGTAAGGTTAGATCTAGTAAAGGTTCACAACAATTTTCGGTGTAGAAATTGTTGTGAGAAAAGAATAAGCAGGAATTAAATTGCAAAGGAAATAATGAATGCAGGAAATAAAATCGACAGCGTTTCTTTGCAGAATTTCGGACCCTTTTCAAGTGTTATCCATGTGGTATTTATAGGACTAGGTTTTCAATGTACTTCTCACTTTCCAGTCTTCACGTTCCTCCTTTTTCTCCTTAAAGTGTGCGCTCACGTGACCAGAAAAAGAGTCGTTGTTGAAAGGGGGCTTGAGACGTGCGTCTCAAGTGGCTACAAACAAGGAGACGTGTGTCTCCACTTTGTGATGTGGCAAGGGGAGTGGGAGACGGTTGTCTCCACTCCATTTACTTGGTCTTCTCCTTCAATTGGGCCTTTTCCACGTTGCAAGCCCAAGACGTGCGTCTTCCATGATTGTGATACGGACGTCTCACTTCCTTGAGTGGGCCACGTGCACACTCTTTTGGGCTGAGCCAGTTGCTCTTTGCACCTCCATTCTTTACTAATGCTTCACCTCCATCTTTACTTGTCTTTTAAATTGATTTTTCTCTATTTCTTATCATTTTGACAAATAGTTCTCAGCATGAACATAATACCAGAAACATCGGAAATACCCGCATAATACTAAAATAAAGCAATTAAATCGAATAAAAGTACTGGCAATAAGTATGTAAATCAAGTCAAATACACTATATAAATTCGTGTTATCAAACTCCCCCATACTTGAACCTTTGCTTGTCCTCAAGCAAATAATCAGATTAAAACAGGTGGACAATGGAAATTTAAATGCAGGTCTGCCACATTGTTCGAGTTGTACTTAGCCACAGAGTGTTTTTGTTGGAAACCTATGAGATAAATCTTAACAATAAAATTACAGTGGCGACACTAATCAACTCCCAGCATGCATACCAATCTGAATCATGCTATTATAGCTCAACCTTATTCTTGTCGTTTTGTTTTACACGTTTCATTCGCGCACAATCACATTAAGCCCATTATCTTTACATGCACATAGCAGAGCAGCCGGTTAGTGACTATGATCCTTAAGTTTGGAGTTCTGGCACAATTATGTGGTATACTCCTTTAACGCTCAGTTGTGGATTGCGGGGAATAGAACCGTAGTCCTTCCTACAAAGTTCAGTACTAGATATCTTCTGAACCAACCAATAATGAGTTTATTGAATATTTAAGATTTATAACCGTTGGATTAAATGACCGTGTGAGGGTCACCTTACTTAGTTGGTACATTTCCATTGGCAGTTAAGCATAAAAAAATTTATTTAGTGGATCATACACTTATATTCATCGACTCTTTGCTTAGTTTGTGTCGAAGACGGTGCCGACTGCTAGATAAACTAATATGGGTTACTTCAAAACTAAAGTCTATGGTTTCGGTATAATGGTTACTCAAATCGGTGACACATACTTGGGGGTTTTAGAGTGTCGAGACGGTAATGGTATTATTTTGAATTTAACTCTAGTTTCCTATATATCTTATAAGTAAGCGGCTTCGCACTTTCGAACGTGTGGAGTTATGAATTTATCGTTTGAAATTTTTGTTATGGCTCAAGAAAATGGAAGAATTCTAATAGACACGAAAATATGCATATAAGACTTAAAGGCACATAAATATGCTTTTATTGAATGGGAAAAACATTGCAACAAAGGAAATAAAAGAAATAAAAATAATAAAAGTAATGCGAGTAATACGACTCCCCCACACTTAGATCTTGCAGTGTCCTCAATGCATAAAAACTACTCCTCGTTGTTGCGATTGCGAGAACTGCTTCCGCCTCGGGTGCGTACACGTCTACGCCTATTGTCAGGCATGTCATCAAAACGAAGGTTGAGATTGTTCAGTTGGGTGGATATTTCAGTGTAGTGGCCTTCGGTTCTAAGGGCGTAGTCGTGTTGTTCCTGTTGCATTTCTCGAACTAGCCTTAATGTTTTGTTTTGGTTTGTCTGCATAGCTTGAAAAAGTTGATCTTGGCGTAATATTGCAGCATACATGGCGTCGAGAGTAATTGGCGGAGGATTATTTGGAGGAGGTTGATGCGCATCGGGTTGTGGATCATTAAAAGAATTATCCGCTTGGTCGAACTCGTGTTCCCTTTCATCAACCGATTCATTATATGGTTCAACTTGGTTTCCTTGAGGTTCTTCAAAATAAAGTGCCAACGTTGAATATATCGGATGTTAATTTGTTCAGGACATGGTAAGATGATATTGGGAACCAAAGCTTTGTTGACGACCAGGGTGTAGCGACCGTCAGGTCGTGGTGACACAATGTGTGAGTCACGACAGTATGTGAGATCCAGGAACTGAGAAGGCATCATGTATTGTGAGAGTGAAAGAATTTCATCTGCGTGGCCCAAGGAGTGTGCTAAGGTGGTAACTATACCGCCAAAACAGAAAGGATTTGTAGCGGGAGAGTTGACGCATCCTTGGATGTGTTGGAGCATAAAAGGTGCGACATTAATTCGTTGGTTGTTAAGTGCACAGAACAAAAAGAATAACTCATTCTGATTCACCTTATGGTTGTTGGTTCTTGCAAAAATAGTGTGTCCTAAAATACGTTGAAAATAACGTATAGCGGGATTTTTAATATGAGAGGCTAAAAGATTCCTCCAACCAGTAGCATGTTCGCCAGTTAAATTAAACCATAGGTTAAAACCAAGTTGTTCCCAAGATTGGCCATCGAGTTGTTCGAAGATACTGTGATGAGCATTAGGACCATGAGAAAAATTCAAATATGCAGCCACTACATCTTGATCTAAATTATATTCGCGATTAAACATCCGGAATTGGATGTTACCAGTTAAGAGTGGTAGATCAATAGGAGTGTTGTAGTTGAAGGAGCTCAAAAATTCTAAGATGAGCGGCTCAAAAGTTGGAGCGAATTTAGTACAGCGGCGGAGTAAGTGGGATTTTGTGAGGAGGTGATTCACACCATCTGCTAATCCTAAGGTTTGTAAACATTCAGTGTCCACATATCTTGTAGGGACAACTAAACGTTCATAGAAAGCTAAATATTTGGTACGTTGAGCATCATCATCATCTTCTCTGAAAATTATTTTGGATAGGTCGGGAGGTGGTCTCTCAGGTCGCACATTTCGGATGATTGATCGTGGAGGCATGGTGTATGTTTGGAAAAAGGGGTAAGATGTGTGGAGAAAATAGGGAATAAAAGGTGATAAGGGTGTGAAGAAGAGAATGATGAGGGTGTGAAGAAGATAATGATGGTGGTATGAATTTATATGGTTGTTTGTAGGAGTTGGAATGGTGGTAGAAATAAGTGTGATTTATGGTAGTGGTGAAGTTTGAAAGAATAGAGAATGGGAATGGTGTAGTGGTGAGATGAATGTATAGAGTTTGTGGGATTTAAATGAAAGGAATAAATGGAGAGATGGAAGAATTTTGAAAGATGAATTTGAAATTCAAAATTCAAAATAGGGAATATTTTGTGAAATGCGCGTGACTGATTCAATGCATGGTCAAGACTAGCACCTCTTGGGAGACGAGCGTCTCAGGTGGCCAGTCTGCTGCACATGCAAGGGTGGATACGGGCGTCTCCAGGCAGTACCATGCTGGGACATGGTCCCACATGAGAGGAGACGGGCGTCTCCTATGTAGGGTAGCCATATTCGTTCATTTTTTCCTTCTGGGAGTGTGTGACAGGCAGTGTAGTTAAGCATTTAAACATTAAAGACCAGCATGCCACAGTTAACACTATAAATGGCAAACAGTAGGTGACAGAAAGCAGTATAATTTATGCCGTTAACTAGATATATCAGTTAAAATGACAGCATAAAATATAATAAAGCAGAATCAGGTACTGAATAATAGATTGCATTATGAATGAAAGTATTGAGTACTGATTGTTATAGTAGAAAAATAAAAGTTGCAGAAAATAAATGCTAGACTTAAATATAAATACTAATAAATCTAAAAACTAAAAACTAAAAACTAAAAACTAATCTTCTAATGATCAACATCTCTAGCCACGTTTCTAGTTTTGCAAATTAGGAGCAATCGAGTAAATGTGCTTGAACACTTCGTCGATCTGTGCATTCACAGTGTCCATGAATTCGAAGAAATGCATTGGTAGAGAATGAAATTCTTCTCGCATATGTTGTAGCTCATGTTGCAATGCATCAATAGTTTAGCCATGTGTAATCGGGTGATAAGCATACTCAATTCTTGGAGGAGCATTTCTCGGAGCTACAGATTCAGTAGATGCAACTGGGTGTGCTAAAGGAGCAGGAGGAGGATTTTGTGGCTCAGGCTCAACTTCGGTCATATCCTCGGATTGATCTTCTTACGAACCAGGAGGTGTTTCAGGTTCATATTTAGGTACATCTTCATCCTCAGGCATAGATTCGTACTCAGGTACAATTTCTTCTTCAGGCATAGGTTCATCTTCAGGAGGATCCATGTCATGATATCCAGGAGGAGTTTCAGGTTCAGATTCCGATTCTGCTTCAGGCATGTCATTATCTAAATGTTCATAAGCTTGCGGAGTTTCAGGATATGATTCTCTGTCGGGAATCTGACCATAATAAATCCAATTGGAAGGGTCTGAAGGATAGAAAAACACTTAGAAAGGGGGGGTTTGAATAAGTGTAGCTTTAAAAACTAGACAGATAAAAATAAATTGCACAGTTATTTTTATCCTGGTTCGTTGTTAACTAAACTACTCCAGTCCACCCCCGCAGAGATGATTTACCTCAACTGAGGATTTAATCCACTAATCGCACGGATTACAATGGTTTTCCACTTAGTCCGCAACTAAGTCTTCTAGAGTATCCTGATCACAACCTGATCACTCTAGGAACAACTGCTTAGACACAAGCTAAGACTTTCTTAGAGTATCCTGACCACCACGTGATCACTCTAATTCAACTGCTTAGACACAAGCTAAGACTTCCTAGAGTATTCTGATCAACACGATCACTCTAGTTACTTACAACTTAATGTAATCTTTCTAAGAGTATTACAATGCTTCTTAAAAGCTATAATCACAACAGTGATATTTCTCTTAACGTTTAAGCTTAATCTCACTAATATATTACAACAGCAATGTAGTGAGCTTTGATGAAGATGAAGATTCTGAGCTTTGATTTGAACAGAGTTTCAGCAAGTTAATATGAGTTGTTTTGTTTCAGAATCGTTCAGAGTAGTTAACCTTGCTTCTCATCAGAACTTCATATATATAGGCGTTTGAGAAGATGACCGTTGAGTGCATTTAATGCTTTGCGTGTTCCGTACAGCATCGCATTTAATGTTATACGCTTTTGTCAACTACCTCGAGCCTTGTTCACGCTGTGTCTACTGACGTTGCCTTTAATAGCTTCTAACGTTCCTTTTGTCAGTCAGCGTAGCCTGCCACTTGTACTTTCTTCTGATCTGATGTTTGTGAATACAACGTTTGAATATCATCAGAGTCAAACAGCTTGGTGCAAAGCATCTTCTGATCTTCTGACCTTGAAGTGCTTCTGAGCGTGATACCATCAGAACTTCAGTGCTTCTGTTCTCTTGTTCTTCTGATGCTTCCATAGATCCATGTTCTGATTCTGCTTCGACCATCTTCTGATGTCTTGCCAGACCATGTTCTGATGTTGCATGCTGAACCATTTGAGACAAAGCTTCTGAGCGCTGAATTATGCATACTCTTTATATATTTCCTGAAAATGAAATTGCATTGGATTATAGTACCATATTATCTTAAGCAAAATTCATATTATTGTTATCATCAAAACTAAGATAATTGATCAGAACAAATCTTGTTCTAACAATCTCCCCCTTTTTGATGATGACAAAAACATATATAAATGATATGAATTTGCAATCAGAAAGAACAGACGGCAAAAGACAAATTACACAGCTATAGCATAAGCATGTGAATATGTCTCCCCCTGAGATTAACAATCTCCCCCTGAGATAAATAATCTCCCCCTGAAATAAATACTCGAAGAACTTTAATAAAAGACTTCCCTGATTATTTCGGTAGAGACGATCACATAAGCTTCTGTCTTTAGAGAATTCATAGCTTCTGACTTCTGCTTCCATTGGACAGCTTCAGAACTTGAATTTCTTTAGATCCCTAGAACACTCACAGCTTCTGATTCCTGCTTCCATTCAGGACAGCTTCAGAACTTGAATTTCTTTGATCTTCAGAACATTCCCAGCTTCTGATTCCTGCTTCCATCTAGGACAGCTTCAGAACTTGAATTTCTTTGATCTTCAGAACATTCACAGCTTCTGATTTCTGCTTCCATTTAGGACAGCTTCAGAACTTGAGTTTTCTGGATCTTTAGACCATTCACAGCTTCTGATTTCTGCTTCCCTCGGATAGCTTCAGAGCTTTGAATTTCTTCCAACATCACTTCATGCTAGATTTGTATCAGAACATTGTTGAATGTACCAGAGCATCATCAGAGCATCTCTACATCCTGAAATGTTACAGAACAAAAACTAAACGACAAACGTCAGCATGAACGAGTCAGAACATAAAATGTATCAGAGCAAATAGAATTTTGTCAAAGCAAATAGAATAATTTTGGATCAAATTCTATTCTCAGTGCTTCTGATTCTGAAGCTTGACAGCACTCAGCTTGCTTCAGTTTCCATAAGCTTATTCTCTTTACAGAATAACGCTTCTTATGGTTTTGCTTCTTGTGTTTGCTTTGAAGATTTTCTTCACTTCTTTATACCTGCAACACACTTAAACCATATAGAACTTGCAGTTCTTGTTAGTAAATGTGTGGGAGTTTTACCCAGCAACTGATAGATTAATCAAATCATTTATCATTTATCTTCTCCCCCTTTTTGTCATAACATCAAAAAGAATATTCAAAAGATTCAGATGAATAAAACGACAAATAAAATAACTGGAATGTAAAAAACAAAGAAACTTTTCATTGATAATCAAAAGATTTTACAAAAGTTCTTATGTTTAACAAGATGAGAAACATTCCTAGCAAATACATAAAAAGTCATCCCAAGAGGAAATGACTACAAAAATTAAAAACAAAACCCTAGCAAGACACAATCTGTGTCAACCCATCAAGAATCCCTGTGGTCTTCTTGTCTTTTCAGACTAAAACCTCCACTGTAGGAGAGATTCAAGAGACCAGGGAGGAAGTGAGGGACAGTTCACAGACAGGGAGCTAATGTTGCAAACGGGCTCCAGTGACTCAAGAAGGTCTTCTTCCTTTGGATAAATGTTGATAACAGCATTGAGGAAGAGATCTGTCTTGAAAGAGACTTGGAGAGCCATCCCAAGATATGCTTCACATCCGGTAACTGAGTAACCGCTAGGTTTGAACTAGGAATTTTTTAAAGAGAAAAATAAAAAGACTTTGTTTGAGCAAGAAAGGAAATAGAAGAGAGAGAAAAAAAACTTGATGAGGAATGCAAAGGAACGGAGGATTTAAATAGAAAAAAAAATGAAAGAGAGCAATAGAGAAAAAAATAAGAGGAAAGGAGAAGCGTTTTAAAAAAAATGATGATGAATAGCATTTAATGTTACGTGACATGAGGAGAGATAATAAAGACAAATGAGGTGACTTGCACAGTGTAATACGGTGAACGGACTTTTTATAATCGAAAATGTCGCAGTAAGCAAGAGTCGCCACCGACTTTTATTTTATCCATTTTTAGGAAAGGCTAAAAGAACAGGAAAATACCTCTTAAAAGATTTTGAGTTCGGGGGGTAAGTTATGCAAAGGGAAGGTGTAAGGCACCCTTTTCATCCGTAGTTATCTACGGGCTCTTAACTTGCTTAGCTCATGTTTGTTTGATTTGTTTAAAAAGCAGTGTATGAATAGAATTTCGGAAAAGAACTTTAGCTTGTAAATAAGCGTAGTCTTTGTTCGAAATTGTTTTGAAAGTATTTGAAAAAGAGTTTGAATTTTGAATTTGAATTTGAATTTTGAATTGAGCAAGCAATTAATAGCAACTTACCCTAAGTTTAAAAATTTGTTCTTTTAGCTTTTCAGGCGAAAGGATCTGTCCATACCATAAAGGGTAGGAAGTCTTTCAATTGGATGTTGAAGGGTCATCGAGTAATCGTTCGCCATAAGACTGTCCCTTGCCGTAAAGAGGGCAGGTAGTCTGAGGGAAGGATATAATAGTCATTAATCTTTTTGGACATCATGCGAGGATACCTTAGCAATTGGACAATCATCATATCTTTTTTACCGAGGCAACTTCGAGGGACATAATCGATGATGATAATGAACTTAGGGCAACATTTGTTTTGCTTAGGTATCCTCGGAATTGAGGGACTTGACTATTTAGTACAATTAAAGGCAACAGGCAACAGTAATAAGGCAACCAGAGGGATTACCCTAAAGGTGTGTGGGTGCAACAATCACGTGGTTGTATTCGAATAATTCATCTTGTAATGTTAGTGATCTAACGTTTGATTAATTAATCTTGTCACTCCCTATATTACTAACCACGCAGTAAGAATAATATAATAATATAGTAGACAACAGTTTTAAGTGCCTTCAAGGCCAAACAATACAACCAGGAAACAGTTACATAATAATATGGGGAAGGGGACAATGAAACCAGCGGATCCCTTAATAGGGTTTGACATAAGTAATAATAAAATAGGGTTTAGGTTTACCGACATTCGTAGCTTTAGCAATTTGACAGACCTTTGGCTTTGCATTTGACGGGGTTGATGGGCAAAGGTTTGCCTTGAAGCCTGAAGCATTGACTCTGACCATTGGAGTTGACAGAAGATAAAGAAGGAAGTGAGTGTATTGACTATTTGAAGTAAAAATGACAAAAATAATATTTAATCAAAATAAATAATAAAAATAAAGGAAAAAGTTTAGAAACTTAGCTTCTTGATTGGCATGGCGCGTGGTCGGAAGAATTTTGATTAATCCTGAAAAGAATTGAACAAAAAAAGGTAGGTTAATGTATGAATGATCTACAAACCCAAAAAAGGTTTACAAACCCTGAAGAGCCTTTTTTAAGAAAACTTGTTGTGGCCTACAAGGTTTACAAATAAAAAATAAATGATGTTACAGAAACCTTGAAAGGTTAATAAAAAGGCTAAGAAATCGATTAAATAGAACAAGGGTTTTAAAAATAAACACAAAGGTTAATACTAATTATCAATTAATTAAAAGTGTATTTAAATTTTAATCTATATAAAAAAACTATTATCGAGTTTTCGATTTTTTTAAAATAAATATAATAAAATAAAATAATGGTGAAAATATTAATAAATAGTATGTAAAAAAATAATCTTAAAAAATGGCAAAAAAACAAATAGAGAAAATAAAACAAATAAAAGGTTTTTCAAAATTAAAATTAAAATAAAACATAAAGAAACTTAGCTGGGCGTTTGCGATCCTGTGTGGCAGTTCCTGGAGGGTGTACCGTAGACAGGCGCGTCTTGGGCTCCTGGATCAAGGCATAGTAGAGATCTGATGATGATAATTGAGGGTGCACCGTGAGCTATATGCGGGCGCGTAACACTGGATCTCTATGAGTATGGTTGTTAAAAATCAAATGTCCCAGCATGGACTCGAACACAGGATCTCCAGATTGCATTCCCTTGTCCTTTCCACTCAAGCTACACGTTTAGTCAGTTTTATAATTCATTCAATTAAAAAATATATAAACAAACCTCACATGGGGAATTCAAAGTCAGGCGTGGGTCCCAGTTTGCTAACGCAGCCAATTAGAGAAAGAGAGAGGTTCTGGTTCTTGTTGACTGGCCAATAAAGGAGACGCGCGTGGGAGAGAGAGGACGAAGATGTTTGACCAGCGAATCCGTGCCTGCCACGCTGCGAGTCAAAGTTCCCACGTTCCACCTCATCATCTTCTTCCCCAGTCCCTGCGGATTCAGCTGCGGAATCAGATGCGCTTTTTCCTGCGGATTTTCCCGCGAGTTCGTCATCTTCATCCTCGCGATTTGGAACCTGCAAAACGAGCAGACAAAAGTGGAAACAAAGAGCCCAGATCGTCTAAAAAACGTCTCCTGATCACGAATATGGAACTCGTTTCGATTGAAGCGTCCTGAAAACATGAAGACGAAGAACTCCTTCGTCCATGCCCTAAACATGGTGCCATGTGATTCCTGCGTCAAAAACTCAAACTCGTGGTTCAGTTATCTTCTAAACATCATCCTAATCATAATTATGTATGCAGGATTCATTCATATTATATGTATGAAAAATTGGAACTTGAAAGTTTGATGTATAAAACCGTGTTCTCAAGAAAACCACTTGAGGACGTCTTAGGCTTCAAGTAGTGCGTGGTTGATCTCCTGGGACCTTCAGGAGTTGAATGCAATGGTTGTTTGGTCCTGAAGGCGGCTGAAAAGATGAACACGAATTGCACTTGTCTTTTGAGAATTTTTGCACTTGGAAGCCCTAGTTTCCTTGTGATTTTTTTCGTCCTCCTCCCCCTATCATTAGGGTTAATATGTATATATATTAGAAGCCCTAGGTTAATTTTGTGGGCTTGGATATTATGGTTAAGAGGTCCCTTAGAGTTTTGAAGAAAACATCATGTTTCTTTCTTAATTTGGCCATCTAGTTTCACAATCCCTATAGCACGAATTTGGACTCTATTATATGAGTATTTGGGCCATTGAATGATTGAAAATCAAGCCATATGAATTAATCCAATTATTTTAGTATTTTTACTTAATTTATTTCATTTTTAATTGAATAAAAATTCAAATAAATGTAAATAAAGTGACAAAAATATATGGATGATTTTTTAGAGGTCATCTTTAGGTCATGGAGACGTTTGAGGTATCAGAAGTTGATTTTACTTTGAGAAAATCAACACCCTAATTGGAGGGTTGTCGTTTAGGAGAGTGTACAGTCAGTTGAGTCTCGAGCTTCTGGCATTCCAATGAGCTTGAGTTTGAAAATATGGTGGGCAAATTTTGGGGTATGACAGCTGCCCCTGTTCAATTATCTTGAACCTGAAGATGTAGAGTGGTTTGTGTGCCAGTCGGTATCTGAAGGTGGAAGATGATTGAACACAAGAATACCAAGAAATTTGCCCTATTTGAAGTAGGGACTTTTGTCGGAGATGGGCTTGTAGATGCCATCTGGTAGTTGTTGGAGTATGGATTGTTGCGAGATTTCTGCTTTTTGCTGTCTTCTTCTTTTTTTTTTTTTGAATGTTGAGGAACCGTCAAAGGTGTCGACTCAAGTCTGTATTGGGTTATTTAAGGAACCGTCAAAGGTATCGACTTAAATTTGAAATACGTCGTTAAGGAACCGTCAAAGGTGTCGACTTAACTCTTGATGTGGGTTGTTAAGGAACCGTCAAAGGTGTCGACTTAACTCTTGATGTGGGTTGTTAAGGAACCGTCAAAGGTGTCGACTTAACTTTGAAGCATATCATTGAGGCACCGTCAAAGGTATCGACTCAGATATGTAGATAGATTGTATAAGGAACCGTCAAAGGTGTCGACTTATATCTTGAAGTATGTCGTTAAGGAACCGTCAAAGGTGTCGACTTAACTCTGGAGATATTAAGGAACCGTCAAAGGTGTCGACTTAATACTTGAAAATAGTTTGTTAAGGAACCGTCAAAGGTGTCGACTTAACTCTTGATATATTAAGGAACCGTCAAAGGTGTCGACTTAATACTTGGAAATAGATTGTTAAGGAACCGTCAAAGGTGTCGACTTAACTCTTGATATATTAAGGAACCGTCAAAGGTGTCGACTTAATACTTGGAAATAGATTGTTAAGGAACCGTCAAAGGTGTCGACTTAACTCTTGCAAATAGAGATAGTAGTATCCTGAAAAGTAGAGGTTAGTTTTCTTATGTCATGATGCATGCGTTTATGTAATGAGTATCTCAAAATAAATGAGAAACTTCGTATGTTATGGGTTTGTTATGCAGTGATATATGCGATGTATGTTTGTGTCATGTGGTATGCAAATATGATTTATCTTCGTCGAGAAAATAAATCTCCAGGTCTTTGTGTTTTTCATGTTTGATTCCGTCTTGAAGATGCTCAGTTGGGGATTTATAATTTCTGCTTGGGGATGATCAGTAACTTGATATTCCCTGATTGGGGATAAAGGAAAACCATGTTGGGGAGCCATGTCTTTGTCGGGACGAGAGCATTTGAAGGTATCTTCTTAGTGATTACTCTGTGGGGATATGATCTTGTGAACCCGGCTCTGTGGGAAGACGTGGATGTCTTGAATGTTGCCCCCAATATTATAGTACCTATCATTCCTGGACTTTAATTAAGACATGCCAGTGATGCCACTGAATGTTGATCAAGATGTCAAACTGGACTTGCATAGATTTGCCCCAGTTAGTAGGGACTTTGGAGAGATTCGCCTCGCGAGGACTTTATGAGATGTGCACTACGGGCGACATGCCCCTAGTAATCATAGGCCAAAGACATTATCCCATGTTGGTTGGGAAGTAGTTTCAGATCTATTTGGATGCATGGCCCTGGTTGCTTTTGGCATCCTTGAAAGATTCTCGGAATCTTGACTTGATTGCCCCAGATTGATCGGGAAATATTTGAAACCCATTTGAGATGTAGGCCTTTGACTGTTTGGCATTTGAGAGATTCTTTGAATCTTGACTGGATTGCCCCAGATTGATTGAGCAAAACGTGTCATGCCCCTTGTATACGCAGGAGACATTGCTTCTAGAGTGATCTTGTCTGTCGGGATAACTGTTAGTCATTAGTTATAACCTGTGCAAGTTCTTTCTGATGCTAACATTTGAAATTATGTAGCAGAATATGTTTAATAATGAATTCATGAGATGCAGTGCATATGTCTGTCTTGAGTTTTTTGAAAAACATTACACAGGAGGTGTAAAAGTGTGATATTTGTAAAAACATGACATTTGTAACAGCGTGACGTTTGTAGAAAATGAAATATCAACTCAGCATTTTTGGTAAACCTTAAGGAGTCAGGATACCTTTTTGGCGGCAGTATGCTTTCGAACTAACCATGCTTCAGTTAGGACTTTCAAGGGTTGTAACGTGGCTTGGTTCACGGTTTAAGAAACAAAGGATAAAGGCTCAAAAATTTATTTATACCCATCCCCTTCTTCGTGATGATCCTCGATCCTAAGCTCAGTTAATTCAACTTATGCATTCAGTTTCCAGCAGACTTTTGAATTTGCACCTTTGATAATGATGATGGTTCACAAGCAGAGAGGACTTTTTGAGACGGCAGTCATTTCTTCCTTTTGGTAGTCACAACGCTGTGTTGTTCAGGAATTTATTGACTTCTTTTTTTCATCTTTTTATATCCCTAACTTTTGCCTGAACTGTTTATTTCTGAGATTACAGTCAGCGGGATGCCTTGATTTTTGCCTAAGTCGTCTATTGATTTTTGACTTAGCAGGCTTTTATATGTTTTTTTTTTCATTTTTCCATTCATTTTTTTTTTTTGAAAGATATTGATTGTCTTGCTTAATGATTGATGAACCCTCATTGGCTTTTGATTGATATCTCTAACACTTCTTTGATGTGTGCGGATGAGCGCTTGTGATTGAAACCTTTGTTGAAAGGTGTAATGAATGATTCTTTAAAACAGAATGCGCAGCCAAATTAACTGAGAACTACCCTGCCCCAGGTTATGATCAAGGGTTTTAATTAGTACAAGAAAGAAACTTCTACTTCTTAGGCTCAAAGGGGTTGACGAGGGATTAACATCCTTATATCTCCACTGTTTAGGATTTGAAACAATGCCTGTACATCGTCAACATAGTCTGTTCAAAAGCATATTGTATAAGGTTGCGGTATCGTTTTCGTCATCCTCCCTCAAAAGGTATACAACTTTAGCAGGAGTTGAGTATCATAAAACATATGCAAAGTAAAGATGCAGTTTAGATGAGTGATAGCGAAATAATTTATTCAAGACAAACATATGCAATGCACTGATGATGATTATTAAAACAGATAATGTCTATCATAAGTCGAATGTTTAAAAAACAGAAGAGAAACTTGCAAATGAAAGTAGATCTAATGATCCAGAAGTTTGTCCGTCTAGACGTTAGTCAGTCTTGTCATGACTAGGCATAGGAGAAGTGATCACCACTGGAGTTTCAGGAGGATTGAATTTGACTTTCCCATCATTGATCAGATCTTGAATCTTATTCCTCAATGTCCAGCAATTGTTTTTGTGATGTCCAGGAATATTGGAACGGTACGCGCACCTCGCATTGAGTTTATAGCCATAGGTGTTAGAATTCTTAGGAGCATCCCTCCGAGTAATTAATCTGATCTTCAACAGATGTCGTAATGTTTGAGCGGAAGGCTCTGGATTTTGGTGAATTGACGCTTAGGTGTATCTGGCTTGCGTCGTTGTTGTAGGACTTGGTGTAGAGATTCAGAGTATCCGGGGTTCGAGCTTCCGGAATGTGTATCTGATTGAGAAGACCAGAACGGGTCATGCTTTAGACCATATCTGTAGAGGAGTGTCAGAACGAGTCATACATTAGACCATATCAGAACGAGCCATACATTAGACTATATCTGTTGAGGAATAGCAGAACGAGTCGTATGTTAGACCATATCTGTTGGAATGTCAGAACGAGTCATACATTGGACTATATCTGAGGAAGGATATCAGAACGAGTTATTCATTAAACCATATCTGAAGGGGAATACCAGAACGAGTCCTACATTAAACCATATCTGATGAATAATGCCAGAACGAGTCATACATTAGACCATATCTGACTGAAGATACCGGAACGGGTCGTACATTAGACCATATCTGATAGAGAATGCTTGCTTGTAAGAGTCGATGAGTTATTTGACGAAGTTTTGGAATGTAAAAGGGCTTGTCAGAATGAATCTCCAGCTCGATTATATCTGAGAGGAATGATTGTCGAGGCGGAACCTGAAAACAAAGTTAGAAATGTGCGATGTCATGAATGCGAATGAAATGTTTTTCAAGGATCTTTAAGGAATTTAGTTAGCAACATTGGAAAGTGATTTGGTCGCATATTTGTTTGAAGAATTCGGACTCTTGTATTTGAACATCCTTCTTTGAGAATCAAGCTCACCATATCGAGTGGATCATCGCCTCTGATTCAGGATACTTCTGTTATTGGAAGGTATGTGGCCAAAGGAAAATAAATCCTCTTGCCCCTTGCTAGGTATCGAGTCTTTGAATAGGAAAGTATGCGGCCGGAGGAAAGTAAATCCTCTTGCCCCTTGATTAGGAAATTCGTCCTTGATAAGAGCACTTAAAATTGTGCGCCCTAAATTCCTAAGATCCTTGAAAGGGTTAGTTAAATCATGTTATGCTCATGGTGTCATGATGTCATGCAGATGCAATGCATTAAGTAAAGCATAAGGTCAAATTGTCCTACAGGCAAATCCTGCAAGAAAGTAGAAAGTTAAAGCGTAAGGCAATGAGGACGAAATGTCCTACAAGCAATCCTGCGAGGAAATATAAAGTTAGAGCATAAGGTAATGAGGACGAAAATGTCCTACAAGCAATCCTGCAAGGAAATAGAAAATTAGATAACAAACAGGTCACACAAGAGTCCTTAGGTTTAAAGGCTTGCATGAAGTTGGTAGGTAAGTACCCCCCACTGAAGTTAAGTTGGTTCAACCTGTCCTATATAAAGATCGGGTTCTAGGGAGCTCATATCATTGACCTTTCTCGAAGGCGCTTATCTCAGTTCGGCAATCGAATCACCAACCAAGAAGGTCCTGAAAGTCCAGTCCATATGAGTGTAGCTTCGAGTATCAACCAACTTCGGTCGGAACCAAAGCCAGCTATCTCGCTACTTGCTAATAGGCCAAAGTCAAGTTCAACTAGGGTTCTAGGGCAAATTAGTGCTTAATGACACCACGCAGCAGCCAAGTGTTTCCTCAAGTCGGATCCCAAGGAACACTAGGACAAACAAATGTGTCACACTAACGATGGCCACCATATCAACCACATCAGTATACGCTGTGCAGTCTCCTTGGTCTCATGCCATTTACCTAAGGTTCTCAGATCCGGGTTAGGATCTTTCACACAAGTAAATACCCAAAACAACCTTTGAAATATAAAGCAAACAAATCAAACAATTAAAGTGATCCTAAACTTTAAGGTAACCCCTCTTTTATTCGAAAGCATCCCCAGCAGAGTCGCCAGTTCTGTAATACGGTGAACGGACTTTTTATAATCGAAAATGTCGCAGTAAGCAAGAGTCGCCACCGACTTTTATTTTATCCATTTTTAGGAAAGGCTAAAAGAACAGGAAAATACCTCTTAAAAGATTTTGAGTTCGGGGGGTAAGTTATGCAAAGGGAAGGTGTAAGGCACCCTTTTCATCCGTAGTTATCTACGGGCTCTTAACTTGCTTAGCTCATGTTTGTTTGATTTGTTTAAAAAGCAGTGTATGAATAGAATTTCGGAAAAGAACTTTAGCTTGTAAATAAGCGTAGTCTTTGTTCGAAATTGTTTTGAAAGTATTTGAAAAAGAGTTTGAATTTTGAATTTGAATTTGAATTTTGAATTGAGCAAGCAATTAATAGCAACTTACCCTAAGTTTAAAAATTTGTTCTTTTAGCTTTTCAGGCGAAAGGATCTGTCCATACCATAAAGGGTAGGAAGTCTTTCAATTGGATGTTGAAGGGTCATCGAGTAATCGTTCGCCATAAGACTGTCCCTTGCCGTAAAGAGGGCAGGTAGTCTGAGGGAAGGATATAATAGTCATTAATCTTTTTGGACATCATGCGAGGATACCTTAGCAATTGGACAATCATCATATCTTTTTTACCGAGGCAACTTCGAGGGACATAATCGATGATGATAATGAACTTAGGGCAACATTTGTTTTGCTTAGGTATCCTCGGAATTGAGGGACTTGACTATTTAGTACAATTAAAGGCAACAGGCAACAGTAATAAGGCAACCAGAGGGATTACCCTAAAGGTGTGTGGGTGCAACAATCACGTGGTTGTATTCGAATAATTCATCTTGTAATGTTAGTGATCTAACGTTTGATTAATTAATCTTGTCACTCCCTATATTACTAACCACGCAGTAAGAATAATATAATAATATAGTAGACAACAGTTTTAAGTGCCTTCAAGGCCAAACAATACAACCAGGAAACAGTTACATAATAATATGGGGAAGGGGACAATGAAACCAGCGGATCCCTTAATAGGGTTTGACATAAGTAATAATAAAATAGGGTTTAGGTTTACCGACATTCGTAGCTTTAGCAATTTGACAGACCTTTGGCTTTGCATTTGACGGGGTTGATGGGCAAAGGTTTGCCTTGAAGCCTGAAGCATTGACTCTGACCATTGGAGTTGACAGAAGATAAAGAAGGAAGTGAGTGTATTGACTATTTGAAGTAAAAATGACAAAAATAATATTTAATCAAAATAAATAATAAAAATAAAGGAAAAAGTTTAGAAACTTAGCTTCTTGATTGGCATGGCGCGTGGTCGGAAGAATTTTGATTAATCCTGAAAAGAATTGAACAAAAAAAGGTAGGTTAATGTATGAATGATCTACAAACCCAAAAAAGGTTTACAAACCCTGAAGAGCCTTTTTTAAGAAAACTTGTTGTGGCCTACAAGGTTTACAAATAAAAAATAAATGATGTTACAGAAACCTTGAAAGGTTAATAAAAAGGCTAAGAAATCGATTAAATAGAACAAGGGTTTTAAAAATAAACACAAAGGTTAATACTAATTATCAATTAATTAAAAGTGTATTTAAATTTTAATCTATATAAAAAAACTATTATCGAGTTTTCGATTTTTTTAAAATAAATATAATAAAATAAAATAATGGTGAAAATATTAATAAATAGTATGTAAAAAAATAATCTTAAAAAATGGCAAAAAAACAAATAGAGAAAATAAAACAAATAAAAGGTTTTTCAAAATTAAAATTAAAATAAAACATAAAGAAACTTAGCTGGGCGTTTGCGATCCTGTGTGGCAGTTCCTGGAGGGTGTACCGTAGACAGGCGCGTCTTGGGCTCCTGGATCAAGGCATAGTAGAGATCTGATGATGATAATTGAGGGTGCACCGTGAGCTATATGCGGGCGCGTAACACTGGATCTCTATGAGTATGGTTGTTAAAAATCAAATGTCCCAGCATGGACTCGAACACAGGATCTCCAGATTGCATTCCCTTGTCCTTTCCACTCAAGCTACACGTTTAGTCAGTTTTATAATTCATTCAATTAAAAAATATATAAACAAACCTCACATGGGGAATTCAAAGTCAGGCGTGGGTCCCAGTTTGCTAACGCAGCCAATTAGAGAAAGAGAGAGGTTCTGGTTCTTGTTGACTGGCCAATAAAGGAGACGCGCGTGGGAGAGAGAGGACGAAGATGTTTGACCAGCGAATCCGTGCCTGCCACGCTGCGAGTCAAAGTTCCCACGTTCCACCTCATCATCTTCTTCCCCAGTCCCTGCGGATTCAGCTGCGGAATCAGATGCGCTTTTTCCTGCGGATTTTCCCGCGAGTTCGTCATCTTCATCCTCGCGATTTGGAACCTGCAAAACGAGCAGACAAAAGTGGAAACAAAGAGCCCAGATCGTCTAAAAAACGTCTCCTGATCACGAATATGGAACTCGTTTCGATTGAAGCGTCCTGAAAACATGAAGACGAAGAACTCCTTCGTCCATGCCCTAAACATGGTGCCATGTGATTCCTGCGTCAAAAACTCAAACTCGTGGTTCAGTTATCTTCTAAACATCATCCTAATCATAATTATGTATGCAGGATTCATTCATATTATATGTATGAAAAATTGGAACTTGAAAGTTTGATGTATAAAACCGTGTTCTCAAGAAAACCACTTGAGGACGTCTTAGGCTTCAAGTAGTGCGTGGTTGATCTCCTGGGACCTTCAGGAGTTGAATGCAATGGTTGTTTGGTCCTGAAGGCGGCTGAAAAGATGAACACGAATTGCACTTGTCTTTTGAGAATTTTTGCACTTGGAAGCCCTAGTTTCCTTGTGATTTTTTTCGTCCTCCTCCCCCTATCATTAGGGTTAATATGTATATATATTAGAAGCCCTAGGTTAATTTTGTGGGCTTGGATATTATGGTTAAGAGGTCCCTTAGAGTTTTGAAGAAAACATCATGTTTCTTTCTTAATTTGGCCATCTAGTTTCACAATCCCTATAGCACGAATTTGGACTCTATTATATGAGTATTTGGGCCATTGAATGATTGAAAATCAAGCCATATGAATTAATCCAATTATTTTAGTATTTTTACTTAATTTATTTCATTTTTAATTGAATAAAAATTCAAATAAATGTAAATAAAGTGACAAAAATATATGGATGATTTTTTAGAGGTCATCTTTAGGTCATGGAGACGTTTGAGGTATCAGAAGTTGATTTTACTTTGAGAAAATCAACACCCTAATTGGAGGGTTGTCGTTTAGGAGAGTGTACAGTCAGTTGAGTCTCGAGCTTCTGGCATTCCAATGAGCTTGAGTTTGAAAATATGGTGGGCAAATTTTGGGGTATGACACACAGTTACCTATGGTCGGCGTCCCTTCAACTGCACGCGCGCTTATCCATGAACAGTAAAGACAGGTTTACCATCCCGAGATAAAACGTTACAGCTGTTTTGCTTTAAAAGAGGTTCTGAATCAACTTAGACAATGAAACGTTAGTAATAACTGAATCATAATTTCTAATTGATTTCAATCAGAACTTCTGATTAAAAAAATAATCCACTTTCATTTCAGAAGATACTCATACATAAGAACTTCTCATCTTCTCATTCTGGGCATAAATCCATACTGATGTTCTTCAGAATGAACTTAAACCTATCTTCAGCCAGGGGTTTTGTAAAGATATCAGCCCATTGATGGTCTGTATCCACAAGGTTTAAAGATAGAACACCCTTCTGAACATAGTCCCTTATGAAATGATGTTTAATCTCGATATGTTTAGCTTTTGAATGAAGAATAGGATTCTTAGATAAACATATGGCAGAAGTATTATCACAAAATATAGGAATGTTACTCTCAAATATCTGATAATCTTCCAGCTGACTCTTCATCCAGAGCATCTGTGTACTGCAACCAGCAGCAGCGACATATTCTGCTTCTGTCGTTGATAGAGCAATAGTTGCTTGCTTCTTGCTATACCAGGAGATCAAATGACTTCCAAGAAATTGGCAACTTCCTGAAGTACTTTTTCTTTCAATTCTGTCTCCAGCATAGTCAGCATCGCAGAATCCTACTAAGTTGTATTCTTTAGATTTTCTGTAAACTAAGCCAACATTAGTAGTACCTTTCAGATACCTTAGAATTCTCTTAACAGCAGTTAAATGAGATTCTCTAGGATCTGATTGGAATCTAGCACACAAACAAACACTGAACAGAATGTCAGGTCTAGAAGCAGTCAGATATAGAAGAGATCCAATCATACCTCTGTATAACTTCTGATCTACCTTCTTACTTACCTCATCCTTACCTAGGATGCATGTTGGATGCATAGGAGTTTTGGCTTCTTTGCAGTCTAGAAGATTAAACTTCTTCAGAAGTTCCTTCACATACTTGGTTTGGTGAACATACGTTCCTTCTGATGTTTGATTTATTTGTATTCCAAGGAAATACTTGAGTTCTCCCATCATGCTCATTTCAAACTCAGCCTGCATAGACTCAGCAAACTCCTTTCCAAGTGTAGCATTAGATGTTCCAAAAATAATATCATCTACATATATTTGACAAATTAAAATATCCCTTTTAAAGGTTTTACAAAAGAGAGTAGTGTCCACTTTTCCTCTAGTGAAACCATTATCCAGAAGGAAAGAACTTAAGCGTTCATACCAAGCTCTGGGAGCCTGTTTTAATCCATACAATGATTTCTTAAGTTTAAAAACATGATTAGGAGACATAGAGTCTTCAAAACCAGGAGGTTGATGGACATAAACTTCTTCATCTATATAACCATTTAAGAAGGCACTCTTAACATCCATCTGATAGAGAGTGATGTTATGTTGAGTGGCAAATGAAATTAATAGACGAATAGATTCTAACCTGGCCACTGGTGCAAAGGTTTCTGTATAGTCAATCCCTTCTTGCTGACAATAACCCTGAGCCACCAGTCTGGCTTTGTTCCTTACCACTTCACCTTTCTCACTGAGCTTGTTTCTGAAGACCCACTTTGTACCAATTATATTGAATCCATCTCGTCTAGGAACAAGATCCCAAACATCATTCCTTGTAAACTGATTCAGTTCTTCTTGCATAGCAATTATCCAGTCTGGATCTTCTAGAGCATGATCAACAGAAGTTGGCTCGATCAAAGATACAAGACCTAATTGACAATCTGCATTGTTCTTAAGGAATGCTCTTGTTCTGATTGGGTCATCCTTCTTTCCAAGAATGACATCTTCTGAATGACCAGAGATGAGTCTGGATGATCTTCTGACAGATGGTTCTTCAGAAATGCTTAGATCCTCCAGAGAAGCTGATACTTGATCTTCAGATTCTTTGCTTCTAAGAAGCTCTGCTTCTGATGCGTTGCTTCTTGGCTCAGCAACTTCTGATATATCAATATCACAATCTGCAAAATTATCAAACTGCTTTGGTTTTTCAGAACCAAGCTTATCATCAAACCTGATATTGATTGATTCTTCTACAATCAATGTTTCAGTATTGTATACTCTGTAGCCTTTTGAGCGTTCAGAATATCCAAGAAGGAAACATTTTTGTGCTTTGGAATCAAACTTACCAAGATGATCTTTAGTGTTCAGAATAAAGCATACACATCCAAAAGGATGGAAATATGAAATGTTGGGCTTTCTATTCTTCCACAGTTCATAAGGAGTCTTATTTAGAATAGGTCTGATAGAGATTCTATTCTGAATATAGCATGCAGTGTTTATTGCTTCTGCCCAGAAATGCTTAGCCATATTGGTTTCATTGATCATGGTTCTGGCCATTTCTTGCAGAGTCCTATTCTTTCGTTCTACAACTCCATTTTGCTGTGGAGTTCTAGGACAAGAGAAATCTAGGGCAATACCATTTTCTTTGAAGAATTCTTCAAAGGATCTATTCTCAAATTCACCACCATGATCACTTCTAATCTTTATGATTTTACACTCTTTTTCAGATTGAATCTGAATGCAGAAATCAAAGAACACTGAATGAGTCTCATCCTTGTGTTTCAAGAATTTTACCCAAGTCCAGCGGCTATAATCATCTACGATGACTAATCCATATTTCTTCCCTCTGACAGATGCTGTTTTGACAGGGCCAAACAGATCAATGTGCAAGAGTTCTAATGGCCTTGAGGTAGAAACAACATTCTTGGATTTGAATGCAGGTTTGGAGAACTTGCCCTTCTGACATGCTTCACAAAGAGCATCTGATTTGAATTTCAGATTAGGGAGTCCTCTGACCAGATCCAGTTTGTTAATCTGAGAGATCTTTCTCAAACTAGCATGACCTAATCTTCTGTGCCAGACCCACTGCTCTTCAGAAACAGACATAAGACAAGTCACCTTCTGGCTCATAAGATCTTGCAGATCTGTCTTATAAATGTTGTTCTTCCTCTTGCCAGTAAATAGGATTGAGCCATCCTTCTGATTTACAGCCTTGCAAGACTTTTGATTAAAGATTATATCATAACCATTGTCACTCAATTGACTGATAGATAAGAGGTTATGTGTTAATCCTTCTACAAGAAGTACATTTGAAATGGAAGGAGAGTTACCAGACTTTATAGTTCCAGAGCCAATTATCTTGCCCTTCTGATCTCCTCCAAACTTGACTTCTCCTCCAGACTTAAGCACCAGGTCTTGGAACATAGACCTTCTTCCTGTCATGTGTCGTGAGCATCCAGAGTCCAGGTACCATGACATGTTGTGCTTTGTCCTTTTTGCAGCCAAGGATATCTGCAATAGGAATAATCTTATCCTTAGGTACCCACATTTTCTTGGGTCCTTTCTTGTTAGTTTTTCTCAAGTTCTGATTGAACTTGGGTTTAACATTGTAAGCAATAGGAGGAACAGAATGATACTTCTTACTCTGAGTTTCATGATATTTCCTAGGTTGTGTCACATGCTTTATGGTGTGTGTAATGTGAAAGCTTTGTGCATGTGATGTGTGCCTAATATCATGGGAGTGGCTATACTTGAACTGATCATACAATGGCTTGTATGTGAATTTCATTTCATCAACAGGTTCAAGTTTGTATGGGGTTTCACCCTCAAAACCAATGCCGACTCTTTTGTTTCCAGACACAGCATATATCATAGAAGCTAGCTGACTTCTGCCAATACTTCTAGATAAGAACTTCCTGAAACTTAAATCATATTCTTTCAGAATATGGTTTAAACTAGGAGTGGATTTTTCTGAATCAGAAGGAGATCCAACATTATTGGATAATTTTAAAAGTTTTTCTCTTAATTCAGAATTTTCCAACTCAAGCTTCTTAGTTTCAAATTCAAATAGCTTTCTCAGCTTTTTGTATTTGAGACTAATCTGAGACTTGTATTCCAGAAGTTCTGTTAGACTGGAAACTAACTCATCTCTAGTGAGTTCAGAAAATACCTCTTCAGAATCTGATTCTGATGTAGATTCTGATCCGTCATCTTCTGTCGCCATCAGCGCACAGTTAGCCTGCTCATCTTCAGAGTCTGAATCATCTTCTGACTCATCCCAGGTTGCCATAAGACCTTTCTTCTTATGAAACTTCTTCTTGGGATTCTCCTTCTGAAGATTCGGACACTCATTCTTGTAATGTCCAGGCTCATTGCACTCATAGCAGACAGCCTTCTTCTTGTCAGATCTTCTGTCATCAGAAGATTCTCCACGTTCAAATTTCTTTGAACTTCTGAAGCCTCTGAACTTCCTTTGCTTGGTCTTCCAGAGTTGATTTAGCTTTCTGGAGATCAAGGACAGTTCATCTTCTTCTTCAGATTCTGATTCTTCAGGATCTTCTTCTCTTGCCTGAAAAGCGTTAGTGCATTTCTTGATATTAGATTTTAATGCAATAGACTTACCTTTCTTTTGAGGCTCATTTGCGTCCAGCTCAATTTCATGGCTTCTCAAGGCACTGATAAGTTCTTCCAAAGAGACTTCATTCAGATTCTTGGCAATCTTGAATGCAGTCACCATTGGGCCCCATCTTCTGGGCAAACTTCTGATGATCTTCTTTACATGATCAGCCTTGGTGTAGCCTTTGTCGAGAACTCTCAATCCAGCAGTAAGAGTTTGAAATCTTGAAAACATCTTTTCAATGTCTTCATCATCCTCCATCTTGAAGGCTTCATACTTCTGGATTAGTGCAAGAGCTTTGGTCTCCTTGACTTGAGCGTTTCCTTCATGAGTCATTTTCAAGGACTCATATATGTCATAGGCCGTTTCCCTGTTAGATATCTTCTCATACTCAGCATGAGAGATAGCATTCAGCAAAACAGTTCTGCATTTATGATGATTCCTGAAAAGCTTTTTCTGATCATCATTCATTTCTTGCCTTGTCAGCTTTACGCCTCTGGCATTTACCGGATGTTTGTAACCATCCATCAGAAGATCCCATAGATCACCATCTAGACCAAGAAAGTAACTTTCCAGTTTATCTTTCCAGTATTCAAAGTTTTCACCATCAAATACTGGTGGTCTAGTATAACCATTGTTACCGTTGTATTGCTCAGCAGAGCCAGATGTAGATGGAGTTGGATTTGTTTGAGATTCACCAGCCATCTTTTAACTGAAGCGTTTTTCTCTTCCTGAATCTTTTCTAAACACGGTTAAGTGCTTGCACCTTAGAACCGGCGCTCTGATGCCAATTGAAGGATAGAAAAACACTTAGAAAGGGGGGGTTTGAATAAGTGTAGCTTTAAAAACTAGACAGATAAAAATAAATTGCACAGTTATTTTTATCCTGGTTCGTTGTTAACTAAACTACTCCAGTCCACCCCCGCAGAGATGATTTACCTCAACTGAGGATTTAATCCACTAATCGCACGGATTACAATGGTTTTCCACTTAGTCCGCAACTAAGTCTTCTAGAGTATCCTGATCACAACCTGATCACTCTAGGAACAACTGCTTAGACACAAGCTAAGACTTTCTTAGAGTATCCTGACCACCACGTGATCACTCTAATTACAACTGCTTAGACACAAGCTAAGACTTCCTAGAGTATTCTGATCAACACGATCACTCTAGTTACTTACAACTTAATGTAATCTTTCTAAGAGTATTACAATGCTTCTTAAAAGCTATAATCACTACAGTGATATTTCTCTTAACGTTTAAGCTTAATCTCACTAATATATTACAACATCAATGTAGTGAGCTTTGATGAAGATGAAGATTCTGAGCTTTGATTTGAACAGAGTTTCAGCAAGTTAATATGAGTTGTTTTGTTTCAGAATCGTTCAGAGTAGTTAACCTTGCTTCTCATCAGAACTTCATATATATAGGCGTTTGAGAAGATGACCGTTGAGTGCATTTAATGCTTTGCGTGTTCCGTACAGCATCGCATTTAATGTTATACGCTTTTGTCAACTACCTCGAGCCTTGTTCACGCTGTGTCTACTGACGTTGCCTTTAATAGCTTCTAACGTTCCTTTTGTCAGTCAGCGTAGCCTGCCACTTGTACTTTCTTCTGATCTGATGTTTGTGAATACAACGTTTGAATATCATCAGAGTCAAACAGCTTGGTGCAAAGCATCTTCTGATCTTCTGACCTTGAAGTGCTTCTGAGCGTGATACCATCAGAACTTCAGTGCTTCTGTTCTCTTGTTCTTCTGATGCTTCCATAGATCCATGTTCTGATTCTGCTTCGACCATCTTCTGATGTCTTGCCAGACCATGTTCTGATGTTGCATGCTGAACCATTTGAGACAAAGCTTCTGAGCGCTGAATTATGCATACTCTTTATATATTTCCTGAAAAGGAAATTGCATTGGATTAGAGTACCATATTATCTTAAGCAAAATTCATATTATTGTTATCATCAAAACTAAGATAATTGATCAGAACAAATCTTGTTCTAACAGGGTCATGCACACTCGTCCTTGGATTAGGCAGGGTGAACTGATCCAAGACTTGGTTATCAATAAGAAGCTCAAACTGATTAGGACCAAGGTTTCCTATGATACCTCTATTAAAACAGAAGCGAACGTCCATGGAGTTATAAGTACCAAGCGGTGTCAATCTAAGAAGCGGTTGTCTCAGCCCTATAGCATTTGAAATCATGGTAACTAATCCTCCGATCCAAATAGGTGAAACTTCATCTTGCGTGATGCGCTCAAAGTTTGCTAGCGTAAAAGTAACAGCATTGACCGGACGATTCCAAAACATGATGAACAGTCTTCTCTAGATACTTCGGTGACGTTCTTAGGCTTACCAAAAATAAAATGAGCTAAAATCTTGTGGAAGTATCTGAAGGCCGGATTATGAATATTCTCAGAATGAAATTCATGCTCTTCAAGATTATCGTTACCAGTAATACTTCCCCATAAGCGCTCGAGCTCACGGTAGGCAAATAATTCCTCTTGAACCACTGTAAATGCATCCATTCCATTGGGAAGTCCCAACATAGCAGCAAAATCTTGGATACAATATTGATACTCGAGTCCAAACAGCCTAAAAAGGATTACTCCTCTATTCATTCCTAGTCCATAGTTTGGCAGATAAGTAAGTGAACTTAAGAATTCCAGAGTGAGCTTTCGTTAAGTGCAAAATCTTCGTAGCAAGTGAGAACCAGTCCAACCAATTTGGTTCAGCAAGTACATGACGCTTTCCTTAATTCCTAATCTCTTCATAGTGGGGCAATGAGGATAGAGAGATAAATCCATTCTTCTCTCAGCCATCTTAACATATCTTCCTACTTGCCCTCTACCTTTGAACACCACTTCCATATTGTCAACTTCTTGCATCGTGATAAGTTAGTAACTAAGTTAGCCTGTGAGTTAAGTTGAAAAATATGAAAATTAAGTCAGAAATAGACGGATGTTGAAAAAGAAGAAAATTAAAAAGAAATAAAAATAAATAAATAAAAATAAAAAGATATAATAAGAAGATAATAATAATAATAATATAAAGATGAAATTTTTATAATAATAATTATAATAATAATTATAATGATAATAATAATTACTATAATCAAAGGATGAAATAAAATAAAAATTTAAAATAAAATAAAACAGATATTTGAAATTAAAATTAAATGATTAAAGAAAAATAAGAAAATTAAAAAGTAATAAAAATGTGGGTTGTCTCCCACGAAGCGATTTGTTTAATGTCGTAAGCTCGACAATTTAAACGAAATTCATTTGTCAGATTGAGCGGGTGGCTCGTCAAGTTTGAAAATTTGTATATTTTCATCGTTCTCGAGACGATGGTAATGTTTAAGGCGTTGCCCGTTTACGACAAAAGGTTCAACCGTTTTCCCTCTAATTTCTATCGCTCCGCTCGGAAAAATGTTAGTAATTTCGAAAGGACCAAACCATATAGAGCGTAATTTTCCAGGAAATAAATTCAGCCTAGAATTAAATAATAATAATACTTTATCGCCTATGTTAAAAATTTTCCTAGATATGCGCTTGTCATGCCATTTTTCGTTCTCTCTTTATAAATTCTAGCGTTTTCGTAAGCGTCTTGTCTAAGTTCTTCTAATTCGTTTATGTCTAGAATGCGCTTTTCACCAGCGGTAGCATAGTTAAAATATAAATTCTTAATGGCCCAATAAGCTTTATGTTCTAGTTCTACCGGGAGATGACAAGATTTTCCATAAACGAGTTTGAAGGGAGTGGTTCCTATTGGAGTTTTGAAAGCTGTTCTATAAGCCCATAAAGCTTCATTTAACTTGGAGGACCAATCTTTTCTAGATATAGCAACAGTATTTTCCAATATCTGTTTTATCTCTCTGTTAGATACCTCCACTTATCCACTCGTTTGTGGGTGGTATGGTGTCGCTATTCGGTGATTAACTCCATATTTCTGAAGAAGTTTTTCGAGGATTTTAGAAATGAAATGGGAGACTCCATCACTAATCACTAGTCTTGATACGCCAAACCTAGGAAAGATGACATTTTTAAATAGCTTGGTTACTACTCGTGTGTCATTTGTAGGAGAGGCTATAGCTTCTATCCATTTTGAAATATAATCGACAGCTACGAGGATGTACTTATTGCCAAACGATGATGGAAAGGGACCCATAAAGTCTATTTCTCAGACGTCAAATATTTCTACTTCTAAAATGCCTTTTTGAGGCATTTCGTCTCGTCTTGAAATGTTTCCAGTTCGTTGACATCTATCACAGTTTGTAATGGCAAAGTGAACGTCTTTCCACAGGTTAGGCCAATAAAGTCCAGATTGGAGGATCTTTGCGCAAGTTTTAGACGTGCTCGCATGACCTCCATAAGGGGCTGAATGGCAGTGTTTTATTATACTTTATATTTCTTCCTCGGGTACGCAACGTCGAAAGATTCCATCGGGGCCTCTCTTGAAAAGAAGAGGGTCGTCCCAATAGTATTGTTTTAGGTCGTGGAAGAACTTCTTCTTCTGTTGGCAACTTAAATCAGGAGGGAGTACACCAACGACTAAATAGTTTATGAAATCCGCATACCATGGTGTAATGGTCATGGCTAGAATAGTTTTGACAGGTTCATCAAAAGTGTTTCCCTCTATTTGAGCGATAAGTTTATCGTAAGGAAAATCATCATTAATTGGTACGGTTTCAGGTTCTAGATTTTCTAAATGAGAAAGGTGGTTTGCTACAACGTTTTCTGTTCCTTTTTTGTCTTTAATTTCTAAGTCGAACTCTTGCAGTAGCAGGATCCATCTTAGGAGTCTCGGTTTAGTGTCCTTTTTAGTTAATAAGTACCTAATTGCAGCGTGGTCGGTGTATATGATTATTTTGGCTCCTACTAGATAGGAACGTAATTTATCTAAAGCAAATACTACCGCCAAAAGCTCTTTTTTGGTTGTAGCATATTTCATTTGGGCTTCGTCCATAGTTCTACTTGCATAGTAAATGATGTGAAGTTTCTTTTCTTTTCGTTGTCCTAAAACAGTGCCTACAGCGTAATCACTTGCGTCACACATTATTTCGAATGGTTCAGTCCAATTGGGGGGTTGCATAATGGGTGCGGAGATTAATGCTTCTTTAAGGGTCTTAAAAGCTTATAAGCATTTGTCATCAAAGATAAAATCGGCGTCTTTCATTAATAATTCAGTTAAGGGTTTAGTTATCTTTGAGAAATCCTTAATAAAACGTCGGTAGAAACCAGCGTGTCCTAAGAAACTTTGTATCTCTCTTACGGTCTTTGGAGGTTGAAGGTTTTCAATAACTTCTATTTTAGCTCTATCTACTTCAATTCCTCTGTTTGACACGATATGTCCTAATACAATCCCTTCTTGTACCATAAAGTGACATTTCTCCCAATTTAGCACTAGGTTAACTTTCACGCAACGTTCTAGAACTTTTTCTAAATTTGCTAGACATCCTTCGAAACTTTGTCCATATATGGAGAAGTCATCCATAAAGACTTCCATAATATTGTCAAGGAAATCAGCGAATATTGCCATCATACATCTTTGAAACGTCGCAGGAGCGTTACATAATCCGAATGGCATTCGTCGATAGGCAAAGGTTCCAAATGGATAGGTGAATGTTGATTTCTCTTGGTCAACAGGATGGATTGGGATTTGGAAGAAACCGGAATAACCGTCCAAATAACATAAATGGGAATGTCTAGCTAGGCGTTCTAACATTTGATCTATGAATGGAAGGGGGAAATGGTCTTTTCGAGTGGCTTTATTTAATTTTCTATAGTCTATGCACATTCGCCAACTAGATTCAACTCGCTTAGTTATGGATTCTCCTTTCTCATTTTTGATCATAATGACTCCTCCTTTCTTAGGTACTACATGAATTGGGCTAACCCATTTACTATCGTATATGGGGTATATTATTCCAGCTTCTAAAAGTTTTAAAACTTCTTTTCTAACCACTTCGCTCATGATTGGGTTAAGTCTCCTCTGGTGTTCTCTAGAGGTTTTCGAGTCTTCCTCAAGCATAATTCGATGCATACAAATGGAGGGACTAATTCCTTTGAGATCAGATATCTTATAGCCTAAAGCTGTTGGATATTTTCTTAGGACTTCTAACAATTTTTCGGTTTCTATCGGTCCTAGGTCAGCATTGACTATTACAGGTCGTGCGAGTTCGGTATCTAGGAATTCATACCTTAGATTTTTAGGAAGTGTTTTGAGTTTGTCATTTTTTTATTAGGAGAAGGTGTAGGATCAGGTGCTAATGCTAAACATTTGTTTAAGCTTAAGTTTCGGCTTTCTTCTTGCATGTTATCGTCAGGTGTTTCGGTTGTAGGGATTTCTAGGATTCCTGGGTTTTCGAGTGGTTCAGTTTTTGCTTCTTTGACGCATTCGTCAGTGATATGCATGAAACAATATGTGTCATCTATTGCGGGTGATTTTAAGAAGTGAGATAGAATAAATTCAATCTTTTCTTCTCCAACTTTAAAGGTTAGTTTCCCACGTTTAACATCTATGATTGCACCAGCGGTTGCTAAGAATGGTCTTCCTAGTATGATCGGGATGTTAGAATCTTCTTGAATATCCATGATGATAAAATCAGTTGGGATGTAGAATTGACCTACACGCACAGGGATATTTTCTAACATTTCTACAGGATATTTAACTGAGCGATCGGCTAATTGAAGAGACATTCTTGTAGATTTAAGCTCACCTAAGTTTAGTTTCTTACAGGTTGAAAGAGGCATCAAACTAACACTAGCTCCTAATTCATTCCACTTCGTAGTGTAATTGCATTCGCATGTCCTTTGGGATTAGGTTGTGGTTGAGCAGGGAATTGGCCAGCAGGAGCAACAGTAGGTGCTTGTTGTTGAGCTACTTGAGAAATTTGCGTTTCGAGCATTTTGTTATGTGTAGCTAAAGCGTCTACTTTGTTTGCTAATTGTTTTAGTTGCTCACTATTATGAATGTTTTGGTTTAGGAAGTCCTTGTTAGTTTGTTGTTGGGAATCTATGAAGTTTTCCATCATGATTTCTAGGTTTGACTTCCTAGGGGCATTTGGAGCAGCTACGGGTGCTTTTTGATAGCCAGGTGGAACAACAGGTGCTTGTCCAGGTGCGTATAACACATTGTTATTCTTATACGAGAAGTTTGGATGATTCTTCCATCCAGGGTTGTACGTGTTTGAGTAAGGGTTTCCCTGAGCATAATTCACTTTATCAGGTGGAACACCTGTCAGCAGTTGACATTCGACAATGACATGTCCAGTTAAACCGCATATCTCGCAGTTAGGAGTTACAACAGCCGTGGTGGCTGCAGGAGTTATGGTTAAGTTCTCGATCTTTTGAGTTAAGGCGTCTACTTTAGCGTTAACGCGGTCTATACCACTAACTTCGTACATTCCTCCTTTGGTTTGGGATTTCTCTACAGCGGTTCGTTCTCCTCCCCATTGGTAATGGTTTTGCGCCATGTTCTATATGAGGTTATAGGCTTCATCATGGGGTTTGTCCATTAGAGCTCCGCCAGCAGCGGCATCTGTAGTCATTTTAGTGTTATATAATAGACCACCATAGAAAGTATGGATGATCAGCCATGGTTCAAGTCCATGATGAGGACAAAGTCTTAGCATATCTTTATATCGCTCCCAGGCCTCGAAGAGTGATTCGTTGTCTTTTTGGGTAAATCCGTTGATCTGACCTCTTAGCATAGCAGTTTTTATAGGCGGAAAATATCTCGCTAAGAAAACTGTCTTCAATTCATCCCAGGTCGTTATGGAGTTAGAGGGTAAAGATTGAAGCCACGCTCTAGCTCTATCTCTCAAGGATAAGGGAAAAAGACGTTATCGAATTGCTTCAGAACTGACATTGTTAGCTTTGACAGTGTCGGCGTATTGCACGAACACGGATAAATGGAGATTAGGATCGTCTGCAGGACTTCCAGAGAATTGGTTCTGCTGGACAGCTTGTACCAGCGAAGGTTTTAGTTCAAAAGTGGTTGCCTTAATCGCTGGTGGTGCGATACTTGAGTGCGGTTCAGCTCGTGAAGGAGCGGCATAGTCTCTAAGAGGACGAGCATCAACCATCTCTAACTTCGGGGTTTGTTGATCAGAAGGAATCAATTCTTGAGAAACTGGAATCGGTTCTACTTCGGGAATATGATGAATTCGATGTCTTACGTTGATAAAACGTTCGATTTTGTTGATTCGTTGTATTAATTTCCCTCCTTGTAAACAAGTATTTGGCATACAATCGTTCAAAGAAAAGGGAAAAGAATTGCCCTAGTCTCTACGGTGTAACAGTTAGTTTGGAGATGCATCTCCGGAGTGTATTTTTGGACAAACTCTCTTTATTAATTTCTAATTTAACATAGCATATCCTGCATGATCAAACATTATTCTTCAAAACCTTTACAAAAATTCTTTTCGTCCTCGATCAAAATTTGCAATTCAAAACTTCAGTCTTGTGTTTCATCATATCAAAAGGAGAAAAAAAGTTGAAATTTAAGATAAAGATAATTTATTTTTTCTTTATTGTTCACATTAATCTTGTTTTAGAGCTGTAAAAGTTGCGTTTTATTCGAAAATGCATTTTTGGATTCTATATGAATTCCTTCAGAAGTGCACTTTCAGAAGCGTTATGTGTTCACATAATCTGTTTTTGAATATTTTATGTTGTTGTTTGCATTAGATATGATGCACTATGATATTTTTTCCAAATCTATTGTATCTACAAATATCAAATGTGTTGATGTGAAGGAGGAAGATGTTGGCAAGCAATTTACAAATGGACATTCAAATGTAGAGAACGCGAAGGCATCAAATTGGGGTTTAGTGTTATAATTAGAAGGTCCGATAATGGTTCAGGTTCAAAAGTTGCATTTGTGACATTCAAATGCTAAAGAAGTGTGAAGTAGAGAACTTTTCTCCCGAAATTCACACGAGATGACACCGGTTCAAAAAATGTAATTGTCCCTTTAAGTCGTGTAGTTATCTTTTGTCAAATAATAAATGGAGATTTAAGGTCATTTGTGATTTACATATCCATAACATGTGTGCCAAGTTATCCAGGCATCAAATTGCATGTCGCCTTATGTTGAAAAAGAAAGAAATCATTTTGGACATGACATTGAATATGATATAGCCCAAAAATATACTTGCAACGTTGAAACGTAAAAGACTATAAAATATCTCAAATATTAAACAAGTTTACAATATTCATGTCCTTAACAACAAGGCGTGAAGGGGGATAGTGTAACGCCCGGAAGTTCGTTAGTAATTTAAATAAAGTATTAAGGATTTAATTATTGGAATTAGTCGAAGTTGGGAAATATCAGCGTTATTATAAGAGTCGTAAAATGGATTAATAGGTTGATTAGAGCTGTTAAGTTGAGGATCGGGTAAATGGTCGATTTAGCCGGGGAGAAATTAATATTAGAAATAATATTAGTTTTAGTAGAATATTAATTAATTTAGTTGGATTAATTTGTATGTGAGAAATAGCAAAATTGGAGGTATAGTATAACAGGCCCTTTTAGACTATTAGTAGACCCATTGTTTTATTAAGAGATTAGAAAGTAAGGAATAAAAAGTAGTCAGCAAGACAAAAACAAAACATTAGGTCATGTAGCTTTTTGGGAAAAGTTACAGAGAGAACGACAAGGAAGGAGTAATACAGAGAAGAATACGTAGAGCAATCGGAGGCCAAAAGTGAAATCGAACCGAAAACCATTAGAGCGACCTTCATTGCAAGGTAAGGGTGAGGTTCAATCTCTATAACCGGGTATATGATAAATCGTGTGTGGGTTGGGTTGTAAAAATATTGGCTCTGTGTTTGTTGATCGCGACTTTACGTGTCTATTAATCTGATGACTGCAAGTGCACAGTCGTGTCGTGTAGTTTTAAAAGATATCGAATCCACAAGAACTATGAATCGGTCTACCGATATTTAAGGTTACTATGTAAAGCTAAGGCTAATAATATTTGGGTTGTTTCTAACGGGAAAATTAAAATATTAATTCTAAGAATATAATGATAAACGAATATCAGTATGTATTTCGTCTAACTTAGGTGATCCGAAGGTCCATTGGCTATGGTTCTCATTCAATTAAAAATCTCTATTAACTATGTCATTTAGAAGTCCTCCTCTCAAACTCTCGCTCTGTTGATTCGGATCACTATCCTAACTCATAATGTACGCTCTCACCATCCCATTAGATTTAGAAAAGCTTTTTGAAAACATCACATTTGATAAAATGCCCATTTCATGAAGAAGTTATTTACTTAAATCTCCTAGTCTCAAACTCTCGCTCTGTTGACTCGGATCATGCTAGTATTCTCTAACGTACGCTCTGGCTGTCCCGCGTCGGGTTGAAAAACACTTTTTGAAAATAAATAAATTCTAATCAGTTTTAATACGCTTTCGCCATCCTTAAAACTAATGTTCTATGTCTACTATCCAGTTAAAGATCTCAAACTCTCGCTCTATTGATTTTACCTTTTATCAGTTCTAAAATCTCAAACTCTCGCTCTATTTATTTTACAACTTTAGCATATTTAATTAGACACAAAACCAGAAACGAGTGATATTTAATAAAACATATTTAAGCCAGCTTATTTCGGATCCCTACGGTTAAATTACTTTACATACCAATATCATAATTAAATTAGCCAGACATATTGATACAGTTAAACATGCATAAATTGATTTGGTTCATAGTTATAAGCATATTAAATGGCATACAATATGTCATGCAATAATAATTAAAGCGGTAAATAGAAACCTTAATAATAAAAATCTGGATTAAATTAAATTTTGGAATCTTCAAGTACTTGAACTTCCACCACAGGTCGGTTGGATCGTTCTTCATAAATTATTTGGCGTAAATAACAAACAAAGGAATAAAAACTAAATCTAACGTAAGGTTAGATATATTAAAGGTTCACAACAATTTCCGGTGTAGAAATTGTTGTGAGAAAAGAATAAGCAAGAATTAAATTGCAAAGGAAATAATGATTGCAGGAAATAAAATCGGCAGCGTTTCTTTGCAGAATTTCAGACCCTTTTCAAGTGTTATGCATGTGGTATTTATAGGACTAGGTTTTCAATGTACTTCTCACTTTCTAGTCTTCACGTTCCTCCTTTTTCTCATTAAAGTGTGCGCTCACGTGACAAGAAAAAGAGTCGTTGTTGAAAGGGGGCTTGAGACATGCGTCTCAAGTGGCTACAAACAAAGAGACGTGCGTCTCCACTTTATTTGGCAAAGGGAGTGGGAGACGGACGTCTCCACTCCATTTACTTGGTCTTCTCCTTCAATTGGGCCTTTTCCTCGTTGTAAGCCCAAGACGGGCGTCTTCCATGATTGTGAGACGGACGTCTCACTTCCTTGAGTGGGCCACGTGCACACTCTTTTGGGCTGGGCCAGTTGCTTTTTGCACCTCCATTCTTTACTAATGCTTCACCTCCATCTTTACTTGTCTTTTAAATTGATTTTTCTCTATTTCTTCTCATTTTGACAAATAGTTCTCAGCACGAACATAATACCTGAAACATCGGAAATACCTGCATAATACTAAAATAAAGCAATTAAATCAAATAAAAGTCCTGGCAATATGTATGTAAATCAAGTCAAATACACTATATAAATTCGTGTTATCAAACTCCCCCATACTTGAACCTTTGCTTGTCCTCAAGTAAATATCAGATTAAAACAGGTGGACAATGGAAATTATAATGCAGGTCTGCCACATTGTTCGAGTTGTACTTAGCCACAGAGTGTTTTTGTTGGAAACCTATGAGATAAATCTTAACAATAAAATTACAGTGGCGACACTAATCAACTCCCAGCATGCATACCAATCCGAATCATGCTATTATAGCTCAACCTTATTCTTGTCGTTTTGTTTTACCCATTTCATTCGCGCGCAATCACATTAAGCCCATTATCTTTACACCTTGTTTCTCTCCTCACAAGGGCGCTCGCCCCTTATCCCAGAGTGGTCCCCACTCTTTTTTCTCTTCATCCTGGGGTGCCCACTCCTTAGTTGGGTGGCCCCCGTCCCAATTCCAGCTTCAACTGCTCAGAGAATTCTCAGATGTTTTCTCCTGGTCCTATCAGGATATGCCAGGGTTGGATACCAGTATTATGGAATATCACTTACCATTGAAATCAGAATGCCCTCCGGTCAAGCAAAAGTTGAGAAGGACTCACCGAAGATGGCCATGAAGATCAAAAGCAAATAGATGATGGTTTCCTCTTCACTTCTGAATACCCTCAGTGGTTAGCTAACATTGATCCCGTCCCCAAGAACAGTAGTATAGTGGGTAGATTAAGTTGCTGGTAATTAATATATTTACAATAAAATCATGATTTCAGAAACAATATGGTGAGTAGCAGGATATATCTTGTTAGCAGACTGGTTTTTGGTAGCAGGTAAACGTAGTAGTAGAAATTGACAGGGACAATGTGATTAATCAGACGGTAGCAGTGCGGAAAATAAAACAGTATAGAAAAGTAGAAATTATCCTAATTAAGCGGTGAACTTAGTTGACCGGAATTAACCGAAAATTGTCAGGGTAACTAGTATACATTAGTAGGTATTTTTGGTTGGCTTATTTTGTTGAGATTATTTTGAATGCATGGATTTGCAGGTACAGTTGAATAAGATGTATTTGTTCCGAATTATGGACAAGCTTGAGTTGGAGGCTTGATAGCTGATGTTGAAATTTTCTATGTTGCCTGAGTTATTTTGCTGTTGTTGTATGCCAATCATAATAGTCGCATACATTGCATTTTTTCTAAGTTGGAGCTAATGCTCACCACATTGGCCTGGATTGGCAAAAATTTGAAAGTTGAAGGCTTATGTCTTGATGCCTCGATAAACTGGAAATTTCTAAGTTGGGAATTCTGCTCCAATGGTACCACATGCATGTGCATAGTTGAGTCGCATTTGAATTGCATATTTGAAGTTGATGTTGATATTATGTTGTTTATTGGTTGGTTGTTGTTTGATGTTGTTAAAATTGTTGGTAAAGTTGCATGATTCTAATTTAATGTACTGTTTATCATACATTTATTTATAGTTGTTGATATCTCACCATTTATTTGTTCGTTGTTGCCTTTATATTGGTAACGTGCAGGTAACGAAGATTGAAGATTAGTAGCTTAGTTGGTGTCGTCGCTTTGATACGTAGCACTCGGGGGGATGAACACATTGTCTTATTTTGTTGTTATCAAGTTGAATTGAAGTTGTTTCTTTTGAGGAGTTTACCTTGTTTTAAGTCATTTTATGTGAGTAAGATGCTATGAATTATTTGAAGTTTAAAATTGTGATTTCGCTGCATGGTTATTTATTAAAGTTGATTTATTTTAGAGACAAAATGGTTGTTTATGAATTCTCCCTGATTATATGCGTTATGCACCTGCTATGATGAGTTTTATGCCGTTGGTTTTAAGTTAAAAATGCGATATCCCACGTTTGGTTGAAATTTTATCACTATGATTTTATTTATAATTGCCAGGTAGAAATGGGGTGTTACAGATATAGCCAAAATGCAACAACTGTTGAAACTTTGGGATGATAATAACTATGCATCTAGGTACCGAACATGCGAAGGTGGAGTAACCATTCAAGATGTACTTTGGACTCATCCTGATTCCACAAAGTTGTTTAACACATTTCCTACCGTGCTCATCATTGATTCAACAAATAAGACTAACAAGTACAAACTTCCACTATTAATAATTGTTGGTGGTACCTTTACTGAGAAGACTTATTCTGCTGGGTTTGCATTTCTGGAGAGCGAAAAAGAGGAAAATGTTACTTGAACTTTAGAAGTATGTCGAACAATTTTGAAGAATAAGGTAGACATGCCGAAAGTCATTATCACCGACAGTGATACCACATTGATGAACTCGGTTGCAGAGGTCTTTCCTACTTTCGAACAAAGAACGTGAGAAGTCGAGTTAAAACTGTGGTAGGGACGAAACAAATACAAGGTGAAGACATAATAATTGTCAAAGCTAGCTTGATAGTGGAAAGAATAATGGATGCATGGAATGTTATAATAAATTCTTTTATAAAAGTATTATATGTCGACACTGTTATATATTTTCAGGAAAGTGTGAGAGAAATATCTATATTTGGTGTAATATGATGAAAGTACAATTTTTAACCAAGTGAAGGAAAATATTGTTTGTGCTTGGACCGATTAGGTAAGATTCATTAGGAATATAACAACTAACCATGTTGAGTCAGCCCTTGCTACACTATATAATTGGTTGGGAAACAGTAAGGGTGATTTTCTACTGCTCACTAACCCTACTTCAAATCCAAATGATCATATTCTGTGTATCGGGTTGCTTTAAAAAATGCGACACTTTGTTCAAGTTTATTTGAAATCGGATTGCCCTATAACATTGATATCGCCGGATTAGACAACTCATTCATCAAGGAAAGTTGAGACTTGGCCAAAACATTTTTTGAAAAGAATTCAAGAATTCACTAAGTTGAGCGAGATTGAAAGAGAATCAAATAGACAAAAATCAATGGTGGTACCACCCATAAATATAGATTTATCCGGCGAAACATATTTCAATTCATTTAAATTTTTTGTAAATGTATTTATGTATTTGGACATGTTTTGTATGTAATCTTGTATTAATATTATTGATGTCAAACATATACATTTTCCAAGATTTCAATTTTCTCCAATTTTTCTATGTAAAACAGGTTCTGTTTCTCACTGATACGAAAATTGCTTCTGTGTTAGGTGGTTTTGGAAATGTATTTCGAGACGCACAAAAAATGATTAAAAAAAAAATTTAGTGGTTTCAAAAATGCATTTCTAAAACTTCCTTTGGCACAAGATAAAATTTCTAAGGTCGATATTGGCTTAGAACTTATATAAGTACGAGACTCTCATCTCACTTTTCTTACCAAATTACACTATTCTAGAATGAACATCATTAGGCATACCGCATATGTCTACTTCAACGAGGAGAAATCCTCAATTGAATTTAAGTTCAATGAGAACACCCTTCTTGCATATTAGAATTTCATACCGGAGAATCTTCTACATACGCGATAATTGAAAAATTGTGAAGCTCAAGTACCGTTCTTCCTCAGTGACAATGTAGGGAAGATTGAGTTCAGCAACTTCGAGCTGAATACAGGTGCATATGTAAGGGTTATGTGGAATACATTATTCTGGAACGAAAAAAAGTTTGATTGAGCTGGATGCGACAATTGCAAGATCGATCGAAGATATTAAAGATGTTGAAACGTCCACCTGGATGTTGAAATGTAATGTTTGATTTATGGCAATGATTACTTACGTTATTTTCGTTTTTTATGTTATCAATGTTAATTTTATTTTTCCTTCTACAACTTTTTATTCCTGTGTTGGTTATGTTTCAATATGATATGAAAATACATCTCCGTAAGCTTTACAGAGATGCATTTCCAAATACATTTCAAGCAAATATTTAGAGCATGACTCAATATCAACATGGATTGTGTATGTTTGAGTGCCTCTGGAGATGCATATCCGAAATCTAGAATTATTTTTGATTTTTCACGAAAGTGTGGTAGTAATCATTAGAGTAACTTAAGCAATTTCCTTAAAAGGGAAGACAAAATGGAAGGAATCGAGGATTTAGATGAAAAAGATTTTAAATAGTTTAATTTTATAAGTAATACAACAAAAATTTTAGTTTGAAGAATAAAAAATGATAAAGCTCCATTTTCGAATTAAAAGGGGAAGAGAATGAAATGTTTGGTGGAAGAAATCTGAAAAATAAAATATAAATTTAATATTTTTTGAAAGAATAATTTTATATAAAATAATATATAAATATTTATTATCAATATATTTTTAATTTTTAAAATATTGTAACTAAAAAGATTATAACAAACAATTTATTTAAAATTTTTAAAATCCTCCAAACCGCTTTTTCAAGACGATTTTTTGTGTTTTCCAAATTATGATGTTTTTATACTATAAATAAAATTTAACACCTCAAAATCATTTCCACTTAAATCCCTCGACTCTCTTTATTTCATTCTTTTTTTTTTATAATTTTTTTCTCGTCTTCAAATTCACAAACAAATTCTTAATGATTGTGCTTTTGATAATGGTCATGCTCTACATACATTGAGATAATTCAATTTTGATTATAATTTGTGTGAATAATAATTAGAAAATGAAGATTATAAGGAAGAAGAAAGCGAAGGTGAAGATATATAAACAATAAAGTTTTTCTTTCTTTCAACTAAAACAAATTAAGTGTTTATTTTTAGTGTTTTTATCTAAACTAAATGTAGTCTAGTAGTAAATTCGAGAGTTTTTATACGAATTCCTCAAACAAAAATAAAATTTTAAAATGTCTCACTTTAATTTTTTTTCTCAAATGTCATATTTTTAAATATTTTAATTCAACTTAATATTATATGGCCAAAGGCTTACTGATCTATTTGAACCTTTTTATAATTTTATAATTTTATTTTTTTGTTTTTCACAATTTAATGAATTAATTAAATATTTTAAAAATTAATGTAACACTATTTAAAAAAATATAAATAATTATTTAATTTCCCTACTACCCAGGCATATTTTTGCATATAGGCGAGTCCATTAGAATTTGGGGGTTAATATATATATATATATATATATATATATATATATATATATATATATATATATATATATATATATATATATATATATATATGGGGGGACGACTCAAGTGAGAACACTTGGTTATTATGTGAAATGAGAACAATGAATCACGATCATTAAATTTTGATTTTGTTGATTTTAATGTAGTTGATTTGTTTCTCTTTCTATGATCCTTAATATTTATTTTAAATCAACATAGTAAGAGAAACCAATTCAGTTCATTAAAATCAACAAAATTAAAATTTAATGGTCGTGATTCATTGTTCTCATTTCTCATAATAACCAAGTGTTCTCACTTGAGTCGTCCCCAATATATATATATATATATATATATATATATATATATATATATATATATATAGCATATCATATGAGAATAACATATTTATATGAGAATGTGAGAATGAATCTGAACCATTGGATTTTAAAATAAATGGTGGAGATTATGGGTGAATTTTTTTTCACTCTCCTACATTTTGAAATAAATGAAGTAGAAGAGAGAAAAAAAGATTCACCCATAATCTCCACAATTTATTTTAAAATCCAATGATTCAGATTCATTATCACATTCTCATATAAATATGTCATTCTCATATAGAGGGCATATTATATATATATATATATATATATATATATATATATATATATATATATATATATATATATATATATATATATATATATATATATATATATATATATATATATATATATATGCAAATGATGTAGGAGAGAGAGAAAAAAAATAAACGGTGGAGATTATGTGAGAATTTTTTTTCTTTTCTCAATTATTAAAATAACTGATGTAGGAGAGAAAAAAAAGATTCTCACATAATCTTCACCCTTTATTTTAAAATCTAATGGTTCAGATTCATTCTCACATTCTCATATAAATAAGACACTCTTTTATATATATATATATATATATATATATATATATATATATATATATATATATATATATATGTATATATATATATATATACATATCTATGTATATATACATATCTATATATACATATCTATGTATATATACATATATATCTATGTATATATATATATATATATATATATATATATATATATATATATATATATATATATATATATATATATATATATGTATATATATACGTATATCTATATATATACATACATATGTATACGTATATCTATATATATACATACATATGTATACGTATATCTATATGTATACGTGTATCTATATATATATATATATATATATATATATATATATATATATATATATATATCTATATATATATATATAAAACAATTTGCTATAAAATAATATCCCATCAATCTAATTATAATTGTTATAAAATTTTATAACAGTTTGTTGTTATGATTGTTATAAAATTATAATTGTCATGATGTATTAAATTTTGTTGGAACAAGTTATTTAATTTTGTGTGCTACATTGGATAATTTCTGATGTATTTTGAATAGTTGAAAATAAGTTAATGTGTTGTTTTACATTTTAATTGTGACTTATATATATTATTTAGAAATAGGGAGAAAATTTTGTTTTTTTTTTAAATAGGCCCGTTTAGGGCTGGGGCCCATCGAGGGCCGGGTAGCCCGCAACCCAAACAGGGCTGGGCATGGGTAGTAAAAATGGAGCCCATTTAAATATGGTCTTTTTGAGCCCGACCCTGAAAAGCCCGAGGCCCGCATGGGCCGAGTAAGTTAATTTATCACTTTTAACACATTTAACCATTTAATCCCATGAATTCATATATTCTCCAAAACCTTCAAAAATCTAACAATGGTGGAATTTCATCAACAACTCAAAACAGAAATTATCACACATCAGAGTACACAAATTCTATCATTAACATCGTCACATAACAACCATTCATCAACAATTTACAAAGTTTCAACCGAAACCCAACAATCCTATTAGAGGTTAAGGAATCCTCATTTTACCCATCATACATATACCCATTAGAGAAGTAGTTCTCCTATTACCAGGTTTTCCTAGCAAAAAATCTGAATTTGAATTGGTTTGAATATAGCCTCCCTTCAACTTTTAGCCGCCCTCTTATCTCCCTTTGCCTCTAGACTCTTTCTTTCTTTTCCAAAGTTTCTACGTTCTGATAAGAATTAGGGCTCTTTAAACTTATATTAACCTAATTATTTCACTTCCAATATTTTTATTTTCCTTCCCACGTCTATTCCTCTCTTACTCCTTGTTCCCTTCTATTTCTCTTATTTTTCACTTCAACCCAATTTCTCTATTCTCTTATTCTAAGTTAATTCTATCAACCTCTAATTCTCTCTCCACATTCCCACCTCAAGGACACACACTCCCCATACTCCTATTCATCTGATTAATTTTGTCCTATAATTAAATAAAGTATAAAAAATCACAAACAAATCACAAATAATAAAAATAAAATAATTTAATAAAATTGGGCCAGTCAGTAGAGAGTAATGTAATGGATAAAAGCTACATAACATAAGTAGAGAGTAATCATAAACTTAGTTTAATGATACTTAAAATATTCATCAAATCAACATCCATATATATGAATACCACACACACACATATATATCTCTAATATAAAAGTAGAGAGGAACCAAGTATTATCTCTAATATTTACTCCCTCTGGTCTTTATTATAAGAGGAAGTTCACTTTTTAGATTTATAGAATGATTAATGTATTTAGTCTATATATGGACTAGATACATTAATCATTGAATGAATCTAAAAAGTGATTTTTTTCTCTTTAATAAGGACGAGAGGGAGTATCAAACTTTCTCTTCATCTCACAACCGTTTCTTTAATCACATCATCTTGAAAACATATATTGACCCTCTTTAAATTTTCTTTTTAACTTGAAACTCTTATGTAATTATATCTTAACTCAATTTTTTTCTCTAAAATTAATTAAAATTATTTTATAATCTTTTTAGTGGGCCAATCCGAATTCCGCTTGACTGACCTGATCAGACTCTTGAAAAATAGACCCGATGTACTAAAAAAATTGGGTTGTATTTGTTAAAGATTGTTTTACAATCTGACCCATAATAAAATATAGGGCTCGTGGGTCGGCTCTATGTAATAGGTCACATAGAATTTAAAGATGAAATACTTTATCCCTAACACTCTCTGTATTTTTGAAATTGTTTATTCTTACACTAAAAATAAATATATTTCATGTATTAGATTACATGGTAGCCATATCTTCATTATGAGCCATGTGAATTTAAAGACAACACCTTTAATCCGTTTCAACATTATTGAAATATATCAGACGAAAAAAGGTTAAACTCCAATTTACTCTAACAATAAATGTCATATCCACTAAGTAGAAGTGATAAACAAACATGTCAAGTCCGTATAGGTTTGTCCCGCAAAAATAGAACTTGTCGAGACAACATAATTGAGGGTGCATATTTATAATCTTGGAACGTTCCACAAAGAAATGATTGCGAAGCGGGGCAAACTTGCGGGTACTGTACATATAAAGCTTAAAAATTACAAAAAATTATATTAATATCCACACCCGTAATAAACTAAAAAAGTGAAACAGAACAGGATAATATATTAGAGGGTACAATCTTAAAATTTTAATCTACTTTTTGCAAAAAATACAGATTAAACTGACATGTTCGATGAATCGGATATATTTTGCCACTTCTTTGACTACAATGTCTTTAAAAAAAACATCACAAGATGAATATCATCGATTTATGAAAACAAAATTAAGTCGGAACAAAGAGGAAAACACCCAATTTCAATAATATTCTCTATCATTTAATTAGAGCATGCTTTTGTTTTCTTCCAACTATACAATTATAATCATAGTCCCTTATCATTGGGACCTCAATAGTAGCATCAATCAATCACGTACTAAATTGTCTAAGAGTGCAACCAGAGACAAATAATTAAGGATGAGTGGTGATTGATAGCATATCAAATTGCCAATAGTATAACTACAAAGATCCTCATAGGCTCATAGCAATTACATCATTTCGGTTTTAAATTTTTTAAAGTTAATTATTTTTTAAATAAAATAGATAAACATTTTTTGAGTTAATAAAATCTCTTTTACTTCTAAAACGTTAACGAAACAAGTATAATAATAGATATTTTTTCTTTGAATTTTGCACAATTTTTAAAGTAATGATTACTTATGTTGATTATAATAATAAATTGAGTTTTTTTATTAAAATACAATATTCATTGTAGTTAATAAAATTATTAATTGAAATACAATAAATAAAAATATGTAAAAATATATAATAAATATTATACTAATATTATAAAGAGATAAATAATTTAAGACAACTAATATGTTAAATAACCCACATATAATAAACTAGTAAGATTTATTAATACAGTTTATTTATAATATTACAGAGGCTTTTTTTATTACTTGTGCCTATTTCTCATCTAATTGGACAGTTAATAGAAATAAATAAATCAATCAAAATCAGATTCACTTTTTACATGCATTAAGAAAAACTAACAATTTAATTAATGTATATATTTATTAATTACCATCCAACATAAATATATAATTGTTTAATTAAACCATGAGAATTAAAAAAGTTGAAGTTAATTTGATGACAAATTTTATTATTTTACTTTTATAAGTATTTTTTTTAAATAGATACTCCCTCCGTTCCTTTTTAAGTGTCGTTTTAGAAGAATTTTTTTTTCTATTTAAGTGTCGTTTTATAATTAAATGTTAAAATTTGTCAATTATACCCTTATTTTCTCAATAACTCCACCTCACATTTTTCAATTAGTTATTGGAAAAAGAGAGTGTATGAATGAATTTATTTGGAAAAAGAAAAATAAATAAGGGTATGATAGAAAAATAACTCTAACAATCTACTATCTTGGTTGAAGAGCTTTTTGCTAAAATGACACTTAAAAAAAACAGAGTGAGTAGTTAATTAATTTTTCATAAAAATATTTGTTAAAGATTACAAAAGAACATAATTATAATTATATGTATGTTAATAATCCTAAAAAAAAAGTATGTTAATAAATAAATACTTAATGCTACAAGTTAATAGTGGCTTAACTATAGTTATTTAGTCAAGTTGGTTAAGAGCTATTGTTTTGCCAACAAGTCATAGTTAAGCTATTGTAACTCCAATTTGTAAATGAGTTTCATCTACACAAGTTACAACATATCTAAATTATAAAATATCTTCTTCATTATTGTGTATTCAATAGTTTGCTTGCACATCAAAAACACTAGAGATACTCCAACAATTGACATTGAGAGCATTGATTTCAATATTAGAAAAACACGAGAGACTTGTGAGAGGTGGGAAACAATGAGGTGTGTGAATGTAGTATTCTTACTCACAATCATGAATATGTATGGTGAATTTCTATCAAACATCTTCGTTTTTGATGGAAGTAATTGAGAAAGATGAAGTGTTTTTAATGAAATTGCTTTTTGTAGTTTGAAAAGTACATGAAATGGTGGTAAATGGTTATGAAGAATTGAGAGCAGAACCTATATATGTACAACATCTTCGTTCCAAAGGAAAGACTCGAAAGGAAGGAAGTCGAGGAACCTTAACCCCGACAATCAAAAAATGTCCCGCCGAAGTATTGTACCGAGCAATTTGAAGAGCCCAAAAATCAATGGCCGACGTCAAGCTACGTCTTTGAAGCAGACTATCTAACATACCTCGACAGACAAATGAAACATAAAGCACCTCGGACACCGTCTGATCAAGAGAAACACTTCAAAGCTCGAAGTGCATTCAACCTAGAGTCTTAGGGAAAGACAAGAACCGAAGACCCCGGGCACCGTCTGATCACTCTGAAGTCATTGTCGAGGGTTATCCACTCGACGATTATTAATTTATTTGTCCACCTCGATTAGAGATAAGCCTTGGGGGCAGGGACAAGGATCCTACCTCGACCAGAGAACGTTCCTCTGTGACGCGAAGAACAATTCAAAGTACGATTACATGAACTCAACTTTGGTGATCTCGGGCCTCGTCCCGAAGAATGCAAGCAATTCTCCAAACATGACATACAAATCAGTACGATACTACAACAAACCCTTAATACAATAGACTATTATAGAAACCAATAAAGGTAGCTTACATTATTCAACGCCCTAAGTTGCAAAAATTAAGAAAATTTCAGAGGCATATTCGCCTTCTCATTACAATCAAATACACCCACAACAAATATTCCACCATCGCCAATGAACACCTGTGGTGTGGCCTTTACTCTAAAGTGAATAAAGACTTCACAAATTAAAAGAGTAAGCGCTGGAAGACAACAATTTGTGAACTACGATAATGATAAAGCAAAGGCCGACATAAAGCTCTAAAAGCTAACAATACTGGAAACATCAAGGTAAAATATTTTATTAAAAATAAAAAATATTACACGCAAGGCACACAAGTAAGAGAAATGTTGCATAAATAAATAATACAAAGTAAAAGAAAAAAGTCAAGGAATTTGAAGCCGAGACACTAGGACCACCTTCTTGAGTTACCCCGGGAGCAGACTCAAAATGATCCAACACCTCACCAAAAATTACAGCACCAGGATAGAACTTCATTGCCTGCTCCACCACTCGTTCACGAACTCCGAGCACGTCTCACATAGTTTGCTGAAGAGTATCATGAAGCGCTCGCCTCAAACCGGCCACTACATCTTTTCGGTACTCTTCCACATGGCGAGCTTTTTCCTCAATGGAATAAAAAACGACCTTGTATCACTTCTCTAAATCTCGGAGAAAACCCTCCAATTTAGTCACACGAACCTCCGGGGTAGAAGATGAGCCGTGTACTTTCACTACCTCTAGCAAAGAATTAGTAGCATTAACTTCCTCTTGCAGTGCAAGAGGCTCCTTATGAAGATTGGTGCACTTTAACTCCATAGCTTGGACCTTCCCCTTTCATGTATCCCTTTCCTTGAAGGGACTATCTGGGGCCAGAACATCACCCCTTCTTTTAGAGACGAGTGAAAAAACAAAAGCATATTTGAACATGGTATAAACAAGTTCAGAGATCAGTTCTATTTGATCCCCTTAGGGAGATTCTGGATGAAAGATAAATCCAACGTCGAGACAACAACATCAGTCTCCTTAGAGGTGTGTGGAAGCCGGGATGAGAAGATGTCCAATATCTTTATAAAAGGATTCACCTCCCAAGGTGCGTCATCCTCAATGATCCAAGTACACTTTGGAGAACACTCAGTCCAAGGAGATTTTTGTTCATCTTCGCGAGCCTTTTTGGCCGAAACCGGAGGCGAAGTTGGTTCCCCATCATCAAAGTAGCTGCGAAATCCGCAAGATGATCCAACTCGAGCACAAAAGCCGAAGAGTCTACAACCGGGTAGGATAATGGGCCAGAGTAGGAGTGGGGGAAAAGGAAGAAGTCCAGTACTCACTACAACCCGAATACCTTGAGCACCAATAACGTTGTAGCAAACAAGTTTAACCTAACGAGCTAAGCATTTAGAGTTGAATTGAATTGTTCGTAAATTTAAAATGAATGTCGTTTGAGCTTAAAAAATTCATATCAAACTCGAGTCAAATTTCAATCTAAAGCAATTCTTATCGAGTCGAATCAAATTGAGACAAATTCGAATGGACTCATCTTATTTCCAACCTTACCGATGATGGACTATGAAATTATCTTAAGTCTAGTCTCAAATTAAAAAGGGTCAATATAAAACAAATTTGAAAGTATTAAATAAATGCTAACAAAAAAATCCATAATTTATAATAAACTATTTTTTTATTAGATTTGCTATTCATACACTACACTATATAAAGTTTTCCTTTTCTACTAAAATACTAATAAAATAATCAACCCAGCATTTTGAAAAATGTGAACCTTATTATTTATCATTTAAACATGTGTGTATACTTTTCAGTGTAAGCATATCATTTCTGTTTTTTTATTTATAAAAAGTTACACATAAAAACATGCAAAAACTACACGTTGAGAAACAAAAGTGAAACCACATAATCATGCTAGATCCTCAAGTCCTTTATTAAACAAAAAAGTGAAAACATCCATTTCACTCTTTGGCAAAGCTAACCCTATCTCAATCCCACCCTCAAAATCTCTACTCTCAACAAAAGAAACACCTCTTGTAAAATCAATTGAAATCTCTTCAATTTTCTTAGGCCTTCCCCACCCAAAATTCAATTCATAAAGTTTCAATTTTGGAGACCATGTAACATGAACATGTTCCTCTGACCCATGTAACATTTCCCAATCCAAAATCCACTTTTCACCTTCCCCTAAAATTGATGCATCAAGTTTCTTAATTGTGCTTCCAATTTCTTTAGCCGCAATAACAATTCCATCTTCTCCTAGTAAATCCTTTCTTCTCAATGATACCTTTCCAAATCCAACACAATTGCCAAAATAATTCTTTGGTACTTCATATTCTAACCTTGTTATTCCACCAGCAATGAATCCAAAGTGTGTAACATCTTCATTAACAAACTCTTGTTGGGTTTTAACCAAACAAACCCAAAAAAAAGCACTAGTTAACACATAAGGAGATAAATGCAAAGGAAGAGATGTTTTCTTTTCTTTGCATGATTCAAGAATTTTTTTTTTTACTTTCTCCATTTCACTTGTACTCATTGAGAATGTAGCTCTAGTCATATTTGAGAAATCCATTTTTATTGCTCTACAACTATCTATGACATTTCTTTTTCTTAAATCTTTTAAGAAAACTCCGCGAAGGTCTTTTTCGTCGATGATCACGTCTCGGTCGTAAAAGGGTAGTGACTTTATTGATGGTGAGGGTTCAAATGTAGTTGAAGAACAATATGAGGACCATGTTTTGATGAAATTGTGGAAGGTTCTTCCATCAGCAATAACATGATGAAAAGCTAGGCCAATGGAAAAGCCATAATTTGGGAATGATGTGATTTGAATAGCTAACAAAGGGAACTCTTTGTGTTCAAATGAAAAGATTTCTTGCAATTTTGGGACTAAAGAGTGAAATTTGTTGACATCTCTTACATGATAAGAGCATAAGTGTTCGAAGTCGCTATTTGATTCAGCGACTACGAATGAAATGGAGTTGTCATGAGTGAATTTGAGTTGGGGATCGGTTAGACCGGGCAAGGGAACAAATGTACCGGAAAATGGGAAGTAATGTTGAAGTGTAAGAGAAAGAGATTGTTTAAGTTTTGGGACAATGGTGGTTGTGAAATGTGAAATTGAGTGGGGGAAGTCATAGAAAAATAGAGGTTGGCTTGGAGAAAAGAGAAGCCAAGGAATGTCAAAGAATGTTAGTGGGAGGGAAGATGTTTTTGGAGTTGTATTGAGTGGGGGTGTGATTTTGCAATGATCAAGAACATTCAATGTGAAAGGTGTGGTTGTGGTGGACATGTTTTGTAAGAGGAACTAAGAAAGTGTGAGATAATTTTATAATGTGATGTTCTTATAGATGTGAAGAGATATGTATATATGTTGTGAGGGTGTTGAATGAGTATCTCTTATGTATTGAAAATATTCGGTTAAAAATGAGAATATGTCTTATTGTCACTTCCTTTAAAATATAGAACACATGGTGATTATGTTAGAATAATAAATGAAAATATAACGTGTGGTTAGGTATGACATATTAAAGAAATGGTCAAGAAGTTCCACCCCAAGTAGTCATTGTTAAATAATGGTGGATACTCTTTGATGTCAAAAATAGTGGTCATTTAGCTCATCTTTTGTAAAAGAGACGAGAGATTATCCGACTCGCTTCGGGTTTACCTGTGACGAAGTTGGATAATGGATTGGACTAAATAGTTTAGAATTTAAACAAATTATTACGAGTTATAATTTTGATTATATTTAGAGAATTTTTTTATCCACCTCCCTATGGGGTCACCCCCAGTGAAATCCCCCATTTGCTCCTGCTTCGGAGATGCGTCTCCGAAGTAATTTTTTTTTTTAGATTTTTTTTGACTTCAGAAATGCATCTCCAAAAACACCATTTTTTTGGTGTTTTCAGAGATGCATTTTCGAAATGCATGAAAATTCAAAAAAAGGAATATTTCGGAAGTTTATTTCCGAAAACATATATGCATATACAATTTTCCCTCCTTCACTATTTCATCATTTTTTCTCCAAAACTTCTCCAAACCCTATCCAAAACTCAATCAATCTCCATCCATTTTTCGTCTCAAAATCAAGTTTCAAACCGTTGATCACGTTAAAGGGAGCATAGAAAGCCACAATTTGAGGTAAACATCTCTCATTCTACTTCACACCACAAAACACAAATGACACAAACCTACCCCCACCTAGCATTCGTCTACTTCACCACTGGCTACCCGATGTCGTTCCAATTCCGCTTCTCGCGCGACACGCCGTTTGCAGAGTTGATAACGTCGCTCAACACGCTATTGCAATATCCGGAAAATCGAAAGATTGTCAAGCTCGAGTACCGCTCGCCATCGCTTAACGACGACAGAGACGTTAAGTTCACACCTTTTGAGATCAAGAACGACGAAGATTTAGCGGTTTTGTGGACAACTTTCGACCGATTTTCTTCGAAGGGTCCGATCGAGTTGGACGCGAAACTTCAAAGATCGGGGGACGACGTTATCAAAATGTTGACTCATCCTCACCTACCCGTGTTTAACAATATGTAACTTTAATCTTATGTAATGTGATCGATGTAATCTTCATCCGTTAAATAAATCGAATCGTTGTTGTTTGTTATTTTTCTTCTGCCCAGACCTTATTTCGGAAGTACATTTCCGAATGCTTCCAAGGGGGGTGAATTCGAAGATGAACTTCCGAATACACCAATTTTTTGAAAAACAACTTTATTTCGGATGTACATTTCCGAAATCATTGTTTTTCATTAAAAAAAACATGTTTTCGGAAGTACATTTCCGAAAACACCTTTTTTTTCAATAAAAGCACGTTTTCGAAAATGCATTTCCGAAATAGGGGGTATTTTGGTAAATTCACCAGAGGCGACCAAGTAAGTTAGGAGGTGGGTAAAGAAATTCTCTATATTTAATATTGATTTTTAAGTAAAAAATTTTAAAAAATTAATAAATTATTCAATACTAAAAATATATAATTCAGCTACATACATTATATTTAAGATAAGTTGTTATACAAATAAACTATTTCAATTAAATAATTAAGAATCAAGTTGAAACTATTTCTAACATTATTTAATTTAAAAATTAATGTGTATGTAATAATATATTAAAATGTAGCAAATAATTAAAATAACTAATATTCATGTCAAATCATATTTGATGCTTAACTTAAATTTTATATATATATATATATATATATATATATATATATATATATATATATATATATATATATATATATATATATATATATATATATATATATATATATATATATATATATATATATATATATATATATATATATATTGTGAAGATGGTGTAAATTTTATGAACAGTTGTGTTTAATATATATAAAATAAAAAGTAATCTTATATCTATATTAAAAAACCATGGACATTAATATTAGGGTGCGTTCATTTTTTCTTTTAAATAAGCGGGCTATCCTCAATCCGATCAAATTAGTTAAGTTACACTTCAAAAGTTTGATAAGGCATGCTTAAAAGCTCGGATAACAAACAGGTTTTATTTTTGAGAATTACTTAAGGCACTCAAAGGATACCACACCCTCGTTAAAAGGCGAAAATAGTTTTTAGACTCCGGAGATGCATCTTCAGATGCACCCCTAACACATTCGTTTCTGAAAAACCCTAAGGCAATGCATAAAGTAACTTACGAAACTGCATTTTTATGTAAATTACGGAGATGCAGCTTCAGACATTATTTTAATCAAAAACGCGATAGACTATTTCTCCTTCATCACTTCTCAAAATACTCTCTCAAACCCTAAATCTCTCAAGTCTGAAACTCTCTCAACTCACATCCTCTCAAAGTCATTCAACTCACTTAAAAGCATCTTCCATCAACATCAAATCAATCAAATAGCTCACTCAACATCGAATAAATTTGCATTTAGTAAGTTTTTAGTTTTTCTAAACTTTTTTTTTATTTTCTATATACATGTGTAGAAATTGAGCATTAGGTTATGTAATAAGTAGTTTATATATGTTATTTAAATGAGAAATGCGTTTTATAGGTAGTTTTAATGATCAAGGCATTATTTTAGATGTTGGCATGTACTGCATTTCTTCCATTAACGTTCAACTGAGTTGCATAACGTTACAGAAACGCATCTCAAGAATTTTCCAACGTTTTGATTTCTAGAATCTGGAAATGCATATCCGAAATTAATATATGTGTGAATTTTTGGATTGACATCATTGTGTTTCATATGTATAATACTTATGTTGTTTACTTATAGGCATTATAGTTGATTACCAAGATAGATTAAGGCACGACAGAGTTGCGCAACATGCATCAGTTCAGAGGAAAAAAGCTCGATCATCGCAGACACCTGTCGTTTCTATCCTATTGATGTCGAGGCGTTAACTTGTGGAACTCATGCATCTCTGCCTTCGTTTTCCCGTAGGAGACAGGTGTCACCTACTAAGGCTCCCGAAGCACCGGTGGACCCTAAGTCTTTGCTAGAGGCACCCGAGGCCCCACAGAAACCTGAGGCACAACAGGCACCCGAGGGGTTTGGAAGAGGCTCGTCTGAATTATTGTTGTTGCCGCTATACTCAAAACATTGTACCATACATGTCTAAGACGGAGAGGTAAAATTCAATTGTATTTATTCTTTGAAAAACATGTTTTTTATTGTACATATTTGGAATGTTTAGGCCGATAAGGCAAGTCGACACAAGATGGAGGAAGTGGACTTGGAATAAGGAGGATGGGTACTAAGGTGACACTTGAGAACCATCAGGTCGGCAGGACGGCTCTGCTAGTCGGTCGACTCATGGCCTTCTAACTCGACATAAACAAGCTTTTTAGCTTGCCAGATATTACTTCAAGTAAGGTCAGAACCGTCCACCCTAGTCGGCCATAACATCCATCTACATACGAAAGAGCTTCACCGTTACAGGAGTTACAATCTCTTAATTACTGATGGTGGAGGTTACTGTCACTCACTCATTATGGAGGGATTTCGAGGTTCCTTCATTTATGATGGTGATAATTGCTCCAGCTGCTATAATTAGGGCTCCCGACCGAGGGATAAGTAAGAAATTCTTTATCTTGAGCTTGCATCACTTGCATTGTAACGCCCGTTTTTAGTTTGCGTATTTTATTTAATCATGCCATATTGTGTTATGTGTTTTATTTAATTAATTATGTGTTAATTGTATGCTTATGAGAGGTTTGTGCTAATTGTTGGGTTTTAGTAATAAATAATATAAGTTAGAGAAGCTTTTAGTTATTGGGCTTAAGTTAGCATTAGTAAGTGTAATACGGTGGGAGAACTGACTTTTTGAAATGTTGCGGATAGCAAGAGTCGCCACCGACTTTTATTTTATCCAATTTATAGAAAGGCTAAAAGAACAGAAAAAAACCTTTTAAAAGACTTTGAGTTCGGGGGGTAGGTTATACAAAGGGAAGGTGTAAGCACCCTTTGTATCCATGGTTATCCACGAGCTCTTAATTGCTTAGCTCACTTTTTGTTTTCAAAATGTTTGAAGTGTAGTGTGTGAATAGAAAAAGAATTTTAAGGACTTTAGCTTGTAAATAAGCGTAGCCTTGTTTTTGAAATTATTTGAAAAGATGATGTGAAAGAAGATTTGAATTTAAATCAGAGCAAGCAATTAGTAGCAACTACCCTAATTTAGAAAAATTGTTCTTTTAGCTTTTCAGGGCTATCCATACCATAAGAGGGTAGGAAGTCCTTTTATTGGATGTAAAGGGTCATCAGAATTATCGTTCTCCATAAGACTGACCCTGCCATAAAGAGGGAAGGTAGTCTAAGGGAAGAATATAATAGTCATTTAATCTTTAGGCAACAGGCGAGGATACCTTACCAATGGGGACAATCATCGTTTATAAGGCAACCTTAAGGGACAAAATTGATGATGAATGAACTGAGGGCAACATTTGCTTTAGGTATCCTCTGAATCGAGGGACTTAGCTATTTTAAAGGTAATAAGGCAACAAGACAACAAATAATAAGGCAACAGGCAACAAGAGAGGTTACCCTAAAGGTGTGTGTGTGGCACATTCAGGTGATTATTTTCATATATTTATCTTATAATTAGTGATGCTAATTCAATTCAAGGCTTGCACTCCCTAGGATTACTAACCACGCAATTTAAAAAAATACAGAAATTAAAGGCAGAATGTAAAAGTCCTACGCTATTACAATAAACACCCGTGGGCAAGGGGAAATAAAGGCAGAAGAAAAGAATAAAAGCAAGAAAAATAAGAGGCAAAATAATTAATTCAAACGCCTCGAGCCTTCATCGAACCCTTGATCAACCCTGAAAAGAAGAGAAATGGTCAGTGCATTAGAGATCGGCAACCCTAATTTATCAGGATAAATCAGGGTTAAAACAACTGGTATAAATAAAATATGAAAAGTAAATTTAATATTTTAAATAACCATTAATCGTTGAGAAAATCGAAAGTTCGATTAAATATAACAATTAAATAATTATTGGATTAAATCCTAATTATTTAATTGATTAAAAGATGTACAACAAAATAACGATTTTTTATTGTTTAAAAAAACAATTATTTTAATATTATGAAAAATCGAGTCTTCGATTAAAAATCAAAGGTCATGAGAATATTATTTACAAAATAAAAAAAGGTTTAAATAATTTTTTAAAAAATATTAAGGTAGAAAAGGACTAAATAAATAAAAAACTAATTTATGTAATTAAAAATAAAAAAAATAAAAAAAAACTTAGCTTGGATTAGGTGTGGGGGGCGTCTGAGGGTCCATGGCGTGCCTGCAGGCTTGTGGACGTTGGATCTGGAGATCTGGCAATCCAAAGGCGACGCTCTGAGGGTTCTCCGTGTGCCTGATGGGGACGCACACGCTTGATATACTTGCAGATGTATACAAGAAAATATTCAAAAAAATAAGAGGCAGGGATCGAACCCCTGCCCTTGCACACGAAGGACTTAAGAAGCACCCCTTTGCCACTGCATCACTTTTTCCACGCTGTTAGTAAAACATCCTTAGAACAATATATAAGAAAATAAGAGATTAAAAATTAAAAGTTTGCGCGCCCAGCCATCATCTTCCTCGTTGGATTTTTCTTTTTTACCAGGGTTTTACCCACAGACAAAAACTGTTGCTAAAGCCTATAGCTACGCTTTTTCACCATCACTATATCCCTGCAACATTCTAAAAACACGAATATGAAGCTAAAATTCCAGATGAGACCATGGTTAGACTCGGTTCATCCTCCCGAACTCAACCACGGCCTCAATTTGCTCCAATTTCATCTGCAATGTAAAATCCTAAAAACTAAACCCTAACATTCGTTAATGGCAAATCATGGCATAAACACGCAACGGACCAATTAATAACCCAGAACCGGTCTAAACATCAAATCAATGCATAATATGCAATCTAAATTCAATTATAATGCGCGAAATCATGTAATCGATATAAAAAAGAACTGGTCAAATCGTGAGATATCAGTGCGCGTTCCTGAGGCTCCAAGGCTTGAAGATGATTGTAAATCGTTCAGTGATCCTTCAGGAACGCGTTGGAATCTTCCAAACGTCTCGAATCAATCTGCAACTCCAAGAGTGATTTTGGCTTTTTCTTTCACTTTGTATGCACCGAGTTAGGGTTCTTAGAGCCTGTAATCCTCGTGGTATACATCTGGAATCATTGTGTATATATATGTGATGAGATTAGGGCAACAAAACTCAATCAAATCCCTTTGAATCCATGATTGCCAATTTGAAGAATTTGATTCATAAATCTTTCTAATTTTGGCCAATATTTGATTCAATCAATCCAATTCTAATTTGCACGAATTTTGAATGATTATGGGGTATAATTGATGATTGGAATCAAGTGGAAATAGAATCAAAACAAATCCTCTTAATATTTTCCTCATTATTTGATTTCTATTATATTTTCCGTGAATTAGATTCAATAAAAATATGAATATTAAACCAAAAATTTGTGGCATTGGATATGGAGTCTTGGGTAACTTGAGGATGAAGATTGGTCCAAAAAAGATTGGTCCCGTTGCAAAAAATTCATTTTGGAGTCTTTTATTTCACATTTTTTCCTTTAAAATGGTCCAACTTTGACAAGGCATATCTCCCTCAATTTTTAAGATATGGAGGAGTTCTAGGACTTTTTGGAAACCTCAAGATGTCCTATACAAGCCACTTTGGAAGCTTTTTTCCATTTGAGGATTTTATCTTTGATAATATGGGCTTTGACAAAAAACTGCTTTTGGTTGACTTTCAAAAAGGACCTATAATCTTTTGATCCATATCTCTCAAATGAAGCATTTTTAGACGTGGCATGTGAGGTACAAAGTTGTAGAGAATTCAATTTCCTTCAAATTGAGCTTTGGATGGAAAATTTCTGATGTTCCATGTGAAAGTTATGGCTGGTCAAAGTTCAGTTGACTTTAGGTCAAAAAACCCTAATTTAGAAACTTTAGGTTTTGTTGATTTCTGAACTTTCCTTGATGAATCATGATCAATCCTTGATCAAATGATGAATGATAATTCAAAATGAGGATGTTGACCAAAAATCAAGAATTTTGACTGTACTTTGACCACAATTGACTTTTAGGTCAAATCAGTCGACTGTTGACCATTTGAGCTTTTTTGTGAATCAAAGCTTGAAATATAGTGGGAAAATTTTGGGGTATGACAACTGCCCTTGTTCTATCTTATAATACCTGAGGATGTAGATTGGCATGTGTGCCTGTCGAAATCTGAAGGTAGAAGAGGATTGAACACTAGAATACCCAAGAATTTTCCCTTGCTGAGGCTGGGACCTTTGCCGGAGATGGGCTTCAAGATGCCATCGGGTTGATGTATTGATGTGTATCAGACTGAGTCGTACATTAGACCGTTTCTGTGGTGTCGGAATTAAGTTGTATGCTCGATTGCCCTGAGCGTCTGGATAATATAAGTGAATTGATTGTTGTGACTCTGTTGTCATGACTCCATTGTCGTGACTCAATTGTCGTGATTCCATTATCGTGACTCAGTTTTCGTGATTCCATTATCGGGACTCAGTTGTCGTGACCCCATTATCGTGACTCAGTTGTCGTGATTCCATTATCGTGACTCAGTTGTAGTGATTCCATTATCGTGACTCAGTTGTCGTGATTCCATTATCGTGACTCAGTTGTCGTGACTCCATTATCGTGACTCAGTTGTCGTGACTCCATTATCGTGACTCAGTTGTTATGATTCCATTATCGTGACTCAGTTGTCGTGATTCCATTATCGTGACTCAGTTGTCGTGATTCCATTATCGTGACTCAGTTGTCGTGATTCCATTATCGTGACTCAGTTGTCGTGATTCCATTATCGTGACTCAGTTGTCGTGATTCCATTATCGTGACTCAGTTGTCGTGATTCCATTATCGTGACTCAGTTGTCGTGATTCCATTATCGTGACTCAGTTGTCATGACTTCATTGTCGTGTTCTTTTCTGAATTGAGTATCATAATTAAGTCTGTCTCTTTCTTTGACCGTTTCAGTACCGTTTGTGGTGACCGAATTAGATCTTTGAAGGATGATTGTGTCTACACCGTTCGTGGTAACTGAGTTAGATCTTTGAAAATTGGAGATATTGTTTATCTGCTTGTAGCTGTTTCCTGAAAAAGGTAAAGTTAGTCTTTATGCAATGTCATGATACATGTATTATGTGACGAGTCTCTCAAAATAAATGATAAACTTGCATGTTATGTATGAATTTATTATGAGGTAATGTATGCAATGTATGAATATGTTAAAGATATATGATGTATGAATATGATTTATGTTGTCTTGGTTGAGAAAATAAATCTCTATATCATTGTGATTTTGATGTTTGATCTTTGTTTCGAAGATGCCCAGCTGGGGATTTTTTATCTCTGCTTGGGGATGAAAGCAATTTGAATGATTGATCCTTGACGCACCCTTACTGGGGATAAGAGAGATGAATAGACCCTGTTGGAGGAGGGATTGAAGATAGCTATTTGAGGAATACTCCGTGGAGATAGGATCTTGTGAAACCGGCTCTGTGGGAAGACATGGGTGCCTTGAACATTCCCCCTAGTGTTTATAGTGACTGCCATTCCTGAGCTTGTGTTGATTGGGATACACTAATGAGTATTGATCGAAGTGTCAAACAGGCCTTGCCTAGCTTTGCCCCTGCCACTAGGTGTAACGCCCGTATAATTTTAATATTAATTTAATCAAGAATATTGAATTAATAATTAGAATTATTAAGGATTTTGTGAAAATAATAAATAAATAATGGTTTATGGCATTTGGGCCATGTGAGAAATAGTAAAAGGGGGGGGGGGGGGGGGGGGTGTGATATAGGAAGGCCCTTTACTAATATTATTATTATTTTCATAAAATAATTGGAATTGGAAAGAAAGAAAGAACGTGAAAGAACATAAGTCTGAGGAACGAGGAACGTGAAGGAGAACGATAGAGGGAGAGACCAAGAATCAAGAAATTTGTCTAAGGTAAGGGGGGACTTATCTGATTATCATCTATTATCGGGTTAGGGGTTGATAATACTGAATAAATGTGGAATTCGGGTCGATTGAGTCATATGATAGGTTTAGGGATTGAGTCAATTGTATGATGTTTGATCTCTATGTTTGAATCTATGATGTCTGCGTTGCTATGGTCTCAATTGATGTGTAAATAGTGTATTATGAGACGTATTTGGTGTTGTTTGTGCATTCTATTTCTCTAGGTTCGTACTGGTATGGTTTGGGTGTGTTTGGAATGCATAGAATGCTATTTTCTGCAGGTTGGGGTTTCTGAAATTACCGGTTCGCGCCGCGTGCGCAGGGTGGCGCCGTGAACAGGTGGGCAAAATTCCAGGAAGTTGTGATACGTTCAGGTCGCGCCGCGTACCTGTGTTCGCGCCGCGAAGGCGTAACTTTTTTCTCGTTTCGCGCTGCGTGTGGATGTTTGCGCCGCGAACAGCTTGGCAGAGAGCCAATGCATTTTGGGACGCTCAGTGCGTGCCGCGAACGGATGATGGCGCCGCGTGCTGTTGGTGTTTTGAGATATTTTAAAAAGGTTCAAGATGCATAACTTTTTAACCGTTGGTCCGTTTGATGCGCCGTTTTGAGCTAAACGAACCTTGTAGGATAATCTATATGATGATGATTGATTGGTTTTTAGAATAATGAAAATACATGTATGCTATTCTTGTTTAGTATGATGATTGATGCAAATACGTGTATGTTTTGTATATGATGATGATGGAATTGTGATTGAATAATGTTAATATATATGAACATACTTGAATGATGATGATATTGATGATTGATGATGATGATGGTATAAGTATGTTATATATGTTGCATTCATTCATGTTCATTGATGATACTGTATCCATAAGGGTGTGTTGGATCAGTCAAGGGCATGGTTCCCATCGTGTGGAATCTGTGCTGGCAGGGCCGTATCTTGGACGATGTTGGATCGGTCATGGGTTATCCCATTTGAGGATGATTGGTACCACATGCATAGTGTCAGTTCATACATATGCATAATTTATAACATGATTGGATGTATTCCAGTGTTGTAAATATTAATGATGTATTGATTTTGGTTTGCTTGTTGTGAATGTCTGTTTATGAAACAATTGGGTGAATGATACAACTGTGATGTGTTATGGCTTTATAACCTTATAACATTTGTTAATTATGACGAGACTCACCCTTACATGTTGTCATTTTCAGATTAAGGATAGTGGCTGTTCGACTCGGTGAGGATTAGCTCATGAGTCAGTGTTTAGTAGCGTCAAGTGTCATGCTCTGATAGTTGTAACACTGGGGACGCGATTGTTTAGAGTTTATGATTATGACTCTAGTTATGTTTTGATGTTTTGAAGGATAAGTTTTGAAGATGTTAAACTTAATCCGTTTTTGATAAATTTCCGCTGTGTTAACATGAACCATTTTAAATTATGATGATTACCTCAGTGAATGCATGACATGACTGAATGATGTTTATTTATTATGAATTGTGTCATACCCCAAAATTTGCCCTCCTCTATGCATCTTCAATGGCTCAAGGTTTAAAGAATTATTCAAGTCACTCTCTCCTAATCAAGGGTCTCTAAAATTAGGGTTTTCATTTCATCAAAAGATTGTGAATCTTCATGACCCAAATAAAGACCTCTAATCCATTATTCAATTTTCTATTATTTTTATTTCTTTTATATTGAATTTTATTCAATTAAATTCAACTTAAATTAAATAAATAATGGAGATATCCCAAGGAACGTACAAGATTTATTTTCCAATCAAATCTTGATCATGATATTATTGAAATTTGTTTGGTTTAATAATAGAAAAATGTTGGACAAAAATAGAAAGAAAAACATGTGTTTTTATCAAAATTCTTTCTCTAAAAAAAAACAAAGAGTCCAAGCCCAAGAAAACCCTAATAAGGTCATATATATGTTAAAAAGAGGCTGCAAAGAGAGGAGAGCAAAAACAAGGGTTCTCGTTGCTAAAACAATCAAAGGTTTAGGGCAAACTCAAACCCTAATATCCAGGCACTCTCAGTCAATCTGAAGCATCTATTCGTCTTCTGGAGGTTTATAGGAACTATTCAGATCCTTTACATCACTAAAAACGTTCACGGATCGCACCTCTCGCGAGCTCCGATGTGGTGAAACTTCTTGAACTCGTTTTCAATTTTATAGGCATTGTTAACGTGTTTATGGTGTTTATTCGCGATCAGCATCGTGTTTAAAGCAGGAGCGACGTACTTCATGGAAGTTTTGTGGCCCTTAACGTGGTATGCCATTGTTAGGGCATAAGACACCTTGTGGTTCTGTTTCATAGTTATAGGCCGTTTCAGGGAAAACGAACACGTCCATGAGGTTCGCAGCCCTTCAATTAGTAGGTATAGGTGGTTTTCTTGGTGGTTTGCTCGCATGTTTTTGCAGGTTTGGAAAGACACTCGTCAGAGAAGACAACCGGATTTATTCCGGTCCGGCGGCTTTGATTCGTAGGCGTGTGGGGGTCCCTCGTGGCACGCGTGGCGTCTCCCTAATGGATGGTCAACAGAGGGCGCTTCTCTCTCCGTCTGTGATTTGCTCATTCAATCACGCTGGGACCCACAGTTTGACGTGTTTTGAAAATTGTGGTAAAGTACTTAGTTTTATATTTCATAAATTGGACAGCTTTCTTATACACAGATAATGCAGCAGCGTGGAGGTTAGGGGGTTTTGATGGTCACCATGAAGACGCCAGTTCGAATCCCAGCTGCGTCACTTTAATTTTTATGAGAGCTTCCCATGAGATCCAGCGTGTCCTCTCCGTTGTACGCCCACCATGTACCCTCGCTCAGCACCCTCAGATCACTCCTACTTCAGATCCAACGCTTGGAGAGTTGCAACCTCACCATACACCTTCAAGGAGCGCTGCACAGGATTACTTCCAGGTTTTTTTATTTAATTTACTTTATTTAAATGTTTAGGTTAAATATTAATTGATACTGTTGATTTAATTAGTCTATTTAATTAGAATTAGATTATAAATTAACATTAGGGTTGTTATCCCGATTATTTCGATTATGTCGGTTTAACTTAATTAATCTGCTTTAATTATAAATCACAAAAAAACCCTAGAAAAGTATAAGCATTAGGGTTTGCCCAGTCCCATTGGCCAGTGACCAAAGTATTAGGATTAGGGTTTTCTATAGGTTTTAACCAAGCAATAATAGAATTTAATTTATTATTCGCTTCGATTAAATCAATTGATCGTGGTGGGTAATAATCAATTAATTGTTTAATTAATTAAAATACTATTAATTCAAATAAACTTATTTTTGCTAAATGGTTTTAACCAAAGCTATTGGTTACGATGATTAGCATTTTCCCTTTATCAATTCGTTATTCTTTTTAATCGAATCAATCGATTACGAGGGGTAACGATGCAAATTAAACTATTAAAATTCCTAAAAAATACTTTAATTCATTATCAGTGATAATTGAACCTATCAATTAAAATTGGTAACGATACAACTACTAAACTTTTAACTATGGTAATCGAATCGATCGATTATTGCGGTTAATGGTGACATACTAAAATCAGGGTTGTACGCCCATATCCTAAAACACTCCTCAAAACCTTTCAAAACCACAATACTAAACTATGGATTTTCATCCTCATCAATTAGACAATTCAAAAACGCTTTTCAAAGCACAAACAATTTCAAACACCTTCAATTCTAATCCTAAGGCGTACAACCCTTCCCCGAACTACGTTGACTCTGATTCTCCCTAAGGAGATACGTAGGCACTTGGCAACAAGGCGAGTCCCCCTCTTCCAAACTCTAATCATGTTCATATAATTAGCCTTTCAACTCTATTAACTGTCTGTCATCTTTCTTTATCTTTTGCCATAAACCTTTATCTTTGAGATGTTAGCCTTTAGGAAAGGGTTGAGGGTGCCTAACACCTTCCCTCGACCCGAATATAGTATCTTACCCTGATCTCTTAATTGCATAGGTTTCCTATTCGCCTTGGTAGAATAGGTGGCGACTCTAAATTTAAATTTTTAGGGCAGGTTGCTACAGCTGGCGACTCTGCTGGGGACAACTTAATAGTGAATACTATGCTCCTATAGGTTTTAGGTTTTGGCAGGGTTTAGGTTTGACAACTTTTTAGGGTTTGGCTAATTCGCCTTTTTTAGGGTTTGTAATTATTTTTTTTATATATATTTTTTTTTTTAAAAAAAATTTTGTTTATTTGTTTTTTATCTAAAAAATATTTAATTGTTTATAATATGTTTATATTTAATTATTTATGTTAATATGTTTATATCTAATTGCCTGTTGTTATATTTTTATATGCATTGCTGGTATTTTCTATGTTGTGTTAAACCCTAAGTGTGGGAGTTAACTTTGAGATCAATAGGGGAGCATGAATCACCTACGAGTCTCATTGATAACTCCACTCGGAGTGGGTTGAATATTCGGAAATGTCCAAAACGAGGCTTGACTTTGTTGAGGGCAGGACGGGATATTTGGCTGATCTCTCCGAGAACCTACCCCAAAAATTCGAACCTCATGGATAAAATGAGTTGTTCTATAATCCGAAGAGACAAAAAGTCTCGGAGGCTACGAACGACCCCATGAGACCTTCTAGAACCCCCCTATAAAAAGTTTGGCTCCCGAGAGCCGCTACGTCGAACCTATGAACTTATGTGATTATGTGCTATATGTATATATATGTGTTGATCATTTTTTTTATTATTTCTTTTTCCATTCATCATACATCAGAGGCATTCTTGCATCATATTTTATTCAAAAAAAAAAAGAAAGAAAAAAATATATCATACATATCATGCATGGCATACACATCATTTTCATGACATTAAGAGAAGATTCCTCTTCTATCTCCAGAACAAGGGACCATTGGGAAGGATAACCTAACATCCCGACCATATTATCCAACAAGATTTCAGCAGAAGAGATCAATGGATCAGTAAAAGCAACAGGGTGGCCAACGCACCTGGAGGTCCAAGCCAAAACGACCATTCACTCCGTTGTACATGCCATTGTCTCAAGCTTTGCAACGTCTGCTCAGCCAGAACCTGGTAACTCTGATACCTCCATACTCAGCTCCAGCTAACCCCTCTCCTGGGTACAAGCATCATGCTAGGTGCGCTTATCATTCAGATAGTCCTGGTCATGATACAGAGGATTGTGGGCCATTGAAGCACAAGATCCAAGATTTGATTGAAGAAGGGCTCATTGAGTTCGAAGATCCTCGCAAGTCTAATACCATAGGTGGCTAGAAGGAGGATTTCTTAGATTATTAGTTTTGTTTTCATTCGCAATTTCTTTCCGTTTGTTTAAACATTAGTCTTATGACATATGCTATGTACTTTACAACAATCATTAATGCATTGCTTACGTTTGTCTTGATTCATTCCTAGTGTTCTCACTATATTTAAAATTGTGTTTTTACTCGGTTTTCTTCTTTGTGATATTCAACTCTCGATTAAAGTCGTACACCTTTAGAGGGAGAATGACGAAAACGATACCACAATTTCATACACTACGCTTTCGAACAGACCATGTTGACGATGTACAGGCATTTGTTCAATTCCTAAATAATGGAGATATAAGGATGTTAATCCCTCGTCAACCCCTTTGAGCCTAAAGAAGTAGGAGTTTTCCTTCATATAAAATAAAACCCTTCATATATAACCTGGGGTAGGGTAGCTGCTCAGTTAACTTAATCATTCCAAATTGTTCCTTTGAACATAATCACCGATGGTTCCCCATCATCATTAAATCCGGCAGTCAATATCCAAGAAAGCAATGCAAGGGCCTTCTAAGTCGAAACCTATTAAGGAGACTTAGGCAAAATTCGGGCATCCCGCTGACTGTAGTTTTAAAACGAACAGTTCAGGCAAAAGTTAGGGATAACAAAGTCGAAAAGAGGTCACCACATACCCTCGACAAAAGGAAGATATTACAAAAAAAGGAGAATGACTGCCTTTGCAGATAAACCTTTGGTTTTTGAACCATCATAAATGTCAATGTCACAATTCCCAAATTCTTTTGGAGACTAAATGCATAGCTAACTGAGCATAGGACTGGAGAACATCACGAAGATTGGGATGGGTACAAATAAACTTTTAGCCTCTATCTTTTGTTTCTTTAAACCGTGAACCAGGCCACGTTATAACCCTTAAAAGTCCTAACTGAAGCATGGTTAGTTCGAAAGCATATCGTTACTAAAGGTATCCCGACTCCTTAAGGTCTACTATAACTCTTGAGTTGATATCACTTTCTTACAAAAAAAAACTTCGTTTTATTCAAAAAATGTTTTTAAACTTTCAAGACAAACATATGCATTCACATCTTATGAATTTCATTACAAAGTACACTTGTCTATGTGGGTTCAGATGTTTAAACATCAGGGAGAAGTTGCATGGGGCATGGCTAATGACTGAAAAAAAATCCTACCGACAGACAAAATAGCTTTCAAAAAAGGGAAGCTTATCAAAAGAAGAAACATCTCTTACACATGACCAGGATGGCTAATGTGTGCACATGGCATAGCTCGTCATTATCCCATTTACATGGGGCAAATCTAATCAAGATCCATAGAATCTCTCGAAGACGCTGAAGAGCCCATGGGGTAAGCCCATTACCTGGGGGCATGTTGCAAAGGTCACTCAGTATCAGATGACATTAATACCACTCTCACATCCTTTCCAGGAACCTTTGTAGGATACTTTTCAATCTGTCCATATAGTCTTCTTTAAGACCTGTTCAAATACTTCTTATCCTTTCTAGGAGCCTTTTTCAGATAGTCTTTTAAAGACACATCTCCTCACCCTTTCTACGAGCCTTTTCAGGTATCTCTCTTCATTTTCAAACCCTTGCAGACAGTTTTCTCTAAGACATATCCCTTTCCAAGAACCTTTTCTAGGTAGTCTTCTGTAAGACATCTCTTAACCTTTTCCAGTTAGTTTTCTAAGACATATTCAAACTTCTCTTACGCTTTCAAGAACCTTGTCAAACTTTGGTTAAAGTACAGAGTCTTCTCTAGGACAATTCACCATCCCTTCTAAGGTGATCTTCTTCAAGATGTTTTTCCTAAGTTTTGTTTAAAACCCCACATTCCTTAAAGCAGTCTTTATCCTCTATAGGAATCTTTTTGACCCTCTGCACAAACACATCCCTTTGAGCTTTGTTTAAAGCGCAATCTTGTTTAAGACAATTTCCCATTCTTTCCAAGGACCTCTTCAGGTAATCTTATAGAAGACATCATCTCATTCTGAGTACTCAGCAAAATCACTGTCCGTCGGACGCAACCGAAACACAGGACTCATTCTGAAAAGCATCTGCTTCACATTCAAATCAACACCTACAATCAAGAATCCTATTGACTAGGGGCATATATTTCAAGAATTCAAACACAAGGAGCATTGTTGCGTAACTGATCTTCCCACGCTTGTACTATTTACGTCCCGCAATGTGGGATCGGCATACATGCATAATTCTCATTTATTTTGAGAATCTCATTACATGACACATGCATCATGACATTGCATAAAACTAACGCTGCCTTTTCAGGTCACTTCATATTCAAAAGGATGTTATCATCCAATTACAGTGCAAATACGATCGTATCAACGATTCAATCTTAACAGATACAATTCCAATACCTCATTCCAAGTCTTTCTTCAAAGACAATCCAGAAGCAATCAAAGAATTTCTTACCTCTCCAGGTAGTCTTGTCCAAGACAATTATCCTAACCTTTCCAAGCAATCTTGTGTAAGACGTATCCTGACCTTTTCTAGGTAGTTTTGTTTAAAACGTCCCACGACCTTTATAGGAACCTTTCTAGGTAGTTTTGTTTAAAACGTCTTATGTCCTTTATAGGAACCTTTCTAGGTAGTTTTGTTTAAAACATCTTATGTCCTTTATAGGAACCTTTCTAGGTAGTTTTGTTTAAAACATCTTATGTCCTTTATAGGAACCTTTCTAGGTAGTTTTGTTTAAAACGTCTTATGTCCTTTATAGGAACCTTTCTAGGTAGTTTTGTTTAAAACGTTTCATGTCCTTTATAGAAACCTTTCTAGGTAGTTTTGTTTAAAACGTCTCACGACCTTTATAGGAACCTTTATAGGTAGTTTTGTTTAAAACGTATCATGCCCTCTATAGGAATCTTTCTAGATAGTTTTGTTTAAAACGTATCGTTCCCTTTATAGGAACCTCTCTAGGTAAGTCTTGTTTAAGATATCCCGTACCCTATCTAAGAGCCTTTCCAGGCGAGTCCTGTTTAAGACGTACCATAACCTGTCTAGGTAGTCCTGTTTAAGACGTTTCATGTCTTTTTAGGAGCCTTTCTAGGTGAGTCTTATTTAAGATATATCATGCCTTTCTAGGTAGCCTTCTTAAAATGTTTATCCAATCTTTTCTAAGACACGCTTAGTTCTTTTAAAGAACTCCTTAGTTAGTCTTCTCCTAGACATTCTTCCTAAGCCTAAGCTTCTTCGCATTAACCTCTGATATACCCTATTCAGGAACCTCTTCAGGTAGCCTTCTATAAGACATTACTTTATATCTCTTCAGATACAATCAAATGATCCAGGTCTGAAAAGCATATGCTTTAGACAAGTATCCTGTCAAACAACTGGATGGCATCTATAAGCCCATCTCCCACAGAACTCCTTCCCTACGCAAGCAAATTTCAGGGCATTTCAGTGTCCAATCGTCTTCTACCTCTTCAGGTTCAAGAAGATTGAACAGGGGAAGCTATCATACCCCAAAATTTGCCCTCCTCTATGCATCTTCAATGGCTCAAGGTTCAAAGAATTATTCAAGTCACTCTCTCCTAATCAAGGGTCTCTAAAATTAGGGTTTTCATTTCATCAAAAGATTGTGAATCTTCATGACCCAAATAAAGACCTCTAAATCCATTATTCAATTTTCTATTATTTTTATTTCTTTTATATTGAATTTTATTCAATTAAATTCAACTTAAATTAAATAAATAATGGAGATATCCCAAGGAACGTACAAGATTTATTTTCCAATCAAATCTTGATCATGATATTATTGAAATTTGTTTGGTTTAATAATAGAAAAATGTTGGACAAAAATAGAAAGAAAAACATGTGTTTTTATCAAAATTCTTTCTCTAAAAAAAAAACAAAGAGTCCAAGCCCAAGAAAACCCTAATAAGGTCATATATATGTTAAAAAGAGGCTGCAAAGAGAGGAGAGCAAAAACAAGGGTTCTCGTTGCTAAAACAATCAAAGGTTTAGGGCAAACTCAAACCCTAATATCCAGGCACTCTCAGTCAATCTGAAGCATCCATTCGTCTTCTGGAGGTTTATAGGAACTATTCAGATCCTTTACATCACTAAAAACGTTCACGGATCGCACCTCTCGCGAGCTCCGATGTGGTGAAACTTCTTGAACTCGTTTTCAATTTTATAGGCATTGTTAACGTGTTTATGGTGTTTATTCGCGATCAGCATCGTGTTTAAAGCAGGAGCGACGTACTTCATGGAATTTTTGTGGCCCTTAACGTGGTATGCCATTGTTAGGGCATAAGACACCTTGTGGTTCGGTTTCATAGTTATAGGCCGTTGCAGGGAAAACGAACACGTCCATGAGGTTCGCAGCCCTTCAATTAGTAGGTATAGGTGGTTTTCTTGGTGGTTTGCTCGCATGTTTTTGCAGGTTTGGAAAGACACTCGTCGGAGAAGACAACCGGATTTATTCCGGTCCGGCGGCTTTGATTCGCAGGCGTGTAGGTGTCCCTCGTGGCACGCGTGGCGTCTCCCTAATGGATGGTCAACAGAGGGCGCTTCTCTCTCCGTCTATGATTTGCTCATTCAGTCACGCTGGGACCCACAGTTTGACTTGTTTTGAAAATTGTGGTAAAGTACTTAGTTTTATATTTCATAAATTGGACAGCTTTCTTATACACAGATAATGCAGCAGCGTGGAGGTTAGGGGGTTTTGCTGGTCACCATGAAGACGCCAGTTCGAATCCCAGCTGCGTCACTTTAATTTTTATGAGAGCTTCCCATGAGATCCAGCGTGTCCTCTCCGTTGTATGCCCACCATGTACCCTCGCTCAGCACCCTCAGATCACTCCTACTTCAGATCCAACGCTTGGAGAGTTGCAACCTCACCATACACCTTCAAGGAGCGCTGCACAGGATTACTTCCAGGTTTTTTTATTTAATTTACTTTATTTAAATGTTTAGGTTAAATATTAATTGATACTGTTGATTTAATTAGTCTATTTAATTAGAATTAGATTATAAATTAACATTAGGGTTGTTATCCCGATTATTTCGATTATGTTGGTTTAACTTAATTAATCTGCTTTAATTATAAATCACAAAAAAAACCCTAGAAAAGTATAAGCATTAGGGTTTGCCCAGTCCCATTGGCCAGTGACCAAAGTATTAGGATTAGGGTTTTCTATAGGTTTTAACCAAGCAATAATAGAATTTAATTTATTATTCGCTTCGATTAAATCAATTGATCGTGGTGGGTAATAATAAATTAATTGTTTAATTAATTAAAATACTATTAATTCAAATAAACTTATTTTTGCTAAATGGTTTTAACCAAAGCTATTGGTTACGATGATTAGCATTTTCCCTTTATCAATTCGTTATTCTTTTTAATCGAATCAATCGATTACGAGGGGTAACGATGCAAATTAAACTATTAAAATTCCTAAAAAGTACTTTAATTCATTATCAGTGATAATTGAACCTATCAATTAAAATTGGTAATGATACAACTACTAATCTTTTAACTATGGTAATCGAATCGATCGATTATTGCGGTTAATGGTGACATACTAAAATCAGGGTTGTACGCCCATATCCTAAAACACCCCTCAAAACCTTTCAAAACCACAATACTAAACTATGGATTTTCATCCTCATCAATTAGACAATTCAAAAACGCTTTTCAAAGCACAAACAATTTCAAACACCTTCAATTCTAATCCTAAGGCGTACAACCCTTCCCCGAACTACGTTGACTCTGATTCTCCCTAAGGAGATACGTAGGCACTTGGCAACAAGGCGAGTCCCCCTCTTCCAAACTCTAATCATGTTCATATAATTAGCCTTTCAACTCTATTAACTGTCTGTCATCTTTCTTTATCTTTTGCCATAAACCTTTATCTTTGAGATGTTAGCCTTTAGGAAATGGTTGAGGGTGCTTAACACCTTCCCTCGACCCGAATATAGTATCTTACCCTGATCTCTTAATTGCATAGGTTTCCTATTCGCCTTGGTAGAATAGGTGGCGACTCTAAATTTAAATTTTTAGGGCAGGTTGCTACAAATTGTGGCACCCTTATTTCATGTACTCTGAATAATTGTTTTAAATTGCCGCGGGGTTAGTAAGGGGTGTTACAATAGTGGTATCAGAGCATAGTCGGTCGTTATGACCAGAGTCTTAGTGTCGGTTTTGCTTTCCTGTGTATGCGACTAGTAAGAGTTAACTGTCGATACTTCTGTTCTGATTAAATTGGTTGTGATTTAAGCAGAACAATGGCTGGAAGAGGAGGAAGAAACGATGATGCTATCGCTGAGGCTCTGGGCATGATTGCTGGTGTGCTGGGAGGAAATGCCAATGGAGTTGCGATCGGTGCTGACAGGAAGCTGAACAGTTTTCAGAGGAACAATCCTCCATTGTTCAAGGGCACGCATGATCCTGAAGGTGCTCAGAAGTGGCTTAAGAAGTTCGAGAGAATCTTCAGAGTCATCCATTGTGCTGAGGATCTGAAAGTGAGGTATGGTACTCACATGTTGTCTGAAGAGGCTGACGACTGGTGGCTGACTACCAGGACTGAACTGGAAGCTGATGGGGTGGCTATTTCTTGGGCTGTGTTCAAGAGAGAGTTTTTGAGAAGGTACTTTCCTGAAGACGTAAGGGGTCGAAAGGAAATTGAATTTCTGGAACTAGTTCAAGGTAGCATGACAGTACCAGAGTACGCTTCGAAGTTCGTTGAGTTGGCAAAGTACTACGTCCACTACAACAATGATGAAGCTAGTGAATTCTCGAAGTGCGTCAAGTTCGAGAACGGTCTCCGCGATGAGATTAAGCAGGGTATTAGATATCAGAGAATCCGGAGATTTGTAGACTTGGTGGACTGTAGTAGGATCTTCGAGGAAGATAATCTCAAGCTGAAGTCATCTCACTCTCGCAAGTTAGTTGACAGGAAAGGGAAGAAGCCTATGGATAAGGGTAAGCCATATGGTAGAGGTAATCCAAAGACTGGTGGTTGGAAGAAGCCTAGTGGGGGAGACTCCAGTGCTTTTGTCAGGTGCTATAACTGTGGTGAGGTCGGGCACCGTAGGAATGAGTGCAAGCTGAATCAGAAGAAGTGCTTCAAGTGTGAAGAGGTGGGGCATGTTGCTGCTGATTGTAAGAAGAAGATTGTGACTTGTTACAATTGTGGTGAGGAGGGTCACATTAGCCCACAGTGTCCTAAACCGAAGAAGAACCAAGCTGGAGGGAAGGTCTTTGCTTTGTCTGGATCGGAAACCACTCCGGAGGATAGACTAATTAAAGGTACGTGTTTTATTCATGGCACACCTTTAGTTGCGATTATTGATACTGGAGCAACTCATTCTTTTATTTCTTTTGATTGTGCTGAGGTTGAATTTGGAAATATCTGAAATAAATGGAAGTATGGTTATTGATACTCCAGCGTCGGGGTCAGGAACTACTTCGTCTGCATGCTTGAATTGTCCGGTTGATATTTTTGGTAGGGAATTCGGGATGGACTTAGTGTGCCTTCCATTGAAACAACTCGATGTAATCCTGGGGATGAACTGGTTAGAATTTAACCGTGTTCACATCAACTGTTTTTCGAAGACAATAATCTTTCCTGAAGAAGTTCATTCTGATGATCTGGAGATGACGGCTAGACAAGTGGGTGAAGCTATCAAGGATGGTGCAACAGTGTTTATGTTGTTCGCATTGATGAATGTGAAAGAAAAAGTGGCGAGTAGCGAATTACCTGTGGTGTGTGAATTCCCAGAAGTTTTTCCGGAAGAAGTGAATGAATTACGACCGGAAAGAGAAGTGGAGTTTTCTATTGATTTAATTCCGGGAACTAGCCCAGTGTCAATGGCACCATACCGTATGTCACCGTCTGAGCTGACAGAACTGAAGAAGCAGTTGGAAGAATTGCTGGAGAAGAAATTCATTCGTCCTAGTGTCTCTCCGTGGGGTGCACCTGTGTTGCTAGTGAAGAAGAAGGAGGGTTCGATGAGGCTGTGTGTGGATTACAGACAATTGAACAAGGTTACTATCAAGAATCGGTATCCCTTGCCGAGGATTGATGATTTGATGGATCAGTTGGTTGGAGCATGTGTGTTTAGTAAGATTGATCTGAGGTCTGGGTATCACCAGATTCGTGTGAAAGACGATGATATTCAGAAGACCGCTTTCAGGACAAGGTGTGGACATTACGAGTATTCGATAATGCCGTTTGGAGTTACTAACGCACCTGGTGTATTTATGGAGTATATGAATAGGATATTTCATCCTTATCTCGATAAGTTCGTGGTGGTGTTTATAGATGATATCCTAATATATTCTAAGAGTAAGGAAGAACATGCAGAACATCTCAGAACTGTGTTAGAGCTGTTGAAAGAGAAGCAACTTTTTGCCAAACTGTCGAAGTGTGAATTCTGGTTAGAGGAAGTTGGTTTTCTGGGACATGTGATTTCTAAGAATGGTATTGTTGTTGATCCTACAAAGATAGAAGTTGTGTCTCAGTGGGAAGCTCCGAAGTCAGTGTCAGAGATTCGTAGTTTTCTTGGCCTTGCAGGTTACTACAGGAAGTTTATTGAAGGATTTTCAAAGTTAGCATTGCCGTTAACTAAATTAACCAGAAAGGGTCAGGCTTTCATTTGGGATGTAAAATGCGAGGAAGGATTCCAAGAGCTGAAGAAGAGGTTGACTAGTGCTCCTATTTTGATTTTGCCGAATCCGACAGAATCATTTGTGGTTTATTGTGATGCTTCGCTGATGGGTTTAGGTGGAGTATTGATGCAGAACCAACAAGTGGTCGCGTACGCGTCGAGACAACTCAAAGTGCATGAAAGGAATTATCCGACTCATGATTTGGAGTTGGCAGCGGTGGTTTTTGTCTTGAAGTTGTGGCGACATTATTTGTATGGGTCGAGATTTGAAGTGTTCAGTGATCATAAGAGTCTGAAATATCTCTTTGACCAGAAGGAGCTGAATATGAGACAGAGAAGGTGGTTGGAATTCCTTAAAGACTATGATTTTAGTTTGAATTACCATCCGGGTAAGGCAAACGTAGTTGCTGATGCTTTAAGTAGGAAGACTTTGCATATGTCTATGTTAATGGTGAAAGAATTGGATTTGATTGAACAATTCAGAGACTTGAGTTTGGTATGTGAAGGTACTCCTACTAGTGTTAAGTTGGGAATGCTGAAGCTGACCAGTGTTAAGTTGACTTTGATTAACCAAGGCAAGAGCGGTGAATTCAGAGTTGACGAGAATGGTATACTGAGGTTTGGAAACAGAGTTTGTGTTCCGGATGTTGCTGAACTCCGAAGAAATATTTTAGAAGAAGGACACCGTAGTGGATTAAGTATTCATCCTGGAGCTACCAAGATGTATCATGATTTGAGAAAGCTATTTTGGTGGCCTGGAATGAAGAAAGAAATTGCTGAGTTTGTGTATTCTTGTTTGACTTGTCAGAAGTCAAAGATGGAACATCAGAAGCCATCTGGATTTATGCAACCGATGTTTATTCCTGAGTGGAAGTGGGATAGCATATCGATGGATTTTGTTTCGGGTTTGCCGAGAACTGTTAAGAATTGTGAAGCTATCTGGGTTGTGGTGGACAGATTGACAAAGTCTGCACATTTCATACCGGTAAGAATGGATTATCCGATGGAGAAGCTGGCTCAATTATATATTGAGAAGATAGTTAGTCTGCATGGTATTCCTTCGAGTATCGTGTCAGACAGAGATCCGAGATTTACGTCTAAGTTCTGGGAAGGTTTGCAGAAAGCTTTGGGTACTAAGCTGAGGCTGAGTTCTGCTTATCATCCGCAGACTGATGGACAGACGGAGAGGACGATTCAGTCGTTAGAAGATTTGTTACGTGCTTGTGTATTAGAAAAAGGAGGTGCTTGGGATAGTTATCTGCCTTTGATTGAATTTACCTACAACAACAGTTTTCATTCGAGTATAGGTATGGCTCCGTTTGAGGCATTGTATGGTAGGAGATGTAGAACTCCATTGTGTTGGTACGAAGCTGGTGAGAGTGCTGTGATTGGACCAGAAATTGTACAACAGACTACGGAGAAGATTAAGATGATTCAAGAGAAGATGAAAGCTTCTCAGAGTCGTCAAAAGAGTTATTATGATAAGAGGAGGAAGACACTTGAGTTTCAAGAGGGAGATCATGTGTTTATGAAGGTTACTCCTATGACGGGTATTGGTCGAGCTTTGAAGTCAAAGAAGTTGACTCCGCGTTTTATTGGACCATTCCAAATTTCAGAAAGAGTGGGAGAAGTGGCATATCGTATTGCGCTACCGCCAATGCTTGCCAACTTGCATGATGTATTTCATGTGTCTCAATTGAGGAAATACATTTCGGATCCGTCCCACGTGATCCAAGTGGATGATGTACAGGTGAAAGACAACTTAACGGTTGAAACGTTACCTGTGAGGATTGAAGATAGAAGACTGAAGCAATTGCGGGGCAAGGAAATAGCTTTAGTCAGAGTAGCTTGGGGAGGACCAGCTGAAGGAAATGTTACCTGGGAGCTAGAGAGCCAGATGAAGGATTCGTATCCAGAGCTCTTTACCTGAGGTATGTTTTCGAGGACGAAAACTCTTTTAGTGGGGGAGAGTTGTAACGCCCGTATAATTTTAATATTAATTTAATCAAGAATATTGAATTAATAATTAGAATTATTAAGGATTTTGTGAAAATAATAAATAAATAATGGTTTATGGCATTTGGGCCATGTGAGAAATAGTAAAAGGGGGGGTGTGATATAGGAAGGCCCTTTACTAATATTATTATTATTTTCATAAAATAATTGGAATTGGGAAGAAAGAAAGAACGTGAAAGAACAGAAGTCTGAGGAACGAGGAACGTGAAGGAGAACGATAGAGGGAGAGACCAAGAATCAAGAAATTTGTCTAAGGTAAGGGGGGACTTATCTGATTATCATCTATTATCGGATTAGGGGTTGATAATACTGAATAGATGTGGAATTCGGGTCGATTGAGTCATATGATAGGTTTAGGGATTGAGTCAATTGTATGATGTTTGATCTCTATGTTTGAATCTATGATGTCTGCGTTGCTATGGTCTCAATTGATGTGTAAATAGTGTATTATGAGACGTATTTGGTGTTGTTTGTGCATTCTATTTCTCTAGGTTCGTACTGGTATGGTTTGGGTGTGTTTGGAATGTATAGAATGCTGTTTTCTGCAGGTTTGGGTTTCTGAAATTACCGTTTCGCGCCGCGTGCGCAGGGTGGCGCCGCGAACAGGTGGGCAAAATGCCAGGAAGTTGTGATACGCTCAGGTCGCGCCGCGTACCTGTGTTCGCGCCGCTAAGGCGTAACTTTTTTCTCGTTTCGCGCCGCGTGTGGATGTTTGCGCCGCGAACAGCTTGGCAGAGAGCCAATGAATTTTGGGACGCTCAGTGCGCGCCGCGAACGGGTGATGGCGCCGCGTGCTGTTGGTGTTTTGAGATATTTTAAAAAGGTTCAAGATGCATAACTTTTTAACCGTTGGTCCGTTTGATGCGCCGTTTTGAGCTAAACGAACATTGTAGGATAATCTATATGATGATGATTGATTGGTTTTTAGAATGATGAAAATACATGTATGCTATTCTTGTTTAGTATGATGATTGATGCAAATACGTGTATGTTTTGTATATGATGATGATGGAATTGTGATTGAATAATGTTAATATATATGAACATACTTGAATGATGGTGATGATGTTGATGATTGATGATGATGATGGTATAAGTATGTTATATATGTTGCATTCATTCATGTTCATTGATGATACTGTATCCATAAGGGTGTGTTGGATCAGTGAAGGGCATGGTTCCCATTGTGTGGAATCTATGCTGGCAGGGCCGTATCTTGGACGATGTTGGATCGGTCATGGGTTATCCAATTTGAGGATGATTGGTACCACATGCATAGTGTCAGTTCATACATATGCATAATTTATAACATGATTGGATGTATTCCAGTGTTGTAAATATTAATGATGTATTGATTTTGGTTTGCTTGTTGTGAATGTCTGTTTATGAAACAATTGGGTGAATGATACAACTGTGATGTGTTATGGCTTTATAACCTTATAACATTTGTTAATTATGACGAGACTCACCCTTACATGTTGTCATTTTCAGATTAAGGATAGCGGCTGTTCGACTCGGTGAGGATTAGCTCATGAGTCAGTGTTTAGTAGCGTCAGGTGTCATGCTCTGATAGCTGTAACACTGGGGACACGATTGTTTAGAGTTTATGATTATGACTCTAGTTATGTTTTGATGTTTTGAAGGATAAGTTTTGAAGATGTTAAACTTAGTCCGTTTTTGATAAATTTCCGCTGTGTTAACATGAACCGTTTTAAATTATGATGATTACCTCAGTGAATGCATGACATGACTGAATGATGTTTATTTATTATGAATTGTGGCACCCTTATTTCATGTACTCTGAATAATTGTTTTAAATTGCCGCGGGGTTAGTAAGGGGTGTTACAACATGCATTTGCATTATTCGAGTTGCATAAGTGAAGTTGTATGATGAGTTGTAATTGGATGTTTGTGTGCGCATGACATAAATGTTAGCTAGTGTTGAGGTGATGGTTGTTTCGTTGATCATATGTGATAATTGACTATGTGTGCCTTAATTGAACTTGATATTATTGTTGTTGGTAAGACGTTGAGTGATGTGAATTGTAGTACGTGATACGTGCCGAGAAGTGGTGACCAATGTATGATTATTTCTTCGCTTTGAATGTTATCATATGTTTCTTTATAATGAATGGTATCTCACCCCTTCTGTTTGAATGTTACCCTCTTTTGGTAACGTGAAGGTAATGACGAGCAGTAGTCCTGTGCCTTATAGCTCGAGTCGGTGTGTCGATGCTCTGATACGTAGCCCTCGGGGAGGATGTTGGATTACTTGCTTATGTCTTACTTCTTGTTATTTATCCTTTGTTGGATTTCATCATTATGTTATGTTGAGATCTGTTGGATATATTGTGCCATGTTGGCCTTGATGTTTATGATTTGTATTGTTGTTGATATTTGATTTCCGCTGCGATGTGAGTACTTCTTAGATATTGATGATTAATGCATGTGATATTGCCCTCATATATGCGTGTTATGTATCTATGTTGATGAGCATGATATTTGAATGTGACATTAGTTATTTAAATGTGACGCCTCGAATCATTGTTTTCAAATTGTTTTAAGATTTTAAACTCTGATTCTCCTGTTAATTGCGGGGTAGATTTGGGGTGTTACATGCACTGCTCAAATCCCTACAAGCAAATACTTACAAACTCCTGAGTGGCTTCGCCGAAATATTTGAAACATTCTTTGAAAGACATGTCTGATGGTGAATTATTTTATTCTAGGACCATGATGCTTTAAAATTCATAAATCATGGTCATAAGACTATTGATCTACCACAACATGATAAATAGTAGTTTTAAGATGTGATGCAGGTATCTAGGTTGAAAGACTTGTGCATGATCGACTATGTTACAATTAACCATGGTATGTTTTATGCATTTATGGAGAAATGGCACTCGAAGACACTAAAGGTATGCCACGTGCTTCTGCATTTAGCCCGCTCATAGGAAATCATCTGATGGAGCCATACAAAGTGTATCTTGACCGCTTGGTAGCAGATGATTTACATTTCCATACGTACGTTGATCACCGTGAGATGTGTCCCTTTGATGACATAGTCTTCTACTGTAGATGGTTGATTTGCAGTTCACGTCTGGCGTATCCTCATCTACCCGAGTGCATCATACCGCAGTTTGGCTAAATGCAGTTTATTCCCAAAGACCTTTTCGAGTATGCACCTCTCATAAAGATATGGATACCATGTTTAATGATTATCTTAATCATCTGGTATTTGATGAGGCATATAGTATCATATCTCCTAGTTAGTGGAGTGATGTACACGACTACATCTAGTAGTATTTCAGGGTGTCACATCCTTATATGATACGGGATGCTCAGGGAGATCCACCTAGTCATCTCATCAAGAGATACTAAAGGACGAGCAGACCAGAGCATATCATGTTGTTGATGTGTTGCCTAGATGTCACCGTATTAAGGAGATTGTGCATGCGGGTATATACAAAGGACTATTTCCCGATGACTTTGAGGTGAGGGACTTTCTGGATGCAATGGTGGAGGATATACTGCAGTACATGAGACATCGTAGGAATATGGGGGCTCTAGTTCGTCATATGCAATAGTTTATAGTATTTGTATTAAGAGCACTATTATCTATTTTATTTTATTTTGACTTCATTGTGTACTCCGAATTTATTAATGTATAATGTCATTTTCATTTTTATTTCGAAAGTGTATTGTCTAATTTATACAAAATTGAAAATGATAGTATAATTATAATATATCATCAATTTCATATGAGCAACTCTAAAACAAAGGAAAAATTAGTGTTTGGTGTGGTTCTGGAGATGTATCTCTGAATCAGGTTATGTAAAAAAAAGGACATTTCATTTAAGAATGCATGAGGTGTACATGGAATGAATGTTAAAAAAAATGGGGTTAAGCTCAAGCGGACGTGATTTGGTGAGACACGTGGTGCATTCAGAGATCCATTTCTAAAATCAGAGAAATATTTTTAAATTTACAGTGTGTTTTTTCACCATTTAGGGTGAAATTAACCATTTCCCTAATTATTGCATTAAAATCTGAAGTTTTTTACGAACTTTTGCGTCAATTTGATTGATTCAACCAATTTTGTTTGACTTAACTTCTCCAAGACTTACTACTCGACCTCCATTTCCTTACTTATATCATGAAGGGAACATTATTCCACATTGATATCCTAAAACCCAATTTTGCTATATTTTAAAAAAATAGTGGAGACCAATAAAACTTCAAAGATTGTAAAAAATTAGAGACCAAAAGTCTGTTTTAAATATGGGGAAACTAAGTTAATTTTAGTTAAAATTAGAATACCAAAATTACATGGAAGTCTTCATAATTTAATAAAAACAATTACAATGATTAAAAGGACAAAGGCCTAATTGAGTCAATTGGGCGTTCGCAAAATTAATAAATTATCCACATTGGACAAGTTAAAAACATGCAGAAAATTAGAGTTCAGACCTTCATTTTTAGACTTATACACCCCCATCACTTTTAAATTGTGATAATTTCAAATTACTCCTTAAATTTTAAAATTAAATAAATTTGTAGCCAAATTTTTTTCAATAAATATAAAAAATATTTTCTCCAAAAGTTTATTTTCGAATATTCAGATTTGAATATTTAAATGAGCCGTATCTAAGGGTGAAAACAGGTCAAACTAATTTACAGGGAGTTACGCCCTAACATACACAAACTTAGGTCAAGTTAGTTTTTTTTTTTTAAATAAGAAAAGTTGATATTTTTTTATAAATTTATTTAATTAAAAAAAGACTAGGCCACAGACAATAAAAAAGTAATTTAAGTCTATCAGACAGACTTATTTAAATAAATACGAATAAGTTTCGTATTTTGTACTTTAAATAAAATAAAAAAATAAATCTTAGTTATCGTGAATAAGTTACAAAAAATAAGCTGAAAAATATTGAAAACAATGTCATAAATTGTTTTTCATAAGTTCTCTAAAAAAAACTTATATTACTAGATAAACTCGAATAAGTTAATATAAACAAATATTTAGCTTCATTAATCTTTTAAAATTTTTAATTTATTTAAACATTAGATGAATTGCTTATTTACAAATGTTCAATTAAAATAGACTCTTAAGTATACAAATAGACTTAATTGGACCTTCGAAAATATCAAATTCAGACCTAAAAATAAGTTTATCCTTAACTAGACACTAACTTAGGCTTTGAATCTTTTAGTAGACCATAGTCAAATTTAGCAAAGATTTGCTCGGCATAACCTATTCACACACTAGATGTATCCCCTATTAATACTTTTAGATCTAGAAATTTTCAAAATTTTCAAAATTTGATTTGAATAACCAAATAATTTTTTTTCCTTTTTAATAATTTTAACTTGATTTTTTAAACAAAGACTTCTAAATATGAAAACTTTTGGATTTTTCTTTAATTTTAATATTTTTTACTGTAGTTAAAAGTAAAGGGCACAGACCATTGTGTTAGGATTCTTTCTCTCGATCACATTCATGTTATAGTTAGGCCACAAATGTCTACATACATAGAATATCGTGAATCTCAGAAAGGTGTTACTCTGCAACATGTGATGATGCAACTAGAACACATGTCTCAGTGAAACCTTAGTACGAGAAAGACAAGTTGATGCAATATGATCTAGATTTAGATCTTGTTTATGTCTACTGCGTTTATGAATGGGGAGGAAGAGCCTTATTATGATCAACAAGAGAAGGCTCAATACATTTAGTAGAATGAGGCTAAGACATGCAACATGAACATTAATCATATTTTGGAAGATCATATGAGTTGTAAGTGTTTACGCGCTAAGACTTTGTTTGGATAAGAAAAGAAAGTGAAAGGAATGAAAATAAAAGAAAAGAATGTTAGAAGAATGAAAGTGAGTAGAAAGTAAAAAAAAAATTTATTAGTTGTTATGAGTGAAAATAAATAAAAAGTGAAAAGAAAGAAAGACATGTCTATTTAAAATGACAAACATGACCTTATTTTTAATTAAATAAAATTACTTTAACAATTTGTTTGGTGAAATGTATGTTTGTGGATAAAAATGAAATAAAGCAAAAATGATGATTGTTTTCAACTTTCCATTCATTTTTTGAAGATTTTTTTTTTAAGTAGGTCTCACAAAATTTTCTTTCCTCTCTTATCATTTTACTGAAACAAATTGAGGAAGGTTTCTTGATTTTTGTGCTCTTTATCTCTGAAGTATCCATCCTTTTACATTCTAGTGTTCCAAACATAGTGTAGGAAAAACGTCTTTCAATAAAGATTTGATCGGAAAGGTTAATTGATTGTTTATATATATATATATATATACTAGTCAGAGACCCGTGCTGTCGCCCGGGTGCATTATTTGTTGTGTAGTATTTTTTGAACGATACGAAAAATGTGAAGTAATGAAATTTGACAAATTGCATATATAAAATATAAATTAACCATTTAAAAAAAGTTTTACTAATTAGATATTATTAGTATGAAAATTAGATTTGAACTTAAAATAATGATCCATAAAAAAAGTTTAAGATACGTCAAGAACACAAATGCAAAATAGAACCAAGTATTAAATTAAATAATTGACGGTCCAACAACAATAGAGGATAACATGGCCAATAGGTTAGATAATGATTGATAAAATTAAAATAGATATTAGGTTGATAGTGACCCGTGAAATAAATAAATAAATTATCTAAGTTAAAAAATATAGATAATAAGCTCCTATTAAGTACAAAATAATAAAATCAAATAAATGAGTATTTTAAAAGTATTGCTATTTTTTTTACTTGGTGAAAGAGGAAATGAAAGTTTGCCCAAATATATTGGAACATGTATGCAAAGTTTGTTAAAATCATCATCCCAAGCATGAGAGTGAAACAATTGAGCTAGTAAAAAAATAGTTATGAATAAAACTTAAGTATTGTTTATAGTTTTTAGCTCACTAACCTTGTCTTCCTTAGCACTAAAATTATATTCTCGCTATCATTAGAATTCATTTATTCACAAATTTTACACATGCATTGAGATAATTACATAACTAATAGGAAGCAGTAGCATTTTTAGATAGTGTGCAATTGCCTTGCAAATTCGTTCAATAGTTTTATATCTTTGAGAAGAATCCTAATGTATTAGGTAAAACTAACGTGGCTTTATTGAAAATGTCAATGACCATTTCACTATATTATTTAAATTTCAATTCATCTAGAGTAGTTGGTGACATAGTAAACGAATGAATTTATATATACATACAAACACATGTATTACTCATATACCTCAAGAAATTATTTGTGTCAATGACCATTTCAGTATTGATAAACCACTGTTATCAAGAAGTTATTGTATATGAACAAATCATTTATAAAGAAATACCGCTTCCATCATATACATACCTCAAGAAATTAGTTGTGTCATTAAGCATATTGGACTTGGTATGATGATGTGTGTGCTGGTATGATGAAGAAAGTGGAGTTGAGAGTGGTTTGCAAAGCTGAAATTGAAATTGATGAGTTAATGGAAAAATAGTGAATGACATATTTCAGTTATTACTACAAACCTTCATAATCTGCCTTAAATCATGAGCTGGTATACCAATAAACTGTATACATTCCTTGTCCTATAAGACAAAGCGACCAACCTTGTTTTTATGCTCAACCTCAATCTCTATTTTATACCTAATATAAAAGGAATGGTATAGGTGATTAGATACAAATAATTGAGAGTTATGCATAATATCACCAAATCACAATTAAAATACCAGATAGAAAAGGTGACAAACATATGAACCACAAGACAAAATTTATAAGAAAGCACAAGTCTCACTCGGAAAAAAGAACCAAACTTGGTCATTGGCAGAGATCATGAAAACACAATATTAAAACACAACATTAAAACAAAACATGAACATGAAACAAAACTTGATCATGAATAAATCATTTACTTACCAATGTAAACCTAAAGAGCACTAATATATCAAGCGATTGTTTTCTTCACAAAAATTCCACAAACGGTGCCATACTCCTTTGCTTCTATAATATTAATAACCACACTTCTATAATATTAATAACCACTTTCTATAAGTCTAAATAATTAACAAAAAAATATTTCCCGCAAGTGTTTTTACTACTGGTAATTTTTAACTTAAAATTATAATTTTAACTAAAAACAAAATACTCATTGTCGTCCAATGTCAGTTATTCTTAAATTGTTTGCATATGTGAAGTTATGATTGGAACAAAGTCATTTTTTATGTTATATTATTCTGCAACCACACAAACAATGATTAGTATAAGGGTAAACCACATAATACAATTCATATGTGAAAATTTAATGAAAGTGGACTTCATTCTTCTTTGAATCATTTTATCAAACATCTAATATGCTCTTATGCTTCATACATCATTGCAGTCAATATAACATTGTTCATTGAGATGAGTCTAATATTTAAGGCCAGATAATATCAATGTTCAATTAAGAGCAAATGTTTGATTGTGTGACTCACTTGCATGGTCATTGTCAGTGACACTAGAAAGGATGAAAGCAGCATCCATAGATTCATGGTGAAGTGGTTATGGATACTCAAAGCGAATGAATGAGAGTACATCTTCCAGTTCCTCTCCTCATTTTCAAAATTTGTTGCCACTTTTTCAACCACTTCCATTTCAAAGCTTATCTATCGGGAAACAAAATGAGTTATATATTAAAATCCAAAACACCAATAAATCAAGAGAAAATTTCAAAGATGGGGAAAGTGAACTTTAACCTCTAGGATACAGAATCTTCATCTCTCAGCCACAGTTGTCCCTGAACTGATTGGAGTTCTTGAAAATACATATTTATGGTGTAAACCATGATTATCAATGAAGTTATAGTATGCCATGGCAGTCGGCAGATAAATTGTACTACAAACATTAGTCAATTCAGCATGGGTACTATTTACTTCATGTATCTCACCATCAAATTGAGACCTTTCACAGTTGAAGAGTTTACTAAAAATACATTTTTTATATTTGCATATAAAATACGAAGATTATATATAACTCAAACTAATTTTAAATTAAAAGATGGAGAGGAAAATATGGTGCACCTTAGATTTGAATTTTGAAGTATACGACCCAAATCTCTAGCTATCATAGAATACTCCTGGAAAAAACATGTATAATATTCATTATAGATTTAGAGAAGTTAATAACAATAATACAGACAATAATCTGGGTTGGTTGCGATAAACATCTGGAAATAGGATGAAGATCTGGAATTTTTGTATGAGGATCTTGATAGTTTCTGGGTAAAGTATATGAATCTTGGAAGGTGTTTGTGGGATTCTCGGTTTTTTTGGTTTTGGTGCGACAAAAATGGTGATTGGTTCTAGAATTTCTGGATAGGTTTATTGTTGAGAGAGAGGAAGAGAGAAAAGAATGAAGAAATGAAAAAGAAAAACCATAGAATCTGTACCAATAGTAGACAAAAGAGAAAAGGGAAAACGAAAATGAGGAGGAGGAAGAGGGAATGATGATTTTGAAATGAGAAATGTGGCTAATGAGAGACAAACACGTGGCGCATGGAATCTGAAAAGTGATAAAGTTAACTCTTAATTTGTTAGTTACTGAAATGCCCATTAGCATGTGTAAAATATTTTTGAGAGAAGGGTATTTTAGACAGATTGGTCAATTGGTTAGTAATAGTAAGAAGTATATATATATATATATATATATATATATATATATATATATGTCAAGTGTATTGTTTTATTTATTTATTTATTTAATTATTTATTTATATGTTTGTTTACTTTTATTTATTTGTTTATATATTTATTTTGATGCATATCTAGTTAAATCATATATTTATTGTGTTTAGTTTTTAATTAGATGTTTATTTTTAGTTAATTTGTTATTTAATTAGATGTTGGTTTCGCTAGATGTTTATTAAGTTAAATGTTTATTTCATTATTTTCCCGTTTTGTTTTTAATTAACTAGATATTTAATTAATTGTCTATTTGCTTAGTTAATTATTAACGCGACATAATATGGACTACAACATATTTCTCTTCCACCTCCTACACATGTACTCCATATTATGTCGGGACAAAATCCGCAAATATTCTCAGCCAGACACTTATATTGTATTATCACCTCTGAGAGTGAGTGAATGCACTCTCATCAACTTAATTACACAAAAAAAAAGGAAAATTCTTGCCAATCATCACAGGCAGTTTAATTAACAAAAAAAGGAACATCTCACACAGCAAAAGTAATGGGAAATGATTCAATGTAACGGCACCAACCTGACAACCATTCATTTCATACTTTAACACATCTGTTTCTCATCACAACCTGTCCATGTTTTTGTAGCTCCCATACTCCTCCCCAATCTAGTTATAAATACTTGCCAGTACCTTCCATCAAAATAATTCAAAAAGAACTTTTTAATTCACATTTTCCACTATCTTATTCAATTCTTCTTTTTCTTCTCTGTTAAGTAATTTTACAATGGCATCATCATCATCATCTACCATTGTCAACATCTTTTGCTTCCTTTTCGTCTTTGTTTTCGCTGTGGTTGCCTCCGCCCAAGACCTTGGTTTATCCTCCGCTCCAGCACCAGGTCCCGACGTCGGGGCTGCCGGATCTATTACAAGTTTGGTGGCCATGATCGGAGCTTCAATTGTGCTGTCAATGCTTGCAATCTTCAAGAACTGAAAAATAACACCATATGAGTTCATTTATTTTCTTTTGAATTTGGTGATAAGGAAACACTAATGATTTCTCATGTAATTATTGAGTATTGCTGCAAGTGTATAATGTACAAAGTTTAAAATGATTTTTTATGTATGTGTTATGTCTTTGCATTGTTTTCTTTAATCATTGTTAATACTATGTTACTATTATACTTTTTTTCTTTCACATATGTTGTTATTGGAGTTTATTGGAGTTTAGATCAGTTTGTAATTGGGATTACTTTGGTACCGTAAAAAATTGGTATTTGTTTGTTGAAGAACAGAAATGAATTGTCAAAATGACATATGAATTCGCACCTAGGGTGTACATGAACTATATCCATTTTTAAACAATTTAAATGGTTTAAATTTATAACCATAACCACATTTCAATCAAAATCAATTATGAATTTTTTTTTTTTTTTTTACAAATCCGGTTTTAAATCAGTTATTTTTATTAACTAATTTTAAACTGATTATTTATAAATTTGGATAAAATTTATATATTTTTTTGTTTAAAATCCGGGTTATTTTTTGTTTTAATTTATTTAAAAAACAGTTATTTTTTAAAACTGATTTTTAAGGCCAAATTTTTATGAAAAAAAATCATATTTTTAAAATTGATTCTGTTAATCATGATATTTTCAATTATGACATACTTTGGCGTTATTTTGGTCAAGAAATTTTTGTTGTGCTTTAGTTATGTTAGCAAAAGAAATCCCAATATATTTTCAAAGGGAATACAAGTTTCAAATAATTAAATTGTATAGAAAATGATCATGGTAACAAGAAGAATCCTCAACATTAACAGTATAGTTTTTTTGAATTACAATCATAGCCAGATAAGATGTAATGTCACTTTTGTGATCAAGCATAATACAACATCTAGAATTTTGATTTAAAGTAAAGGTCAATATTTATGTTTCATTTTTTTTTATTTGAAGCTATTTAATATTCTCACAGGCTTGATGCTTGATCTGAGTAATCTTGCTAGTCTTTCCAAAGCATATACATCCAAGTCTACAAAATACACACAAAAGAAATGACACGTTTTCAGCAGCTACAACAAAATTATTGCAAAATGAAAAAGGATTAAGTTACTAAATGTTTTTAAATTCATTTTGTTTGAGTGAAATGCAAAAAAAAAAAAACAAAGACATACAATTTTATAAAAATAAGATTACATTGTTCAGTGAAGATAGAAGAAATGTAAGAGAGGCAAAAAAAAAGATAAAGAAGCAGTAAAATAGATTTTCATGAATTAAAAGGAATAGTACAAGAGTCTGTTAGAACAAGATTGAGAACTATATTCAAAATCTGGTTTTGATGATAACAAACATATATTTTGTTAGTAACAATTTTATTACTAATGATTTCATTGATTGAACAGATGACTCTATCAGAAATCCTCTGTTGAAAATTATCAGAAGTTTTTGAATCAGAAGTTCCGAAGACTAAAGAATGCAGAAGATTTAAGAAGTTTCAGACATGTTCAAAAATAATAAATCAGAAAATAAGAAGATGGGATCCAATGATCAGAAAGAAGAACATCGTAAAACGTTCCAATCAAGTCACGTGCATGCAATCACAGTGCCCGAAGTAAAGACAATGCTGATATCTATCTTGGCTACGTCTTGGGCAGATGAAATTATAGAAGACATGCCACAAATAATAATTATCACACCAAAAATTAGATTTGCCGTGGAAATCTGTACAAATCATTAATTGCTATTTTCAACGGTTATTGTCCAATGGTAGTATACCAAATTTATATAAAGAGCAAACTTCAAACTTGAAGAGTGTGGCAATACAGTACACTAGAATACAAATAAGAGGCAACGCACCTATGAAGTGTGTAGTGAGTAAACAAAATAATTATAATATAAAAACAATAAGCCTATGTAAATAAAAACTCAAGTAAGAAAAGGAAATCCTGCATGTTATGCAGTATGCTCCAATGGAGTAATTGATCGCGACTTTGCGTGTCTATTAGTCGGGATAACTGCAAGTGCACAGTCGTGTCGTGTAGTTTTAAAAGATATCGAATCCACAGGGACTATAAATCGACCTACCGTTATCTAAAGTTACTATGTAAAGCTAAGGCTAATGATATTTGGGTTTTTTATAAATGGGGAAACTAAAATCTTAAATCTAGGTAAAAATATAATAACAAACGGATATCAGTATGTATTTCATCTAACTTAGGTGATCCGAAGTTCCATTGGCCAGATTCTAATTAAATCAAAGATCTTTACTAACTATGTTATTTAAAAGTCCTCCTCTCAAACTTTCGCTCTATTGATTTAGACTACGATCCTAACTCTTAATGTACGCTTTCGCCATCCCACCAGATTTAGAAACGCTTTTTGAAAACAACGTAATTAATAAAATGCCTATTTTGTGAAGTCGTTATCTACTTAAATCTCCTAATCTCAAACTCTCGCTCTGTTGACTCGGAACATGCTAATATCCCTAACGTACGCTTTCGCCATCCCGCGCGGGTTTAAAAACACTTTTTGAAAATAAATAAGTTCTAATTAGTTTTAATACGCTTTCGCCATCCTTAAAACTAATGTCCTATGTCTACTATCCAGTTAAAGATCTCAAACTTTCGCTCTATTGATTTTAACCTTTGACCGTCTTAAGCCCTCAAACTTTCGCTCTATTGGTTTTAAGACTTACTAATTAAATTAGACATACAAACCAAAAACAAGTGATATCTAATAAAATATAATTAAGCCAATTTATTTCGGATCCCTACGGTTAAATTACTTTACATACCGATATCTTAATTAATTAGCCAGGCATACTTAAAGAAACAAACATGAAATTATAATTATTAAACATGGAATTATAATTATTAAACATGAAATTATAATTACTAACCATATTATAATTATAATGATAAAACAATATTATAAGAACATGAAACTAAAATAATTGCAAATAAATAAACCTGGAAGTAAAGCAGACGAAACAAACTTGAATAAAATTACGAACAAAGCAAATCTTGAAACTTGAATGAAGCTTTGAAATAATGTCGGCAAGAGTGTGATCCAAGAGTACATAAATTGTAGGCCTAAAACTAATGGTGTGGTAGTTCCTCAATGTGAGAAACTACCACTTTTACAAAGTGATAATTTATGCCTAAAACTATGAGCAGCGCTTCCGCGCCTAAAACTTGGATGATCTCAAATGAATGCTCGGCCTCTATTTATAGTGAATGGAAATGGAAGTTCCTTTCAGCATCATGTGTGAAGTAGTGGAGATCATGCGTGGGAAGTTGAGAAAATATAGGAAGACTTGGAATTGCCCACTAAATTAATGGAGAAAGTGGCGGGGTTCACGTACTTTTGGAGACGGGCGTCTCTTAGTGGGCTTGGAGCTTGGAGACGTGGCAGTGGACGTGGGTGAACTTGGGAGACGGACGTCTCCTTTGATGACATGGCCCTTGGACTTTGGAGACGGGCGTCTCCATGCAATTGGGCCCTAAGACGGGCGTCTCCACTTTTTGGGGAGAGCCTTTGATCGACTTGAGACGTGCGTCTCAAGTGGAGAAGATCTAGGAGGCAGCTGGAGACGTGCGTCTCCTTTTGGTGAGGTGGCATAGAGACGTTGGAGACGTGCGTCTCCACGTGCTGGAATGACTTGGGCCACGCGCAATTGGCTTCTTCGTGGGCTGGGCTTGCACTTTGCACAATTGGGTCTTCTTTGCACCCCTTTCTTACTTCAGCACCCTTTTTTCATCTTTTAGGCATAAATAGCAATGAATTTAGCTCAATTTCTTTCCTTTTCACAAATAGTCCTCAAAACGAACATAAAACCTAAAACAATGAAAATACCAGCATAATACCAACATAAAGCAACATAATTAAGATAAAATAGGGAAATAATATATGTAAATCAAGCCAAATATGTGATACATTTTCGTGTTATCAAATACCCCCACACTTAAACCATTGCATGTCCTCAAGCAATCAAGCACACGGTAAAAGAAAATGATTAAGCAAGATTCGAAACAAGGGCATGACACGACTCCTAATCATATTTATGTTAGGCAAATGTTACATCGATAGGAAATAGATATCAACACCAAGGATACCGTGACGACACAATGTTCAAAAACTCCCTCCTTATACAAACCAATTCGGATTATGCCATTATAACTCAACCTGTATCTCTCGTTTTTCTTTTCACTCTTTTCATTCAAGCGCAATCACATTAAGCCCGTTATCCGTACACACACATAGTAGGGAAATCGGTTAGCGACTATGATCCTTTTCTTTTCTTTAGCAAGGGGTTCTGGTTTTTTAAATGGTGAAGCCCCATCTTTCTCAACTGCGGTTGCGGGGGATCGGACCGTAGTCCACCCTACCAAGCCCAGTACCAGTGATCTCTAGGCCAACCAACAGTGGGTGTTAATTATTAAATCCTTATATGCGTAACAACCGTTGGGCTAAATGACCGGGTGAGGGTCACCTAACTTAGAGGGTTATTTTTCAATCAAATCATTTATTTATTAAAAACAGGATCATTCACTTATATTCATCGACTCCCTACGTAGTGTGTGCTTAAGATGATGCCGACTGCTAATATAAACTACTTAAGAGCTACTTTGAAAACTTGAGCCTAAGGTCTCGACATAATGGGCATCCAAATTGATATCACATAATGAGGGGGTTTAGGGTGTCAGGACGGTATCGATGTTGTTGAAACATCTCCAAGTCTTTCTAACAATGCCTAAAGTGTGACAACCTCTATACTTTCAGAGTGTGTATGCTATGCGTCAAAATTCAAATTTTTGGTTGGAGGTTAAAATTTTTAAATTTCAGAGGAAATTCAATAGCAACTGAAAATCACATATAAAGACTCGACAACACAACTAGAAGACAATAAATAAAGTAATAAATGAAAGCGGTAAAGCTTCTCCCCCACACTTAAACCAAACATTGTCCTCAATATTTTGATAAAAGGTGAAAAAGGAAAAAAAGAACCTGTATGGATGCTACCGGCGGGCTATCACAACCGAATCCACTCCGCGTCCGGAGGAAATACCTTCTCCTATCATACTCATCAATTTGTGTCACCACCAGCAGCAACACTCGTAGGAATGTGCGTGGAGACCCTCTCATCTTTGAGATGATCACCTATAGGTTTTTCGCCTAGATATGATCGAGACGTGACAGGCGATCCATATCTTTATTATCTGCAAGTTCAAACGATAAAAGGAAGACATTAAACTGAAAACTCGTGGGTTGCCTCCCACGCAGCGCTTTGTTTAACGTCGATAGCTCGACGGCTTAAGAGTGCAAGCATTCAAGGTGGTTCTCTCGAGAATGACTCCTTGGTTGAACTTTTAGCAAACCTCGTTTTCCATGGCCACTTATCAAGCCATCTCACATATCCCTCACCTTTTCTTTTCTTTCTTCTGTGGGGTGGTTCATTCTTTTGAAATCGTGGTGGCGGTTCTGGATCGATCCTAAGTATCAGCTTTTCGAGTTCGGGCTTAGTGATATTATCCACCACCTCAAATTTTAACCTTACCCTCTTAACAATAACGATATCCTTAGTTTCATGGTCGTCTAAATTTCTCTTTTTATGCAAGACTTCAAATAAGGGTGCATTAGTGTGGATATTTTCCAATACCTTCACATACATTATAGATTTGGAGTCCACCTTAGCTTCCACAAAACTTTGCGGGAAAGGAATCGGTGGGGTATAGGGAAGAGGAATAACAATAGGCGTTTCCCTCTCTACCTCTTCTACAACCTCTCTTTCAGTTTGTGTTGGTGGATTTTTCTCAATGGCCACTCTTTTCTCACTAGAAATCTCTTCAACCACATTATCACTCTCCTCAATCTCATAATCACTCTCCTCAATCTCATTATCACTCTCCTCAGGAATTTCAATTTGTTCTTCACTAATGGTTGTTTCCATATACTCCTCAAGTAAGTGTCCTAGCGACTTTTGTTCAAGTTGGGATATTTGAGTTTCTAATGCCATGTTGTGAGTCGCGAGGGACTCAACCATAGTGGTCAGTTGCCTAAGGGTTTCATTGTTTTGAAAACTTTGTTTGATGAACTCTTGGTTTTGGACGGTTTGTGTCTTTACAAAGTGCTCCATCATGGCTTCTAATCTAGAGTGAGTTAGCGTCTCGTCGGGATCCTCCATTGATGTTTTGAAGTTAAAATTATGGGATTCTTGAGGTTCTTCAAAGGGAGCTAGCGTTGCATTTTGTGTTTCCTTAAGGTGCTTTGTCATTATAGATTCTAGCCTAGAGAGAGTTTGTGCTTCAATGAATTCCTCCATTAAGATTTCGAGGTTGGATTTATGATAATCTTGCGACTCCTCAAAATGTTGAGCGTGGTGATCGTAGAGGAAATTTGGTTGATGATAAGTTGGCGTTGCATTGAAATCCTCTATTAATGCTTCGAGGTTAGAATTATAGGATTCTTGTGGTTCCTCGAAATATTGGTTGTGGTGATCGTAGAGGAAATTCGGTTGAGGATAGGTCTAGTTGGAATTATAAAATTCTTGTGGTTCCTCAAAATGTTGGTGTGGACCTCCGATTTTTTTTAATACCGGGCCATACCTCTGATCTGTAGAGATACGTGAACTGACTCTTTTTTGTCGCTTAATGCTTTCGCATTTTTGAAAATTCACAGAGTCGCCACCGACCTTTTATTTTATCCAATTAAGGAAAGGTTTATAAAAGACACAGAAAAAAGACCTTTAAGAAATTCTGGGTAAGGGGGTAGGTTATACAAAGGGAAGGTGTTAGCACCCTTTGTATCCATGGTTATCCATGGGCTCTTAAGTTTGCTTAGCTCACTTGTTTTTCGATCACTTTTCAATTGCTCTGAAATTGCTCATATGTGGTTTCAAATACTTTTGTAAATTGAATTTTGTAATGATCCGTGTGTGGATGTATACAAAATGCTTGTTTATCTTTCGAAAGATGTTTTGAAAAGAACGTTAACTTTGTAATAACCCGTGTTTGGATGTATACAAAGTATTGTCTTTTTGAAAGTTTTGAAAAATCAACAGTGTATGAGAATTTTGTTTGTTTTGATTTGAGCAAGCAAACTAGGAGGTCTACCCTGAGTTGTAAGGTCTTTATCCTATTTCCTTTAAAAATCTATCCTTTCACCGGATATAAAAGCAAGGTTCGATTTTGTACTCAAAACAGTGGAATTTTGACTTTGATTTTGAAAGATTGAAAAGGGATTTCCTGAAGAGGTGCAAGTGTGATTGTGATTGGATTCAGATATTTATCTTTGAAGTTAGTGATCTAACGGTTCAATTTTATCTTTGACATACACGCAGTTTATATTTGCTGGAAATTAAAGTGCGGAAATGTAAAGTGCGGAAAGTAAATCTACGCTATTACATCGATTGTGCAGGAAATGTAAACTAGCCTATTTACATGAATTTAACATCCTATACATTTATCTAGGAATTTAAATTGCAATAAAAATAAAAGGCATGTTTTTGGATTTTTTATGATTTATTTTAATTATAATTAATGCATGATTAATTAAATTAAAATGAAGAAAAAAGATGAAAATAGATTTAAACCTAGAAATAAGTTCAAAAATATGTACAAAAATATTTGTCAATTAATTTTAAAACAAAACTAATTTTTTTGGAATTTTTGGAATTGATTTGAAATTGATTTAAGTTAATTAAAACATAATTATGCAAATAATTATACAAATAATTAAAACTTAAAAAAGAAAATTATTCAAAATATGTACAAAATTAGTTTATAATATATAAACAATATTTATCACAAAGAACAATTTTTTTTATGATTTTTTGATTGGTTAGAATAATTAAAAAGCAAATATATAAATATATACTAATTAATTATGCAAAATATTGAAATCTTGAAGAAAAATAAAATATTTTTATTTCAGAAAATAATATATTATTTTAGAAGTCTAAAAATATTTTTTGTGTATTTTTTGGATTTTTAAAACTATTTTTAATTAATTTTATAAAGAAATTAAAATAGAAATAAAAATATAAAGATTATGATCAAGTGTGGTTGGATTGAGAGGGAGCATGGTGTGGCTGCGTTTTTAATGCGTTGGATGAGAGATTGAGATGATCCAAGGGCTTAGATTGTGAGTCACATGGTATGATAGTGGGGGACATGCATTGAATTCAAGGAGAATTCAAACTTTCTGACTGGGACCCACTAGTGCACATGTGGATGGGAAGACTAGTTGACCAGCGAATAAGAGGGAAGAAAAGTGCCACGCGTGTGGTCAACTTTTCAGCCACACTATTCATCATCTTCTTCATATTACCTGCGGATTTTCTTGCAGACTTACCTGCGGATTTTCCTGCGGATTTTGCTTTCAATTCTTTAACCTTTTGGATGACCTACAAAACGAAAATAAAAAAGAAAGAGGGCCACCCAGATCACCTAAATGGACCCTTCTGAACATGATAGCGTCGTTAGTTTTTTCATTTGGAGCCTCTATCATGGAGAACGAAAGCTTTACATCTTTGAAGCTCAAAAATGGTAGAGCTTCAAAACCACGTTAAAGCTTGCATGTGATCACTCAAACCTACTCTATATCATGCCATGAGTCCATGCAAGTGGTTAGTTTTCATTTTAATCAAGCATGCATAGGAAAACGAAAGCTATATGTATATGTTCATGAAAGACACCAAGCATGTGTTACGACTCTCATGGGACCACACAAGGAGTTTATTCTTACTATATACTACTTTATAAGATGATTGGAAGTGTTTGTTTGTATTGATATTGATTGGAATATAGAATTCAAAAATTACAAAGGTTATGAGATTTTTGAGAATTTTGTGAAGTTGATGGCTATGCTTGGGCTATAATTTCGTGGTGTCTTGCTCTCCTTGTTGCTGAAATATTCTTGCCTTTATATAAGCCTTGGAGTGCTTAAAAAACAAGCTAAGAAGCATTCATGAGCTTTGTTGGAATCTTGACTTTTCAAGCTTAAAACTTAAGCTACCATTGCTTGATCTCCACACCTTTGCTCTAGGCTTTCCTTGCAGCTTCCTTGCTGCATAATTAAGTCAATTGTGGAGGCTTTAGCTTAAGATTAAAGCTATGTATTATTCTTCCATTTTTCTTTTTAATTTAATCTTAAAATAAGATAAAATTATGCCAAAAATGGGTAAAAAATGGTATGGGCCTTGTCTTGGTCGTGGGAGGCCCATAATATCATGGAAATGATGTTTGAATGCTGAAAACTTGGCCCCATTTGGAAAAAATGCATTTTTGAGCAATGTTGATTTCATGTATTTTCCCAAAATTTAGCCAACTTCAACAAGGTGTAAATCCTTCAATTTTTGTCATATGAAGGAGATCTTGCACTTTTTGGAAACCTCAAAGAGTCCTCTAACCAATGCCTTTGGTATCATGTCAAAATGATTTTTGAAGCTCCTTGTGTGTCCTTTTGAAAAAAGTGTCTTTTTGTTGACTTTGAAAATGACCTGTAATGTCTTTGATCATATTTTTCAAATGGTGAATCCAATGACCATGGGATCAATGGCATTTGAAAGATAATTGAATTTCCTTCAAAACAAGCTTTGGTTTGAATTTTTTGGATTAAGGATGAGAGAGTTATGATCAGTCAAAGTTGAGTTGACTTTTCAGGCAAAAACCCTAATTTTGAATCTTAGGGTTTTGTTGGTTTTTGATCTTTCCTTGATGAATTATGATCATCCAATGATCAAATGATGAATCCTTTGACAAAATATGGACTTTGACAAAAAATTTCATTTTTGACTGTCTGTTGACTTTTTTGGTCAAACGGGTCGTCTGTTGACTGTTTGAGCTGCTGACGGTGCGTCTGAGTGAATTGAAGTTTGAAAATTTGTATGATGGTACTTTGAGATATATGGATGTGTATGAAATCCATTTGAGCTCTCAAAAACTTGTTGCTCCTGTAAAAACAAGAAAAACCCTGATTAGGGACTGTTTGTGTAGGAGACAGTTAAGCGTACCTGATTTTTGTGCAGTGTTGAGTCTCTGCTAATCGCGCGATATTCAGAAGACTTCTAGAACAAAAATCTTGGAATTTTGATTTGTGAAAGATTGATTTGATTGATGGTACAAAACACTGAGAATTGTACTGCCAGCAGTTTGGCTGTCAACTGACTGTTCAGGTATTGATGTAGCAGTTAAAAGTGAAAAATCAACAGTCAAAGTTAATTTTCTTTTTTGTTGTTTTTTTGTTTTTGTTTTATGTGAAAAATGAAAGTTTATTTACTTGACTTGTTAGAAAAACACAGACATAATAAATAACTAATGTTTACTGTTACCAGTACAGTCTGAGTTTCCTGATTTTGCGCCTGCAAAAAAGATTTAACTCTGTACCAATTATGTCAGTACTATTTATCTGTAAATAAATAAATAGCATGTGTGAAGTAATACACAGTATTTGGTGTTTGCGTAAGAATAAATTCAACTGCAAGCCAAATTACTGTATAAGAAAAATTCTAAAAACTAAGTATTTCAAATGTCAGGATATTTGTTGAAATAAAAATCCATGATTATATGAGACCCTTAATTTTCAGATTGGAGTTTTCTTGAAAAATATGTGGGCAAATTTTGGGGTATAACAGTTGCCCCTATTCAATCTTCTTAAACCTGAAGAGATTGTCTGAAATCTGAAGGTAGAAGATGATTGAATATTTAGATGCCCTGAAAATTTGCACTTACCTTGATCAGAAGAGATGTTGGAAGTTGCATTTGAATGTCGTCTGCGAAGTGTTGTTGGAAGATTGAAACATTACCTGAGATGGGCTTTCAGATGCCACCTGGTAAATGGGTTGAGGGTTTGTTCATCAGAATGAATCCATTGATTATATCTTGATGAAGGATTTGAAAGTCTTTGTGTTGACTGTTTCGGAGCCGTCCAAGGTTACCGCTTTAAGTCTTGGAAGATAATCGTTACGGAACTTGTCCAAAGTTTTTTAGATTTTGGAAGTTGATCATTGTGGAACCGTCTGAGGTATCGCTTTAGATCTGCAATGTTAAATCGTTCTGGAACCGTCTGAGGTATCGCTTTAGATCTGCAATGTTAGATCGTTTTGGACCCGTCTGAGGTATCGCTTTAGATCCGCAATGTTAGATCGTTTTGGAACCGTCTGAGGTATCGCTTTAGATCTGTGATGCTAGATCGTTCTGGAACCGTCTGAGGTATCGCTTTAGATCTGTGATGTCTGTTTTTGAGTTGGTAAGTGATCAGAATGAATCTTCGGCTTGATTATATCTGAGAGAACCGTTCATGGAATTCAGGTGAACACGGCATGTGATTGAGAACATCTTTGTTGAAGATATCTGCCTACCTGAAAAATCAAGTTAGTGATATGCAATGTTTATGATGCATGTAAATGTGAGATATTCCCGGAGAAATATGCATGTTATGTTGTGTATGAATATGCGTATGCATGATGCATGAATATGATGTATGAATGTATGATGTATGAATATGATGTCAAGCTTCTAATTGGAAAAATAAATTCCCACTAGTCAGCTGGACATGAATGTATTGTGATCGTTGATGATCTTTTGTCTTGCTTGAGTACCCTCGTCTGGGGAAATTCTTTGAGAACCCGGGTATCCCGTTGAAGGATCTTTGACTACTGCTTGGGGAACCAAAGGTAACTGGAAGTTCTGATGCCCTTTCAAATGGGAATGAGGAAGATGCATAATCCTCCGATGCACTATCTGACCAAGTCCGGGTGCGGGGATCATACCTTCTGAAGATAGTAATCTGGAACAAACCTGCTGGGGAATAAGACTTCTTTTGAAGAGAAAATCTTTTTGAGGAATTTGCTGAGAAATGCGTTTCTCTTGGTGATTTCCTTCTGATGGAATGATGTCCAGATGATCGGGACATTTCCTGAATGCCATTCCTGTTTTTCCTGGTAAACATCAATCATATTCAAATGCATATGTTCATTCAAAATTATCATTGGGATGCTTACGTATTTAAACAGAAAAAATGAAAATAGTGATTTTTGAAAGAGCTGCATTGAAAAGAGCCATGATAGGCGGGTTAGCACAGGGAGACAACAATCCTAGAAGTAGGAAACTGTCAGAAAGTTTTGGAAAATATTTATGAAGATAAATAGCTATGTGAAAATGATCCAGTCAAGTTTCAACTCTGCTATTGCCAATCTGTCTTCGAGCATCTCATCCCTCACTTGTTGGAAGAAAGTGATTAGACTGATCAGTGTCTTTGAGGTGTTGAATCTTGATGGTGAGTAGGCAGCTGAACGGAACACAGTTGTATGCTTCATTCCCTAACTTTTGCCTAGGCCGCCCTTTCAGGTTTTCAGCCTACCGGGATTTTTGTTTAGTCTCTAATTTTTGCCTGGATCGCCCTTTCGGGTTTTCAATCCACCGAGACGCTCATTTTTGCCTAAGTTGCCCTTTCAGGTTTTCAACTTAGCGAGCTGTTTTGTTTTTTTTCTTTTTTAAGAGAAGTATTTTTTGACTATGTCAGCATTCACAGGGTGTGGGAAATCCTCGCCATCCATGGTGGTAAGCAACATGGCGCCGCCGGAGAATATTTTCTTGATTATGAATGGTCCCTCGTAGGTGGGAGTCCATTTGCCTCTGGGATCACCTTGTGGTAAGATGATGCGTTTGACAACCAAGCCACCAGTTTGGTATGCTTGACTTTTGACTTTTTTGTTGAAGGCTTTGATCATACGCTTTTGGTATAGCTGACCATGACAAATAGCTGCGAGCCTTTTCTCATCAATCAAGTTTATCTGGTCCAACCGTGTTTGAATCCAATCGTCTTCGTCTAGATTGGCTTCTTTCATAATCCTTAGGGAAGGAATCTGAATTTCAATTGGAAGAACTGCCTCCATACCATAGACTAAGGAAAATGGAGTTGCCCCTGTCGAAGTACGCGCAGATGTGCGATAACCATGAAGAGCAAAAGGCAACATCTCATGCCAGTCTTTGTAGGTTACTGTCATTTTTTGTATGATTTTCTTGATGTTCTTGTTGGCAGCTTCCACCGCGCCGTTCATCTTTGGTCGATATGGAGAAGAATTATGATGCTTGATTTTGAACTGTGTGCAAAGTTCAGTAATCATTCTGTTGTTTAGATTTGTACCATTGTCCGTGATAATCCGTTCAGGGATGCCATACCGACAAATGAGATTGTATTTGATGAACCGGGCCACCACATTTTTGGTGACAGAAGCAAATGAAGCTGCTTCTACCCACTTTGTGAAGTAGTCAATAGCGACTAGGATAAAGCGATGTCCGTTGGAGGCAGTAGGTTTGATTTCTCCAATCATATCAATACCCCACATTGCAAAAGGCCAAGGAGCCGTCAGGACGCTTAATGGAACTGGAGGTACATGTACTTTGTCAGCATATATCTGGCATTTGTGACATGTTCGGGAGTGATGATGGCAGTCTGTTTCCATGGTAGACCAGTAATAACCTGCTCTGAGGATCTTTTTAGCCATTGTATGTCCACTGGAATGAGTACCAAAGGCACCATTGTGTATTTCTTCCATGATCTGTTCGGCTTCCTTCTTGTTTACACAGCGAAGTAAAGTCGAGTCATGGTTGCGTTTGTATAGGGTTCCATTGCTTAGAAAGAATTTGGCAGCAAATCTCCTTAGAAACTTTCTGTCGTTAATGGATGCCCCTTCAGGGTACTCCTGAGCTTCGAGATATCTTTTTACCTCATGGAACCATGGTTTTTCCTCGGTTCCTTCGGTATTGATCTCATTGCAATAGGATGGTTCATCTTGCCTGTAGATGGTGATCATAGGCGCCTCGTTGTCCCACCTGACTTTGAACATGGATGACATGGTAGCTAAAGCATCAGCTAGTTGATTTTCCTCGCGTGGGATGTGTTTGAAAGTGATTTCTTCGAAGTAAAGAATCAAACTCAGCACATATTCTTTGTAAGGAATTAGATTCGGGTGCTTCGTGTCCCATTCCCCTTTGACTTGGTAGATTACCAAGGCCGAGTCTCCGTAGACTTCCAGGAATTTGATTCTTAGATCGATTGCAGCTTTGAGACCCAGAATACATGCTTCGTATTCGGCTATATTGTTAGTGCAATTGAAGCATAACCTGGCAATGAATGGTGTATGACCTCCTGCGGGGGAAATGATCACAGCTCCGATGCCATTTCCAAGTGCATTAGAAGCTCCGTCAAAAACCATAGTCCACCGGGATCCTGGCCCGGGTCCTTCTTCTGGTCCTGATTGTTTGTAGTCATTGACTAGCATAATGTCTTCGTCTGGGAAGTCAAAGTTCAATGCTTGATAATCATCCACTGCTTGATGAGCCAGATGATCAGCTACCACACTTCCTTTGATTGCTTTTTGTGAAGTGTATTGAATGTCATATTCTGTTAAGATCATTTGCCATCTCGCTATTCTTCCAGAGAGAGCTGGTTTTTCGAACACGTATTTGATGGGATCCATCTTGGAGATTAGGAAAGTGGTGTGATTTAGCATGTACTGTCTTAGTCGGCGAGCTGCCCAAGCTAAGGCACAACAAGTTTTTTCGAGTAGTGAGTATCTTGTTTCACAATCGGTAAACTTTTTGCTAAGATAATAGATTGCGTGCTCCTTTCGGCCGGATTCGTCATGTTGCCCTAGTACACACCCCATTGAGTCTTCTAACACAGTTAGGTACATTATCAGAGGTCTGCCTTCCACAGGTGGCAACAAGATTGGAGGTTTTTGGAGATATTCTTTGATTTTGTCAAAGGCTAACTGGCATTTGTCATTCCACCTTTCCACTTGATCTTTCTTCAACAGTTTGAAGATCGGCACACAAGTAGTAGTCATGTGGGCGATGAATCGGGCGATGTAATTCAGACGTCCCAAGAATCCTCTGACTTGTTTCTCGGTACGAGGTATAGGCATTTCTTGAATGGCTTTAACCTTGGCGGGATCAACCTCAATACCTTTGCTGCTGACTATGAAACCTAAGAGTTTGCCGGATCTTACTCCAAAGGTACACTTATTTGGGTTCAGTCGCAACTTGTACTTCTTGAGTCTGTCAAACAACTTGTGTAAATGACCCAAATGTTCTTCCTCGGTGTTGGATTTTGCAATCATGTCATCGACATACACCTCTATTTCTTGATGAATCATATCATGAAATAGTGCTACCATTGCACGTTGATAGGTGGCTCCTGCGTTTTTCAGACCAAAGGGCATTACTTTGTAACAAAAGGTTCCCCAGGGTGTTGTGAAGGTTGTTTTTTCCATGTCTTCGGGTGCCATCTTGATTTGATTGTACCCTGAGAATCCGTCCATAAAGGAGAATACCTTGCATTGTGCGGTATTGTCAACCAGTACATCGATGTGTGGTAAAGGGAAATCATCTTTGGGGCTTGCCCGGTTTAGATCTCTGTAGTCCACGCACATTCTGACTTTCCCGTCTTTTTTAGGTACAGGGACGATGTTAGCTATCCAAGGAGGATAACTTACAACTTTTAGGAATCCGGCATTGAACTGTTTTTCAACCTCGTCTTTGATCTTTTTTGACATATCAGGCCTACTCCTTCGTAGTTTCTGTTTGACTGGAGTGCTACCTTCTAATTAGTTTTAATACGCTTTCGCCATCCTTAAAACTAATGTCCTATGTCTACTATCCAGTTAAAGATCTCAAACTTTCGCTCTATTGATTTTAACCTTTGACCGTCTTAAGCCCTCAAACTTTCGCTCTATTGGTTTTAAGACTTACTAATTAAATTAGACATACAAACCAAAAACAAGTGATATCTAATAAAATATAATTAAGCCAATTTATTTCGGATCCCTACGGTTAAATTACTTTACATACCGATATCTTAATTAATTAGCCAGGCATACTTAAAGAAACAAACATGAAATTATAATTATTAAACATGGAATTATAATTATTAAACATGAAATTATAATTACTAACCATATTATAATTATAATGATAAAACAATATTATAAGAACATGAAACTAAAATAATTGCAAATAAATAAACCTGGAAGTAAAGCAGACGAAACAAACTTGAATAAAATTACGAACAAAGCAAATCTTGAAACTTGAATGAAGCTTTGAAATAATGTCGGCAAGATTGTGATCCAAGAGTACATAAATTGTAGGCCTAAAACTAATGGTGTGGTAGTTCCTCAATGTGAGAAACTACCACTTTTACAAAGTGATAATTTATGCCTAAAACTATGAGCAGCGCTTCCGCGCCTAAAACTTGGATGATCTCAAATGAATGCTCGGCCTCTATTTATAGTGAATGGAAATGGAAGTTCCTTTCAGCATCATGTGTGAAGTAGTGGAGATCATGCGTGGGAAATTGAGAAAATATAGGAAGACTTGGAATTGCCCACTAAATTAATGGAGAAAGTGGCGGGGTTCACGTACTTTTGGAGACGGGCGTCTCTTAGTGGGCTTGGAGCTTGGAGACGTGGCAGTGGACGTGGGTGAACTTGGGAGACGGACGTCTCCTTTGATGACGTGGCCCTTGGACTTTGGAGACGGGCGTCTCCATGCAATTGGGCCCTAAGACGGGCGTCTCCACTTTTTGGGGAGAGCCTTTGAACGACTTGAGACGTGCGTCTCAAGTGGAGAAGATCTAGGAGACAGCTGGAGACGTGCGTCTCCTTTTGGTGAGGTGGCATAGAGACGTTGGAGACGTGCGTCTCCACGTGCTGGAATGACTTGGGCCACGCGCAATTGGCTTCTTCGTGGGCTGGGCTTGCACTTTGCACAATTGGGTCTTCTTTGCACCCCTTTCTTACTTCAGCACCCTTTTTTCATCTTTTAGGCATAAATAGCAATGAATTTAGCTCAATTTCTTTCCTTTTCACAAATAGTCCTCAAAACGAACATAAAACCTAAAACAATGAAAATACCAGCATAATACCAACATAAAGCAACATAATTAAGATAAAATAGGGAAATAATATATGTAAATCAAGCCAAATATGTGATACATTTTCGTGTTATCAAATACCCCCACACTTAAACCATTGCTTGTCCTCAAGCAATCAACCACACGGTAAAAGAAAATGATTAAGCAAGATTCGAAACAAGGGCATGACACGACTCCTAATCATATTTATGTTAGGCAAATGTTACATCGATAGGAAATAGATATCAACACCAAGGATACCGTGACGACACAATGTTCAAAAACTCCCTCCTTATACAAACCAATTCGGATTATGCCATTATAACTCAACCTGTATCTCTCGTTTTTCTTTTCACTCTTTTCATTCAAGCGCAATCACATTAAGCCCGTTATCCGTACACGCACATAGTAGGGAAATCGGTTAGCGACTATGATCCTTTTCTTTTCTTTAGCACGGGGTTCTGGTTTTTTAAATGGTGAAGCCCCATCTTTCCCAACTGCGGTTGCGGGGGATCGGACCGTAGTCCACCCTACTAAGCCCAGTACCAGTGATCTCTAGGCCAACCAACAGTGGGTGTTAATTATTAAATCCTTATATGCGTAACAACCGTTGGGCTAAATGACCGGGTGAGGGTCACCTAACTTAGAGGGTTATTTTTCAATCAAATCATTTATTTATTAAAAACAGGATCATTCACTTATATTCATCGACTCCCTACGTAGTGTGTGCTTAAGATGATGCTGACTGCTAATATAAACTACTTAAGAGCTACTTTGAAAACTTGAGCCTAAGGTCTCGACATAATGGGCATCCAAATTGATATCACATAATGAGGGGGTTTAGGGTGTCAGGACGGTATCGATGTTGTTGAAACATCTCCAAGTCTTTCTAACAATGCCTAAAGTGTGACAACCTCTATACTTTCAGAGTGTGTATGCCATGCGTCAAAATTCAAATTTTTGGTTGGAGGTTAAAATTTTTAAATTTTTAAATTAAAATTTTTAAATTGTTGCTCAAAGGTGTAATAATTAAGTCTAAGTTCATGAAAGTGTTGCTCGCACATCAAGAGCATCATGATCAGCATCAAAGGATGAAGATGAAGATTAAATCAAGAAGAAATTTGAAGCAAGAGTTGTTGTTCTTAATCTTCTTTTAGAGGAATTATGATGGAGATCCAATCGAAGAAGCATTCCAAATCAAGAAGCCAATATTCTGCTTATCAAACAAAGAAGAGAAGATCTCAACTAGAAGACGAATTCAAGAAGACTACAAGATATTCTAACTCTTGTAATAATATGTAAAACATAATAGTTGTTGCTTATATTGTGTTTATCCCTTAACAAAACATTTGATTATTATTTAGACACCAGAGCTGCTAATCATCAGTGTGTCAAACAGTATGCACCTAAAACATGTAGGAGTAATCTGCTTATGTAAGAAGAATTCTTGTAAATCTCCAGAAGAACAATTCTTGGTTGAATTGGTATTCCTTGAGTATCCTTATGATGTGGATACTTGAGAGGGCCAAGAGATCTGGTTAGACTCTTGGAGGTGTCTAGGTCAATGAATGTTATATCTCGTGGAGATCACTTGACGGTTCATTTTCTGGTGTTAGTCACTTATGGGTAGTTTGTGCAGATGGTTAGTCACGACATTTGGGTGTGCATTGAATTGTTAGTCACGACATTTGGTTGTGCATTTGTAATTAAGGTTGATTATAATGGATTAAGTCCTTGAATAAGGAAAAATCACCTGAGGAGGGTGAGTTGGAAGTAGCCTTATTAAGAAGGTGAACTAGGATAAAATGAATGTGTCTATTACTTCAAGCTTTTCTTTTAACTAAGAACTTCCATGCATATACTCATCAGAAAATGCTCTAAAGGAGTCAGAAGTTATGAGAAAGATAAGTAACCAAATGAATGTGTGTCACTTCAGTTATGCAGCGTTATTCTACACATGCTTATGCCATCCCTTCCCAAGCATATCCAAGAATATGATAAACTAGAAAGAAAAGTTTAATGAGAAAGGGAAAGAAATAGTGCAGAACACAATTCAAACACCCATTTCTTGTGTTTTTCTCCACCTTCAATTGGTATCAGAGCATGGCTCTGTTATTGATTCTTGGAATCAAAGACTTAACCGTGTAGAGAGATCCGGAAGGAGAAAAACCACAGTGAGTAGAAAACGAATCCATACTCCTACTCTTAGTGTTATCAGAAACCAAGTGGAATAAAGAAATTCCATGTTCAAGAAATATCACTACAAAGTTCTCGCTCAAGACTCTGAAGACATTGTCCAAATTTCACAAGAAGAACTTGTGGATCAACAAGAAACTTTGAGGATGCTCAAGAAATCAGATCAAAATTCAGGAAGGCTTGTCAGAACAAAGGTTCTAAAGCGGTAAAGAAAGGACAGACATAATTACAACATGCAAAGAAAGCTCTTTTTAGAAAAGACAAAAAGAAAATTATATCTTCAAAATGGTAGATCCTTCTAAAACCTTCTCTTTTATAATTTTGCTGAATAAAATTGTTTTTACATTAAAATTATATATGATAATCCACTCTAAGATACTTTTATTAATACCTAACTAGATAGCCTACAATGCCGCCCACTCTATTCATAGGTTTTTCCTCCATACACAGTCTATTCTTAACTGTCTCGAAAATTGGTCACAACCATACCATTAACTCCCTTGTCTGTTTTGAGTACCTTAAAATACAAGATTGTAGGTCAATTCTTTTCAACAACTTATCTTCTCTTTTCTCTCATCATGCCTCCACTAACCTTTCTAGGAAATGAAAATCTTCTTGAAACAATCATCGAAAATCAAGTTGAAATTCTATCTCTTGAAAATAGTTTTGCTTGCAGTCTCTCAAATGTAATCTACTTTCAAAAATGGACAAGATACCTCTTAATGCTTAGGAAACCCATCTATGAAAATCTTGTAAAAGATTTCTGGAAACACACATACCTTAACCCTGAGGATAACTCCATCTCATCCTTCATATTTGATATTCCGATTTCTATTAATGGCTTCTCATTCGTTCTTGCGACTGGATGTGAGAACCTTGGTATCACTGTTAATTCCTTTGAGACTCAATTCACTATGCCAGATATGTTGATAACTCTTCATGATGTCTCATTAGGATATAATTCTACTGATCCTGAAAATCTTCCGACTATTCCAAAGACTTGGTTTAAGCTTGTTATATCAAATTTCCTTCCAAGAAAGGAAAACCAAGTTCTTCTAAGATATGGTGATCAAGTGTTCATCTATCTTCTGGTGAATGACATGCGTATAAATCTGCCACAATCCATGTTCATTCATCTGTGGAATTCCATTTCTGAATCCAAAAATCGCACTAAGTCTTACATTCCCTTCAGAAGAGTGCTGTCAGAAATTTTCCTTCAAGAAGAAATTGTGGAAATCATTAAAGAAAGGATAGCAGAAGATGAAATAGAAAATTATCCTAAAAACATGCTATTAAGAACTAAGAGCGGCATCTTTAGGGGTTAACAAATTAACATGTTTCTATCATGCTTGCTTGTATTGTAATTCTGAGATATTATATCTGGATGTTTTTTTATCTTTATCTTGAATAAATCAAATCTCTCTTTCTTACCTATTCCTGCATGTTCTCCTAAGATTATAGGCAATAACTAGACCCTTAAGCGTGTGTCAGTAACCCAAATCTAACTTTGCCCTCATATCTTGACTTAGACTATCATAACCTATCTAGATCATAAGTATAGCCTCTTATCTTTAAAACTCCTTTCATTCTAACTGCAAAAGATCACTAAAATCCTTCTCATTATTTCATCCAATTTTTTATTTAAAATCATGTCTGCCATGACTTACCTTGGAGATGTGAACTATCTGAACATTATCTCTGAGAAGGATCCTAATCTTGCGTCTCTCAAGAACAATGCAAAGGAAATAATATGGAGTTCACATACTCAAAATTGGTCAAATTATTACTCAATGCTTCGAGGTCCTGTTCTTCATGTGTTGGTAAAAGAATTCTAGAAATTTCCTAAACTCAGTGATGATGGAAACACCATTCTCTCTGAAATCTTCAAACTTCCCATTGTTCTTACCAGCTCTACAATCGTCAAAGCCACAGGTTTGATAAAATCTCATCTGGAGTCACCATGGATGATTTTCAATCTGACTTACGTTTGATAAAGTCCTGTTTGAAAGCTCTGTTCCTTACGAACCAAATAATCCTGAAAAACTCCTCCAATATCCCAAAATTTGCTTCAAATTCTCCTTAACCAACCTTCGTCCTAGAACTTCTACAAGAAATGTCATGACCCAGGATGACAGAGTCTTTGTGTTTCTCCTGACACATCACCATAGGATCAATCTTCCTAAAACAATATTCAACCATCTAAGGCACTCCATAGATATCTCCAGAAATCAGACGCATTCCACATTCCGTATGGAAGAATCCTATCTGAAATAATAATGAATGATGGAATCTGGGGATTAATTGGAAAAGTAGGGCCTGAGTATGCACTTACCATGGAAAAGTGTGCCCGAGTGAACAAGATTGAAGAACTTGAAGATTAACTTTCTTTTTCTTTGCAAATCTATGTTTCAATAAAGTTTTGAAAGTCTTTCCCTAAACCGGTTCAGAAGTCCATAATGTCAAAAACATCACCTGTGATTCTTGAACGCGTGTTCAAAGTTTTTTTTGAAAATTCATGTGGTTAAGCTATTAAGATGAATTCTCTTGGTAACTGTTCCAAGCTCTTCAAATTACGATATCCCTCCCTATCTGTCAGAATCAATTAATGTTAAGTAATAATTGTTTTTAATTCTCTGTTTTTCTTTCTCAACGCATTCGCTCTGCATTTATCTATATCTTCAACCGTCTCTCTTCTCACAATTCCTACGTCTCTCTTCATCAGTTTATTCTCATTTCCTCATCTATCACTCAACTCTTTCATTCTTTCTCAATGGATTTCCAACCATGTCTTAGTGTTATCAAAGAATAATTCATAGGACTCGCTGAAAGGAATGAACATCTCATAGCACTCATGGAGACACAAGGATGGTTTAACTATGTCGTCCTTCTCTGCGGGCCAGTCTTCACCAATTTGGTAAAAACATTTTGGATAAGAGCAGCTGTCAGTGATGACAACCGTAGGATCACAGCCAACATTCATGGCATCTGTAACACAGTGGGAGAACTGACCTTTTTTAAAATGTTGCGAATAGCAAGAGTCGCCACCGACTTTTATTTTATCCAATTGGAAAGGCAAAAAGAACAAGAAAGACCTTTGAAAGAGATTGAGTTCGGGGGGTAGGTTATATAAAGAGAAGGTGTAAGCACCCTTTGTATCCATGGTTATCCATGGGCTCTTAATTGCTTAGCTCACTTTTTGTTTTCAAAATGTTTGAAGTGTAGTGTGTGAATTGGAAAAAGATTTGTTAAGGACTTTAGCTTGTTATAGCAACCTGCCCTAAAAATTAAAGATTTTAGAGTCGCCACCTATTCTACCAGGGCAAATAGGAAACCCTATGCAGTTAAGAGAATTATGAGTAAGTTATTATAATCAGGTCAAGGGAAGGTGTTAGGCACCCTTAACCCTTTCCTAAGGTTTGCATTTAAGGTTTGTAAGAGTATTATGGTAAGGTTTAGGGTTTATAGCTAAGAAAATGAATAGGGTGAAAAGTGAGATTTAAAACCTAATTGAGGTTTTAGGGAAGGGGACTCTCCTTGTTACCAAGTGCCTACGTACCTCCTTATGGAGGATCAGAGTTAACGTAGTTCAGGGCAGGGTTGTACACCATAGAATTAGTATGAATGTGTGAAGGTATTTTGAATTACCTTATCGCAATTTTGAAATTCGTAGTTTGTAAGGTATTTTGAATTACCTTATCGCGGTTTTGAAATTCGTAGTTTATGAGAGAGATGTGTTTTTGACGTGGCGTACAACTCTGATTATAATATGTTCTATTAATCGCGATGATCAATAGGTTTGATCACCATAATTAACAAATTAAATAAAGAATGCTAATTATTCTAATCAATTGATTCGATTATCACCGCTAGCAAATTGGTGTGTTTTAAATTATTAGAAAGAAAATATTCATTGTTAATCATCGTAATCAATAGGTTTGACTAAAACGAATAACGAATTAATGAGGGATTACTAATCATTGTAACCAATTGAATCGGTTAAAACCTTTTAGTAAATAAACTTATTTGAATAAATTATTTAATTAATTGAATAATTTATTATTAATCATCGTAATCAATTGGTTTGATTAAAATAATTAACAAATCGACCCTAATATAAATTAGTTTGACAAAATTAATTTTGTCGCTAATTATCGTAATCAATTGGTTTGATTAAAACAATTAACGAATTAAACCTTTCATGTGCATATAAAATTATATTAGATTAAAAATTAATTTGAATACTTTTAATCGAAAAATCCTAGTTAATCCAAGCAATTTCACCTGTATAGGAAAATCCTAAAACGAAACCCTAAGATCCAACAATGGTGAATTACGGTATAATCACACAAACAACAAATTAATTACCCAGAATCATTCTAAACATCACCACAAACCATAATATGCAATCAAAATTCATGTATGATGCGTGAATCATAGTATTCGACCTTAGATTGTAAGTGACATTCCGTGGCTTAAATGGAGATGATTTTGGGGGTGTTGATGTCGTGTGATGATCCAAGCAGCTTCAGAGACCTTCAAGGATTGTATTGCAACCTTCAGAATGCTTTAAAACCTTTCCAAACTCCAAAACCGAATTTGTGTTCTTGAGTGAAAATTTTGCTCTTTGAATAGGGTTCTTTCTTTAGAATTTCGTCCCCTTCTTTCTAATAGGTCATGGTATTTATAAGGAATGGATTAGGGTTTAAAACTTGGAAAGAAAGTCCTTGATTGATTGGAGAAATATTTGATTGAAAATAACATGTGTACTTGCTATTTTTATTCCAATTTGATACCAATTTTTCCAATATCTATTTTCACTAATTTTGGTTGATTATGAGGCATAAATGATGATTGGGTTTGGTTACAAATATATTCCCAATCAAATCTTTGATTTTCCTTTATTTATCTGATTTAAATCACCTTTTTTGAATGAATAAAATCCAAATAAAATAAAATATTCATCAAAAGTTCGTGGCCTTGAGATTGGATGTCTTTGATGACTTGAGGACCAAGATTGGATCATAAAAGATTGGGCTTCTTTGCAAAAAAAATCCAATTTGGGCCTTATTTACTTCACATGTTTCACCCAAAAAATGTCCAAATTTGACAAGGCATATCTCCCTCAATTTTTAAGATATGGAAGATTTCTAGGACTTTTTGGAAAACTCAAGATGTCCTCTACAAGCCACTTTGGAACCTTTTTTGCATTTGGAGATTTTATCTTGATGATATGGCCTTTGACAAAAAAACAGCTTTTTTGCGATCTTCTAGAAGAACCTGTAATCTTTTGTACCATATCTCATGAATGAAGCATTTCTGGCCTTGGCATGTGAGAGACAAAGTTGTATATAATTCAATTTCCTTTAAATTAGGCTTTGAGTGAGAAATTTTTGACATTCCATGTGAAAGTTATGGCCAGTCAAAGTACAGTTGACTTTTTAGACCAAAAACCCTAATTTAGCAACCTTGAATCTTGTTGATTTTGAAGCCTTCCTTGATAAATCATGATCAACCTTTGATCAAATGATGAATGATATTTCAAAACATTGATGTTGACCAAAAATCATGAGTTTTGACTATAATTTGACCCTATTTGACTTTTAGGTCAAACTAGTCGACTGTTGACCATTTAAGCATTTGACTGAGCAATCTTGTAAGCTGAGGCTTGAAACTTGGCATGGGGATAATTTGAAACCTAATAAACCATATGAAACCCATTGGAACCCTTGATACATCTTTTCTCCTTAGCAAATCCAAAACCCTAATTTGAAGACCCTTTGATTAGGAGAGTATGCCTTGAGTTAACCATTGATCCTTGAATCTTTGTATGAGTTTGAAAGTGAAATGGGATGGGAAAATTTTGGGGTATGACACTTGTAAATAAGCATATCCTTTTTGAAAGTTTTTTGTAAAGAGGTGTGAAAAGTATTTTTGAAATTTAAGTTTTGAATGGAGCAAGCAATTAAAAGCAACTACCCTAAGTTTAGTTTTTCTGTTCTTTAAGACTTTTGTTTGAAAGGGCTATCCATACCATAAAGAGGTTAGGTAATACTTTCATTGGATTTGAAAAGGGTCATCGAGGATTATCGTTCGCCATAGGGCTATCCATACCATAAAGAGGGTAAGAAGTCTCAGGGAAGGATATAATAGTCATTTTAGGCAACCAATGAGGATACTTTAGCATTCGAAAGGGACGATCATCATCTTATCATAGGCAACCTTGAGGGACAAGATCATATACATTTGTATGCAACATCAAAGGGACTTATGATCTTTGATGGTGATATTGAACTGAGGGCAACATTGCTAAGGTATCCTCGTATTCGAGGGACTTGACTATTTTTTAATCGAAAGGCAGCATAAAAGAGGTTACCATTAAAGGCGTGTGGATGCAACAATCATATGATTCAATTCAGTTATATTTATCTTATAATTAGTGATCTAAATTAATTAACAGTCTTATCACTCCCTATATTACTAATCACACAGTTAATAGCAGTTATATTGTGCAGAAATTAAAATGCGGAAAAGTAAATCCTAAGCTATTACAAGGTTTCGGGGAGGGGATACATAGCCAAAAACCCGTGGACAGAAAAAATAAAAAGGCAGAAAATAAAGGCAGAAAAATAAACCTAATTACTATTACAAGAAAACTTATTGCGACCTATACATATTTTCTAGAATTGAAATGGCAAAAATAAATAAAAGAAATCAATCAAAGACATGCGACATACACTGGAGTAAGAGATGAGGAAATAAATCGCGAATAAAATATACTTTAAGAAAAATCAAGGTTAAAATAACCTTATGACTAAAAGACCTAGACAAACCTAAAGGTTAAAACCTAAGGGTTAAAAACCTACAGTTAATAGACAACTCTTACTTTATTGATAATTTCTAAGATTTACCTATGGTTTTTTGAGGTTAAAGGCTAATCCTAATTAAGTTAACTATAAACCTAAATTAACCTAAATATTAGTAAACCTAAACCTAAATTATTAAACCTAATTAATTACAACTAATTGTTAATCCTAACTAAACTTAATTAAAAAACTAAAGTTAATTTAACCTAATTAAAATTATTAACTAATTTAATTATTAAATTAAAAAAATCTAATTCTATTAATTAAAAAATAAATTTTGTTATTAAAAAAACAGTTAAGTTTCACAAAAGAATTAATTAAAAAAATTTAGTTAAAAAGAAAATAATAAGAAAGAAAGAAAGAAAATAGCTATAAAAATAAAAATAATAAAAGAATTAAAAAAACCTGGGCGAGTAATCCAGTGCAGCGAGCTTGGAGGGCGTTAGATTGTCTTTGGCTGGGATCTGACGACTGGAACGTGAGGCACATGGTAGTCGTGCGTGAGTGTGCTGCGTTGGATCCGTTGGCAGACCATAGCTTGCGTTTTATCAAAAAATATTGTATCTTGTGTGGGGTTCGAACCCCTGCCTTCTCAGATGCCAAAGATACCAGTTGCCAAGCATACTGCACGTTATTAGTCACAAATAATACATATGGAATATGACATATACAATACAAAGAAGCTAATGGACCAGTCAACGAATCGTCCAACGTGGGGCCCAAATATCCTGGTTGAACCAATCAACAAGAGAGAGAAGGTATTTGATTTTTTTGATCAACCAATGAGGCTGCAACGTGTATGGAGAGAGGGAATATCTGTTGAGCGGCCAATTGGAGAAGTCCACGCACTGGTCAAGATTTCCAAGCCTCCACGTCATCGTCTTCAAGCTCTAGACCTGCGAAAATACCTGTGATTTCTGCTGTGGCTTTACCTGCGGATTTTTCCACAGGTCTATCTTCAATCCACCTGCATAGTTCAAACTTCAAACGCGCAAAGATACGATCTAAAATATAATTTCAAGTGCCCAGATCAACTACTTACATCCTTGCGAATCCAATGAACACGACTTCGTGACCTGCAACGTGACTTTGTGTACACCTCCCCCATATATTCTGGACCTTGATGAAGCCAAAGACGAGCCCTGGGGACCTTTAAGAATTGAATAGAATGATCTTCTTTGGGTGCAACACGAGGGATATGGTTTCTGGATCATGCCCTAATTTTTTTGTTGTTTTTACAACTTTGAAAACCTTGTTTCGTTGCCAATTTTTCGTGTCCCAATGGCTGAGTGTGTTGGCTATATATATAGGATGAATTTTAGGGTTTCAAATTGGCTTGAGATTGAAGAAATTAGATGAGGTGGAAATTTAAAAAGATTTGATTAAAAATTTCTTCAACTCATTCTTTTTTTTTGGACCAATTCTATTTCTTGCATATTCTCCTTTTAATCCTAGCCATTAGATGAGATTTGATCTGATTGCATCAAAGAAAATGTTTAATGCCCCAATTATATAATTATTTTGATGATTTTATTTGAATTTATTTGAATAAAATCAAATATAAATGAAATAAATTCATAAAATAAATAATATTTTCCCAATGGTCTTTCTTTGGGCTCCAACTCACGTGGATACTTCAATAGTTATGGCCACTGGCGGTTCTATGGCCCAGCCAGCCCGGGCATGCGCCCGGGCTTAACCCCTATGTTCTTTGTACTCTTCCCAATTCAATGACCAATTTTTAGATAAAATCAGGGGCAAAATTAATAAAAATAGAGTGTGAAAATTAAAACAGATGAATAACCAATGGTCCAGACCCAACCCAATTAATTATTTATGAATCAAAACAAAAATTAAAAAAAAACTCCCTTAAAATTAAACAATGATTTCTTGCTAACGAGTGTCCTCAGGGCACTCGTTAAGATACTCAATAAAGAATTTTTTTAATAAAAGTCAATATTTTAATTTCTAATACATTTTTAATGGATTAAATACACACATTTTTAAAAAAAACTTACCATTTTAATTACTTAAAGAGTGCTATTGAAACACTGGTTAACATTTCCCTAATATATAGGACTTGTCTTATATATTCCTCATATTCCTACGTCAGTATTATATTTTATTATTAGTCATGACTATCATAAAAATAAACATATATGATAATTCTATAACATGAATGGATTGCTTTGTTAAAACATATAAAAAAAAAAGCCCAAAAAATATTTAATGCATATACTTAAATCAAAATAAAGAAAAGCAAAAACAAGTCCCTTTTAGTTTATTAGAATTAATTTATTTAATCTTTTGTCTAATTTACTTAATTTATTCTAGTGTTAAAAAATATTTTAAAAAACACAAAAAATGTTTTCTTTTATTATTATTACATTATTTATTTTATTAAAAAAATAGAAAACAAGTAATTTTATTTGATTAGGTTTTTATTACTCAATAAATTTTTTATTTAAATTTGTTTTGCTACTGTTTATTTCTTTTTTTTAATTACTTAATTTCTAATAGTTTTATATCCCCTATATAAATTAATTGATAGAACAGCCTACTAAAGATATGAGGTTTGTAAGCTCCTCCTAAGTTAAACAGTCCATTAAGATAAGGTTTGTAAGCTCTCCTCAAGTTCTTTTTTAGTTAAGTTTATTATTAAATTTAAGACAATTAATTTTATTCATAAATTAAATAACTCAGAATCTAGGACATTTATCATATGGAGATGATCTAGGACTTTTTGGAAATCCCAAGATGTCCTCTATAACCCTCTTTGGAACTTATTTTGCATTTGAGGATTTTATCTTGAAGATATGGCTCCTGGAAGAAAACAACTTTTTGCGAGCTTCTAGAAGGACATGTAATGTATTAGCTCCTATCACTCAAATGATGCATTTCTTGACTTTGGGCCCAGCATCAAAGTTGTAGGAAATTGAATTTCCTTGAGAATGGGATTTTGTAGGGGAATTTATGATTAGGTATGAGAGAGATATGATCAGTCAAAGTTGGGTTGACTTTCTCCTAGAAACCCTAATTTAGTAACTTGGACATTTGGTGATTTCTGAGCTTTCCTTGATTAATCATGATCAAAACTTGATCAAATGATGAATTTTACTTCAAGATAAGGATGTTGACCAAAAATCAGGAGTTTTGACCGTGATTTGACCATAGTTGACTTTTAGGTCAAACTGGTCGACTGTTGACCATTTGAACTGTTGATTGATAAAACTTATGAATCAGAGCTTGGAACCTAGCATGAGGATGCTTTGAAGCATATGGGAAACCATGGAACTCACTTGAGGCATCAGAAGTTGAATTCTCCTTGAGAGAAGTAAAACCCTAGTTGTGGGCTTTTGCTTAGGAGAGAGATAGTCAGGCTTATTTCTCAGTGCGTGAGCCAAAATATTTTAAAATATGATGAGAAAATTTTGGGGTATGACAGCATCCCTTTTATTATCACTGAAATTTCTATCAATGAAATTTCTATCAATGAAATTTTTATCAATGAAATTTGCTTCTCTGATTGTCCAACCCTTGTAATTTCTATCAAAGAAATTTGCTTCTCTTTTGTCTCTTTCCTATTTTATTCTGATCTAATTGAACATATGGAGAAAATGACATTGTGATCTAGTGTAGAATATAAAGAGAAAGTGATATACTGATCTGACAATTATTATGGAGACTTAGTCTCAAACACTTCTAACTTGTATACAAGAAGTATTTGTTTTTTTGAAAGTATATGCAATAAATTCTAATTCTGAAAGGCGATACTATAGAACTTCTAAAAGAAGCGCGTTTGTAAAGCTATATCAGTGAATCCTCTGAAGAAACATACTGAAAAATAAAAATACTCAGGGAAGTTATCTTTTATATTTCTCTCTAATTATTTATTTCAGGGGGAGATTATATATCTCAGGAGGAGAAAAGTGACATTTTAACTCTAAACCTGCCTGAAATACATTTGACTCTCTCAAGCTTTTTGATAATGACAAAAAGGGGGAGAAAGATAGATTTTGTAGATTTTCTATTACGGCAAAAAGGGGGAGAAAGGTTCCTCATAAGTTGTATACCTTAGAGGAAGCTAAGTTAGAAACCAATGCATATGCTAACTCCATAAAATTATTCCATCAAAATACATAGTTTTTGTCATCATCAAAAAGGGGGAGATTGTTAGAACAAGATTGAGAACTATATTCAAAATCTGGTTTTGATGATAACAAACATATATTTTGTTAGTAAAATTTTTATTACTGATGGTTTCATTGATTGAACAGACGACTCTATAAGAAATCCTCTATTGGGAATTATTCAGAAGTTGCTGAATCAGAAGTTCCGAAGACTAAAGAATGCAGAAGATTTAAGAAGTTTCAGACATCTTCAAAAATAATAAATCAGAAAATAAGAAGATGAGATCCAATGATCAGAAAGGAGAACATTGTAAAACGTTCCAATCAAGTAACATGCATGCAATCACAGTGCCCGAAGTAAAGACAATGATGATATCTATCTTGGTTACGTCTTGGACAGATGAAAATATAGAAGACACGCCACAAATAATAATTATCACACCAAAAAATAAGATTTGTCGTGGAAATATGTACAAAGCATTAATTGCTATTTTCAACGGTTATGCTCCAATGGTATTATACCAAATCTATATAAAGAGCAAACTTCAAACTTGAAGAGTGTGGCAATACAGTGCACTAGAATACAAACAAGAGGCAACGCACCTATGAAGTGTGTAGTGAGTAAACAAAAGAATCGTGTTATACAAACAATAAGCCTATGTAAAGAAAAACTCATGTAAGAAAAGGAAATCATGCATGTTATACAGTATGCTCTGTAACACCCGATAATTTCAGTTTATTAATTTAATTTGGATTTAAATTAAATAATTGGAATTTTAGTAATTTATTCGGATTTAGTTGGAAAAGGATGGAAAAGAGCTATTGGGTTTATGGTGTGATGTTAGTAAAAGAGGGGTGCTAATTGGTTAGGCCTTTTACTAAGTTGTGGTTAATTTATTTTATTTTATTTTTCATAAAATAAGAAAAAGGAAACATTTGGGAAAAAGGAAGAACACGTGAAAAGGGCAAGAGAAGAGAAAGAGGCAAGAACGTGAAACAGAAGGAGAGCATTCAAGAGATTCATCTAGGTAAGGGGGACTCTTCCTTTTAGTATCTCTTATGTGATCTTAGGTAATAGGTACATTGATGTATGGTTTGATTCAATTAGACATTGGAGTTGTTGGGTTAGGTTGTTATAATTGGATTGAATTGAGGATAATTGTGTGAACTATTTGGTTAATAATGCGTTTAAATGATGTTTTGTGGTGTATAATTGAATATATGATGATTGTATGCCTGTATGTGATGTCTGGAATCGTTTTTGGGTGAAAAGGGTGTGAAATTGCAGGGTCTGTCGCAGACTTGGGGTTTGCTGAAATCGCAGGCCCGCTGAGCGGAGGGGGTCCGCTGAGCGGAGGTCCCAACGTAGTTCGCTTCTGTTGGACGTCGCTAGTGGTCCACTGAGCGGAGGTCTGAAGGATTTCGCTTCTGCCTTGCTTCGCTGAGCGAACCTTGCTGAGCGAGAATTTTCTAAAACTTTAAAATAATGTATCTTTTGATCCGTGAATCATTTCTTAGTGCCGTTATGAGCGTTGTGCAAGTAATTAAATGTTTTATATGATGGATGATGAATATGGGCAGTAGCCGACTTTATTCCTTTAAAACTCGATTTAATTACTTGATGAGAATTGAACATTGTGTGCATATGAGATAGGTGTGACAATGTGTTTGATGTGAGGATGAATTGGTTATGATTATTATTATGATTGTGATGAATGCATGACTATTTGAATGGTGTTGAAAACATGTACATACTTATTCGGTGATGTGGGGTTGAGATGAATTGTTCATCGTGATTCGGTGATGTTTTTAAGTATGCTATGTGTGTTTCATTCATTCATATGCATTTGATGTTGGATCCCGGTGATGTTTGGATCGTTGGTGGACATATTTCCCATTGTGCGGAAATTGTGTCGGTGGGCCGTATCTCGATGAGGCGTAGATCGGTTAGGTGGATTGATTCCACGGTTTATTGGTGCCACATGCATAGTGTCAGTTGTGTCATACGCATTTTGTCATAACATGATTGTATGGATTTATGTGTTATGTGTTGTAATCTATTATTGTATGAATCTGAATATGTATAATTGGGTGAACGGTATATTATGATGCTTGTTATTTATGAATTGCATAATATTTACTAATTGAAAATGAGACTCACCCTTACATGTTGTCATTTTCAGATTGAGAAGTAGCGGCATTAGTGCTTGGTGAGGATGACTCGTAGAGTTTATCCGTTTATATTAGGTCGTTTCGGTCATGCTCTGATCTGTAACCCTGGGGAACGATAGTTTTAGAGTTTTATGAGATTATTCCATTTTATTGGTGCTGGATTATATTTCTGTTTGGTTGTATTTGATGATGTTTCGTATTCCGCTGTAATAAACATGATTATGTTTTGGTGAACCGTTTCCTAACGAAGCATGACTTTGACCATGATTGGTTTATTTATTTTAAAAAAATTGTGGCACCCTTGTGTGTAAGTTTTTACTCTGATTATTTATTTTAATTGCCGCGGGGTTTAGAAGGGTGTTACAATAGTGGTATCAGAGCATAGTCGGTCGTTGTGACCAGAGTCTTAGTGTCAGTCTTTCCCTTTTGTATGCGACGAGTGCGAGTTATCACTGTCGATACTTTGATTCTAATGGAATTATTTTGTGGATTAGCAGAACAATGGCTGGAAGAGGTGGAAGAAACGACGATGCTATCGCTGAGGCTTTGGGCATGATTGCGGGTGTGCTGGGAGGGAATGTCAATGGAGATGTGATTGGTGCTGACAGGCAGCTGAACAGTTTTCAGAGGAACAATCCTCCGTTGTTCAAGGGCACGCATGATCCTGAAGGTGCTCAGAAGTGGCTTAAGGAGATCGAGAGGATTTTCAGAGTCATCGATTGCACTGAGAACCTGAAAGTGAGGTATGGTACTCATATGTTGTCCGAAGAGGCTGATGACTGGTGGATGGCTACTAGAGCTGAACTGGATGCTGACGGTGTAGCTATTTCCTGGGCTATGTTCAAAAGAGAGTTTCTGAGGAGGTACTTTCCTGAAGACGTTCGAGGCAGGAAAGAAATCGAATTTTTGGAGCTAACTCAAGGTAATATGACGGTACCAGAGTATGCTTCGAAATTTGTTGAGTTGGCGAAGTACTACGTTCACTATAACAATGACGAAGCTAGTGAATTCTCGAAGTGCATCAAGTTTGAGAATGGTCTTCGCGATGAGATCAAGCAAGGAATCCGGTATCAGAGGATTCGGCGGTTTGTCGATTTGGTGGACTGTAGTAGGATCTTCGAAGAGGATAACCTTAAGCTGAAGTCATCTCACTCTCGCGAGTTGGTTGAGAAGAAAGGTAAGAAGCCTATGGGTAGAGGTAAGCCATATGGTAGAGGAAATCCTAGAGCTGGGGATTGGAAGAGGCCTAGTGGGGGAGATTCTGGTGCTCCCGTTAGGTGCTATAACTGTGGTGAGACTGGGCATAGAAGGAATGAGTGCAAGAGTGGAGAAAAGAAATGCTTCAAGTGTGGTAAGACGGTTCATATTGCTTCTGATTGTAGGGTGAAGATCGTGACTTGCTACAATTGCGGCGAAGAGGGTCACATCAGTCCACACTGCACTAAACCGAAGAAGGATCAGGTTGGTGGAAAAGTCTTTGCCTTGTCTGGGTCAGAGACTACTTTGGAAGATCGTCTGATTAAAGGTACGTGTTTTATCCATGACACACCTTTAGTTGCGATTATTGATACTGGAGCGACTCATTCGTTCATTTCATTGGATTGTGTTAAACGATTGGGATTAGAAATATCTGTTATTCATGGAAGTATGGTTATTGACACTCCTGCGTCGGGTTCAGTAACTACTTCTTCTGCTTGTTTAAATTGTCCTATTGACATATTTGGTAGAAAGTGTGGAATGGACTTAGTGTGCCTTCCTCTTGAACAACTTGACGTCATTTTGGGGATGAACTGGTTGCAATTTAATCGAGTTCATATCAATTGTTTTATGAAGACGATTATCTTTCTAGAGAGGTTAGTGTTGAGGATTTGACTATATCAGTCAAACAGATGAATTTAGCTGTCAATGATGGAGCAGTGGTATTTATGTTGTGCTCTTCGATGGAAGTGAAAGAGGGCGATAATACTGGTGAACTACGAGTAGTGAATGAGTATCCGGAAGTATTTCCAGGAGATGTTAATGAGATGCCACCTGAAAGAGAAGTGGAGTTCGCTATAGAATTGATTCCTGGAACTAGTCCTGTGTCGATGGCACCGTATCGCATGTCAGCATCGGAATTGACTGAACTGAAGAAACAATTAGAGGAATTGTTGGAAAAGAAGTTTATCCGTCCTAGTGTGTCACCGTGGGGTGCACTGATACTGTTGGTTAAGAAGAAAGAAGGTTCAATGAGACTATGTGTTGATTATAGACAACTGAACAAGGTGACAATCAAGAACCGATACCCGTTGCCGAGGATTGATGATTTGATGGATCAGCTGGTTGGAGCTTGTGTGTTTAGCAAAATTGACCTGAGGTCTGGATATCACCAAATTCGTGTGAAGGCAGAAGATATTCAGAAAACGGCATTCCGAACGAGGTATGGACACTATAAATATTCTGTTATGCCATTTGGAGTTACTAATGCACCTGGTGTTTTCATGGAGTATATGAACAGGATATTTCACCCGTATCTTGACAAGTTCGTGGTAGTGTTCATTGATGACATTCTAATTTACTCGAAGAATGATGAAGAACATGCAGAGCATTTGAGAGTGGTATTGGAGCTATTGAAGGAGAAGAAGTTGTATGCGAAATTGTCTAAATGTGAATTCTGGTTGAAGGAAGTAAGTTTTCTTGGCCATGTAATTTTGAAGAATGCTTCAGAGATTCGTAGTTTTCTTGGTCTGGCAAGTTACTATAGAAAGTTCGTTGAAGGATTTTCAAAGTTGGTGTTACCAATGACTAAGTTAACAAGAAAAGGATAGGTATTTGTATGGGATTCAGAATGTGAAAAAGGTTTTCAAGAATTAAAGAAAAGATTGACAAGTGCTCCGATCTTAATTTTGCCTAATCCAGCAAAGTCATTCAATGTGTACTGTGATGCTTCACTAATGGGTTCAGGTGGTGTGTTGATGCAAGATAAGCAGGTAGTAGCCTATGCTTCAAGACAGTTGAAAATTCATGAAAGGAATTATCCAACTCATGATTTGGAATTGGCGGCTGTGGTGTTTGTATTGAAATTGTGGAGACATTATCTTTATGGTTCTCGATTTGAGGTATTCAGTGATCATAAGAGTCTGAAATATCTCTTCGATCAGAAGGAACTTAATATGAGGCAGAGGAGATGGTTAGAATTTCTGAAAGATTGTGATTTCGGTTTGAATTACCATCCTGGTAAAGCAAATGTGGTTGCTGATGCATTAAGCAGGAAGTCATTGCATATGTCTATGTTAATGGTGTGAGAATTGGATTTAATCGAGCAATTTCGAGATTTGAGTTTAGTATGCGAAAGTACTTCCAATAGTGTTAAGTTGGGAATGTTGAAGTTGACTAATAGCATCCTTGAGGAAATTAGAAATGGAAAGAAATCTGACGTTAACTTGGTGGATAAGTTGACATTGATTAACCAAGGTCGAGGAGGTGAATTCCGAGTCGATGAGAATGGTGTTATAAGGTTTGGAGACCGAGTGTGTGTACCCGATGTTGCTAAGATCATAAAGAGTATTCTGGAAGAAGGACACCGAAGTGGATTGAGTATTCATCCTGGTGCTACCAAGATGTATCATGACTTGAAGAAGTTGTTTTGGTGGCCTGTAATGAAGAAGGAAATTGCTGAGTTTGTTTATGCTTACTTAATTTGTCAGAAGTCAAAAATTGAGCATCAGAAACCGTCTGGATTGATGGAACCGTTGTTTGTTTCGGATTGGAAGTGGGATGGAATTTCTATGGACTTTGTATCTGGTTTACCTAGAACGAGCAAGAATTGTGATTCTATCTGGGTTATTGTGGACAGGTTGACGAAATCTGCTCACTTTATTCCAATAAGAATGGATTATCCGATGGAGAAGTTGGCTCAGTTGTATGTTGAGAAGATAGTGAGTTTGCATGGTGTTCCGGCTAGTATTGTGTCAGATAGAGACCCGAGGTTTACTTCTAAGTTCTGGACAGGATTGCAAGAAGCCTTAGGTACTAAGTTGAGGTTGAGTTCTGCTTATCATCCGCAGACAGATAGTCAGACGGAGAGAACAATTCAATCGTTAGAGGATTTGTTGCGAGCATGTGTATTGGAAAAAGGTGGTGCTTGGGATAGTTACTTACCTTTGATTGAGTTTACCTACAACAATAGTTATCATTCGAGTATTGGTATGGCTCCGTTTGAAGCATTGTATGGTAGGAGATGTAGAACACCGTTGTGCTGGTACGAATCTGGAGAGAATGCGGTGGTTGGACCGGAGATTGTGCAACAAACTACAGAAAAGATCAAGATGATTCAGGAGAAGATGAGAGCTTCTCAGAGTCGTCAGAAAAGTTACCATGACAAAAGAAGGAAGGATATTGAATTTAAGGAGGGAGATCATGTGTTCATGCGAGTTACGCCGATGACTGGCATTGGGAGAGCCTTGAAGTCGAAGAAGTTAACTCCGCGTTTCATTGGTCCATTCCAGATTACTAAGAATATTGGAAAGGTTGCTTATCAGATTGCTTTACCGCCTGCACTCGCTAATTTTCATGATGTGTTCCATGTATCTCAGTTGAGGAAATACATTACGGATCCGTCTCATGAGATTCAGGTAGATGATGTACAGGTGCGAGATAATCTGACTGTAGAGACATTACCTATGAGGATTGAGGACCGTAAAGTGAAGCAGTTGCGAGTTACAGAGATAGCAACGGTGAAAGTGGTTTGTGGAGGACCAGCCGGTGGAAATGTTACATGGGAGTTAGAGAGCCAGATGAAAGACTCTTACCCGGAACTTTTCGTCTAAGGTATGTTTTCGAGGACGAAAACTCTTTTAGTGGAGGAGAGTTGTAACACCCCATAATTTCAGTTTATTAATTTAATTTGGATTTAAATTAAATAATTGGAATTTTAGTAATTTATTCGGATTTAGTTGGAAAATGATGGAAAAGAGCTATTGGGCTTATGGTGTGATGTTAGTAAAAGAGGGGTGCTAATTGGTTAGGCCTTTTACTAAGTTGTGGTTAATTTATTTTATTTTATTTTTCATAAAATAAGAAAAAGGAATCATTTGGGAAAAAGGAAGAACACGTGAAAAGGGCAAGAGAAGAGAAAGAGGCAAGAACGTGAAACCGGAAGGAGAGCATTCAAGAGATTCATCGAGGTAAGGGGGGACTCTTCCTTTTAGTATCTCTTAAGTGATCTTAGGTAATAGGTAGATTGATGTATGGTTTGATTCAATTAGACATTGGGGTTGTTAGGTTAGGTTGTTATAATTGGATTGAATTAAGGATAATTGTGTGAACTATTTGGTTAATAATGCGTTTAAATGATGTTTTGTGGTGTATAATTGAATATATGATGATTGTATGCCTGTATGTGATGTCTGGAATCGTTTTTGGGTGAAAAGGGTGTGAAATCGCAGGGTCTGTCGCAGACTTGGGGTTTGCTGAAATCGCAGGTCCGCTGAGCGGAGGGGGTCCGCTGAGCGGAGGTCCCAACGTAGTTCGCTTCTGTTGGACGTCGCTAGTGGTCCGCTGAGCGGAGGTCTGAAGGATTTCACTTCTGCCTTGCTTCGCTGAGCGAACCTTGCTGAGCAAGAAATTTCTAAAACTTTAAAGGCAAAATACCCCTTTTCGTCCCTTAACTTTATCTCGGGGTCCATTTTGGTCCAACAATTTTTAAAAAGACCAATGTCGTCCTTTATGTCTTAAAACATCGTCACTTAAGTCCTTTCCATCCAATTCTCACAAACGGCGTTTATTTTTGCATGTGTGGCATCTGACATGGCTAATTTTAATACGCGTGGCATCTGAGGTGGCATTTGTTTGTCATAAAGGTTATCAAAAATCCATAAAAATTTTTAAAATTTCACCTTTAGCCAAGGTTCGAACCAAGGCCACATGCATCACTAAACTAATATGTCTACCACTGAGCCATATGACTTTTGTTGATTAATAATTACTAATTTTTATTTTAACATGAATTTTATGGTTCTTTTGAAGGAGACAGACAACCTCCATTTTCATCTTCATCGTTTTCATTTTCCAGAAACCCACATGCATCACTAAACTAATATGTTCCATGACCTAAATCAATCCAAACAGTAACAAAAAGGAATTCCATCTATGGCTCTTTTTTTTTTCTGTTCTTCAGCGCATAAAAACAAAAACAAAAAGGAATTCCATATACTTGCTTGGTTTCTCAGAATCTCCATGGATGAACAACAACAATAACGTGTGCTCTCATGGCTTTCCTTTCATCTCTTCTCTCATGTTCTCGCTCTCGCTATCATCGATTCATTTCCGCCTCGATTCGTCTCGGTACCTCGCTTCTCTCTTTCGTTCTCGCACCTCTATGCGTTTCTCTCATTCAATCATGAACAAAACAAACACAGTTCACACAAGAAACATACGAATCAAGAAATTTATGCATCAAGCCCTTAACCCCCAAATTAAATCAAAATCGACCCTTATTCACAATGGTCAGAGAGGGTGAGGTATGAGTATTGTGTAATTTGTGAGAAGTTTGATTTTGAGTGATGAATCTGTGATGTGTTTCAGGGTCCAACCTTCAGGGTCCACCGCGAATTCTGACTTTGCCGGCGTCAAACCTTTAGGGTTTATGGGAAGATGATGAACATTTAAGCGTTTCTGGGCTTTTGGATTTCTGGGTTTGTTATTGGTTATGTTAAATTAAGATTACAATAATTATATTTAATGTGTAAATTTTATCAAAAAAAACGAAGTGGACAAGTGGTAAGCTAATATGTTTGCAACCCTTGTGACCAAGGTTCAAACCTTGGTGAAAGCAATTTTTTGAATTTTTCTGAACTTGATGATGAAGGTTCAAACCTTGGTGAAAGCAATTTTTTGAATTTTTCTGAACTTGATGATGAGCCTATGCCACATCATCCTTCATATCAGCCACGTGGATAAGAAAAACAGAACATTGCTAACGGAAGCAAACGGAAGGATAAACGTGACACCTTTTTAAAAGATAAGGGATCTATGTGAACTTTTTAAAAATTGTGGGACCAAAATGGACCCCGAGATAAAGTTAAGGGACAAAAAAGGGTATTTAGCCAACTTTAAAATAACGTATCTTTTGATCCGTGAATCATTTCTTAGTGCCGTTTTGAGCGTTGTGCAAGTAATTGAATGTTTTATATAATGGATGATGAATATGGGCAGTAGCCGACTTTATTCCTTTAAAACTTGATTTAATTACTTGATGAGAATTGAACATTGTGTGCATATGAGATAGGTGTGACAATGTGTTTGATGTGAGGATGAATTGGTTGTGATTATTATTATGATTGTGATGAATGCATGACTATTTGAATGGTGTTGAAAACATATACATACTTATTCGGTGATGTGGGGTTGAGATGAATTTTTCATCGTGATTCGGTGATGTTTTTAAGTATGTTATGTGTGTTTCATTCATTCATATGCATTTGATGTTGGATCCCGGTGATGTTTGGATCGTTGGTGGACATATTTCCCATTGTGCGGAAATTGTGTCGGTGGGCCGTATCTCGATGAGGCGTAGATCGGTTAGGTGGATTGATTCCACGGTTTATTGGTGCCACATGCATAGTGTCGGTTGTGTCATATGCATTTTGTCATAACATGATTGTATGGATTTCTGTGTTATGTGTCGTAATCTATTATTGTATGAATCTGAATATGTATAATTGGGTGAACGGTATATTATGACGCTTGTTATTTATGAATTGCATAATATTTACTAATTGAGAATGAGACTCACCCTTACATGTTGTCATTTTCAGGTTGAGAAGTAGCGGCATTAGTGCTTGGTGAGGATGACTCGTAGAGTTTATCCGTTTATATTGGGTCGTGTCGGTCATGCTCTGATCTATAACCCTGGGGAACGATAGTTTTAGAGTTTTATGAGATTATTCCATTTTATTGGTGCTGGATTATATTTCTGTTTGGTTGTATTTGATGATGTTTCGTATTCCGCTGTAATAAACATGATTATGTTTTGGTGAACCGTTTCCTAACGAAGCATGACTTTGACCATGATTGGTTTATTTATTTTAAAAAAATTGTGGCACCCTTGTGTGTATGTTTTTACTCTGATTATTTATTTAAATTGCCGCGGGGTTTAGAAAGGTGTTACATGCTCTAATGGAGTAATGAGTGTAGAAATACATGAGAAGAAAACATCAAAATGACTCAGAAATTTTTATGCATGCGGAATTGTTGCTCAAAGGTGTAATAATTAAGTCTAAGTTCATGAAAGTGTTGCTCGCTCATTAAGAGCATCATGATCAGCATCAAAGGATGAAGCTGACGATTAAATCAAGAAGAAATTTGAAGCAAGAGTTGTTGTTCTTAATCTGCTTTCAGAGGAATGATGATGGAGATCCAATCGAAGAAGCATTCCAAATCAAGAAGCCAATAATCTGCTTATCAAACAATGAAGAGAAGATCTCAACTAGAAGACGAATTCAAGAAGACTACAAGATATTCTAACTCTTGTAATAATATGTAAAACACAATAGTTGTTGCTTATATTGTGTTTATCCCTTAATAAAACTTTTGATTATTGTTTAGACACCAGAGCTGCTAATCATCAGTGTGTCAAATAGTATGCAGGTAAAACATGTAGGAGTAATCTGCTTATGTAAGAAGCATTCTTGTAAATCTCCAGAAGAACAATTCTTGATTGAATTGGTATTCCTTGAGCATCCTTATGATGTGGATACTTGAGAGGGCCAAGAGATTTGGTTAGACTCTTGGAGGTGTCTAGGTCAATGAACGTTATATCTTGTGGAGATCACTTAACGGTTCATTTTCTGGTGTTAGTCACCTGTGGGTAGCTTGTGCAGATGGTTAGTCACGACAGTTGGTTGTGCAATGTATTGTTAGTCACGATATTTGGTTGTGCATTTGTAATCAATGTTGATTATAATGGATTAAGTCCTTGAAGAAGGCAAAATCACCTTAGGAGGGTGGACTGGAAGTAACCTTATTGAGAAGGTGAACAAGGATAAAATGAATGCGTCTATTACTTTCTAGATTTTCTTTTAACTAAGAACTTCCATGCATATACTCATCAGAAAATGCTCTAAAGGAGTCAGAAGTTCTGAGAAAGATAAGTAACCAAATGAATGTGTGTCACTTCAGTTATGCAGTATTATTCTATACATGCTTCTGCCATCCCTTCCCAAGCATATCCAAGAATACGATAAACTAGAAAGAAAAGTTTTATGAGAAAGGGAAAGAAATAATGAAGAACACATATCAAACCCCCCCTTTCTTGTGTTTTTCTCCACCTTCAGAGTCATGCATCTATCTTAAAGAAGACGAATTGCTAAGGGTCATACCCCTTATATAAAGTACAAACGCAGCAGCAATCATTATATGACATTTCCATATTCAGTTAAGATAGATGCATGACTCTTGTAATTATATATATATATATATATATATATATATATATATATATATATATATATATATATATATATATATATATATATATATATAATGTGTCATAGCAGGCTTGGGATCCATAGGGCCAAAACTATGCAACATATTACTAATGGTTGTGAAGAATGGGGATTCTTCCACGTACTTTAACCATTGCATCTAAGTTATATCATATCCTTACAAACAATGGCAAGTAATATGAGTATATGGACTAGGAGTGAAAAGCAGTCAAAAGTTAAGCTTCTTCACATTAATTCCAACAAATCATGTTACTAGTTAATTTTAAGACCTTTATGGAGAAGTTTTTATTATTGAAACTTTACACCGTGTTTGGTACCACAGAAAGATAAAGGAAAGATTGGAGATAGGATTGAAAGAATTTCGAAATACGTGCTTCCATTGTTTGTTTCTTTTGTCAGAAAGGAAAGAAAGTAAAGTGTAATTTAAGTGGGCCCCATGTCTGAATGCTTTCCCTTCTAAATTGAGAAGAAAGTTGGAAAAAATGATCAAAATTGATAAAATGACCAAATGAACAGCTTTCACTTTTACTTCTTGCATTTTTTTCTGCATTTATTTTTTATAGATTAATTTATTTTACATAAGTGACATTGGCTTAAGAATGCCTATTTTATTTTTTTTACTTTTTTAATTGGATTATTTTTTTTTATGAATGTATATAATGTTTGCTTCATATGTTTATTAATTATATAAATATTAATTTTAATATAAGGGTGTTTATAACTTTTACCAAACTTCTACAATATCATCAAGCTTTGCATTTATTTTCTGCTTACTTTCATTCCTTTAACAATCTTTCCTCTTACTTTCTTTTGTGATCCAGACAAACCATTAAAGAAGTCTACGCGCACGCACATGCATGTGTGCAACAATATATATATATATATATATATATATATATATATATATATATATATATATATATATATATATATATATATATATATATATATATATATATATAATAAAAAAACATTATTGTCAAACCTAGTGAACAAAAGTACTTATTTATTATAAAATTAAAATAAATATTAATTTAACAAATGATACTATTATTCTAGGCTAGTTGTTTACAATTGCTTTCATTGAGAGGAAAGAAATATTTACAATTCAATTGATGGAATTTTTCTTAATGACAGGGTTCATGTTTGGGCTCGCCATTCCTGATCGTCAATTGACTCATGAGGATAAACAAGTACTATTTGTGGTATTGTATGTGAAAAATATGTCCATGATCTATTTTAGTTTAGTTTTGATGAAGACAAAAGTTTATTAAAGAAGATGTATTAAAGAGAAATATCAAAGAATAAAAAGCTTGCAATCAAGAATGCATAAACTTATGGATATTATGAAAATAAATGATTGATCTTGATACTAAGGTAATCAATTGCAGTTCATTACGTATACACTTTAGATCCTCAAAATATTTTATACATTTTAATCTCTAAAGTTTCTAAAATACCATGCAAAAAAATCTTTAAAACAATGGCAGAAAAAGTTGTTAGAACTTCTTACGTCACGTCGTTCGCACCTTTTAGGTCCGGTCTGATTAACCGGTTTAACAAATCCTAATACTATTTTAAATTTGAAAAAAAATGCAAACTTGTTAAATCAGGTGACAGTTTAACCGACTTAAGTCCTGTACATAATTAAAAATTATGTGTTTTCATAAGTCATTGTCATTCTAAACTATTGCAAACCTTCACGAAAATGTCTAAAGCCTTTGCATTAATTCATAGAGGCTTCTTAGAATGTATTTAAGGAAAAACACATTAGTTTTCATATCACCTCTTTCATTAATCATTTTTACATATTTCCATAAAAAATGAAACTTTGTGCATAACTTCCATTTCATTGAAATGAGTTTCATTCATATTATTTTGAGCACTTATGTATATATGATTGGATTGTGATTAAGATAAAGATAAGATCAATTTGTCATATCCTTGGAATTAAAGTCAAGTCTTCAAATTACTCAAATTCTATACTTTGAATGTATTGGTTATTTCACCATTGTTGTTTGGTGTGATCATCCAGTTGTTGGTATTTGTTGAAAAGAAGGTCCTTGGAATTAGTTTGATTCAAAGTCCACCATAGTTGTTGGTGTTGTTGGAAATCAAGGAAGTGGTGTACATATTTTTTGTTGTTAGAATATTGTAGGAAAAGTCTTGGTGTGAGGCATGTACAAAGATCTAACAATAGTGGAAATCTCTCTCGGTGTGTGAGGGGACAAGATGTACCCTTGGATGGAAAGCGGGAACTAGTATACATTTTTGAGTTCTTTATTTTTCACTTTAATTTTCTATTATTCATCATTCAAAACAACCCCTACTCTTTATTGTAAACCAAAAAATTGAAAAAGAAAAGAAACTTGCATAAAAATAAAAAAAAATCACGCAAGTCTAATTCACCCCCTCTTAGATTGCTATTGCACCTCAAAATTTGCTCTCATTTTAACGCCAATGAGTTTGGCTCATACTCATTTGCATATCTCAATAGATCATGATTAATGCATTCATACATATCATTGGACTTCCAATTAGCAAGAGATCAGGATCTTGTAGTTTGAGCACCTTACTCAAGGAGAATGATATTATACCCAGCCGAGGCAAAGATTCATCATCTCATCATCATGAAGTTCTCTCTATCAAGTCATAAGTCCATCTGGTTCTTCTTCCTTCAGAAGCACCAAGAAGGGTGTTTCATCTAAGCCTCAGTTGAGAGCTTATTTGAGCAAAGGTGTGTGATGAGGGATCAATGTCTCAATACATTCTCTTTATACTCCTGAAAGAGCTAGGGCTTAACCATATTTATATTCATGAATAGTGATTCAAGGATTGACTACAAGACCCAATTCATCTGGCTCAAATTAGGATTTCATTCAGAGTCAACGGTGGGTTGACTTTTTGCCCAAAACATGATTTCATGGTTCAAGATATGAGATCAGGTATCCTTATGTGTATCATTTTCTATCTCAAAAGTCTCAAGGGAATCAAGATGATAGAGGAAGAGATTTGACTCATATGACCAAACTTCATTTGAGAAACAAAGTCAAAGTTTGACTTTTTGAAGAATTTGGTCAAATATAGACATTTCAAGTCTTTTTTCATGGAAAGATGTTAGAGGAAAATAAAGAATGAATTGTTTTTATGTCTTTGCATTGTTTTATTTAATTATTGTTAATACTATGTTATTATTATACTTATTATTTGCACATATGTTGTTATTGGAGTTTAGATCAATTTGTAATTAGGTTACTTTGGTACAGTAAAAAATTGGTATTTGTTTGTTGAAAAATAGAAAAATCGTTTATGATTTTATTTTTGTACAAACTTTGTTCACAGCTTTTAATTCTCATGAAATGAATTGTCAAAATGACATATCAATTTGCACCTAGGGTGTGCATGGTTGGTTATTTGTAGAAACCAAACCATATCCATTTTTAAACTATTTAAATGGTTTAAACAAATAACCATAACCACATTTCAATCTATACCGGTTATCAAACCGATTATTAATTTGGTTGTTGTTACACAACTAGTTATTTAACAAATCCGGTTTTAAACCAGTTATTTTTAAAATCTAGTTTTAAATTTGTTATTTATAAACTTGGATAAAAACAAATTTTTTGTTTCAAATCTGAGTTATTTTAAAAATCAGCTTTAATTTATTTAACAACCTGTTATTTTTTAAAACTGATTTTAAGCCCAAATTTTTAGGACAAAAAAAATCTTATTTTTAAAATCGGTCTATTAATGATGATATTTTCAATTATGACATACTTTGGTGATATGTTGGTCAACAATTTCTTGTTGTGCTTCATTTATGGGGGATATAAGTTTAAAATAATTAGATTGTATAGAAAACTGGATAGAAGATTATCATGGTAACAAGAAGAATCATCAACAATAACATTATAACTTTTTTGAATTACAATCATAGCTAGATAAGATGTAATGTCACTTTGGTGATCAAGCATAATAAATCAACTGGAATTTCGATTTAAAGTAAAGGCCAATAATTGTGTTTCACTATTTTATTTGAAGTTATTTAATATTCTCACTGGCTTGATCCTTGATCCGAGTAATCTAGTCAGTCTTTCCAATGCATATACATCCAATACTACAAAACACAAACAAAAGAAATGTCACATTTGCAACAACAACAACAAAATTATTGCAAAATGAAAAGGATTAAGTTACTAAGGGTCTGTTTGGCTGTAAGGAGAAATAGAGAAGAGAGAAAGAGGTGAGAGAGTGTGTGTGAAGAGAGAAAGATGTGAGAAATAGAGTAGATTTAATGTAATGTTTGATATAAAAGAGAAAGAAGAGAAATAGGGAAGAGAGAGTAATAATAATTTAAGGAATTGACAATAAAGTCCTTAACTTAAAAAAGCCATTTTTTATTATAATTAATATTAATTTAATAAACTGCTTAGATTTTATTTTAAATCAATATTTATTTTATATTAACTCTTATAAGTAATTTTTTATTAATTAATTAAATTTATTGGTTTAGCACGTTCTTAAATTTAAACCGGTTATTTTGGACAAAATAATAGTAGTTCAATTTTTTTATTTGAATAATTTTTCATTTTTAAATTAATTAAAAAATATATAAAAATATTATACCAGTCCGTTATTTAGCACAACATAATTAGTTAGTTTTTTTGTCTTTTGTGATACAATAAAGGGTACAATTGGAATAGAGTAAAAAATGCAACTCTCTCTTGTGTTTCTTCTCATATATGAGAAGACTATAAAAATGATGGAGCCCACGTAGTTTAACTCTCTCTTCTCTTTTTCTCTCCACAACCAAACCCCTCTCTCATCCATTTCACCTCTATCAAGCATACCCTAACTATTTTCACACTCATTCTATTTAAGTGAAATGCAGAAAAGTAAAGACAAATAATTTTATAAAACTAAGATTATATTATTTAGTAAAGATATAAGAAATATAAGAGAGGAAAAAAAGATAAAGAAGTAGTAAAATATATTTCCATTTATTTAAAAGCAAGAAGTACATGAGTCATATATGATTCATATATATAGACTTACAATAGTCGTGCATCTATCTTAACCGAATATGGAAATTTCATATAGTGTTTGCTACTGTGTTTGAACTTTAGATAGGGGTATGGCCCTTAGCAACTCGTCTTCTTCAAGATCCATTGGATCAAAATGGGTCATAACAGGCTTGGGGTCCATAAGACCAAAAGTATGCAACATTTTGCTAATGACCGTGAAGAATGGGGATTCTTCCAAGTACTTTAATCATTGCACCTGAGTTATATCATATCCTTACAAACAGTGGCAAGTAATATGAGTATAATATCTTTTTATAACATGAATGGATTTAACTTCTTTCTTTAAGTTTATTTTTTTGCTTTATAGTTGATAAATCATGGCATTTATGAGGAACACCTTGAAAGAGTGAAATAGGTTACCACTAGGTTCTATTAGGTTAAACGATAGGAGAATTTCAAGAACTTTGCAAAAGTTAAGCTTCTGCATGATATAGCTGAAAAGAAAAGCAGTGAAAATTTGGAGAATGTAAAATGGGAATGAAAAGCAATGAAAAATTAAGCTTCTTCACATCAATTTCAACAAATCATGTTACTTGTTATTTATAAGACTTATGTGGTGAAGTTTTTATTATTGAAACTTTAAAGAAGTCTAAGCGCACGCACATGCATGTGTGCAATAATATATATATATATATATATATATATATATATATATATATATATATATATATATATATATATATATATATATATATATATATATAAAACAAAACATTATTATCAAACCTAGTGAACAAAAATATTTATTTATTATAAAATTAAAATAAATATTAATTTAACAAATTATACTATTATTCTAGGCTAGTGGTGTACAATTGCTTTCATTGAGAGGAAAGAAAGATTTACAATTCAATTGATGAAAATTTTCAAAATGACGAGGTTCGTGTTAGGGCTCGCCATTCCTTATCGTTAATTGACCCGTGAGGATAAACAATTAGTATTTATGGTATTGTATGTGAAGAAGATGTCCATCATCTATTTTAGTTTAGTTTTGTTGAAGACAAAAGTTTATTAACTAAGATGTATTAAAAGAGAAATATTAAAGAATAAAAAGCTTGGAATCAAGAATGCATAAACTTATGGATATTTTGAAAGTAAATGATTGATCTTGATACTAAGGTAATCAATTGCAATTCATTACGTATACACTTTAGATGCTCAAAATATTTGATACATTTTCATTTCTAAGGTTTCTAAAATATCATTGTCATACCCCAAATTTGTCCTACCCTATTTTTTCTGGCTTACAACTCATAAAACATACATCATTTAGGTCATAGCATATTGCATGCATTCATACCACTGATATTGAAGATGATTCTTGGTCAAAAGGGAGGGATTTTAAGTCTGATCAGATGGCATCATTCTTATTTTGAAGGTTTTTTTGAATCAGGGCTTCCCCATCTTCAACCCAAGACATTGGTTGGAATATACAAGCTGAGAATTCATCTGGTCTTCCTTAATTAGGGTTTTGACCAAAGTCAACACAGTTGACTTTTTGTTCAACACATTAATCAAGAGCTGATTTTATATTGAGAGACTGCATGGGACACGTGTGGAGGTATTCAATTGGTTGTCATTGGTTAGAAGCTAATTAACCAGAAAATTCATCAGGGACTGAAAAAGTCAAACAGTTGACTTCTGTATATTTTGGTCAAAATCAAGTCTATTATTCAAATGTTGACTTAGAAAATATGTTGAAGCTTTTAAAGTATGATGGTCAGTCCACTTCAGTACCATTTTACACGTGATTAGAGGCATTTTTTGGGGAAAATTCCAACATCAAAGTTGTTCCTTTCTTGGAGGAGAGCAACTTTGTAGTTGGATACTTTTCCATTTGAAGCCTAGATCAAAAGATATGAAGGCTTGAAGTTACTGATTCTAAATTGGTTTAAGTCATATGGTTGGGCAAATTTCTGGGCACGCGTGAAGCAATTGTCAAGCAGGTGGTGTGCCAAATTGGGACTTATTTTTTAGGACTTCAAGGGTGTTGTGGATCCAAACAAGACATCAATCTCTTCCCTTCTATGCCCTCTATACATTGAACCAAAGATCACTTATTTTAGATGTGTGGATCAGAAGATACGAGCCCTCAAAGTCATGCCCTTACAATGTTGAAACTACGCATCTGGCTGGGCACAGACTCAGGGCACGCGTGCAGCATTTTATCAAGCACTTGGTGAGCCGTTTTCAAATCCAATTTTAGAGGATTACAGGCATTATGTGAAGTCAATTCCAATATCAGACTACTCCTTGCCATGTCCTCTTTCTATTAAACTATGGAGTGTGATAATTGAACTAGTTTTGATCAAGATAGAGAGATCCAAATACGTGCTCTGGCTGAGTCATATCTTTGCCACTAATGTGAGGCCAAGTGTGGTCGTACACGCAGGCCCTAGGCAGCCATGATCCACATTTGTTTCAGGTTTTCCCTTACTTCCAATCATCATTTCGAGAACTCCCAAACATCAAACTTCTGATGTCTCGTGTTCTCTTCGCATTGAGCTCGAAAGTGAGTCAAATGGTGACCTAGGGCTAAAGTTCTATGCATACAAACTTGGCATGATAGTCGATTCGTTTGGCTCAAGGCATGTGCTAGAAGTGTTGCAGCAAGGCACACATATATCCATAACGTACCAGCCCTTTTCCACAAAAAGCCATACAATTTCTGGAGCACAAAAGGACAAGAAAAGTTCACTACAAATGCACAAATGCTTGCTCACTAAGTTTAATGAGAAAAAGTTATAATGCTACACCCCATACCATACACTACCTCCCTATATAAACTAAGTTCCTTCATAAATCACACACGCGCATCACTTTTCATTTTTCCAGTTTTCATATCACTCTCATCTCTTCTTCACTCCCAATCTTCTCCTCTCTCTTTCATCACTCTCTTCAAAAGTTTGTTACACTTTTGTAACAAACTTCAACTACCTCCATCTTCATCATCAACCACCTTTATTCCTCCATCATCAACCATAGCCTTCAACCTTCACCACTGTCATAGTTCTGGAATCATCATCACCATGGCATGACCTTCAATGCCGGAGCATTACAGTGCCATCATCGTCACTTCCATCCATGGCTTCACATCCCTTGGTTCAACAGTGTTATCATTGATACCGATCCGTTTATTCAAGCTTCGTCCTCCACGCCTTCAGCATTCAAAATATCTGTGAGTTTATTTCTCACAGAATCAAAATCACACGAGACCGTTTGAAGCTCATGCCTTTGTGTAATGTCACGTTACATTTCATATTAATAAACCATATAATAATTGAATAATTGTCGCGGGCGAAAAACCGTTTTTTTGTTCCTCTTTTTTGTGGGATGAGACACCTGATGCCTTCTTTGGGCTCGAGTGCTCATAAAAAATGATTTTTCTTTGTTTCGACCAAACTTTTTATTATTTCCAAAGGAGGAAAAGGAAAAAAGCTGCAATAACCTAAAAGTGGGGGGAGAGATCTTTGGGTAAGAGGGTTGGTTATACGAAGGGAAGGTATTAGCACCCAACGTATCTATAGTACTCTATAGGTTTCTTTGTTATGTTTTATTCCATTCTTGTTGTGGTGAAGGTTTTTGTGAGAAAGAGGTGGGACCTAAGGTGTTTGTTTGATTATGCTCGCAAAGATCATCGCGATCCTCTGCATACATATCCCCTAGAGGGAATCAGAGCATCTGTAGCTCGGGGTCTACGGGTGCTAAGGTTTGAATGGTTTTTTTTGTTTTGTTTTGCTCGCCAAGGATCGACCTTGTGCCTACGTATTCTCAAAGGGATGTTGAGAAAGTCAGAGCAATCGTAGTTCCCACTTATGCTAGTGGAAGCAAAGAAAAATAGACAAATGTCGTCTAAATGCTAGATGTATCTAATCTATATCATCACATACATCTGTTTGATTTGTTTGAAAATCTTTTCATTGTAAGCCTGGGGCCCATGCCACTTAGGGTGCTTAGAATGATAAAGATGTTTTTGTTTGTTTAACCAGCCTTGTGGCAAAAGTTTTAATGAAGTCAGCCTTGTGACAAAAACTTTAATTAATCAGCCAGCCTTGTGGCAAAAGTTTCAATGAAGTCAGCCTTGTGACAAAAACTTTGATTAATCATCCAGTACGGTGGTAAAACAGTTTGATTGATTAGCCAGCATTGTGGCAAAAAAGTTTGATTGATTGATTGATTGATTGTTTGTGATGATATAAAAGAGATACTCCTAGCATAGAGATGAAAAATGTCTAATCTCCTAGGGTATTTTGTTTTGGATATTGGGGATGCTTATAAGAAGCCCGTGGGTCCTTGTACGAAGCCCAAGAGGAGGCTATCCGAGGGTCCTTGCATTGTAAGCCCAAGAGGAGGCTATGGGAGGGACAATCCAGGGTCCTTGCATTGTAAGCCCAAGAGGAGGCTATGGGAGGGTCACTCGTTTGTACAAAGCCCAAGGGGAGGCATGGTATAGTTGGTTTGAGCTCTTAGAGCGATTTCACCGGGAAACCATACTCTATGTCCTAACCTAAACTAGTGGAGATTCTTTGCACGAAGCCCAATAGGAGGCTATGGGGAACCTAGTGTTGTACTAAGTTGAACAAGCATATAACACAATCACAAGTATGAACAAGTACGAACAAATATGAACAAGTACATGAACAACTATGAACAGTTATACATATATGACAAAGTGTGTGTATATAATGGAGTTTATGAAGGAAATATACCTGTAAGCATGATCCATTTGTATACACAGGGCTCGGGACTCACACTCGGGGAGAGGTCCATTTGAATTTATTCAAAGCTATGTAAACAGGTATTTACAAAAGGGCTTGGGACTTATACCTACATGGAGGCCCATGGTATATTTTTTGGGAAGATTTAAAGAAACCTTCGTTTTTGGTTTGTTATTCAAAGTTAAAAATCAGATTGATCGAGATATGTACAAAAAGGCGTACGATGAAATACCTAATTTCATGTACTGGAATGGGTATGTACAAAAGGGGCTTGGGACTTATACCTACGTGGAGGCCCGTGTTTTATTTACAAAACATGGTTGATCGTTTTATTTACAGTCGCGTTGTTTGAAAAACGGTTTGAAAGTTTGTTCTGAAAGAAAGTTTATTTGTTTTGAAACAGTTTTCTGTACAAAGAAAAACTGTAAAAGGAAAAAAGAGTGGGTCTTATACTCTCTAATATTCGAGAGGCCCCTGTTTTATTTTCATAAAACAGGGTGGATGGTTTTGAAAAAAATATGTGAGATTTATTGTTTTAAAAACTGTTTGGAAGTAATTTGGAAAAAGTTTCTTGTTAAAACAAAAACTGTACAAAGAAAGACGAAAGGGACTTATACTCTCTAATATTCGAGAGGCCCCACTTCGTCTTGAAAATCAATTGATCAATTAAAAGGATTTAATCAAAAAGAAGTGGTTTATCGTTTTTGAAAAGAATTGTGATCGCTCGTTTTAAAACGATTTGAATTTGAAAGAAATCAACTTAATTAAGTTTAAAACAAGTTTTAATGCTTAATTAAGACCTAAGTGATTAGGGTTTGATCACAAAATATTTACAAGTGATTAGGTTTGAAAATTAAATGAAAAAACAATATTTAAAGTATTTAAAAAAACACTTAAAATGTATCATTTTAAACCTAATTAAAAACATATTAAATAAATCTTTTTTTGTGATTTTTTTTTGATATTGTCAAAATATGTCTATTAAATAAGAAGTGTTTAAAAAATGAAGAAAAAATAAGTTATTTTGATGGGTTAAATTAATTGATGAAGTTGTGAAGAAAATGAAAGAAAATAGTGTTTAAAAAAGAGGTTTTGTCTTCACTAGGGCTTGAACCCACGCCCTGAGGTTCACTACTCAAAACAACAACCAACTGAGCTGCGCGTGCAGCTTGTTTATGATACGCTTCCATTCAATTATATTTTCAAACAAATATTTGAAATTTCGAAACCAAAAACGCGCCAAGAACACAACCCTAACTGAATTTTGAATTTCATCAAATCTGTGTTGTTTTGATCAGGTAAAGGGTCTATTCCACTTGGTTTTTCACGACGAACATGATGATGACCTTTAATTTCATTTATTTTTACTCTAAGGCTATCAATTTTCTGATGAACACGAAGAACCCTAGAACTGAAATTCAATGTGAAATCGTGTATGATCATGTTATGATGCAATTGATTGAGGGTTAATGATCCTCATAGGTGCAGAAACAAGATGGTAACTCAGTTTTTCATTTATGATGCATGTATGATAGAGTTTGAAGTTCATGAGCACTTACCTCAAAAACGGCTAAGCTGGAGATTGAATTTTGCAAAGGAGGTGTTACAGAAGTTGTTTGATGATCTGGATAGCTTCAATGGACCTTATGGAAGGTGTCTGGATGCTTGGAGTGGACTGAATTCATCTGAGCATAGCCATGGTACCCGACCTGCATAAGCTTCAAGAGTGAATCGAATTTGAAGATGGAGGTGTTTCAGGTCATGGATGATGATTGGTATAGCTCATATATGATATATGGAATGTGTTTGAAGCATTAGTTTGGACAGAAATGAGCTTGTGTGGATTTTGGCATGATAAGGCTCATTTGATGTTCATATGGAGGTTGAAAAGTGAATCTGAGTTTTGGGGTGATTTGGGGTGTGTGAGTGGTTCAAACACATCCCATATGATGTTTATGAGTTGTTAGAACCATCACTTTGGCCATAACTTCAATGATTTGGAGGTTGAGTTTTCTACCTCTTTGAAAACTATGAAACTTGCAATTCAAGAAAGAAGAGAGAAAACCTATAATTGTGAGGTTTTGGTGTGAATTGAAGAGTGATTTGAACCTCTATTTATAGGCCAAGGATTCTGAATGAAGAGCTCTTGCAAGTTGCTTCAAGAATGATGATTTGGCTTAAGAGATAAAATGGAATCTTTCACATTAAATGCAAATGGTTAAAGTAACTAAACCATGGTTATTTTGGCCAAGCTTCTTATCTCTTTCCTATCTGATCTTAAACCAGAAAATATCTCTCAATCATTGCTTTGGTGTGTCATCACTTGAATTATAGGTCATGTAGTCTTGAAACTTAGTGAAAAATAGTGAAAATTCAAGTGAAAATGATCACTAAATGCATAATTCAAAACCATAGCTACACTCCATATTTTTTCATGCTCTTGGACATTTTGGAAAGCTCATGTTACACACTTCAAAACCCTAGTTGAAAGTTTCTTCAAGACCTTTAAGGAAATGGGTGAAAAAGATCCATGAACTTTGAAGAAAATGAGATTTTAAGTGAAGTTTTCAAAAAGTACCAACTTTGAAGCACCATATCTCTTAAATGGTTGATCTTATGGAAAAAATTTATATGTGTCAAAGTTGTTTATTGGATCAAAATCTACAACTTTCATGTTGGGAGTTTTTTTCAGTTTGTAGGTGAAATTTTGAGAAATTCCCTTCCAAAGTTTGGAAAAAACCATTGAAAAACACTTAGAAATTTTTCTAAGTATGAAAAGTCAAACTTTTGACTTTTGATTCTTGATTGATTTTCTTGATTTTTCTTGATCAAATGACTTCATATATCATATATTGATGATTCAAAACTTCAAAAGTCATGGTTGACCAAAATTCCCCAAAAGTCAATGGTGATCTTGTTGAGTTGACTTTTTCAGACGAATCGCGTTTCTGGAGATTTCAAATGAAACAGGCTATCCTCACCATATGAATGGTATGAATGGATCATATTGAAGCATTAGAGGATATTGAGCCATGGTTTGAGTTGTGACACCATGTCCTGATTAAAAAGTCAGTTATTCAGTGAATTAGGTCAAAAACCCTAATTGTCGACCTGATGAAATTGATGACTGTAGGTCTTGAATTGAGATGCAATTTTCATGGGATATTGTCATAGGGATTATTTGAGGATGATTGAAACCTTTTATTGACTTCCTGGGGATTTTTAGGGTTTCCCAAATGTGATCCCTGATTTTGGTCCCTGATAGTTCAAAACCCTAATCTGAGGATTTGTCTGATCAATCTTTGTGTAGGAGATGTTCTGAGCCAATGGATTAGGTCAAAGTGATGTACTTGGGGTCTTGAGGTCATGTCCCAAGCCATTAGGTCAAATTCTGAGCAAAAGTCAGGAGTATGCTGTCTTCAGTCAAAACCCTAATTCAGTCGATTCAAAGCTGTTGAGTTTGTTGAAGTGAATCTCTGAGGACCAAATGTTGATTGTTGATGAAGATAGTTCTTTTGAGATGAAGGGAGAACAAAACCCTAATTGATTGTTACTTGTACTGATGAGTGATTTCCTGATTAAATCCTGCTGAGTCACAAGTAACAAACACAAGCTATGCAGTTTGTTAGAGATGCAAATGATGCATATGCAGATGATATGAGGTGGTATCTTAGGTCAAAAATTGGGGTATGACAGATGCCCCTATTTAAGTTTCTTCAACCTGAGACATGAAGATTGAAAATCTTCGTTTGGATAGGGTGGAAGAGACTTAAATATCAGAAGACGCAAATTTTGGACCTAAGATACCAAAATTGCGAATGATGCAAGGATATATTTACCGAGGGATATCAAGAACTGACTCCACTGGGGAAAAGAGATTGGGGAAGGATGTCCCAATCCGTTTTAGGAAGAGAATCCGTTTTGTCTTTTTGGGAAAGCAAGTGTATGCTTCACCTGGGAATGATAGCTTTGTAAGAAAAGCTTACCTATTGACATTATCGACTATCTGCATGGGGATAGACTTGTTTAATAATGCGAAGGTGAAAGGTATGAAACTGTATTACCGACTATCAGCATGGTGATAGACTTGACAAGGTACAAAGAGTTTCAAAGGTTCGGTTAATATTATCGATTATCAGCCTTGTGATAGACATGTTTAATAATATAACCAGAACAAAAAGGTTACCGACTACCAGCCTCGTGATAGTGGTTCTGAAGACAAGATCAATTATCAGCCGAGTGATAAAATGATTCTGGAGACTTTGTTAGGGAAATTACTGGTTATTCAGCCTTGTGAATAGTAATAAGGCCCTGATTGTCAAATGGTCTTCAGGATTGATTTCCTTGAGAGGAAAAAGCTTTTGAAAGAGACATAAGCTGCTCGGATGATGAGGCTATTGCTTATTGTCTGTTTTCTTCACGACTCTATTTGAGGAATCAGAATTTGAATCTCTGGTAAAGACAAGGTTCTAACCAAGAATGAATTGGAAAGAAACAGTCAAACAAAACTTTGTACCCATGAGGAATGAACTCAAATGGGGATTTTCTCCTTTGTTTTGAGAGGAGAAAACTAAAGCAACCTTCTTCCACGAGGAATGATCTCAGTGGGGAACTGGAGAAACAAAATGTTCTTTCTGCTTATGGGTGACAACCTACTTGGAGAGATGACACGCCCATACTTTTTCTTTTTTCCTTCTCTTTTTTTTTGGGATAGATATATCCTAAACAGGTGATTTTAAGCAGACATTGAAAAATGCAAGAATGCATAAATGATGAAAATATGTATGAATGATGAATGTCATGAATGTAGCATGCATACTGACAATACTGACAGACAATGAAGTATATACTGGAGATGGACCGACGTCGCAATATAACCAGATACTTGGCAAATGCTCTTCAACATGGTGTAGATAACACGGGTGATGAATGGTGTTGCGTGCTTTAAACTTCTCTGGGGAAGACAAGCATCTCTTCTTACTGAGATGGAAAAATCTTCTTTACTGGGGATAGAAGACCTTCTCCACTGGGGATAGAAGAGCTTCTTTACCTCGAGGGGTAATTGCTTCAAGAATTCTTTTCTGGGACAAGAATACCGTTGCCTCAACAATTTTTCCGGGAGAATCCTTTTTGTTCATCCTATGGAGACGACTGCTGATGTTCCTTCCGTTGTTCACAACTCAAAGGAAAATTTCGCTTTTATTTTGAAAAAGAAAAGTGAAGTAAATTCATTTAAAACTTATTTTTTTCTTTTTTTTCAAAAACGAATAACACAATTAAAGCGTCATTTTACAAGCTAAAAGAAATTAGAGATTGCAAACAAATGGGCACAAGGCTCAAATTTATTTAATAGGATGGTAATCAGCTAAAGGCGTGATTCCATGGAGTAATTACAAAAGTTGGAAATGGTAATTATGCGGAAAAGGCTACATTGAAAGCAATAACCACTATTCCCCCTAACAACTTTGAGTTCCAACTGTGCTTGTCGCTTCAGATTGGCGATGATTTGATTGAAGATCCTTTAATGAAGTATAGACTCTTCAGGTGACGAAGTATAGACTAATGCAGTTACTTTGTCATAAATCCCTAATTTTTGCCTAGATTGCCCTTTCAGGTTTTCAATCTACCAGGATGAAAATTTTTTTTTGTTTATTGTCTCTAATTTTTGCCTGGACCGCCCTTTCGGGTTTTCAGTCCACCGAGACGCTCATTTTTGCCTAAGTCGCCCTTTGCGGGTTTTCGACTTACCGAGCTGTTCTTTTATTCTTTTTTTTTAGACAAAGTATTTCTTGACTGCATCAGCATTCACAGGACGTGGGAGTTCATCACCATCCATAGTTGCAAGAGTCATGGCGCCGCCAGAAAATGTTCTTTTGACAACATACGGGCCTTCGTAATTAGGAGACCATTTGCCCCTAGAATCTGGTTGAAAAGACAAGATCTTTTTAAGCACGAGGTCGCCTTCTTGAAATTCACGAGGTCGAACCTTTTTGTTGAAGGCGTGTTTCATCCTTGCTTGGTATAACTGTCCATGGCATAGAGCAGTCATACGTTTTTCTTCGATTAAGTTCAACTGATCGTATCTGCTTTGACACCATTCAGCCTCTGATAACTTAGTCTCCATGAGGACTCTCATTGATGGGATTTCGACTTCTACGGGGAGCACAGCTTCCATGCCGTATACTAGAGAAAAGGGAGTTGCCCCTGTTGAAGTACGCACTGAGGTACGGTACCCATGTAAGGCAAATGGCAGCATTTCGTGCCAGTCTTTGTAAGTGACGACCATTTTCTGGACGATCTTCTTAATGTTCTTGTTAGCAGCTTCAACGGCGCCGTTCATTTTTGGTCTGTAAGGAGAAGAGTTATGATGCTCAATCTTGAATTCCTCACACAATTCTTTCATCATCTTGTTATTCAGGTTTGAACCATTGTCAGTAATGATCTTGCTGGGAATACCATATCGGCAAATGATGTTATTCTTGATAAACCTCACAACCACTTGTCTTGTAACATTGGCGTAAGATGCTGCTTCGACCCATTTGGTGAAGTAATCAATTGCTACTAAGATGAAACGATGACCGTTTGAAGCTTTCGGTTCGATCATTCCAATCATGTCGATACCCCACATGGAGAAAGGCCACGGAGATGAGAGAACGTTGAGTAGAGTTGGTGGTACATGGATCTTATCTGCATAGATCTGGCACTTGTGACATTTCTTCATGTGTTTGTAACAATCAGATTCCATTGTCAACCAATAGTATCCTGCTCTTAAGATCTTTTTGGACATCGCATGCCCATTTGAATGAGTTCCAAAGGACCCTTCATGTACTTCATGCATTAACATGTCTGCTTCGTGTCTGTCCACGCATCTGAGCAAAACCATGTCGAAGTTTCTTTTGTATAGCACATCTCCGTTCAGGAAGAAACTGCCAGAAAGTCTCCTTAGAGTTTTCTTATCTTTGTTTGATGCCCCAAGCGGGTACTCTTGAGTTTGAAGGAAGCGTTTGATGTCGTGGAACCACGGTTTATCATCGATGACTGCTTCAGTTGCAAACACATAGGCGGGCCTTTCAAGGCGCGTAATTCTGACTTTAGGCACATCATTCCAGTGACTGACTTTGAACATGGAAGATAGAGTAGCCAAGGCGTCTGCCATTCGATTCTGATCTCGAGGTATATGATGCAATTCAACCTTGTTGAAGAAAGTCAACAGACGTCTTGCATAATCTCTGTAAGGAATCAAGCCAGGGTGGTAAGTTTCCCACTTGTCTTTGATTTGGTTGATCACGAGAGCGGAATCTCCATATATGTCAAGGATCTTGATCCTTAAGTCAATGGCTTCTTCGAGACCCATGATACAAGCTTCATATTCTGCGATGTTGTTGGTACAATCAAATAGCAGTCTGGCGGAGAACGGGATATGAGTACCCTTGGGAGTGATGATGATTGCCCCAATTCCATTGCCAAAAGCGTTTACTGCTCCGTCGAAAATTAGGCCCCATCTTGATCCAGGCTCAGGACCTTCTTCAGGTAATGGTTCGTCACAATCTTTCATCTTCAAGTACAAGACATCTTCATCAGGAAAGTCAAACTTGAGAGATTGATATTCATTAATTGGTTGATGCGCCAAATGATCGGCGAGAATACTTCCTTTGACCGCTTTTTGAGCACGGTACTCAATGTCATACTCAGATAACAACATTTGCCATCGGGCAATTCTTCCTGTTAAAGCAGGTTTTTCAAAGACATACTTGATCGGATCCATTTTGGAGATTAACCAAGTAGTATTGTTAATCATGTATTGGCGGAGACGTTTTGAAGCCCAAGCCAAAGCACAACATGTTTTTTCGAGCATGGAATAACGAGACTCACAGTCTGTGAATTTCTTACTCAGGTAATAGATGGCATGCTCCTTCTTACCGGTTTCATCTTGCTGTCCAAGCATACAGCCCATGGATTCTTCCAACACAGTAAGGTACATGACTAGCGGTCTTCCTTCAACTGGAGGAATCAATATTGGTGGTTCTAACAGGTATTCCTTGATACTGTCGAACGCTTTCTGGCAATCTTCAGTCCATACAACCCCTTGATCTTTGCGGAGAAGCTTGAATATTGGCCCACAAGTAGCAGTCATTTGAGAGATAAATCTGGAGATATAATTCAATCGTCCGAGAAATCCTCTTACTTGCTTTTCAGTTTTTGGTGCAGGTGTCATACCCCAAAATTTGCCTGCATATATTTGTGTATGTCATTTCATTTCGAATGGTTGACATAGCCCGGTCGGTAAGGAAGTAAGGTTTGCAAATACAAGGTCTCGGGTCTGAAGCTCAGTTCTAACATTTTTTCCTTTTATTTAGTTCTAACCTTTTTTTACTTATTTCTAGCTTTATTTTATTAATCTTTTATTAAAAAAAAAAATCACAAAAATAATATTTTTTTTTTATCATTTTATTATTAATTTTCGTATTTAATAATTAGGTATTTTTAAAAAAATATTTATTTTTCACTTTTCTTTATTTTATACCTTTTTGGTCCAAAAATCCTAAAAAAGAAAATTTTAAATTTTGATTTATTATTTCAAGCATCTTTTTAGACAATCAAGCAATTTTATTGTGATTAATCAAATATGGTAAGAAATCAAAATCAAATTATATTTGATTTAATTTTTGATTATATTTGATTAATTACTTTATTTACTTGACCTAATTTTTGTGTGTATAAATAGGTCCTCATTCTAACACTTAAGAAAAGGAGAAAACTTTTGACAACCCTTGTTTTTGTATATATTTTTGTTTTCGCAGTTAATTCATAGATCTTTATCCTATTTTCTTGAATATTGCTTGCACAAGGTCACCAATCTTTATCACTTTCCAACCTTCACACAATTCATTCAACATCATCGTCACACAGTTACAGTTTCAACCAACACATATCTTCATCATCGTCTGCATCGAGAACAACAATAACTCTGCAATCACACAACGAATTCCAGCAATCACGATATCATCATCTTCTTCAAACTTCGCAGCATCGCACCAAAACAACACACACAAACAGTTCAATCCTTACAACAATCAATACCGACGAAATACCGACGTGATACGCACAACAACAAATCGCTCAGCACCAACGACAAACCCTCTAAATCACAACCTTCGGCCATCGACAACCACTCACACGTGATTTCCAGCCGCCCTCCATGCGCAGCAACACGACATCACTATCGCCGACGTGGTGATACGCAGATGAGTTTCACATTTCGTTCATTTTAATTGATTCTAAGTTTTGCTGGTAGATTTATTATTGTAATATCATTTTAAGTTTGTGCTCCATATGCTTGATGAAAAGCATGAGAGATGTATTTGGTACTATGATTATGCGTAGGGATAACATATGATGCCCAGGTAAACCAGTGTCACTATGTTTCATGACATATTTTGATAGGCAGCAGGAGCATCAAGCCGATAACATCAACGTCATTAGTCAAAGAGCAATTAAGAATGAATTACAACACCGACGCCACCGTACAAGTGCTAGAAAATAACTATCGAACATCCACCCAGATGAACTCGATTTTCAAGACAAAGAGATCTGGTGGATCATAGCTGAGTGATTCTATTGGACAGGGCTGATCATATGTCAAGTAGAAGCAGCAAACATCAAGATTCAGTTTCAGTATAACTTGCATCAACAACAACTCAATCGATCTCGCTTCCTCGTTCAAGTTTCGGTATCCCGACTGGTAGCTTTCTCTTTTCATCAATTTTGATTTTCAATTTATGCTATTTGCTTGTTGAAGCGTTCTTGAGCTTTGAGAGTTTGCTGTCATGCTGATTTTTTTTGGTTTCTATCTTGTTAGTATTTTTTTGTTTGTTTGTTAGTTTTGTTCTCTCATTATTTTAAAATTTTCTTTTATATAATGGGTATGATAGATTTTAAGTTGTAATTTGGTAAATATTCTTAAATCATGTTGATTGCATTTTAGAGAAGATGGTTGAGCAAATTTGCATGGCTATAGTTATCTTACGGGAAAAACGCAGAGAGGATATGCTGTTTGTGTTTTCATTTTTCCATTCTTGTTTTTTATTAAAAATATATGCTCACATTTGTTTGATTGGTTAACGAGTCCACTTACTATATTATCACTAATTAATCCATCGTTTCTACTTAATTAGTTTAGTTAATTTTCCTTTGTTAATTTTGTTTTTTTAGAGTTTAATATAGATTTCTCTTAATTATAGATTTTTATTGTTGAGAAATATTTGCTCATGATTTTTTTAACCATTTTCTCATCCATATTTTATTATGCTTCATCACTAACATTTTTTTGATTTTTGCGACATACTACCATCGTGAGCATTGGACTGCTTTGCAAACATTCATAGCTTGTGCATACATGCGCGGATTAATCCAACGCTTCAGAGCCTGCAGTCACATGGTGGACTTTCAAGATTCGACCACACTAGATCAAAGCTAAGTAATCTTTTAATTAATTATTTATCCTTTTATTACATATATTTTCTTTTTATTATTTTCTTTTCTTTTCCTTTCTACCTTATTTATATTAACAAAATTATCTTTTAATTAAATATTTTATTTATTAAAATGACTATTTAACTTATTTAATCGAACGTTCGATTATTTTGTATGATATATATTAATTTAGTCACTTTACATGTTTAACCCATGACTTTAAACCCTGATTTTATTTTAACATGGTAACTAATCACTGTATTAACTGTTGAACCCTAAATAAGGGTTTACGAAGAAAATGCCCTACACTCAAAACCTTTTCTTTTCGCATTCCTTTTCAGGTTTAATAAAAAATCTTCCGACTATGCGCCACGCCCTTCATAAAGCTAAGTTTTCTAATTTTTTCTGTTTAAATATTATTTTATTTTATTTTTGTTTTGCCTTTTAATAAGGTTTGCCTCGAATAGTCAATACACTCATTACTCTCTTTTTCTTTTGTCAACTCTTTAATGGTCAGAGTCAAGGCTTCACGCTCAAGGCAAACCTCTGCCTACCAACCTTCATCAATCGAGGCTAAAGGTTTGTCAAGTTGCCAAGGCTACGAGTTTGGTAACCCTAAACCCTAATCTTGATATTTTTCTGTGTTCATTATTACTTATGTCAAACCCTATTAAGGGATCCGCTGGTTTCTTATTCCCTTCCCCAATTATTATGTAACTGTTTACTGGTTGTATTGATTGGCCTTGAAGGCACTTAAATTGTGATATTATTTTTACTGCGTGGTTAGTAATATAGGGAGTGACAAGACTAATTAACTGAACGATAGCTCACATAACTACAAGATAAATGTAATCGAAGTTAACCACGTGATTGTTGCACCCACACACCTTTAGGGTAATCCCTCTGGTTGCCTTTGTTGCCTGTTGCCTTGTTGCCTTTAAGTGTACTAAATAGTCAAAGTCCCTCTATTCCGAGGATACCTAAAGCAAAACAAATATTGCCTTAAGTTCATTATCATCAATGTTGTCCCTCGATGCTGCCTCGGAAAAATAAAGATGATTGTCCTATTGCTAAGGTATCCTCGCATGATGCCTAAAAAGATTAATGACTATTAAATCTTTCCCTTAGACTACCTGCCCTCTTTATGGCAAGGGACAGTTTTGTGGCGAATGATAAACCTCGATGACCCTTCAAATCCAATTGAAAGGCTTCCTGCCCTTTTATGGTATGGATAGATCCTTTCGTCTCGAAAAGCTAAAAGAACGTTTTTTTAAACTTAGGGTAGTTGCTACTAATTGCTCGCTCTTTTCAAATTCAAATTAAAAATACTTTTCCAACTCAATTTCAAATACTTTCAAAACAAGGCTACGCTTATTTACAAGCTAAAGTCCTTGGACAAAGTTTTACTTTTTACACACTACTCTTTTCAAACAAATCAAACAAACAAAGTGAGCTAAGCAATTAAGAGCCCATGGATAACCATGGATGCAAAGGGTGCCTTACACCTTCCCTTTGCATAAATTACCCCCCGAACTTAGATTTCTTTAAAAGGTTTTTTCTGTTTCTTTTAGCCTTTCTGAATATTGTTTGGATAAAATAAAAGTCGGTGGCGACTCTTGCTTAACCGCGACATTTTCGATATAAAAGTCAGTTCATCGTATTACAGAACTGGCGACTCTGCTGGGGATGCTTTCGAATTAAAAGAGGGGTTACCTTAAAGTTTAGGATCACTTTAATAATTGTTTGTTTGCTTGCTTTACTTTCCGAGGTTGTTTTGGGTATTGAATGGAAGATGAATCCTATACCCGGATTTGAGTACACCTTAAGATAGGAGCGGCATAGTCATGGAGACCTCCCTTGTGCATGCTTGGGATTGGTCAAAATGAAGTTCGCGCTTGAGTTAGGCCTCCACTGGTTATTGTGTACCTCTTTTGCATGAGAGAGGTTTACGCATGTATCTTTGGGTGCGTCGGAGCTCAAGGACCTTTAGTCACCTTTAACCCATCTTGGCCTTTAGGAACGTGGTGGGGGGACTACTCTTGATGCATGTTAAGGGCATAGTCGCTACCCGATACTACAACTCAGATAGGTTCTCTCTCAAAGTATCATTGCGTGGTATGCATGTACCATGTTCGAGGGTGCTTTGGGGGGGCTGACAATTCTGAGTAACTTGGTAGAACCCGTTGCTGATATCATCCTTATCCTTAGAAGTACCTTTGGGGAAGGGTAGTTACCCGGTCATACTCCATGCAAGCCTTTAAACTTAAGGACTCGTGTGTGACTTGTTTGTTATCTAACCTTTCCATTTCCTTGCAGGATTTGCTTGTAGGACATTTCGTCCTCATTACCTTATGCTCTAACCTTTCCATTTCCTTGCAGGATTTGCTGGTAGGACATTTCGTCCTCATTACCTTATGCTTTTACCTTTTATTTCCTTGCAGGATTTTCCTGTAGGACATCTCGTCCTTATGACCTTATGCTTTACTTAATGCATTGCATCGCACTCGCATTACATCATGACATCATAACATAGCATGTTAACTAACCCTTTCAAGGATCTTAGGGATTTAGGGCGCACAATTTCAGGTACTCTTATCAAGGACTAAAATCCTATCAAGGGGCAAGAGGATTTATTTTCCTCTAGCCACATACCTGCCGATTCAAAGGTTTAGCACCTAACAAGGGGCAAGAGGATTTACTTTCCTCTGGCCATGTACCTCCAAATTCAGAAGTATCCCGAATCAGAGGCGATGACCCACTCGATATGGTGAGCTTGATTCTCAAAGAAGGATGTTCAAAGACAAGAGTCAGAATTCTTCAAACAAATATGCGACCAAATCACTTTCCAATGTTGCTAACTTAACTCCTAAAGACCCTTGAAAACATTGCATTTTCATTCATGACATCGCATATTTCTAACTTTGTTTTCAGGTTCCGCCTCGACAATCATTCCTCTCAGATATAATCGAGCTGGAGATTCATTCTGACAAGCCCTTTTACATTCCAAATCTTCGTCAAATAACTCATCGACTCTAACAAGCAAGCATTCTCTATCAGATATGGTCTAATGTACGACCCGTTCCGGTATTCCCTATCAGATATGGTCCAATGTATGACCCGTTCCGGTATCTTCAGTCAGATATGGTCTAATGTATGACTCGTTCTGGCATTATTCATCAGATATGGTCTAATGTATGACTCGTTCTGACATTCCCCTTCAGATATGGTTTAATGAATAACTCGTTCTGATATCCTTCAACAGATATAGTCCAATGTATGACTCGTTCTAACATTCCAACAGATATGGTCTAACGTACGACTCGTTCTGCTATTCCTCAACAGATATAGCCTAATGTATGGCTCGTTCTGATATTCCTCCTCAGATATGGTCTAATGTATGACTCGTTCTGATACTCCTCTACAGATATGGTCTAAAGCATGACCCGTTCTGGTCTTCTCAATCAGATACACATTCCAGAAGCTCGAACCCCGGATACTCTGAATCTCTACACCAAGTCCCACAACAACGAAGAAAGCCAGACGTACCTAAGCGTCAATTCACCGAGATCAATATGTCATTGGCTCAAGCATTACAACATCCATTGAAGATTGAATTGATTACTCTAAGGGACCCTCCTAAGAATGCTAACACCTCCACTCCTGACTATAAACTCAATACGAGGTGCGCGTACCGTTTCAACAGTCTTGGACATTACACAAACAATTGCTGGACATTAAGGAATAAAGATTCAAGATCTGATCAATGACGGAGGAATCAAATCCAACTCTCCTGAAACTCCTGTGGTAATCACCGCTCCTACGCCTAGTCATGACAAGACTGATTGACGTCTAGACGGACGGACTTTGGATCATTAGATCTACTTGCATTTGCATGTTTCTTTTCTGTGTGTTTAAACATTCGTCTTATGATAGACATTATCTGTTTTAATAATCATCATCAGTGCATTGCATATGTTTGTCTTGAATAAATTACTTCGCTATCACTCATCTAAACTGCATCTTTACTTTGCATATGTTTTATGATACTCAATTCCTGCTAAAGCTGTATGCCTTTTGAGGGAGGATGACGAAAACGATACCGCAATCTCATACAATATGCTTTCGAACGGATTATGCTGACGATGTACAGGCATTGTTTCAATTCCTAAACAGTGGAGATATAAGGATGTTAATCCCTCGTCAACCCCCTTTGAGCCTAAGAAGTAGAAGTTTCTTTCTTGCACTAATTGAAACCCTTGATCATAACCTGGGGCAGGGTAGTTCTCAGTTAATTTGGCTGTGCATTCTATTTTAAGAGAATCATTCAGTACACCTTTCAATAAAGATTTCAATCACAAGCGTTCATCTGCACACATCAAAGAAGTGTTGGAGATGTCAATCAAAAGACAATGATGGTTCATCAATCATTAAGCAAGGCAGTCAATATCTTTCAAAAAAAGAAAAAATGAAAAAACATATATACAAAGAAAAGCCTGCTAAGTCAAAAATCAAAAAGGTGACTTAGGCAAAAAATCAAGGCATCCCGCTGACTGTAAGCTCAAAATAGACAGTTCAGGAAAAAGTTAGGGATATCAAAAAGATGAAGAAAAAAAAAAGAGAGAAGTCAATAAATTCTTGAACAACTCAAAGTTGTGACTACCGAAAGGAAGAAGTGACTGCCATCTCAAGAGTTCTCTTTGTTTGCGAACCATCAACATTATCAAAGGCGCAAATCCAAAAGTCTCTTGAAACCTGAATGCATAAGTTGAATTAACTGAGCTTAGGATCGAAGAACATCACGAAGATTGGGATGGGTACAAATAAATTTTGAGCCTCTATCCTTTGTTTCTTAAACCGTGAACCAAACCACGTTACAACCCTTGAAAGTCCTAACTGAAGCATGGTTAGTTCGAAAGCATACTGTCACAATAAAGGTATCCTGACTCCTTAAGGTGTACCACAAATGTTGAGTTGATATCCTGTTCTTTACAAACATCATGTTTTATAAATATCGCGCTTTTACATCTCTTGTTTTAACGTTTTCACAAAAACTCAAGACAAACGTATGCATTGCATCTCATGAATTCATTATTAAACATATTCTGCTACATAATTTCAAATGTTAGCATTCGAAAGAACTTGCATAGGGTACAACTAATGACTGAAAGTCATCCCGACAGACAAGATTACTCCAAGAAGCAGTGTCTCCTACATATACAAGGGGGCATGACATGTTTTGTCCAATCAATCTGGGGCCATCAAGTCAAGATTCGAAGAATCTCTCAAATGCCAAACAGTCAAAGGCATACATCTCAAGAGGGTTTCAAACTAGGTCCCAATCAATCTGGGGCAATCAAGTCAAGATTTCGAGAATCTCTCATGGATGCTCGGACAATCAGGGGCATGCATCCAAGTATATCTAAAGCTACTCCCCAATCAACATGAGACATTGTCTTGAGCCTATGAGTACTGGGGGCATATCACCCATAGTGTACATCTCATAAAGTCCTCGCGAGGCGAATCTTTCCAAAGTTCCTGTTAACTGGGGCAAATCTATGCAAGTCCAGTTCAACATTTCGATCAATACTCAGTAGCATGTCCTGAATCGAGTAGTAAATAACTATGATACCGGGGGCAACTTTCAAGACACCCACATCTCCCCACAGAGCCACAAGATCATATCCCCACAGAGCAATCCTTCAAGAAGATATCTTCAAACATACTCGTCCCGACAAAGACATGGATCCCCAACAAAGTTTACATCTTCAACACCACTGGTTCTCCAACACTTTGCTCTTCTCCAACATGGGTCACTAATACTTTTATCCCCAATCAGGGTCCATCAAGTTACTGATCATCCCCAAGCAGAAATTATAAATCCCCAGCTGAGCATCTTCAAGACGAAATCAAACATCAAAAACACAAAGACATAGAGATTTATTTTCTCAATCAAGACAACATGAATCATATTCACATATCACATGTCATAAACATATTCATACAATTGCATACACGTTCATAATACATAAAACAGCGCGACAATTGCATACATAACATATGAGGCCCTCATTTATTTTGAGAATCCCGTCACACAAACACATTGCATGCATCATGACATGGCATAAAGAAAACTAACCTCTACTTTTCAGGATACCACTATCTCCATTTACAAGAGTTAAGTCGACACCTTTGACGGTTCCTTAACAATCTATTTTCAAGTATTAAGTCGATACCTTTGACGGTTCCTTAATATATCAAAAGTTAAGTCGACACCTTTGACGGTTCCTTAACAACACATTTCAGATATAAGTCGACACCTTTGACGGTTCCTTATACAATCTATCTACATATCTGAGTCGATACCTTTGACGGTGCCTCAATGATATGCTTTAGAGTTAAGTCGATACCTTTGACGGTTCCTTAACAACCCACATCAAGAGTTAAGTCGACACCTTTGACGGTTCCTTATACAATCTATCTACATATCTGAGTCGATACCTTTGACGGTGCCTCAATGATATGCTTCAGAGTTAAGTCGATACCTTTGACGGTTCCTTAACAACCCACATCAAGAGTTAAGTCGACACCTTTGACGGTTCCTTAACAACACATTTCAGATATAAGTCGACACCTTTGACGGTTCCTTATACAATCTGTCTGCATATCTGAGTCGATACCTTTGACGGTGCCTCAACAATATGCTTCAAATTTAAGTCGATACCTTTGACGGTTCCTTAAATAACCCAACACAGATTTGAGTCGATACCTTTGACGGTTCCTCAACATTCAAAAAAAAAGAAGGCAACAAAAGCAGAAATTTTGCAACAATCCATACTCCAACAACTACCAGATGGCATCTACAAGCCCATCTCCGACAAAAGTCCCTACTGCAAATAGGGCAAATTTCTTGGTATTCTAGTGTTCAATCATCTTCCACCTTCAGATACCGACTGGCGCACAAACCACTCTACATCTTCAGGTTTAAGATAATTGAACAGGGGCAGCTGTCATACCCCAAAATTTGCCTGCATATATTTGTGTATGTCATTTCATTTCGAATGGTTGACATAGCCCGGTCGGTAAGGAAGTAAGGTTTGCAAATACAAGGTCTCGGGTCTGAAGCTCAGTTCTAACATTTTTTCCTTTTATTTAGTTCTAACCTTTTTTTACTTATTTCTAGCTTTATTTTATTAATCTTTTATTAAAAAAAAAAAATCACAAAAATAATATTTTTTTTTTATCATTTTATTATTAATTTTCGTATTTAATAATTAGGTATTTTTAAAAAAATATTTATTTTTCACTTTTCTTTATTTTATACCTTTTTGGTCCAAAAATCCTAAAAAAGAAAATTTTAAATTTTGATTTATTATTTCAAGCATCTTTTTAGACAATCAAGCAATTTTATTGTGATTAATCAAATATGGTAAGAAATCAAAATCAAATTATATTTGATTTAATTTTTGATTATATTTGATTAATTACTTTATTTACTTGACCTAATTTTTGTGTGTATAAATAGGTCCTCATTCTAACACTTAAGAAAAGGAGAAAACTTTTGACAACCCTTGTTTTTGTATATATTTTTGTTTTCGCAGTTAATTCATAGATCTTTATCCTATTTTCTTGAATATTGCTTGCACAAGGTCACCAATCTTTATCACTTTCCAACCTTCACACAATTCATTCAACATCATCGTCACACAGTTACAGTTTCAACCAACACATATCTTCATCATCGTCTGCATCGAGAACAACAATAACTCTGCAATCACACAACGAATTCCAGCAATCACGATATCATCATCTTCTTCAAACTTCGCAGCATCGCACCAAAACAACACACACAAACAGTTCAATCCTTACAACAATCAATACCGACGAAATACCGACGTGATACGCACAACAACAAATCGCTCAGCACCAACGACAAACCCTCTAAATCACAACCTTCGGCCATCGACAACCACTCACACGTGATTTCCAGCCGCCCTCCATGCGCAGCAACACGACATCACTATCGCCGACGTGGTGATACGCAGATGAGTTTCACATTTCATTCATTTTAATTGATTCTAAGTTTTGCTGGTAGATTTATTATTGTAATATCATTTTAAGTTTGTGCTCCATATGCTTGATGAAAAGCATGAGAGATGTATTTGGTACTATGATTATGCGTAGGGATAACATATGATGCCCAGGTAAACCAGTGTCACTATGTTTCATGACATATTTTGATAGGCAGCAGGAGCATCAAGCCGGTAACATCAACGTCATTAGTCAAAGAGCAATTAAGAATGAATTACAACACCGACGCCACCGTACAAGTGCTGGAAAATAACTATCGAACATCCACCCAGATGAACTCGATTTTCAAGACAAAGAGATCTGGTGGATCATAGCTGAGTGATTCTATTGGACAGGGCTGATCATATGTCAAGTAGAAGCAGCAAACATCAAGATTCAGTTTCAGTATAACTTGCATCAACAACAACTCAATCGATCTCGCTTCCTCGTTCAAGTTTCGGTATCCCGACTGGTAGCTTTCTCTTTTCATCAATTTTGATTTTCAATTTATGCTATTTGCTTGTTGAAGCGTTCTTGAGCTTTGAGAGTTTGCTGTCATGCTGATTTTTTTTGGTTTCTATCTTGTTAGTATTTTTTGTTTGTTTGTTAGTTTTGTTCTCTCATTATTTTAAAATTTTCTTTTATATAATGGGTATGATAGATTTTAAGTTGTAATTTGGTAAATATTCTTAAATCATGTTGATTGCATTTTAGAGAAGATGGTTGAGCAAATTTGCATGGCTATAGTTATCTTACGGGAAAAACGCAGAGAGGATATGCTGTTTGTGTTTTCATTTTTCCATTCTTGTTTTTTATTAAAAATATATGCTCACATTTGTTTGATTGGTTAACGAGTCCACTTACTATATTATCACTAATTAATCCATCGTTTCTACTTAATTAGTTTAGTTAATTTTCCTTTGTTAATTTTGTTTTTTTAGAGTTTAATATAGATTTCTCTTAATTATAGATTTTTATTGTTGAGAAATATTTGCTCATGATTTTTTTAACCATTTTCTCATCCATATTTTATTATGCTTCATCACTAACATTTTTTTGATTTTTGCGACATACTACCATCGTGAGCATTGGACTGCTTTGCAAACATTCATAGCTTGTGCATACATGCGCGGATTAATCCAACGCTTCAGAGCCTGCAGTCACATGGTGGACTTTCAAGATTCGACCACACTAGATCAAAGCTAAGTAATCTTTTAATTAATTATTTATCCTTTTATTACATATATTTTCTTTTTATTATTTTCTTTTCTTTTCCTTTCTACCTTATTTATATTAACAAAATTATCTTTTAATTAAATATTTTATTTATTAAAATGACTATTTAACTTATTTAATCGAACGTTCGATTATTTTGTATGATATATATTAATTTAGTCACTTTACATGTTTAACCCATGACTTTAAACCCTGATTTTATTTTAACATGGTAACTAATCACTGTATTAACTGTTGAACCCTAAATAAGGGTTTACGAAGAAAATGCCCTACACTCAAAACCTTTGCTTTTCGCATTCCTTTTCAGGTTTAATAAAAAATCTTCCGACTATGCGCCACGCCCTTCATAAAGCTAAGTTTTCTAATTTTTTCTGTTTAAATATTATTTTATTTTATTTTTGTTTTGCCTTTTAATAAGGTTTGCCTCGAATAGTCAATACACTCATTACTCTCTTTTTCTTTTGTCAACTCTTTAATGGTCAGAGTCAAGGCTTCACGCTCAAGGCAAACCTCTGCCTACCAACCTTCATCAATCGAGGCTAAAGGTTTGTCAAGTTGCCAAGGCTACGAGTTTGGTAACCCTAAACCCTAATCTTGATATTTTTCTGTGTTCATTATTACTTATGTCAAACCCTATTAAGGGATCCGCTGGTTTCTTATTCCCTTCCCCAATTATTATGTAACTGTTTACTGGTTGTATTGATTGGCCTTGAAGGCACTTAAATTGTGATATTATTTTTACTGCGTGGTTAGTAATATAGGGAGTGACAAGACTAATTAACTGAACGATAGCTCACATAACTACAAGATAAATGTAATCGAAGTTAACCACGTGATTGTTGCACCCACACACCTTTAGGGTAATCCCTCTGGTTGCCTTTGTTGCCTGTTGCCTTGTTGCCTTTAAGTGTACTAAATAGTCAAAGTCCCTCTATTCCGAGGATACCTAAAGCAAAACAAATATTGCCTTAAGTTCATTATCATCAATGTTGTCCCTCGATGCTGCCTCGGAAAAATAAAGATGATTGTCCTATTGCTAAGGTATCCTCGCATGATGCCTAAAAAGATTAATGACTATTAAATCTTTCCCTTAGACTACCTGCCCTCTTTATGGCAAGGGACAGTTTTGTGGCGAATGATAAACCTCGATGACCCTTCAAATCCAATTGAAAGGCTTCCTGCCCTCTTATGGTATGGATAGATCCTTTCGTCTCGAAAAGCTAAAAGAACGTTTTTTTAAACTTAAGGTAGTTGCTACTAATTGCTCGCTCTTTTCAAATTCAAATTAAAAATACTTTTCCAACTCAATTTCAAATACTTTCAAAACAAGGCTACGCTTATTTACAAGCTAAAGTCCTTGGACAAAGTTTTACTTTTTACACACTACTCTTTTCAAACAAATCAAACAAACAAAGTGAGCTAAGCAATTAAGAGCCCATGGATAACCATGGATGCAAAGGGTGCCTTACACCTTCCCTTTGCATAAATTACCCCCCGAACTTAGATTTCTTTAAAAGGTTTTTTCTGTTTCTTTTAGCCTTTCTGAATATTGTTTGGATAAAATAAAAGTCGGTGGCGACTCTTGCTTAACCGCGACATTTTCGATATAAAAGTCAGTTCACCGTATTACAGCAGGCATCTCTTGAATAGCTCTGACTTTGTCGGGATCTACTTCGATACCTCTTTGGCTGACAATGAAACCCAAGAGTTTTCCAGATCTAACCCTAAAAGTACATTTGTTAGGATTCAAGCGAAGCTGATATTTCCTTAGTCGTTGAAACAACTTCAAAAGGTATTCAATATGTTCTTCTTCTGTGCTGGACTTGGCTATCATGTCATCCACATAGACTTCAATTTCTTTATGCATCATGTCATGAAAGAGAGTGGTCATTGCCCTTTGGTAAGTTGCACCTGCGTTCTTTAATCCAAACGGCATCACTTTGTAGAAAAAGGTACCCCATGGGGTGATGAAAGATGTCTTCTCCATGTCTTCAGGAGCCATCTTGATCTGATTATAACCGGAGAACCCATCCATGAAGGAAAAGACGTTGAACTTAGCAGTGTTATCAACCAGCATGTCGATATGTGGTAATGGAAAGTCATCTTTTGGACTGGCCTTGTTCAAGTCACGGTAGTCAACACACATTCTGACTTTGCCATCTTTCTTCGGAACTGGCACTATGTTGGCCAACCATTGAGGATACTCAGAGGTGACAAGAAAACCTGCGTCGAGTTGCTTTTGAACTTCCACTTTGATCTTGTTAGCCATATCAGGGTGAGTCCTTCGCAATTTCTGCTTAACCGGCGGACATTCTGGCTTCAATGGCAAGTAATGCTGAACAATATTGGTATCCAACCCAGGCATGTCTTGGTAGGACCAGGCAAACACGTCAACATATTCTTTGAGAAGGTCTGTCAACTTACTCTTGATATCAGCATCAAGCAGTGATCCAATGGTCACTTCTTTTTTGTCTTCTTCAGAACCCAAGTTGATCTTTTCTAAAGGCTCTTTGTGAGGCAGAATGGCTCTTTCCTCGTGCTTAAGTAATCGAGAGATCTCGTCCGGGATCTCCTCTTCTTCCTCTTCTTCGGCTTCGAACACAGGAAACTCAAAGTTGGGAGAGGGCATAGGGTTATTGCATTCAATGGGTTTATCAATAGTTAATCTGCACATGTGATTTATATTTATTTCAGAAAATTAATGAATGCAAGAGTGTATGCAGATTTTTTTTGAAAAAGTTTTTTTTTTTTTAATTTATTTTGGTTTTTTAGGATTACCATTTCCAGAAAAAAGCAAAAAATAAAACATATAATGTAGGGAATTCAAAATGACACTTTATTTATGATTCATTTTTGAAACAAAGCCCTAAACACAAACTCATTTGTCTTGGGCAGGACAAAGAGGGAAACTTTTAAAAACAAAGCCCTATACACAAAGTTATTTGGGCGGAACATTTAAAAGCAAAGCCCTATAAAACATCTCTCTGCTTTGGGCAAGGCAGGAGGTCAAAATAACAGCGAGGTGATTACTTTGAGCGGCGAACAACATTTGGAACGTCGACAGCTTTCCAGTAGCAACGAACTCCTCTGTGTATTATGTATTCAGGAAAATTCTCCCCAGAATTATCTTCAGTATTGACATTGACCGCTGGTCGAGCAGGATTTGAAGGTCCTGGTTTATCACCCTTGTTCTTTGTAGAGTTGAAACGGTCTTCTTCTACTTCTTGAAGAGCATAAGACGAGTCACAATCTTCAGAATTTTCAGGATGTGTTTCCCAGTCTTCAGGATGAAGAGACTCATTGTCAGCGACACTTTCTGAGTCAGTTGCGGGACCATCTTCCCCTTCATCTTCAAAAATGGCATTTATGTGATAATAACCATCTTCAGGATTATGAACCTTGGCAGATACATCGAATCCGAAATCTTCAGTAACTTCAGGCTGCTGAGAAAATTGACAGGGCTGATAAGCCTCTTCTGGTTGACTATTATATTCAAAGGAATCTCCCCATCCAGTTGGTTGGATATCCTCAATCGCAATCTTGTAACTTTCAGGTGCAGTATATTTCACCATATAATCAAATTTTCCACTTGGTTGTCCCAAAGTGTCCCAGATTTCTGCAGGAACAGGCTCAGTTTCATTGCCTTTGGATTTCTCTGAAGGAGGATATGGTTCTTCCTGAGATATGTATCCCGAGTCATTGAGATAACATTTCCATTCTTCTTCAGGATCAGGTAGACCTTCTTCGATGCATTCCTCAATAAGGACATTGACCTCTTGAGGAATTGGGTTAAGGAACCCTCCACTATGGAACGTTTCTTTGATCGGACGAAGGGTTTCATCCTTCTTGGTGCAGTTTGAGAATGTTGGTGAACATCCGAGACCTGCTCTAGTTTCATTCTTGGTCGGGATCACAACTTGCCCCCAGCCAGTGGTAGTTCCATCTTTCACTACTTTTACTGCCTCTTTGTAAGAAGAAATTGATGCTTTCTTTTTGGAAGACTCGTCTTCTAAAGAGAGACCTTGGAACTGAGTTCCTTCCACATCATCAGCACCGATGAAAGAGAAATTGGATAAATGACTCACCATCAAGGCTTGTTCCCCACTTATTGTTACCAATTTTCCATTTGTTACAAACTTTAACTTTTGATGGAGCGTAGAAGTCACTGCCCCTGCTTCGTGGATCCATGGTCGTCCTAACAGACAGCTATAAGCAGCTTGAATGTCCATGACCTGGAAGGTGATTTGAAATGTATGTGGACCAATTGTCATGGGAAGGTTGACTTCACCGATAACAGATTTTCGCGATCCATCAAATGCTTTGACAACTACACCACTGAACTTCATAGGCATTCCTTGGTAAGACAAGCGAGCAAGAGTCGTCTTTGGCATCACATTCAAGGAAGATCCGGTGTCTACCAACACATTGGACAAAGAGTCTGACTGACAGTTCATAGAAATGTGCAAAGCAAGATTGTGATTTCTGCCCTCCTCGGGGAGTTCTTCATCACAGAAGCTTAAATTGTTGCAAGCAGTTATGTTGGCTATTATCCCATCAAAGTGATCAACAGTCACATCATGATCTACAAAAGCTTGATCTAAGACTTTCATCAGGGCTTCCCTGTGGGCTTCAGAGTTTAACAGCAATGAAAGTATTGAGATTTTTGAAGGAGTCTGCATGAGCTGATCCACAATCTTGTATTCACTTCTTTTGATAAGCTTCAAAATTTCATCAAAGTCTGGATTGACATTGGTTCCACTGGATTGACCAACATCAATGTTTGTATTACTGACAGGAGTTTCCTCAGGATTCCCCACTGGCGTATTGACAGGATTTTGCCTGGTTGCAGGAGCAACAGGCTGCTTTGGAGGTAGTGGAGTATACACACGTCCACTTCTTGTTACACGACTTACATCAGCGATGTTTACGACAGATGAAAGAGTTGGTAAAGGAACTTCTTGTCCATCTTTTATCATTGTAGCATTGTAGTTGTATGGAACTGCCTTGTCAGAGTCATAAGGAACAGGTCCAGGTAGACAAATGATCAAAGGAGCAATAGGAACCTTCGGCTTGTTGTAAGTAACTTCCATGCGCTCCGGCATGTTGAAATGAGGAACGATGACGTTAACTGTAGGCATTTCCGAGTTGATATCTGAGACTAAAAGCTCATGCGGATAACATCCTATCATGTTAACTTCATTTTCATCCCTATTTCGGTAGATCTGAAGAGTACCATTATCCAACAGAACTTGGAGATCTCTTCTCACAATTGAACATCCGTGAGGATCTACACAACATATGCTACAGGAACCGTATTGATGCTGGCGAAAATTCTGCCCTCGACAGAGAGTGGCATGCATTTGTACCAAATTGGCTCTTGAGTAATTGATATTATAGACCCGGTATGGACCAGGACACCCATATACCATGTTTACAACATGCCCTCCATGATTGGGCAGCGGATTTGCTTGCACATTTGGATTCAAATTTCTGAAAGAGAGAAGATTAGATCTAACCAACCTCTGAACTTCATATTTCAAAGCTATGCAATGCTCAAGATCATGGCCAGGTGCTCCTTGATGATAAGGGCATGAGACCTCAGCTTTGTACCACCATGGGAGTCTCTCAGGTACTGGTGGTGGTGCTTTAGTTTGAATAAGGCCTCTTTCAATCAGTGCAGGGTACAATTCTGTGTAGGTCATCGGAATCGGATCAAACTGTGGAGCTCTTTGCACACGATTCTGATTATTGTTCAGCTGTTGAGCCTGTGGTCGAGGCTGTTGTTGCTGAAACTGTGGGGTAAATCCCGGATTCGGCGCTGTATTAACGACTGGCGCAATAGCAGCAATCTGTCGTTGACGATTGACGTTTCCTCTTGGCTTTCCTTGGGATACCATGTCAACACTTTGTTCTTTCTTCTTTGGGAAACCACTTCCGAACTTTTTGGTTCCACTCGAAGATCCACTTTCTTTAGTCAGACGTCCGGTTCGGACTCCTTCTTCTAGACGCATCCCCATGTTTACCATTTCGGTGAAATCACTTGGAGCACTAGCAATCATGCGTTCATAATAAAACGGACTGAGAGTATTCAAGAAGATCTTTGTCATTTCTTTTTCTTTTAACGGTGGATTAATCTGAGCAGCAGTTTCTCTCCATCGTTGGGCATACTCTTTGAAAGCTTCATGATCTTTCTGAGCCATGGACCGAAGCTGATCTCTGTCTGGAGCCATATCCGAGTTATACTTGTATTGTCGGACAAAGGCCTCACCTAGGTCATTGAAAGTCCGAATATTGGTGCTATCCAAACCTGTGTACCACTTCAGTGCGGCACCAGTCAAACTGTCTTGAAAGTAATGGATAAGCAACTGATGATTATCTGCATAAGTAGACATCTTTCTGGCATACATCACAAGATGGCTTTGTGGACAAGAACTTCCTTTGTACTTCTCAAAGTCTGGGACCTTGAATTTAGCTGGTATTTGTACACTGGGAACCAAACATAGCTCCTGGGCATTCTTTCCAAACAAATCTTTTCCACGGATAGCTTTAACTTCCAGTTGAATCTTGTTAAACTGCTCTTGGAGATCTCCCACAAGATTACGCTGATTTGTGCTATCACCCTGATCATGATAAATCTCATTGCCATCATAAGGAACAGTGTGAACCGTAGGGGTCGGAACTGTCATAGTGGGTTGAGAAAGTGCCATAGTGACTTGAGAAAAAGTTACCCCCTGATTTGGAGTAAATGCTGAACCTTGCGCAGCAGGCGCTTCAGTTGTAGCTGTTTGAACCCCAGAGAAATTATGGCGGAAACCTGTACCAAAGCTGAAAGGCGGGCCCCAACCTTCTGGCATGGAGAAAGATGGAATACCGAATGCAACTGTAGAAACTGGAGTAGTGACTTCAGATGTTACCGCTGCTTGACTGTTGGGTGGCGGCGGCTGATTCTGTGCGGCCATTAAAGAGTCAACCAGAGTAGTGAGACTTTCCAACTTTTCCTGAAGGGTGGTCACTGTACCACGGAGCTCAATATTCTCTTGTTCAGAGTGTTCCATTACTCTTCTTCTGTTCGAACGAGTATTGTATCTGTGATCTGATTGCGAGCGCGGTCGAGAAACTTTGAGACGCGACAGCTTGACGATCTAATGGAGAAAGATCCAAAAGATGAGACTCTATACAACAGACTCGATATGCAGAATGATGTATGCAAAAAGAAATTTATGATTTTTCCAAACATTTTTAAGATTATTTCCTTGCAAACATTGGAACATAAACAAATCTTTTATTCATTCATTTTTTATTACAATAATGGGAAATGTTACAACATTGGAGCGTAGCTCCTTACAAAAGCAAATGATAAATGAAAATCTAAACAAATCCTAAACATCTTCATCAGATGAAGAACCAAATGCATTGTGCAGCTTGAGCTTCATGATTTCTTTCCCATAGTAAGCTTTCAACTCGGCCTTTTCAGCTCTCAGTTTGTCGACAACATTCTTCCAATCATCAGGAGTCGGAGCGTTGCTTGTCGAGGCTTCAAGATTCTTCTTGCTTTCTTTGATGTATCTTCTGATTGCGGCATCTTTCCGACGAATCTTCTCATCTTTGCTCATGAGCCATCCATCTTGATAATAGAGAGTTTCTTCGTGATCTTTCACTCTTTTCCTCAACTTTCTATTTTCCTCATCAGTTTTACGAAACTTTTCTTCCCAAGCGTCTTTTTCTAACCTCATCTTGGCTAAAATCTCTTGGTATTCTTCCGCAGTGTCAATGGGAATGTTGGGTAGTTGAGACACCACAGGGAACATGGGTTTTTCATAATCATAAGGCATTTGAAACTCCTTTGCTCTTTTCTTTACCCAGCAGGTATAGGCGTTTGTAGCAATGCAGTTTCTTTCCCCACCTTTTTCTTTTCTTCGGACGTCGTACCAAGCTCTCACCATTCTTGTCTTCAACCTTTGAGGATCTTCCCCTTCTCGGTAAAAGTAGCATTCCACTGCGAGACCAATTGGTTTAACTGAATTTGCATACCCGAGTTGTCGTCGGGCTAGGACCGGATTGTAGTTAATTCCTCCTTGTGTGCCAATGAGAGGTACGTTGGCGAACTCCCCACAACTATCAATGGTTTCTGTACCACAGCGAGCCAAGGTATACCAATGAATATCATTATTAGCAAGAGACATAAGTCTTCGAGGCCAACGTAAGCCTTCTCGGTTTTCCGTGAAAATAGGGGACTTAGGTAAGTGTGAAACAATCCATTTGTACAAAAGAGGTGCACAACATACAATGATTCCACCGCCTTGGCGATTCCTATGATGGATAGAGAAATACGTGTCACCAAGCAAAGTCGGAACAGGATTTCCAATCAGAAAGATCTTTATGGCATTGATATCAACAAAGTCGTTGACGTTGGGAAACAGAACCAACCCATAAATGAGCAAGGCTAATACAGCTTCAAAAGCTATCATGCTACCAGTGTCAATGAAATCAAAGGCTTTCTTTATTAGAAACTGCGAAGTCAAACCCGGAAAGTTTCCCTTGGTAGTCCAATTACTTTCTATTTCAGATTTCTTCAAGTGGATACTTGCTGCAATGGCTGGTGACTTAGGAATGGCTTCCAAACCATTGAAAGGTATTTTGTCAGACACAGGAATACCCAAAAGATCGGCGTATTCTTCCAAGGTTGGTACCAACTGATAGTCTGGAAAGGTAAAACACCGGTAGACGGGATCATAAAACTGAACCAGAGTTTTGAGAAGTCCTTCATCAACATGAGTGTTCAAGATAGGCAAAAGCTTTCCATGGCTTTTCCTAAAATCAGAAGGATTTTGTACAGAAGATGCTAACTCTTTCAGCCTTTCCACATTAGGCATTTTGAAATCATACTTTTTGGTATGCCTTTTTACCCACTCCATAACTTAATCCTATAATGTTTGCAAAGAAAATTCTCTAAATTTTTTTGGAAAAATCATGTTTTTATGGAAAAAGATGGGTTTTTTAATGAATGTATGAATGCATGGATGCGTGGATGCCACATATTCAAACATGGTAAAGCAAACATGGTAGTTCAAACATGGTAACGCAAACATGGTACTACAAACATGGTAATTCAAACATAGTACACATAGGTTTAAAGGTCCAGCGTCACGAGCATGAGGTCAGAGAACCAAACATGGGATAGTACTAGGGTTTATCACCTGCAAAACATGTTCTACTGATACGTCAGAGTCTACATTCTTCTTTCGGATATTACCGGCTTGCACAACTGAACTTGTGAGCTAGAAATATTCTCAAGAAAAACTCGTCTGAGTGTGGTTCTCCGCATGACAACTATCCAAGTCTTCACCTGGATCGTTTCTGCACCACGTCCTAATAAGGCCAGGATGGGTTGGGGTTCTACAGCCAACTCAGCTTCTACAGTTCAATGAAAGCAATAATGTCTTCGCAACTGAACTTGCTAAACATATACTACCAACAAGGAACCTCCACTGAGCGGAAGGATTCTCATGCTGACTTTTTAAGGACTGAACTCCTTGTATGCCATACATGACTATACCCTCCACCTAATTCTTATGTGTACTTAATCCGGGTTAGGATTTGTCCATAATGTATCACTTGTAACAGAATCACACAAGTAACAGAACCAAGGAACCACACATGTAACAAGAATAAAATAAAACATAACAAATAGAAATAACCCTTTCTTTGGAAACAATAAAAAGATGAGTCCCCAGTGAAGTCGCCATTTTTCTGTCGCGGGCGAAAAACCGTTTTTTTGTTCCTCTTTTTTGTGGATGAGACACCTGATGCCTTCTTTGGGCTCGAGTGCTCAAAAAAAATGATTTTTCTTTGTTTCGACCAAACTTTTTATTATTTCCAAAGGAGGAAAAGGAAAAAAGCTGCAATAACCTAAAAGTGGGGGGAGAGATCTTTGGGTAAGAGGGTTGGTTATACGAAGGGAAGGTATTAGCACCCAACGTATCTATAGTACTCTATAGGTTTCTTTGTTATGTTTTATTCCATTCTTGTTGTGGTGAAGGTTTTTGTGAGAAAGAGGTGGGACCTAAGGTGTTTGTTTGATTATGCTCGCAAAGATCATCGCGATCCTCTGCATACATATCCCCTAGAGGGAATCAGAGCATCTGTAGCTCGGGGTCTACGGGTGCTAAGGTTTGAATGGTTTTTTTTGTTTTGTTTTGCTCGCCAAGGATCGACCTTGTGCCTACGTATTCTCAAAGGGATGTTGAGAAAGTCAGAGCAATCGTAGTTCCCACTTATGCTAGTGGAAGCAAAGAAAAATAGACAAATGTCGTCTAAATGCTAGATGTATCTAATCTATATCATCACATACATCTGTTTGATTTTGTTTGAAAATCTTTTCATTATAAGCCCGGGGCCATGCCACTTAGGGTGCTTAGAATGATAAAGATGTTTTTGTTTGTTTAACCAGCCTTGTGGCAAAAGTTTTAATGAAGTCAGCCTTGTGACAAAAACTTTGATTAATCAGCCAGCCTTGTGGCAAAAGTTTCAATGAAGTCAGCCTTGTGACAAAAACTTTGATTAATCATCCAGTACGGTGGTAAAACAGTTTGATTGATTAGCCAGCCTTGTGGCAAAAAAGTTTGATTGATTGATTGATTGATTGTTTGTGATGATATAAAAGAGATACTCCTAGCATAGAGATGAAAAATGTCTAATCTCCTAGGGTATTTGTTTTGGATATTGGGGATGCTTATAAGAAGCCCGTGGGTCCTTGTACGAAGCCCAAGAGGAGGCTATCCGAGGGTCCTTGCATTGTAAGCCCAAGAGGAGGCTATGGGAGGGACAATCCAGGGTCCTTGCATTGTAAGCCCAAGAGGAGGCTATGGGAGGGTCACTCGTTTGTACAAAGCCCAAGGGGAGGCATGGTATAGTTGGTTTGAGCTCTTAGAGCGATTTCACCGGGAAACCATACTCTATGTCCTAACCTAAACTAGTGGAGATTCTTTGCACGAAGCCCAATAGGAGGCTATGGGGAACCTAGTGTTGTACTAAGTTGAACAAGCATATAACACAATCACAAGTATGAACAAGTACGAACAAATATGAACAAGTACATGAACAAATATGAACAGTTATACATATATGACAAAGTGTGTGTATATAATGGAGTTTATGAAGGAAATATACCTGTAAGCATGATCCATTTGTATACACAGGGCTCGGGACTCACACTCGGGGAGAGGTCCATTTGAATTTATTCAAAGCTATGTAAACAGGTATTTACAAAAGGGCTTGGGACTTATACCTACATGGAGGCCCATGGTATATTTTTTGGGAAGATTTAAAGAAACCTTCGTTTTTGGTTTGTTATTCAAAGTTAAAAATCAGATTGATCGAGATATGTACAAAAAGGCGTACAATGAAATACCTAATTTCATGTACTGGAATGGGTATGTACAAAAGGGGCTTGGGACTTATACCTACGTGGAGGCCCGTGTTTTATTTACAAAACATGGTTGATCGTTTTATTTACAGTCGCGTTGTTTGAAAAACGGTTTGAAAGTTTGTTCTGAAAGAAAGTTTATTTGTTTTGAAACAGTTTTCTGTACAAAGAAAAACTGTAAAAGGAAAAAAGAGTGGGTCTTATACTCTCTAATATTCGAGAGGCCCCTGTTTTATTTTCATAAAACAGGGTGGATGGTTTTGAAAAAAATATGTGAGATTTATTGTTTTAAAAACTGTTTGGAAGTAATTTGGAAAAAGTTTTCTGTTAAAACAAAAACTGTACAAAGAAAGACGAAAGGGACTTATACTCTCTAATATTCGAGAGGCCCCACTTCGTCTTGAAAATCAATTGATCAATTAAAAGGATTTAATCAAAAAGAAGTGGTTTATCGTTTTTGAAAAGAATTGTGATCGCTCGTTTTAAAACGATTTGAATTTGAAAGAAATCAACTTAATTAAGTTTAAAACAAGTTTTAATGCTTAATTAAGACCTAAGTGATTAGGGTTTGATCACAAAATATTTACAAGTGATTAGGTTTGAAAATTAAAATGAAAAAACAATATTTAAAGTATTTAAAAAAACACTTAAAATGTATCATTTTAAACCTAATTAAAAACATATTAAATAAATCTTTTTTTGTGATTTTTTTTTGATATTGTCAAAATATGTCTATTAAATAAGAAGTGTTTAAAAAATGAAGAAAAAATAAGTTATTTTGATGGGTTAAATTAATTGATGAAGTTGTGAAGAAAATGAAAGAAAATAGTGTTTAAAAAAGAGGTTTTGTCTTCACTAGGGCTTGAACCCACGCCCTGAGGTTCACTACTCAAAACAACAACCAACTGAGTTGCGCGTGCAGCTTGTTTATGATACGCTTCCATTCAATTATATTTTCAAACAAATATTTGAAATTTCCAAACCAAAAACGCGCCAAGAACACAACCCTAACTGAATTTTGAATTTCATCAAATCTGTGTTGTTTTGATCAGGTAAAGGGTCTATTCCACTTGGTTTTTCACGACGAACATGATGATGACCTTTAATTTCATTTATTTTTACTCTAAGGCTATCAATTTTCTGATGAACACGAAGAACCCTAGAACTGAAATTCAATGTGAAATCGTGTATGATCATGTTATGATGCAATTGATTGAGGGTTAATGATCCTCATAGGTGCAGAAACAAGATGGTAACTCAGTTTTTCATTTATGATGCATGTATGATAGAGTTTGAAGTTCATGAGCACTTACCTCAAAAATGGCTAAGCTGGAGATTGAATTTTGCAAAGGAGGTGTTACAGAAGTTGTTTGATGATCTGGATAGCTTCAATGGACCTTATGGAAGGTGTCTGGATGCTTGGAGTGGACTGAATTCATCTGAGCATAGCCATGGTACCTGACCTGCATAAGCTTCAAGAGTGAATCGAATTTGAAGATGGAGGTGTTTCAGGTCATGGATGATGATTGGTATAGCTCATATATGATATATGGAATGTGTTTGAAGCATTAGTTTGGACAGAAATGAGCTTGTGTGGATTTTGGCATGATAAGGCTCATTTGATGTTCATATGGAGGTTGAAAAGTGAATATGAGTTTTGGGGTGATTTGGGGTGTGTGAGTGGTTCAAACACATCCCATATGATGTTTATGAGTTGTTAGAACCATCACTTTGGCCATAACTTCAATGATTTGGAGGTTGAGTTTTCTACCTCTTTGAAAACTATGAAACTTGCAATTCAAGAAAGAAGAGAGAAAACCTATAATTGTGAGGTTTTGGTGTGAATTGAAGAGTGATTTGAACCTCTATTTATAGGCCAAGGATTCTGAATGAAGAGCTCTTGCAAGTTGCTTCAAGAATGATGATTTGGCTTAAGAGATAAAATGGAATCTTTCACATTAAATGCAAATGGTTAAAGTAACTAAACCATGGTTATTTTGGCCAAGCTTCTTATCTCTTTCCTATCTGATCTTAAACCAGAAAATATCTCTCAATCATTGCTTTGGTGTGTCATCACTTGAATTATAGGTCATGTAGTCTTGAAACTTAGTGAAAAATGGTGAAAATTCAAGTGAAAATGATCACTAAATGCATAATTCAAAACCATAGCTACACTCCATATTTTTTCATGCTCTTGGACATTTTGGAAATCTCATGTTACACACTTCAAAACCCTAGTTGAAAGTTTCTTCAAGACCTTTAAGGAAATGGGTGAAAAAGATCCATGAACTTTGAAGAAAATGAGATTTTAAGTGAAGTTTTCAAAAAGTACCAACTTTGAAGCACCATATCTTTTAAATGGTTGATCTTATGGAAAAAATTTATATGTGTCAAAGTTGTTTATTGGATCAAAATCTACAACTTTCATGTTGGGAGTTTTTTTCAGTTTGTAGGTGAAATTGTGAGAAATTCCCTTCCAAAGTTTGGAAAAAACCATTGAAAAACACTTAGAAATTTTTCTAAGTATGAAAAGTCAAACTTTTGACTTTTGATTCTTGATTGATTTTCTTGATTTTTCTTGATCAAATGACTTCATATATCATATATTGATGATTCAAAACTTCAAAAGTCATGGTTGACCAAAATTCCCCAAAAGTCAATGGTGATCTTGTTGAGTTGACTTTTTCAGACGAATCGCGTTTCTGGAGATTTCAAATGAAACAGGCTATCCTCACCATATCAATGGTATGAATGGATCATATTGAAGCATTAGAGGATATTGAGCCATGGTTTGAGTTGTGACACCATGTCCTGATTAAAAAGTCAGTTATTCAGTGAATTAGGTCAAAAACCCTAATTGTCGACCTGATGAAATTGATGACTGTAGGTCTTGAATTGAGATGCAATTTTCATGGGATATTGTCATAGGGATTATTTGAGGATGATTGACTTCCTGGGGATTTTTAGGGTTTCCCAAATGTGATCCCTGATTTTGGTCCCTGATAGTTCAAAACCCTAATCTGAGGATTTGTCTGATCAATCTTTGTGTAGGAGATGTTCTGAGCCAATGGATTAGGTCAAAGTGATGTACTTGGGGTCTTGAGGTCATGTCCCAAGCCATTAGGTCAAATTCTGAGCAAAAGTCAGGAGTATGCTGTCTTCAGTCAAAACCCTAATTCAGTCGATTCAAAGCTGTTGAGTTTGTTGAAGTGAATCTCTGAGGACCAAATGTTGATTGTTGATGAAGATAGTTCTTTTGAGATGAAGGGAGAACAAAACCCTAATTGATTGTTACTTGTACTGATGAGTGATTTCCTGATTAAATCCTGCTGAGTCACAAGTAACAAACACAAGCTATGCAGTTTGTTAGAGATGCAAATGATGCATATGCAGATGATATGAGGTGGTATCTTAGGTCAAAAATTGGGGTATGACAATAATGCAGTGCTGAGGGTAGATAAATGAATCACAAATTGGACAATGAGACAAATGGATATATGGATGGTTGCTATTTGGGCCACAGATTAACTCATGCATGGGCCCGTCCATTTTTACTGATCTCACACCCTAGTTGCTAATGCTCACGTATTCGTTTGTTTGGGCCTCAGCGCCTCTGCTATTCGCACCCATTGAATTAGGCCCAATGCGCCTCTAACTAGATCCTAGTTCATTTTAATTTTCTGTTACACCCCCTGGCCTGTTTGCATATTAATTTTGTTTTAATTTTGTTTTCTTTTAATTTCTACCTCATGAATCATTTTTAGTTCAAACAAGAATGTATAAAAAAATACTTTTAGATATTTTAGGATGTATAGATATTTGTCAATTTTTTTGTGATATTTTTTTAAATTCTTTTGACACTTTTAATAAATCATTTCTTTTGTCATATATTTGAATTTTCTTTGTCTTGGTCCTTCTTTGTAAATAATTTTGTAAATAGGCTTAGGAGTTGATTTTAGGCTTGATTTCTTGTATGAATGTAGTTAATACACATGTGATGGTACATGTAAATTTCCATGTCCTAATTATATTATTTTGAATAGTTTTAATCTTTTAACTCATTTCATGTGTATAATTTAAATAAACTTGTGTAGTGTCGTGGTTAGTATTTTGTTTCATTTATGCAATGTGCCTTGATTCAACATTAGATTTAGATTCCTTGTACATGACTATTAGGTTAGAAGTCTTAGGCTAGTTCCCCTATCATTTCCTTTCCTTTTACAACATTAAAACACTTAACAAATATTCAAACTAATTCCCTCTAAAAAGTACCAAGAAAATACCATAAAACATTAATAAAGGTTGAAAGTAATAAAAAGGAAATGAAAGCTCTCGTCTCCCTTGCTTTAGGGAATCACTTGAGTGGAAGTTCCCAATCATAAAAAACACCAACCAAAGACTAACTCGAGTCTCCCTTGCTTAAGTGTTCCACTTGAAACACTCAAACTCTCTCTTCTCTCTTGCATCCTAGGCATTCTTAAGGGCAATGTTATTTCCGCTCGAACGCATCGTTGGCCGTCCCCTTATGCAAGAGCGCGAACGTTAACTCCGCTCAACTAAAAAACACAAAAACAAACAGAAACATGTGAGCCGAGCTACAGTAACTCGGATTCCTCAAAAAGGATACGTAGACAGCGGGGTAGGGCCCGTGCGAGTACAATTCTTTATTTTTCCTACATTTTGCATGCATTTTTAGTTCATATTAGGCGTAGATTTAGTACACACCCTTTAGATAGAAACAAACATAGGTGGATACCATCGAGTACGATGGGCGCGAGGGGTGCTAGTACCTTCCCCTTTCGTAACCGACTCTTGTACCTAGTTCTCTGGTCGAAAGACCTTGTTCTTATTCGTTTTAGGTTTGCTGGTGTTCCTTCCCTTATGGGATAAATATGTTAGTGGCGACTCTAGCCATTTTTCGCGAGCGTGCCACAGTCATGCAAAAAAATCTTTGAAGTAAAGGCATAAAAAGTTGTTTTTCAAAAAGTTGTTAGAACTTCTTTAAGTCGGGTCTTTGTGCAACCGTTTTTTTACAAATCTGGTTTTAAACCAGTTATTTTTAAAATCTAGTTTTAAACTGGTTATTTATAAATTTGGATAAAAACTATTTTTTGTTTAAAATCTAGGTTATTTTAAAAATCGGTTTTAATTTATTTAAAAACCGATTATTTTTTAAAATTGTTTTTTAAGCCTAAATTTTAACGACAAAAAAAATCTTATTTTTAAAATCGTTCTATTAATCATGATATTTTCAATTATGACATACTTTGGCGATATTTTGGTCAAGAATTTCTTGTTGTGCTTCATTTATCGGGGATACAAGTTTCAAATAATTAAATCGTATAGAAAAATGGATAGAAAATGATCATGGTAACAAAAAGAATCCTCAACATTAAGATTATAACTTTTTTTAATTACAATCATTGCTAGATAAGATGTAATGTCACTTTGGTGATCAAGCTTAATACATCATCTGGAATTTTGATTTAAAGTAAAGGCCAATAATTATGTTTCACTATTTTATTCGAAGCTATTTAATATCCTCACAGGCTTGATGCATGATCTGAGTAATCTAGTCAGTCTTTCCAATGCATATACATCCAAGTCTGTACAAAACACACAAAATAAATGTCACATTTGCAGCAGCAACAACAAAATTATTGCAAAATGATAAAGGGTTAAGTTACTAATTGTTTTCACATTCATTCTGTTTGAGTGAATTGCAGAAAAGCAAAGACATATAATTTTATAAAACTAAGAATATATTGTTTAGTGAAGATAGAAGAAATGTAAGAGAGGGGAAAAAAAATAAAGAAACAGTAAAATAGATTTCCATTTATTTAAAAGCAATAAGTATATGAGTCATATATGATTCATATATATAGAATTACCAGAGTCGTGAATCTATCTTAACCAAATATGGAAATGTCATATAGTGTTTTTTGTTGTGTGTGTACTTTAGATAGGGGTATGGCCCTTAGCAATTCATCTTCTTCAAGATCCATAGGATCATAATGTGGCATAACAGGCTTGGGGTCCATAAGGCCAAAACTATGAAACATATTGCTAATGGCTGTGAAGAATGGGGATTCTTCCGGGTACTTTAACCATTGCACCTAAGTTATAGCATATCCTTACAAATAGTGACAACTAATATGAGTATAATATCTTTTTAAAACATGAATGGATTTAGCTTCTTTATTTAAGTTTAATTTTTTGCTATACAGTTGATCAATCATGGCATGTCTGAGGAACTTCTTGAAAGAGTGAAGAATGTTGCCACTGAGTTTTGAAAGGTGGAACGAGAGGAGAATTTCAAGAACTCTGCAACAATTAAGCTTTTGCATGATATAGCTGAAAATAAAAGCAGTGAAAATTTGGAGAATGTGGATTGCGGGGATGTTATCACTCTACTCGATGATAATGAATGGCCAGAAAATACACCAAGTTTCAGATACAAACCAAATCAATAGTTTTTTCCTTGTAAAAGCTAGTCATCCTAGTAAAAGCTAGTTTTTTCCCTCTCTTACATTTCTTCTATCTTCACTAAACAATATAATATTAGTTTTATAAAATAATATGTCTTTGCTTTTTTGCATTTCAGTGAAACAGTATCATGCATCTTTATTCACTCAAGCAGTATCACATAACAAACATAACAAACTATGTAGCCATGAATTAGAAAACAAATTAATTTTACCATGATTATTGACTAACAAATGTTTTGTAGTATATCACATTCATTCTGTTTACAAGGACAATAAATCATTCTTAACTAATTGCAACAAGATTCAGCATTAAATCATATTAAATTCTATACTGTTATTAATCTTCATCGAAAACAATGGAAGCTGGACAAATACTACCTCCTTTTGTAGAAGCTATTTCTAAAAGAAAAAAAAAAAGAAACGAGAATTATAACTTATTATTAATCAAGTTTTAATCTAATAAATGCTTACTTATTTTAAAATATGTATAATTATTTTACCTTCCTTTAATTTCTCAAGATCCTTGTAATTCTCAACTAAAAGGGAATTAATGATTGAGGATTTACGCGCTGCTTTAAGGCAGTTGTAAATACAAATAAGGACTTCCATTGTTTAAGGAGCGAGGCAACTGCGATATTCATCCATCACCCGTCCTCCAAGACTAAACATAGACTCGGATGCTATAGTGGAGATAGATATGGCAAACAAGTCTTTTGCCATCTTTGAAAGGACTGGAAGGCGATTAGAATTTTCCCTCCACCATTTTAAAATATCAAAGTCAATGGTAAACTGACTCTCTATAGATTCTTCCATATACTCTTCAAAATCATTCTTATCTGCATAGGAAGATTTAGTGCACTGTAAAATATGATTGTAACTATAAAGGTCTTCCTTACCACCTGAATCAAATCAATTCAATTGTGAATCACTTTGGGACTCATGCCTCACATGACTATACCCCATGAATAGTTCATTCAAGCGAGTATCCAACAAATCTCTTATCTTTTTTGCCTTTAATGAATCAAAATTCTGATTGATCAACCAAGTGACAAATTTTATCAACAACAACATATTTATCTTCTCAGTTTTTCCCCAATACTTGTCATTTTTTTTTCATCTTGAAAGCCATTCCCTTTATGAATGATTCTTCATAAATACACATGTTATTTATCTTTGCCCCTATAGCAAATACCTCTAACATATACATATTAGAAGCCACATAGGAGGAACCTGATATCTGAAGTGTACAATCATAAAAGATTTTCAAAATTGGAAGAATCAACTGTGCTTCAGTCCATTCTAAACTTGTGGGTACACCATTTCCCTTTTGAACTAGCTCTTGAGTGTACATGGGTTCATGAATTTCAAGTACTTCAAAATCTTTTTGATGTTTCAAAGCCGATTCTAACATAAGATAAATTTAATTCCTATTTGTTTCTACATCAAGGCACACAAGACCTTTGTACTTGGTGTTTGACAGTTTTATACATTCTTTGAATTTTGCAAACCTTTGAACAGAAGACTTAGCATATTTGAATGAACCTCAGATCCTCAAAATTGACTTGTCAAGATATTTGAACCCTACCTAAACAATGAGGTTTAAGATATGAGCACAACATCTCATATGTATGTACTCTCTATTCAATACTAAATGGTTACATGATAATAGCTTCTTTGTTAATTGTTTAATTGCAAGATCATTTGAGGCTGCATTATCTAGTGTGACAGTCAAGATTTGATTAAGTCCCCAGTCAGTCAAACACGCATCAGTAGTGTTTGTTATAATATCTTCCGAGTAGCATGTGACTTGGACAAAACTTAGAACCTTATTTTGCAAGGTTCAGTTATTGTCAATGAAGTGGGAAGTGATACACATATATGTGAGATTTTTAATAGACGTCCATGTATTGGAAGTGAGACAAACTCTTTGACAATGCAGGGCTAGAAAGTTTTTTAATTTTTCCTTTTTTACATCCCATAACAACAAAGTATCACGTGCAAGTGTAGTACGTGATATAAGATTGAATTTTAGGTTTAAGCCACTTACAAAATCATGGAATTTTGGATGCTCCACTTTTGAGAAAGGTAACTCCCAAGCTATAAACAATTTGACGAGCAAATACCGCAATCTCTCTTGATCAAACCTAGGAACTGAAGGGGAAGAAATATCATGGCCTTCACCATTCATTGAGGGCGTAGGTGCTCTTAATCTCTTGTTTAAATCATTATTTGGATTACTCTTGCAAGCCTTAGAATATGCTGCCACCAAACTCGTTCCATTATACTTGAGCTTCTTATCACAATAGCTGCATATAACTATTTTTCCGAGTTAGGATCTAGCTTGAAGTCATTCTAAACATCATATCGATTTTTCGATATGTACTTTCGGGTGGTAACATAATAGCAGTGTTTTGGACAACTAGTGAAGGAGTAGCAAAAAAATTTGTTGGCTCAGATTCACCATCCATTTTGATATAAACTGCAAAATAAAACACAACACACAATAATAAGCTTTTGACTTTATCAACTTAAAAAAGTAAAATATCTCACAGTTTTGATGTTGTTTTATATTATGAAACAAAACACTATTTAACATAGAACATGTATTTCTCAATAAGCTAGATGGAGAGAATAAAATAGCATCTAGAACAACATAAGTGATATGTGGTACAAGAGTGGGTACCCTATTACATCTATCTTTAACCACTCCCAGTTCATAACGTGCAATATGCAAAACAAAGAACATGTTCTTGTCTCTTGGGTTAGAAAACAATACTCTACAAATATTCATGACCAGTTTGTTTATACTTTATAATAAAAGGGGAAAAGGTGTTCCTTAAGTATCTAATTGAGCTTGTAATAATGTCATATTGCACCTCACAAAACTAAATTATAAGATATAACAAATAGATGTAGCACAAATTATTTGGTAAAAATAGGTCATTTCGGTAACACTGTAAATTGTTTGTTCTTTGTTTTAAGTAGTTCCTTCATGTTTTGTTAATTTAATTGTTAGTGGTAATTTTTAGTAGAATAGTTATTTTTGATCACTTTGTTGGTAGTTATTGGTTATTTCAGGTGGAAGGAAGAATCGCCGAAAAAATGGGACGAGAATAGAAGAAAACAAAGCCAATATTGCAAGGAAAGAAGCTGACACGGGCGCCAGTGTCGTGGGACACGGCCGTGTCAGCTGACACATGAAAAAGAGCCTTTTTAAGAGAAAACAGAGGCTGACACGGGCGCCAGTGTCGTGGGACACGGCCGTGTCAGCTGATGCGGTCAGAATTTGTTTTTTTTAGCTGTTTCATTATTTCAAGTCTCATTAAGGGCGTTCTCGACTTTTTACATGAACGGAATGTAACCTAACACTACTTAGACCTAGTTTGAGAGTTTTTTGAATTATCTTGGATCATATTGAATAATTTTACAGTGAAGAAGAGAAGCTAACAAGGGTTTCGGAGAACGGAGATTTTCAACGGCAATCGCAATTGAAGATCAAAGCCTTCCCTAATTTTTGTAATGTCTATTATCTTTATTTTTAATTCTTCGAATATTACTATGAGTAGCTAAACCCCCCATTGCTAGGGGGTGTCCCTGAATTGCCATTGTTATGAACCGTATTTTCATCAATTTATGTTATTGAAGTTTTGTGAGTTTATTTTTATTGTGCAAAAATCTTAATGCCTTTTCTATCGGACAAATAGTTTTCGGATTCACGGTTGAGATTTAGGTCGGACAAACCAACTCAACGCAATTTGCACAATAATACTTCGGTGAAATTGCTTAGGAATGAGGATTTAACCGTAGTAACCGTTTAATTCTTGATAATTATTATTATAGCGCTTGTTGTTATCTTTAATAGCTAAGGAATTAGGATTAAAGATAAACACCAAAGGTTTTCCATTAAGGAATTAAGGAAAACAACTCTTGAGATTCGGTAGTAGCTCACTATAACTATATTTCATAAATTGGGTAATCAAGTTCATTGCGAGACAATTTAAACACCTAACCTAGCATGCTTTCTCATATTGTTAAGAACCGTTATTTTACTTTTGCTTTAATTAGTTATAGTTTATATAATTTCTCTACAAACCAACAAACCCCATGACATTTTGTTCAATTGAATAATTATAAAACTTGTATTTCCTACGCAGTCCGCGAGTTCGATACTGGGTATAAACCTCTACTTAAAACTACATCGGTGAAAAATAGTACACTTGCTAATTTTTCGATCAGTCACCCCCGGCGAAATTCCCAGAATGGTCCTATATTTCGGAAATGCATCTCCGAAATCATTTTTTTTCTGAAAAAAAGTTGATTTCGGAAGTGCACTTCCGAAAACACAAAAAAAAGGTGTTTTCGGAGATGTATCTTCGAAAACACAAAAAAAGGTGTTTTCAGAGATGCATTTCCGAAATCACCTTTTTTTTGCGGGGAGGGGGTATCTTCGGAGATGCATATCCGAAATATTCCAATTTTTGGTCTTGGAATGTTTCGGATATTGAAAAAAATTCAATAATTACTAAAAAATTAAAATAAAGGAGAATCAATACAATTAATAGTATAATTAATTGTATTAATTAAAAGATATTATTAAATATATATCATTATCATTAAAATATAATAATAATTATTAACATCTTTTTTTAAATTAAAATATTTTGTAGTTATTATTTATAATTAAATTTTTTCAACGATTTTTTATGCACCATTACTTTATTTACAAACAAATTATTTGATACTTTTTTAATTGAATAGAATAGAATTTAATTTTAATAAAATTAAAAAAAACAGTGAGAATATTTTAAAAAAATTAAAAGAAACTTTTTACTTTAATCTTTATTAATTTATTTTTTAACTATTATTAACTATTTAAAAAGTAAATAGTTGAATTATTAAATAAATTATTTATAAAATTTTAACTATTTAACTAAATTATTGAGATTATCTAAAAGTTATTAGATTAATTATAAAATAGCTAAATTATAAATATAAATAGTTTAATAGTTAATTACAAAATATAATTTTAACTTTAATTAAAATTTATTGCATTAATTATAAAATATCTAAAAGTAATAAAATTTATGAAAAAATACAATTAAAATTTTAATTTTAACAATTAAAACTTAACTCAAATTTATAAATAAATTAATAAAATTTAAAAATTAAATAGGAAAATTATTAAACTAATAATAATTTAAATTTGGTTTGATGAAATGTCATAAAAAATTCATTTGAAATACACAAGTGCACCACGTGAAACTTTGCAAAATTATAGTAGCAAATAATTTAGAGGAATCAAAATTTATAATTTTTTTAATATACTAAAAATAATAGTTAATAGATTCAAAAGAATAAAGAAACAAAGTATCAAAATTAAAAAAAATTATTAATTGATAGAAATAAAATGAACTGAATATGGCAGTTTTTGGGTCATTCTAATATAATAAATTCATTCTAATTTTGTGTATCATTATTAATTCAATATAAAAATTTTCCAAAATTATTAACATATCTTTTTTTATTCTAAAAGGAATGTACTTATTCCATTTATAAGATGTTTTATTTGATCGGTCCAAAATTTGAAATGGTTGTTTCCTATAATTAAAATCGATATATTTGTCTTTATTAACTAATAAATAGTATAAATCTTTGAAGATCTTAATTTTAAACCACCATTTCAAAATAATTCTATACTTCAAAACTTCTGCGTTTTTTGAGAAGTGTACTTCCTAAATCTCAAAAAATGGGATTTCGGAAATGTATTTCCGAATTCTGAAAAAAATTTTAAAAAAAACTATTTCGGAAATGCATTTCCAAAGTAAGAGTATTTAGGGGTTTTCGCTGGGGTCAGCCTCATAGAGAGGTGAAGAAAGAAATTCTCTAACAGAAACTCACTTTTTTTCTTTCACTAAAATAAGTGTATATTTCATATAAAGTCAATTGGATGAAAAAACACAAATAAAGTCCATTAGCTAGATTCACGGAACAAATGTTATAAAATGTGAAATGATTAACAACACAGAATAGTGTAACCCATGAAGTGGATAGAAGAATTTACTTACAATAGAGAGAATTTGTAGTGGAATTTGGGATTAGGGTTTGTCACAAATTTGAGCGAAACATTGAAGCTGTGGTGGAAAAAAATGATAGAAGATAAGTTTTGATTAAGAAAAAGGGATGGGTTCTGATTATGGGAAATGGATATGGTTTTAGATTTGGGCATTATATTTAAATATTTTGTACACCCCTATTCGAAGAAAAAAAATGATTTATAAATATATAGTATTTTGACTCAATTCCTTTTTTTTCTTTCTCAAAAGCTACTTCTAAGTTTTTTTCTTCAATTTTTCTTAACATATTTCATAAGAAATCTAGGATTCAATAAAAAGTTAAGCATCATATATGACTGACAGCGATACATTATAATAGTGTTTTATTTGTTAGAGAATCACTCAATTTTTAAGTCACTTGTGTTTATCGGAAGTTTGGAAGGAAAGAGAGGTGTGTTTTAAAAAATATATAATTAAGTGAAAAAAATAGAAGGATTTCAATGGAGAAAGTTTTTATAAATTTATATTAACTAAAAAATTAAAATTCTTTTAATTTGAAAAAACTTAAAAGGATTTGAAATTTTTTGATTAAATTAAATAAATTATTCAAATATAATCTATATTGTTATAGTATTTTAAAAATTAAAAATATATTAAAATAAATATTCTTTTATCGTTTTATATAAAATTATATTTTTTAAAACATTTAATATATATGTATATATATATATATATATATATATATATATATATATATATATATTATTATTTTTAATTTAACAATCAACTAAGCCTTTATTGGGCTCACAAAATTTAAAAAGAGATACCATAAATTATTCGCTTCTTAATTCTTAATGAGGGAGAGATATATCATAGAGCCGAGTCTTTTTATCATTGATGTTTGTGAAGTTCATATCAAGATTAGGATTGTGTGGTGTTACTGGAAATTGACAATCCACCAGAAGTGAAAAGAAAATGTTTTCTTCTCTATCAATAATTTCAATAGTGCTAAGATAAGGCTGATGCAAAACAAAGTTACGAGTTTCTATCCCATTTGAGTGAAACAAAAGCTCACACAATTGGCCGTTAAGATCGAGGAAAGATTGTTGCAGAATAGATGCTAGTTTAATTAATCAATAAATTTTCATTTAAACACCTCAAACTTATCTCATAACATATTAAGAGGTATATGTCACACAACCTCATGGGTTTGTGATACAGGAGGAAGTAAGGAAAATGTACAAATTGCACAAAGCCCTTTATGATCTCAAACAGACACATAGGACATGGAACAAAAAAAATCGACTTGTATTTAATCAAACTGGGATTCATCAAATACAGGTCTGAGTATAGTATATATGTTTAGGTTGTGACACAAAATATAATAGTTTGGTCCTATAAAAAACTTATTTATTTGTTGAAGAATAAAGAATGGTTTGTGATATATTTTGGACAAACTTTTTCACAATTTTTAAGTCTCGTTTTTCTGATGCACGATGTATAATGTAGAGAAGTCATTTTTCATTTGTGTTTTATCTTTAATTTTTATTTTAAGTCTATAATGTAGAGAAGTCATGTTATTGATATTAGTAAGATATATTATTAAAAAGTCTATAATAAACGAGACAAAACCGACACCAAAGCTTACATAAACATAAAAAGGAAACTATATATTAAGGGTAATTTAGTATTTTTTTTTTATTTGTGTACCTTTTAACTTTGTTAGCAAGTTTTCATTAGGGCATATGTGGCAACTTTATTCTTGTATAAATAGACTAGTATATGTCATTTAATAAAAAAACAATTATTCTCTCTGTGTGTGTACCGCTGTCATTCTTCTTTTATTTCATTATTCCATCATCTTGATCCTTGTGCCCTAACAAATTGGTATCTAGAGTTCCGGTTAGAAACACAAGGAAACACGAGTGAACGTGAGTTTGTGTGTTTGATTTTGCTTCTGGGTTCGTGTTGAATCTGTGAACAAAATCGTAACAAAATCACATTTTCTGATTCTGTGGGTTTGGGAAACACTGAGTGAGGATTTGAGTGTATTTCATAAGGTAGAAGATGAACGGAAACGGCAATTTGAGTACCAAACTTCCAGTTTTTGATGGCAAGAACTAGAACAGATGGATGATTCATATGCATGTGTTATTTGGGGCTCAAGATGTTCTAGAGCTTGTAATGGATGGATATACTCCGGTTGCAGCAAATGCGATGGAAGAAGAGAAAGATGCGCAGAGAAACACGAAGAAGAGAGATCAGAAGGTGTTGTTCTTCATCCATCAGTGTGTGGATGTGAATGTGTTTGAGAAGATTGCCGATTCGTTGACGTCAAAGGGGGCGTGGGACACACTGGTCAGATGTTACAGTGGTGACGCATTAGTGAAGAAGGTGAAGCTTCAGTCCTTGAGAAAGCAATATGAGAATCTCAACATGAAGAACAATGAGAAGGTTTCAGAGTATATCTCTAGAGTGATTGTGATCACTAATGAGATGAAGGCTTGTGGAGAAACCCTTTCTGAACAAGTAATCATAGAGAAGGTATTGAGGTCACTTACTCCTCAATTTGATTACATTGTTGTAGCAATTGAACATTCTAAAGATCTGGAAACCATGAAAATAGAAGAGCTACAAAGCAGTCTGGAAGCGCGTGAGTTGCGTCTGACTGAAAGACCTTCTGAGAGGAAAGTTGAGCAAGCTCTGAAAGCTTCTTTTGTCAAGAAGGACCAGAAGCAGTCTTGGTCAGAGGCCAAGAATAGACGTGGTGATAGATTCCAGAAGTCAGATGCATCAACTTCTGATGAGAAGAAACATCTGAAGGGGAAGGAGAAGTCTGACAAGAAGAAAGTTCAGTGTTACTGTTGTAAACAGTTTGACCATTTTGCTAGAGATTGCTGGTCAAACAAAGGAAGGAAATCAGAAGAAGCAAACATAGCCAGAGGAGATTCAGATGATGAACCTGTGCTATTGATGGCTTCAGAGTCTGACGGAAGATGTTTGTCAGAGTGGTGGTATATGGACACTGGCTGTTCAAATCACTTGACTGGAAACAAACAATGGCTGATAGATTTTGACTCTGAAAGGAGGAAAAAGATCAGATGTGCTGATGATAAGTACCTTTATGCAGAAGGAATGGGAAATGTCAAAGTCAGAGTGAAGAATGGGAAGAATGTTCTAATCAAAGATGTTTTGTATGTTCCTGGAATCAGAAGCAATCTGATGAGTGTGGGTAAGCTCATTGAAAAAGGTTTCTCAGTTGTTATGAAGAACAATCTTCTGAAGTTGTATGACTATGATCAGAAGTTGATTATGCAATCTGAACAGGGAAGCAACAGAACATCCAAGGTGAATGTAGAAACAGCTGAAACAGAGTGTCTTAGTGCAGAAAGTTCTGAAGGAGATAGTAAGCTGTGGCATAAAAGGATGGGGCATCTGAACTATAGAAGCCTAGGTCATCTAAGTTCTAAGAAGCTTGTACATGGCATCCACAAAATTGTGAAGCCTGAGAAGTCATGTGAAGTATGCATGAAAGGCAAGCAACCCAGATTGCCATTTGTATCAGAGGTAGCCTCAAGAGCAAAACATGCTCTGGGAGTAGTATACTCTGATGTGTGTGGACTATTTCCAGAACCTTCACTTGGAGGCAATAGATATTTTGTGTCTTTTGTGGACGAGTTCACAAGGATGACGTGGGTAACTCTCATTAAGTTTAAAAATGAGGTGTTTACAGAATTCCAGAAGTTCGAGGTGAAGGCTGAGAATCAAAGTGGTCAGAAGTTAAAGATTCTCAGAACAGATGGTGGAGGAGAGTATAACTCTACAGAATTCCAGAGGTTCTGTGATGATAATGGAATTGAGCATGAGGTGACTGCTCCTTATTCTCAACACAATGGTCTTGCTGAACGAAGAAATCGTACTTTGCTTGATATGACGAGAAGTATGCTAAAAGAGAAGAAGCTTCCTCATAATCTATGGGGAGAAGCTGTTGCTACGTCAGCATATGTGCTTAATAGGTGTCCAACGCAGAAGCTGAAGGGAATTAATCCTTTAGAAAAATGGACTGGAGAGAAGCAGAGTGTTAGCCCACTGAAGGTTTTTGGTTCTATGTGTTACAAACATGTTCCAGAAGCTAGAAGGAAGAAGCTAGATGATAAAATCAAAGTGATGCTATTGGTAGGGCACCACAGTACATGTGCATACAAGCTTTATTGTCCAAAAACTAACAAAGTTGAAGTCAGCGGAGACGTCATTGTGAAGGAATCAGAGTGTTGGGATTGGAGCAAGTCTCAACCCACTTCTGATGTGGAGATTACTTCTGAAGATTTGTCAGAAGTTGAAAGTTCTGAAGAAGAGTCAGAGTTAGAAGATGACTCTGAAGATGACTCTGAAGACTCAAATGATGAAGATGGTGATTCTAATTCTAGTCCAGACTCTGATGATGATCCAGAATCTGGTGGTGGTCATGCTTCTGAAGGGGTAAACTCTGAAGCAAACTCTGAAGATGTAGGCTCTGGAGAACAAACTTCTAGAGATGATCACGTTCCTGAAGGTGGTAATTCTGGAAATAGTGTTTCTGGACAAGGTCCAGAAGATGATGTACCCAGAAGGCCACAAAGAATCAGAACCATACCTGCAAGTTTTGCTGATTTTGACATGTTGCAAGACATAGAAGTTGACTAAGAGGGAGATGTCATTCAGTGTGCCATGTTAGTAGACTCTGAACCATTGGGTATTGAAGAAGCACTCAAGAAGAAAGTCTGGCTGAACGCCATGAAAGAAGAACTTGAGGCTATAGAAAGAAACAAAACGTGGGAGTTGAGTAAGCTTCCGAAGAAGAAGAAAGCCATAGCGTTAGATGGGTTTTCAAAGCAAGGCCAGAGGCCAGAGGTTTTCTTCAAAAACCTGGACTAGATTACTTTGAGGTGTTTGCACCTGTAGCTAGACATGAAACAATCAGACTGGTGATTGCCCTAGCTGCAAATAGGAACTGGCCTCTGATGCATCTGGATGTCAAGTCAGCATTTCTAAACGGTCCATTAGAAGAAGAGGTATACGTGTCACAACCTCCCGGTTTCGTTAAAAAGAATCAGGAAGGGATGTTATACAAGTTACATAAAGCTCTGTATGGACTGAAGCAAGCACCCAGAGCTTGGAATTTGAGAATTGATTCTTTTTTCAAGAAGAAAGGGTTTTAGAAATGTGAGATGGAGTATGGAGTTTACGTGCAACATTCTGGAAGCAATATGATTCTGTTGTGTCTTTATGTTGATGACATATTGCTTACAGGGAGTTGTCTAGAAGATCTGAACAAGTTCAAGAAGGTGCTGATGAATGAATTTGAGATGATTGATTTGGGAAATATGGTATATTTTCTAGGGATGGAGATTCTGCACTCAGAAGATGGTATCATTCTGCATCAGCTGAAGTATGAACTTGATCTTCTGAAGAAATTTAAGCTGGAGAATTGTAAAGTTGTTGTTACACCGTCAGAAGATGAAGATGTTGATGCTACGATCTTCAAACAGCTGGTAGGTTCTCTGAGGTATTTATGCAATATCAGACCTGATATTTGCTATGCAGTTGGAATGGTTAGTAGGTTTATGAACAAACCTAAGTGGTCCCATTATCAAGCTGCTGTCAGAATCTTGAGATACATCAAGGGAACTCTGAAGTACAGAGTATTGTTTCCTTCTGGGAGAAACGAAGAATCAGAGTTAATGAGCTATTCTGACTCTGATTGGCGTGGAGACAGAGTTGATAGAAGAAGCACTTCTAGATACTTGTTTAAGTTTCTAGGAGGTCCTATTTCTTGGAGTTCCAAGAAACAAGCTGTGGTTGCTCTATCAACATGTGAAGCAGAGTATATTGCAGGCATGGGTGGCCTTGAGCAAGGGCTCGTAGGGCGGGAGCCCAGGGCCCCATAATTTTAGGGGCACCACATTTTTTATCCCTATATATATTAAAAGATAATTATCTATTAAAAAAATATTTGCTAAAATTTATTTTTTTTTAAATATTGGCTAACAAATATATAGGAACACTACAAAGTCAAAATTATTAAAAGAATGTAGAGAATCTGGATTTGTAAATGTTAAGGCTAGTGTTGAAAAGATTGGGAATGAAATGGAGATTGAATGTGTGTTTATTCAAAAACGTTAAATTCGTAGAAAACAACACTATGATAAAAATTTATCTCTACCCACATCATTGAATCTTGAGTTTGCTGAAGAGTCTTTTCGAAATTACTATTTCTTATATATTTCAAACAATTAGCTCACTTGATAGATGATTTGAGTAGTATAGCACATACGAAAATATTTTTAGATTCCTGTTTAGTATTGAAAGGCTTAGATCATTATCTGATAGGAACTTGAAAGCATGTTGTAAACATCTTGAAACTTGTTTAAAACATGACGATTCTCTTGATTTTGATGGTGAAATTTTTTCTGAAGAATTGAAAGTTATTAGAGAAGTTTTAACAAATGAATCAAAATCATGCTATGATATTAAGTTCTTTAAAGACTTTTAATTATTTTCCTAATGCATGCATATCTTATAGAATAATACAGACTATTCTTATCAGTGTTGCATTTGCTGAGAGAAATTTTTCTAAATTAAAATTATTAAAATCTTATTTAAGATCTACTATGTCACAAGATAGATTAAATAGTCTTGTGTTGATTTCAGTTGAAAATAATTTTTTGGAGAACCTTGATTATGAACAAATTATTAATGATTTTGCAACAAAAAATGGTAAGAGGATGATATTTAAATAAGAAGAAGAAAAAGAAGAAGAAGAAGTCTCTTTATAGTATTTTATGTTTTGATATAGTATAAACATTAATTTAGAGATCCATAATTATATTCTTTTTGCATAATGTCAAATGAAAATGTATTTTTTATATAATTATTTCTTTTATCCTTATGTATATATTGCTAAAAAAATTATAGGGGCACCACTCTTTTGGTTCGCCCAAGGCACCCGAAGTCAAAGGACCGGCCCTGATTGCAGGCGCTGTAGCTGCATGTCAAGCTATGTGGCTTCTGAATTTATTAGAAGATCTAAAGATTGAAGTGAAGAAGCCTCTGAAGCTGATGATTGATAACAAGTATGCAATCAATCTTGCTAGAAATCCTGTGATACACGGAAGAAACAAGCACATTGAGACTAAGTATCATTTTTTGAGAAGCCAAGTCCAGAATGGAACATTAGAAGTTGTGCACTGTTGCACCCAGAAGCAGCTGGCAGATGTTCTGACGAAGTCAATCAAGACAGATCAATTTCTCCTCTTAAGGAATGGAATTGGTGTAGTTAAATTTATTTAGAAAATATAAATTAAGGGATGGTATTAAGGGTTATTTAGTATTTTTCTATTTGTGTACTTTTTAACTTTGTTAGCAAGTTTTCATTAGGGCATATGTGGCAACTTTATTCTTGTATAAATAGACTAGTATATGTCATTTAATAAAAAAAACAATTATTCTTTGTGTGTACCACCGTCATTCTTCTTTTATTCCATTATTCCATCATCTTGATCCTTTTGCCCTAATACTATAAACCAAATAAAAAAACTCAGCAATCATATTGACAAAGCTACACCATGATCATTCTATAGATATGCTTAATTTCAATTCCATATCACGTGTTACTTAAATATAAATCAATAACATAAAAGACTTAAAATAAAAATTAAAGATAAAAATTATAATTTTCTGATAGGTTTTGAATATCACAAAATATGAATTTGAGTGTTTTCATAGAATTTGATGAAAGATCTAACCAATTGACTTCTTTCAGTAAAGTAACAAATCATAGAGAAAAAAAATAAAATAAGGATGATTTTAAGAACATGAAGAAAGAAGACGCTACAACCTAAAAGATTAATAAGACAATGAAAATTCACCATAATGGTAAGGATGACAATGATAAGAGTCAATTAGGGTTCCAATCCAAGAATGAAAAAATATGAGATCTAGCTCACTTATTATTCTTATAAGCCAAAAAATATAATTCAATTCAAACTTTTCAAAAGAGAATACAAAATGCTTACTTATAGAAAGAGTTGTCATAAAATCTAAATGGTTCATAAACACCATTTTCTAGTCTCATATTGGATTAAATGATATTTTTCTAAAATAAATGCAAGGAAGTGAACACCAACTAAATATAAATTAAAAACTATTACAATATCAAATTAAAAATAAATAGAATTATTAAACATAAATTAATATAAACTATTTAAGCCTTTTTTCCATGCTATTAATTGGTACTCATCACCATACATAACCTAACATGAACATATGGCACCAGCCAGGGCCGTGATAAAGACAATTCTTAGTCGCACAACAACCGATAATATTTTGCGAACTTAACCCCGTCCAATGAGAATAATATTTTTATCCCAGTTCGAGCCACCGTGAACGATTTGCACCATCAAACAAAGTCGTCATCTCTTGATATGGGTAAGAACTTTATTACTGATAAAAAAATTAATACTTGACTTGAGATCCTGGGTTCAAATGAGGCTGAGATAAAGCAGTTAAATTAGATTGTGTATTGTTATCTTCGAACTAACCTAAAGACAAGAATGTAGGTATCTACAAGTGTAAAATCCCGATTTAATTTTATTTATGTCCGTAAGTTATTTATCTGATAATTATGATTTTATTGTGTTATTGGTGTTTTGACATGTTTGAACTACCTATGGTGTGGGGTAGTGTCCTTATAAATAAGGGTTAAATACGTTTTTAGTTCCTATAATAATCCTTCTACAATTTTTATGCATGTAATTTCAGTCCCTGCTGTCAAATCAATGTGCATTTTAGAATGTTTATTTTGCAGACATGTTAATAATGCTTTAAAAAGTTCCTGAAAAAAAAACTCAAAATTTAATTTCTAAGTTGTGATTACTTTTATCATTATTTTTCGAAATTTAAAAAATTCATATTTAAATCTTCTTGTTTTAAAAAATTCTAAAACTTGGTAAATAAATATTTTACAGTATTCTAAACATATATAAAATAAATTATTCAAAAATTTAAAAATTAAAAGGTAATTAATCAGTTTTTAAAATTTTAGAAAACTAGATATATGGTCCGTGCGTTACACGGGTTTGATTAGAATTTTTTCCTTAATACTTTTGAAATGAAAAAATATATTTAATTAATTATAGTTAATTATAATCTTATGATTGAATGTGTTTTAAAATTGTATTAAATATGAATAAAATTTTTAAATTATGAAAGTACTTAGTAATTTATATATAAAAAAATTAAATTATGTTTTTTAAATTTGAAAGATAAGTCATATTTACATGAATAATGTAAAATTTTAAAAAAGTGTTACATTAAATTATTTGTATATATTATTTGTGATTAATCATTAAATTTATAATACATCATACCATTTAGATTAAAAAGATTCTAAATAGATTTATAATACATCATACCATTTAGATTAAATTATAAAATAGATCATACCATTTAGATTATTTGTGATAAATTTATAATACATCATATATATATATATATATATATATATATATATATATATATATATATATATATATATATATATATTTAATTGATCAATGAATGATAAAATAGATTAAAATATTTCAAAAATTATTATTTTTGTTACAATTGAGCTATTATTTTTTGAAGGCTCAAACCGTTTGAAACCAACCGATAAATCATCCAAACCGGAAATTTCAAAATCGAACTAACCGATATTAGGTTCAGTCGAAATTGGGCCTTGTTTCACTACCCGCGGTTAAGTCTACTAGATAATTTGGGCCCGGAACCGATCGGGTCCAACCGTTTCTCCACCCCCAGTGAATACAATCTCTTGTCCAAAGCACCATTTAATACAAGATTCTTGATGTCTTTTTATACTAGATCTACACTATACGAACAAGTTATTTTGATTGCAATTCAACAAAGATTAAATAACTTTTTTTATTGTTTACAAATCACTTGTTAGTATATATATATAACAACATTATTGTTACACAATTGAGAGTGGGTGAATCTACGGTTATGATATGATGCACTCTATCAACCCAATAAAACAAACAACGAATCAAAGCATAAGCATATCACCAAACGTTGAATTGTAAAACACACTAATCTGAATGTAACATGGGTCATGTTGGGAGTTGAATTGTCAAAAGAAAGAGATATTTAAAAAGCATCGCCATTTATCATGGGCTGTTTAGTTCACAAAAGCAAAAGTACACACATCAAAAGTAACCTAAAGAAACATCTAAAGCACCAACCAGACAACAATTCATACTACGTTAACAACAATGACACAGCTGTCCACGTTTTTGTGGACCCAACCTGCCGTCCGCAATTTGCAATAAATACTTGTTACTCCCTACCCCTCCCATCACCATATATTAAAGTGTCATCAATACAAAAATAATTTACAGTCTGTTTGGTATAGATGAAGTTGCAGAGAGAGAAATACAAGCGAGAGAATTAGGGGAGAGAGACAGAATCTCTTTTGTTTGGTTTATCAGAGAAGTACAAGAGAATGAGAGAAGAGAGATCAAAAAGTAGTTTTTTCCAATCTCTCCTCAAATGCGAAGAAAGTCTCCAAATATGCTTTATTTTTGTAATATTTCCAAAATACCCTCACCTCTAACACCCATAAATAGTGGGTTTTAATAGCTTTGTTTTTTGAGATTTTTTTTCTTCCAATGATGCAATCTAACTATTAATTTGTTGTCGTCTTATAATTTTATAATTTTGTATACATACAATATTTATATTTCCTTTTGTGTAAAAATCACTAGCATAAACAATTAATATTTTAAAATTTTTGTGTAAAATTTGTGGTGTTTTAATTTTTTTTAATTAAACGATATTTTTGTCTCTTTAAAAATAATTACACTTCTTTCTCTTCTATTTCTCTCATACTTCTCTTATAACAAACAATACATCAAATCTTCTTTATTTCTCACTTCTTTCTCTCTTCTCACATTCTTTCTTACATCTTTCTCTCTTCACATTTTCATCTCACAACCAAACACACCCTTAATTCACGTTTTTCATTCTTAGTTTTCTTATCTATTAAGTAAATTTACAATGGTATCATCAGCTACCACCGTCACATATTTTCCTTCCTTTTTTTCTCGGTTTTTTATTTGTAGAAAAAAGCTTCATAACTTGTTTTTTATTGAAAAGCCTTCATAACCTTTCTTCTTAGGAAATGAGTTATAGAAATTATTTATAAACTTGCACTAAAAAATTATTTATGAATATATTATTTAATAGAGATGTATTATATGTGAATGTCATTTTTATATGAGACCATGAGAATGAATCTAAATTATTAGATTTTAAAATAAATGGTGGAGATTCTGTGTTATTCTATTTTTCTCTCTCCTCTATTATTAAAATAGGTAAAATATCCTTTTTCGTTCATTAACTTTCACTCGGGGTCCATTTTGGTCCCTCAATTTTTAAAAAGTTCAAATAACTCATTTATCTTTTAAAATGGTCTCACGTAAGTTCTTTCCATCTATTTCATGGAAACGGTCGTTTGGAGTTGCAAGTGTGGCATATGACGTGGAGCTTCTTCTCCTTCATTAAAAGGAATTTTACAGAAAGTAACGTAAACCAAGTCTGAACAAATTGGGGGCTAGGGTTTCTAGAGTAACAACCATCGTAAGAAGAAATTAAGGGCTACTAGGGTTTTCCAGAAATCCATAGCAATAAAATCGTCCACTTCTTCTTCCTCTATGTTACAAGGAAGCCATGAAAGTTTGATCTCCCAACTTCATACGACGTCGAATCTTCCATGGAAACCAGTTTGCTATTGTGGAGATAAGGCCATTCTACGAAGGGAAAAGACGGCTAAGAGTTTCAGAAGACAATTTTGGGGGTGTCCTCATTTTAAGGTACGTTATTTGTTCACAGAGTGTTGGTTTTTTAGATTTATGAAATTGAACATGAATGTGTGTGACATGTAGGGACCTGTGCATCCTGGGTGTGGGTTTTTCGAGTGGTTTTGCGAAGAATCTGAAGATAACAATGGGCAAATCATGATGGTTAGGTTGGAAAAGCTTGGAAAGAATATTGAACACATGCAAGAGGGGGTTGTCAAAATGAGATTGTCAACTAAAGAAATAAGGAAAGAGACTGATCAGATACAGAGTCAAATGAAGAAGATGATGAATTTCGGAAAATGTTGTAGCTTGATGATTGTCATAATTTTGTTTGTTACCTGTTTTTTAAGGTTTAGGTTATGTGTTAGTGAAAGAGTATCAGTTTGTCTGGTTTTTTGTACCAGTTATGTATCAGTTTTATGAACAAATTGAAAGCAGTTTGTTGTGTATAATTATGTACCAATTAAGTCTTGGAATTTTGAACAAATGGAATCAATAGATTTTGTTGGGTTATAATGCATCCAGTTTTAAGACTACCTAAGACTAATTATAATGCATCCAGATTTAATGCATCCAATTTAGATGTTCAAAAGATACATGTTCAAAAGATTACTTAAGACTACTTAAGACTTGAAGATTACATAAAACTACTTAAGACTTGAAGATACATGTTCAAAACAGTTATGCATTAAACCAGTTTGGGTTCCAAGATTACTTAAGACTTGAAGATTACATGTTCAAAAGATACATGTTCAAAAAGACATGTTCAAATAGACATGTTCATAAACAACATGTTCAAAGCAGACAAGTTACATAAACCCAAAAGTGGTTCCAAAAGTGCTAAATAACCAAAACAAAATATAAAGTGCTAAATATCCAAAACATAATCTAGACATTCTTCTTGGATGTAGTTCTCTTTGTTGGTGTTGTCCTCCTAGTTGTTGGCCCAATTCTTGATGCACCTAATCTTATGGTTGGTCCTGGTGGTACCCAAGGAGTGTGTGGCCTTCTCACACCCAGTTTTTTTTCCTTGCTTGTTGTTGCCTTATTTGCAGGACTTTGTCTTTTTCTGGATGTCTGAGAAGCTGGTTGACTTTGTTGTGCAGCATGTGAAGTAGCTTGACTAGGTTGTTGTGATGTTTGTTGAGTAGTTGGCTGTGAAGTAACTTGAGTAGTCATTATTCCCATTTGTAATCTTTCATGTCCTTCTTCACATTGAACATTGGGTAACTCTTATTTCTAACATCACCTTCTTCACTATCACAACTGTAACACCCCTTTTCTAACCCCAAATATATCATACAATCAAACAGAGTATGCATGCATAAAGGAAAAAGGGCGTCACATGTTATTTTCATCGCAATGAAAACCTAAAACAAAACATCCAACATTCTTAATATGCAAAGATCATATTTGTAACACAATGTAAATCTCATGCTTTCATACATTATGCATAAACGCTTGCGGAAAAACAATTGAATTGCTATTAAAATTTCAATGAATATAGCCCATACTATATTCATCTACCAAATTCAAATTAACATTTAAATCCACAATCTTGGCCACATAGCCTTAAACAACATATCCTAGATCTCAAACAAATACATCCGAATATCCAACAAAACATAGGAAATAGCAATATCCAAACATACGCATAAGTCTAAATAAAATCCCCCCAAGTGTTACATGATCAGAGCATATGACTCGCTACCTAATCCAATAAAAAACTCAGGAGCCCCTCGGCTAAATCCTCGGACTAGCTACTACTCGTCGGAACCTGCACGTTATCAATGAAGGATAACATTCAAACAGAAGGGTGAGAATTCTACTTCTTATAGAAAACATAATAATGGGAAATGTAAACATAAACAAGCATACATTTTACTATTCATCACACTTCTCAATTAAGCAATTCACATATCATATAACAATCATCACTCCAAAACAAATCACATATATACAAGACAATCACATAACACACAATGTGACTCAAAATGCAACAAATGTGACTCAATGCATGTGGTACCCAATGTGAATCCAATGTTTCACCGATTTCCGACTCAATGTTTAGAATCCAAGCCACGCTTCCGATCCGGACAAGATCAAAGCCAATACGCCTATCTCCAATTAAGGATCACGTCTTCTACGCCTATTTCCATTCAAGGATCAACGTCTATTACCATGTGAACCCAAGTTTCACCGCTTCCACTATAAAGCCGACCATGCTATGAATGTATGTACAAATACCAACAATTTATGCAATTAAGATTATCTCATCCATCTTAACTTACCGCATATCACCATAATCTAACTCTATGAATTATCCGCCAATTGTACACAACATTCACAACACAATTAACAATTGCAACAAGGCATAACAACCATCATATATCCAATCACATACATCATGATTACATCTACACAAAGTGTTCCAACAATTGCTATACATCACATGCTAACATAACGCACATAAGACAATTACATGTCATTCCATATAATAACGTCACAATTAATCAATCAAGTGCAATTAAATCCTATACTATCATATAGAATATCACGATAGCTTTCTAACGCTTCGAACGGCGCATAAAACGGAGCTACGAATCAAAAGTTATGGCCTTTCAAAGTTTGGAAAAAGTTCTGTAAAACAGGGTTCGCGGCGCGAACTGAGTGAATCAAATATTCCTGAGTTTCTGCCAAGCATTTCGCGGCTCGAACAATAGTTCGCGGCGCGAACTGGAGATTTCAGAAAATCCCAAATCTCAGAAAACAGTATGTGTAACACCCGTATAATTTTAATTTTTAATTTAATTTGAATATTAGATTAATAATTATTATTATTATGGATTTTATGAAAATAAGAGGAAAATGATGGTTAATGGCATTTGGGCCATGTGTGAGATTAGTAAGAAGGGAGGGGTGTAGTGCAGTAAAGCCCTTACTAATTTAATATTATTTTTCATAAAATAATTAGAATTGGAGAATTGGGAAAGAAAGAACATGAGAGAACAGAAGTTGGAACAAGGAACGTGAAGGAGAACCGTAGAGGGAGAGACCAAGAACCAAGATTCTATCTGAGGTAAGGGGAGACTCTCCGTTTAATCTCTTTTATCGTATTATAGGTGATAGTATGGATTAGGAGTATGATTTGATCCATTGATTCTATATTCTGAATATTCATCTGTTTTCATCATTAAAATTGAACTGTTAATCCCTAATAACTGATAGATTTAGGGTATGATGAATAGAATTGGCAGGGAATCATATACTATGGTTATGGATGAATTCATATGCTGTTTAGATGTGCTTTTCTCTGGTTTTTGCACTCAAAATCGTGGACTGGTATGAGTAAAAACGAATGGGTTTTGGACTGTTACGAATTCTGCAGGTTCTGGGCATTTTCTGGTGTTTCGCGTATGAAACAGTGCCATACGCGTATGGGATGAGGTCATACGCGTATGGGGGACACTCCCAATGGGCTATACGCGTATGATACGCAGTTGCCCTGTCCCAAACACCATGTACTGGTGTTTTGCGTATGAGAGCGTATGAGGATGCTCATACGCGTATGGGAATTTGGAAAGAGGAAAATTATTCTGGTGATACGCGTATGGCTATACTGATACGCGTATGAGGTTGATTGTAGGCAAAATTTGGTTCTGTTGGGATGCGTATGATACGCGTATGAGGCAAGGGGATACGCGTATGGACGCGTATGGACCCTATGATACGCGTATGGCTTCCTGTATGTGAAATTTCTGTTTTGTGATTTTTCTGGAAAGTTCGATGATGTGTAACTTTCGATTTGTATGCCTGTTTGTATGCTGTTTTAGACTGTGTAAACCTTGTGATGTGATTCTGTGGCTTACTGATGATTGATTGTATTGAATGATGTAATGTATATATGAACATGCTTAGTATTGATGATGATGATGATGAAATGAGTATAGATGATGCTACTCATAGAATGGGATGATGAAAGTATGTTATATATATGTTGCATGCATTCATAAACATGGGTTGAATCCTATATGATGAGAGGATTCAGCGAGGGGCAGAATTCCCATTGTGTGGAATTTGTGCTGGCAGGGCCGTATCTGGATGATGATAGATCGGTCGGTGGATGATTTCCACTGGTGATGATTGGTACCACATGCATAGTGTCAGTTTCATACATGTGCATGATTTTTTTATAGCATGATGATAGATGTTACATGTTGACTGTTCGTTTATCTGTGGATGTATGAATGATTGATTTGTCTGAGTATGAAACAATAGGGTGAATGATATAACTATGATATGTTATTATTTATGATGCAATAACATTGGTTAACTGTGATGAGACTCACCCTTACTTGTTGTCATTTTCAGATTGAGGATAGCGGCGTGACTTGGTGAGGATTAGCTCATAAGTCGGTTTTAGTATTGTGTCGATGTCATGCTCTGGTAGATGTAACACTGGGAACGCTTTGTTTTGTTTTAGAGTTTTGTTTATAACTCTATTTATTTATGATGTTTGAAGTCTGATACATTGTTGATGAATGTTGACTTGATGAAGTATTTCCGCTGTGTAAAACATGAATTGATTAATGAGTTATGATCTCAGGTGTTTTCAGTGAATGCATGACTTATACTGACGCGTGTTTTATTATTTATGAAATTGTGATGCCTCTCTACATGTTACTCTGATTTAATAATTGTCTATTTGCCGCGGGTTATTAGAGGGGTGTTACAGTATGCGAATTTCATCCCAAATCCCCTAAACTCAACCCAATCAAGCTGAAAACATCAACCATCACGAACAACAATAGCATACATGTTATAACCACAAATAAAGCACATATTATGGATCTTCTAACATCATAACATCATCAAACATCATTTAAAACACATTTCAAATTATAAATTCATGCATTTGTTCATAAACCCTAACTTTTCTATGTTTCCATGAAATTGCAAAGATGAAGAGATAATCACAACAACACACATTACCCAATCATATAGTCTATAAGAACTTGGATTCAAACCCTTACCTCTTGAATTTCTCCTTCTAACTTCAAGAAATCTACAATCCTCTTCTCTTCTCTCTTCTACTCTTTTGCCTCTTTTCTCTTCTCTACTTTTCTTTCTATCTTTCTATCTAATTTAGGTTAACTCATAAAATTCTCTAACTCTCATTATCTCATTGGGCTTAACCCAATAGCTAATTCTAATATAATTCTAACATTTATTAATTAGCTAAATAACAGATTACCACAAAATCAAATAATTATTACTCAAACAATAATTAAATAAACACACAACAATACCAATTATCAAATAATCCTAATTAATTAAAATCTAATAAAAATAGGGTGTTACAACAACCACTTTCAAGTTCCTCACTGTCGTTTCCTATTTCCTCTTCCAAACCATCATTATCCAATTGTTGTTTGCTTTGTTCCCCCTCTAGATCTTCAAGAAGATCATCCAAATATTCTTCCTCTAAATCATCAAAACCATCATATGAATCATCAAATCCCACTTCCATAGCACTCTCATAATTTTCATCAGCACTATCATCTCCACTATTAGTAGTAGACCCATCATTCACCTCACCCACATTGTCCTCATCCCTAACAATATTGACATCTTCCCTCACAATATTCTCTTCATCCCTCACAACAGTTCCCTCTTCCCTCACAATATTCTCTTCATCCCTCACAACAGTGCCCTCTTCCCTCACAATATTCTCTTCATCCCTTACAACAGTGCCCTCTTCCCTCACAATATTCTCTTCATCCCTCAAAACATTTTCCTCTTCCCTCACAACATTCTCTTCATCCCTCACAACATTAGCTTCATCCTGACCAGCCACTTCGTCATAAATTTTTGAAATTAACTCTTCTTCATCATGTGCAATATCATCCTTATTCCTCATAACATTCTCTTCATCCCTCAAAACATTCATTTCTTCTGCTTATATAGGCATATCACAAAACTCTGGCTCAGCTACTGTGTGTTGAATATATAAGTCAACCCTTAAATGCACCCTATAAAGATCAGCTATATCTAAGGCTCCTTTATCATCAACTAATTCAAGCATGCCTTCAGTAGGATCTCTGTACCAAATTCTCTCAAACTCTCTATAACCTAACTGTCATACCCTAATTTTTGACCCCCCCTGAGATGACATATCTTCAGGATTTCCATCAAGTCAAAGTAAGTACCCAGAGCAGTCTGACATTCAATCAAGGGTGTTCAAAGACCAGAAAGCTCAGGCAAAGGATCAATCAATAGAAGGATTAGTCTCTAATACAATCATAAGACTCAAGAGCTTCATTATTTCATCTATGATTGATTAGAAACCCAGTCATCTGAGTACAGGTTTACTCAGGTCACCAGACTAGGGTTTTTTAGCCTATCAAGGACTAAAATCAGGGATCACCTTTGGGAAACCCTAAAAAGCCCCAGGGGATCATTCAAAGACATCAATCATCTTCAAATAGCTCATATGACAAGATCCACTGGACATCACACCTCAATTCAAAGTCTACAGTCATTATTTTCATATGGTCGACAATTAGGGTTTTTGACCTAATTCACCAGGATGGTTGACTTTTAATCAGGGCATGGATCTAAAACTCAAGACATGATTCAAGAACCTCTACTACCTCAATATAATCCATTTACATCATTCATTTGAGGAGAAGATCTTGATTCTACACAAAAGTCCAAATCTCACCATATCTGGAAAAAGTCAACTGTATGGGATCACCATTGACTTTTAAGATTTTTGGTCAAACCATGACTTTCAAGGATCAATATCATCAATATATGGATATTAAAGTCATTTGACCAAAGAAATTCAAAGAAATTCACCAAGGAGCAAAAAGTCGGGAATTAGGGTTTTTGAGGGCACTGTGAGAACTCAAAATTTCACCTACACAACTCAAAAAACTTCCAACATGAAAGTTGTAGATCTTGCAAAATAAAACAACATCTTACAAAGGAACTTTTTTCAAAAGATCAATCATTTAAGAGTTTTGGAAATTTTGGAGTTTTAGGTCATAAACACTTAGAAATTTTTCTAAGTGTTTTAACCTAGTTTTCTTCCAACTTTGGCCTCATTTTTCACAAATTTGCCAAAGGATTCTGAAGAAACTCCAAACTAATGATTTGAAGTAGATGTTTAGGGCTTTCCAAATTGTGTTCAACCTTCTCCAAATTCATTTTGAGCTAAGAGTTATGCTTGTTCAAAGTTGGCCTCATGAAGTGAAATTATAGGTCATGCATCATTTTGGAACTTTGAAATTTTGTGCACATGACCTCAAATATGGATGCTACACGACCCATAACACATCTGAAAACATACCATGCATTCATTTTTACCATGCCATGATAATTGAAGAAGATTCCTAAAACAAGAACATGTGATTATGTAATGATTACATTTGTGAATTTATGGCAAATTGATGAATCACCCAAGGAATCTTCTCACCAACCAATTAGAGCTCACTTTGCATCTGAAATGTTCCCCAAGATCAGATAGAATCAATGGATAGGGGAAGCTAGCCCGAAAATGCATCATTGCATTTAGGATCTTTTCAAAATTTCTTCTTGGCTAAGAAACCAAACTTCTTTCATTAAGCAAGCTCACCACAGCCAATTGATCTGCATTCATTTGCCTATAAATAGGAGGGCATACTTCAGTAGAAAAACACACCATAGCAACCATATTCCTTGCTTTCTCTTTCTCTTCTCATGCTTATTGTTTTTCAAAGTTCTTTGGCAAGAAGAATCGTTTTCTTCAAACCAGAGCTTATCTTTGGAAAGTAAGCATTCTAACATCTCAAGGGAGGTCATTTGAGGAGATCCAAGCACCTGGATCATTTCTGTAAGTGGAGGAACACCATTGTTGCTCTCACTTTGAAGCTGTTGCAGTTGAAGGTCCATAGTGCAATTCAGAAGGTTTCCAATCGAGCCAAGCATCCAGGCACGTTCCATAGGAGGTAGTGAAGCTGTTCAGATGGCTGCAGCTCATCTGTAACTCAAGAATCATCATCCTCCATGTTCACTTGAAGCTGAAATCGAGGGAGGTCCATAGAGTAATTCAGGAAGATTGAGGTTACTAAAAGCATTCAGTTAGCATCACTGAGTCACAAGGAAGCTTTTGGGATCATTCATACAAGCCCAGTTGCTCTCTATCATCCTCACGACCTCCATTTTCAGAGGTAAGTTTCTGAACTCCACCTCTTTAATTTAAGCACTCTTTATGATATAGCTCGATTCTATCTTGTTCAGCATCATCAGAGGATCGAAAACCCTCTATCATTATTCATTTATCTTTCAGTATAGCCATTTAATTTGATTTTTAAATTTTAGGGTTCTTCACGATTTCTGGTAAATTAGTTAGATGTAGTTAATATAAATCTATGTTAGTTGCATATTTAGAATCGTGAGTGAATTTAGAGCAAGTTTGGTCTTTACATCGTTGCAAATGGTTGAGAAATGAGCAAGTTCATAAATTTGAAATTTGAGAGCTTGAGGTTAAAGATGAAGATGGTGGTGGCGCGCAATTTTCAAACTCAGGTCTAAGTTTATTTTATTTTGATTGATACCTGTTTCATTAACGACTAAAACGTGATAGCCTAGTGGTAAAGAGTGTTTGTGTGTTGCGCGTGCCCAAGGTCTGGGGTTCGAATCCCCCTCGCCCCAGACCTTTTGATTTTATTTCTTTTTTCACTTCTATGCATTTGAGTAATATATGAATTGCAATGGAACCATGCATATGACACCAAGCGCGCGTTGGCTCAGTGGTGTTGTTTTGGGCTGGTAATACAAAGGGCGTGGGTTCAAACCTGATTGGTGACAAAACCCTATTTTTTACCACTTTTTCCCATTTAATTTCTTCACAACTTTAACCAATTATTTAACCTATCAAATTAATTTATTTTCACTTCATTTTTCACACACTTGTCATTTAATATATCTATTTTATGAATAATAAAAAAATCATAAAAAATATTATTTATTTCATATATTTTTATTAGGTTTAAAATAGTGTGTTTTAAGTGTTTTCTTAAATACTTTAAATGCATATATTCATTTTGTTTTAACCTAATTATTTTTGTGAATAAAGTTTATGATAAAACCCTAATTATTTAGGTCTTAATTAGGCATAGATCTTTTTTACCTTAATTAAGTTGACTTTCTGTCAATTTTCAAAACTGTTTTCAATCTCCGAATAAATCGAATAATTAAGGTTTTCAAACAACAAAACCTTATATTATTTCAAATCATTTTCAAAACTAATTTTACACCAGTACTGTAAAGTACTGGGCCTCTAATAGAGTGTAAGTCCCAAACACCTTCTCTTCTTAGCTTGTTTTCAAAACTGTATTTTCAAAATCTTCTTTCTGTTTTCAAAACATTCTTCTGGTATTTGAAGGGCATTATTCCCGGTGAAACTCTTCAGATACCTATGTGACCTTTGTCCATCTTCACTTCTTCTGTTTTCAAAAACCATTAACTGTTTATCATAAATATTCAACTATTATCAACAAAACAACAAAAATACTGTTGAGGCTCTGTACATACTTCTTCAAAGGCCTCCACTCCATCCAGGTTAGGCTTTACAAGCTTTCAATTTACAGTCTTTATTTAAATTACTGTCAAATATAAATTGTGCATATATATTAGTTTAGAACTACGTTTGAGTATAAACCTTAGGACAGTTAAACTATATATATATATATATATATATATATATATTATAAGAATATGACCTAGGATTGAGAATGTCTTCCCGGTGAAGGCTCTTTCCTAATTAGAGATCTGTAGTTCAAACCCCCAAGATGAATTATTCCCGGTGAAACATCTTGGCAAAAACCTTAGAATCCAAAAAAATAGGACACATCCACCCAAAGAGGAATTATTCCCGGTGAAACCTCTTACCCATTTGCTTAGAGCCAAAATAAGTTCAAAACTACATAGCTTTCTCTTGTGCTATAACAAGGACCCTCGATTAGCCTCCTCTTGGGCTTTGTACAAGGACCCACAGGCTTCTTAAAAGCATTTCCAGCTTCCTCTTGAGCTTGTATACAAGGACCCATCAGGTTTCTTATAAACATAGGAACAGGTCTTTAGTCACCTTTTAGCCTACCCTGGTGAGTTTTCTTCCAATTTAAACCAGGCCTTAAACAAGCTAAGTTTGTCTCAATTTCACATTGAGTACACCTTTTGGAATGAGAGACATGGACAGTCTCTGTCACCCTTATCTTCATCAATTTTCCTTAGCAGAGTCTAGGATCCATGTTTGATCATCCTCAGCATGTGTCAGCCTTCATCTTGGGCTTTAAACAAGAAGTCTCCACTAGATAATCTTTCTGCCATCATTTTAACAAAATTCCCTGGAAAGGGTTAGCCTCCAAAATCATTCCTTCATTTTAATAAAAATCCCTGGAAAGGGTTAGCCTCCAAAGTCAATTAATAAAAATCTGTTTAAAATGTCAAAACCCCTGGAAAGGGTTAGCCTCCAACATCAGTCTTTCAAAACCAAATATTCATTCTCTTAGGAGATAATTTCCCCAAAAGAGTCAAAACCCCTGGAAAGGGTCAGCCTCCAAAAACATGATAAAGTCAGTCTTTTAACAGACAAATTCACCAGCTGAGTCAAAATCCCTGGAAAGGGTTAGCTTCCAAAGAAAAACAGTCTTTTAATAAATAAAATCTCCTCAGTAGAGTCAAAACCAACAAAAACAGTTAGCCTCAACCTTGGGCTTCATACAAGGCACCAAACAATAAAACTCTCCTGTCAAGAGTCAGCCTCAACCTTGGGCATTGTACAAGGCAGATAATAGAGTCTCCCCAGTGAGTTCTTCATCATCTAATAGCCACAACCTTGGGCTTTGTACAAGGCAGATTAAACCATATTTTTATGTGTCAAAGATTCCTAACACCTAGGATCTTTTCCCCATAGAGTCATCCATACTCAGTTTATTTTAGAGTCAGCCACAACCTTGGGCTTTGTACAAGGCAGAAAATAATGTTTTTTCCTAGCTAGAGTCAGCCTCAATTCTGGGCTTTGTACAGAACACCAAATAAAAATCCATCAAAATAAACACTCTCCAAATAGAGTCAGCCTCAATTCTGGGCTTTGTACAGAACACAAAAATACCCTGTAATTAATCCCCAGTGGAGTCATCTCCCAGAGTCAATATATTAATAAATCAATCAAAAAGCCTCAAGCTTGGGCCTCATACAAGCCAGCTAAAGTCAAAACTTTTATACAGTAGATAGACATAGCTTATCTCTATAGAGAGATATTTTTACTACTCTACCACATTCAAACAAACAAACATTTCCATTTCAATTTCAATTTTAATCAAGTCTCCCATTTAGGATTTTGAAAGGCATGAGCTGGCAGTAAAACCCAGACATGTGGTAACTTTCCCTAATTTGGATGAGCAACTTTCTTTCATTTAAGAGGCATTTGACTGGTATACTTGCACATACACAAGTAAGGTCCCCCTCTCGAATGAAATGAATTCAGTTATTCTGTCACTCTTTTAAATGTTTGTGGTAGAATAGTACAAATACCTCTCTGTAAAGATGACTTCATGTCTCTTTACTGTAAACAGAGATTTAATTCCAAGCTTCAACCTTGAGCTTCAAGCAAGGCACCAAAAAATAATTAATTTCCCTAGTTAGTTCCCGGAACTACATTAAGCTCTGACTTCCACTAGGGATATGTAGGCATGAGGTTCACAAGGAACCTCAGCGAGCTAATAAAATACCAAAAATAGTCAGTCAGTCTGTCTGTCTGTCTTTCTTTAATCAATTCAATTCCTTCTCCTAACACAAAGGAGAAACTTTCCCAATCATTAGCAGCAAACACAATCACAATGACACAGAGAAGGTTCCTGTAGAGTACTACAGATATGTAGGGTGTTTAAACACTTCCCTATGTATAACCGACCCCCCGGACTCCAGAATTTCTAGTCTAGGTGAAATCCCCACACTTAGAAAACTCCTAGGGTTTAGTTGAGATCTTTTTTTCCCTTTCCTACTCGTAGGACAAATAAGAAAGTTCGTGTGATATCGTAGGAAGAACTGAAACAAAATTCATCCCACCACGGGCGCATTCTCCTTCCAAATTTCGCGTGAAGGGTTTAGCGTGCCGTCCTCCCAAGTGAAACGGGGAGGTAAAGAAAACGACCACCACACTAACTCCTTAAGAACACCAACAAATTCAAAATAACCCCACGTGCCTGCATCTATTCTCAACTTTGCAATGTCTCCTCCTTCATACTGACCATTGTTAATATCAACGAATCCACCACTATGGTGAATGGTTAAATTCAGAAACTCGTCCATTACACTTGAAGCAAAGAAAACCCTAAATAAAAATCGTGTTTTAAAAAGCCTAGATCAGAACAAACAAACCCTAAAATAACAATCCCTTATTTACGAACGAACCCTAAATACGAACCCTAAATACAAACGAACCCTAAAAAGTACCCAACAAAGAGCGCAACAGTAGCAGGAATCACAACTATTTAGGGTTATAAATGACAAAACTGTGGTGATTCAGTGGTGTCAATCCTCGCTCTTCCTTCATATTGCAATCTACAGATGGTCTTGTTCCTAGAGCTTCTTGAACCTTTTCGTCTTCAGTGGATGCTAAGTGTGGAAATGAGACTTTGTGGAAATGAGACTTGAAGAATATAAACATATAATACTGTATTATCCACATCAACATTCTTAAAGGCCACGTAGATAATAAAAACATAAGACAACTAACGGAACCAAACAGAAGGATAAACGTGAGACCATTTTAAAAGATAAAGGAGTTATTTGAACTTTTTAAAAATTGAGGGACCAAAATGGACCCCGAGTAAAAGTTAAGGGACGAAAAGGGTATTTTGCCATTAAAATAATTGATGGAGGGAAGAGAAAAAACTGACACATAATTTCCACCATTTATTTTAAAATATAATGGTTCAGATCCATTCCCATGCTCTCACATAAAAATAGCATTTTATATGATACGTCCTCTTGTTTACTATACTTTTATCTTAATGTTTTCAATACATTGACCAAAGTTTTGATTGAGTATAAGTGGTGAATGATTACTAATTTAATTATTATTCCTTCTGTTTCAAGTGTTTTATTTAAATTAATCACAATTCTTAAAAAATTATTAGATTTATCGATTTAATGATGAAATTAGTATCATTTAATCAAATGTCTTTATTAATTATAATTAGTAAAGTAATTGAATAAAGTAAAAAAATTAATAAATAAATCTATCATATAAGAAAATAAGATGTTCTTGAAATACCTAAACTACCCTGCTTGCTCCAAATGATACCATGTGGATGTATTAACTAACAAGTCCAACTTTTGCTTTGATAACAAACCCTATTTTCTTTCTATTAATGCTATTTTCTTTGCTTTGAAAGCATATCAGATTTTCAAAATTATATTGCTATTCCCTAGGCGTGCTATTACTGCAAACCTTCTCACTTATCTCTCAAATCTCTCTTCCCTTTTCTCTGACTTTTTTTTTCTTTTTCACTACTCTCTTCGTTTTCAATCTTCTTCCTCACAACTGGGGACATCATCTTCTTCATCAATTCATTCATCATCAATGAAGTAAAGTTTCTTATTCAAACCTTTGTTTATTTTGCATGTTTTATTAACTAATTGAGTTTTTGTTTTTCTATTTTTCAGTTGCTATTAATTACTCTTCACCACGATTTCTCTTCTTATTCATCTTTCAGTTCTGAAACGGCTTCTGACGGGACAATCGGATATGAAATTAAAACCCCCAAAATCACCAGATCTGAAATCAAAACCAACGGATCTCTAGATCTTAAAAAGTGTTTATTTTTAACCTTCATCTTCAAGTGTTAAGCTTTATAGATTTCTGAGTTTTTTCCTTACCCCTTTTCATTGTTTTCAAGCATTGTTCTACATCAATGAGGCATAACATATCTATTTCCTCACTGAGTTTTTCTCTTAACTACTTTTTCAGTATATCAGATTTTCAAAATTATATTGCTATTCCCTAGGCGTGTTATTACTGCAAACCTTCTCATTTCTCTCTCAAACCTCTCTTCCCTTTTCTCTTACTTTTTTTTTCTTTTTCACTACTCTCTTTGTTTTCAATCTTCTTCCTCACAACTGGGGACATCATCTTCTTCATCAATTCATTCTTCATCAATGAAGTAAAGTTTCTTATTCAAACCTTTGTTTATTTTGCATGTTTTATTAACTAATTGAGTTTTTGTTTTTCTATTTTTTAGTTGCTATTCATTACTCCTCACCAAGGATTTCTCTTCTTATTCATCTTTCAGATCCGAAACGGCTTCTGATGGGACAATCGGATCTGAAATTAAAACCACCAAAATCACCAGATCTGAAATCAAAACCAACGGATCTGTAATGGAAACCTCCGGATCTTAAAAAAGTGTTTATTTTTAACCTTCATCTTCAAGTGTTGGGCTTTATAGATTTCTGAGTTTTTTCCTTATCCATTTTCATTGTTTATAGGCATTGTTCTACATCAATGAGGCATAACATATCTATTTCCTCAACTCACATGTTATTTATGAATTTTTCTCATTAACAAGATTGGATTTTTCCTTTTTCCGGTTCTCTTTCTTCATCAATTTATTTTCCTTTTCCTATCTCTATTGATTTTACTTTTTTTATCTTTCTATCTTCTATTAGCTTTTTTTGTAATGATTAATGGATTGTTATGAAAAATGCATTTTGAAATAAACTTAGTATTGCAATATAAAAAGTGTTTTTTTTATTAATTTGTTTGCATGTTTGATTTTGTTGTTGATGTTAAGGTGTGAAAGTAACTGTAGCTTGATGGAATTTTTGGGAAGCTGTTGAAATTTCTGGAGTTCCCACATGCTACTAGCTAATACTGATATTTGATGTTCTGCTTGCTTCAAAAACAAGGTTTGTTATTTTTTGAATTTTTATTATACAAGTCTTCTTTAATCGATATTAAGAAATTAATCTATTTATTACGGGTTGATTCAGTCCAAACAAAAGTTACGTATTTTGGAACTTCTTTTCCGATTATTACTACAGTTTATTCTTTTGTGACAAAATCATCTCAAAAATTATTTTTTTCCATACTCATTTTGATTTTCCCCTTCTTTTGTTCTTATTTATTTTATTTTTTTATAATTTTTGCAGATTTGCACAAGAATGAATATGGAGAGAGACTGTATTTCAATACTCCTCATTATTTTCTGAATATTACATCTATGTAGACTTTTCAATGTAACATTATTGAATTTTTATTTTATTTGAAAAATATGGAATAATAATCTTATATTTTTGTTTGCAAAATATAATATTATTATTATTAGACCCAGTTTGATGTGATATCTCTCATTTTTTAAGAAATCAAACGCAATCTTATAATTAGTTCAAAATATTATAACTTAATTTTGTCTGGAGTTTAAATTTCACAAACATAATTTTTGTTAAAAATAGCATTCTGTAATTTAAACGGATTATATAGATTCTATTATATTTACTTTCTATGTTAAATAGATTAAGATTATAAGTTTATATTTTTTATTTAAAAAAATACATGATTATAGGAATGAGTCATATGAATTATATAAAGTTGAATGATATATTATAGTCTATAGCAAGTTCTAACCAATTTCAATATCCTACTTTAAAAACCAACATCTAAAAAAAATATTAATAACAGAATGAGCATAAAAATTATATGAGTTATTCACTTTCATGAATAAATAAACTATGAGAAATTCAATATCATATTTTATGTATTAAGAAAACACACTTTCATCGTTGTTTTACTATTATTTATATATGAGGATGAAAAATAAATGATGTATTCATCAAATTTATCATCCAGTTTATTTGTTTTCGAAAATAATGATAATGTTTTGAAAATGACAATTACAACATTTTAACTTATAATAATGATAATGTTTTGAAAATGACAATTACAATATTTTTGAATTTTTATTTTTATTTTATATTTTGAAAAATATGAATCACTCATATATAGAATATTAATCTTCTATTTTTATTTGTAAAATATAATATTATGTTCTAAAACCCAGATCTCACACTATATCAAGAATTAAAAAAAATGTTCTAAAACCCAGATCTCACACTGTTCCAAAAATTAAAAAAATGTTCTAAAACTCATATGTCACCTGTAAGACCCGTAAAAATACGTTACCGTAAATTAGAATTTGAGAAGGGTGAGCGATACAAATTGGACACGTTCACGCAAATAATGGCGGTTAAATTGCATAGCATTACGTCCTCATTAAAAAACCGACGTAATTCTCAGTAAATTATGGCGGTTTTATAAACCGACCTAATAAAACCGCCACAATTTACCCATTTTTTTGTAGTGTATGATAATAATTCATTAATACCATAATATTAATTTTCAATTTTCAATTTATTATTAATATCAATTAATTATGTTAATTACGGTAAAATATTAATTGAAAATGGTATTAATTTATTATTAATTTTCAATTTTCAATTACCGTAAAATATCATATAATACCATTTTTAATATCAATTTTCAATTTATTATTAATATCAATTTACTTTATATTTTCAATTTTTCAATTTATCATAATTAAATTTTTTATGATAATTAATACCTTTATTCTAAAATAAATAATATTTTTTAATTTTTAATGCAACATTAATTTTTATTTTCAATTTTTTTACAATTATTGCATTATTTTTAATTTAATATTAATATTTGATATTTATGATAATTATAAAACTATTCATCTTTATCAAACTGAAAATGCAATTGGATTTCAATAAAAAGTATATTTTTATTATATAGTGTAAATAATTAAAATGATGTAAGAAATTTAAAATATTTATTAACAAATAAAAATGTTACTACTGATTAGCTGGATAAATAAATAGCTTTCTTATTTGGGAAGATCCATTTCATACAAGTTAAAAATGTTTCATACGTGTATGACCAAATTCTTAATATATAAATTACTTTAATTATATTTTATTTTATAATCATTCATGTCATAAATTTTTATTTCTGATAATAATTAGAATACATTTATTTTGTTAATAATTTTATGGATGATAATTATTATTTGGCAAAGAGAAAATAAATACAATAAAATTTTAATAACTTTATTTTCTTCTAATATGAAAATTATATAAAATAGAAAAATGAAATTATTAATTCAAATATTTAAATATGAAAATTAATCAACTATTAAAATATTGAATATTAACGGGAACATGAAATTACTGATCAAAATATCAAATATTAACATAAACATGAAACTACTGATCACAATATTAAATATTAACGAGAACATGAAGTTACTGATTAAAATATTGAATATTAACGGAAACATGAAATTACTTATCAAAATATTGAATATTAACGAAAACATGAAGTTACTGGTCACAATATTGAATATTAACGGGAACATGGAGTTGCTGATCAAAATATTGATTACTAACGGGAACATGAAGTTACAAAAGATTGTTTAGACACAATTCTTTCAATTTTGTTCCTGAATTTTTTTAGACACAATTTAATGTTAATTATTCTTATTTTTTTCCACAAAAATATTACGTACTTTTAATATATATTTTTTCTATTAAAAATATACATCTGAAACAAGTGTGCGTCTCATACCAGAACTCGTGCGAATGCACGTGTTTGTTACTAGTGTATATTAATGGTCATAGGCCAAACAGAGACATCATGATATCTGAGAATAGTCAACGTGTACTCTAACTAGCACATGACTACATATGACAAGTATTAGATCATATGCAATACACATATGACCCAACTAGAATAAAAACATGTCATCTAATAGGTGAGTCGTACGATGAGTGACATAGAAGTCAAAATGTGCATATTAGGATATTAGCTAATCTATGTGCTCATGATATGGTTTTATGAGTGGATGTCCTTTAGTCGGAATAAATAACTATTACATGGCTCCATCTTTGTGCACTCCTTAGCATACTCTCATCCTCTAATATTGAGAAAATATTGATAGGTTCGTGCATGTATCAACTTATACTCATCAGTAAACAACATTGAATGTGTTTTAAACAATTATTTTAATAATTAAATGTTGTAGTGTTATATTTGTGAGAGTCCCAAATAAAGGCGATATAAGGGTCCCCGCCCTATGAGGTTTCTCCTGAGTGTTATCTTTGCGTAGTGTGGAGGCTCGCCCTCGTAATAAGACACATGCACAATGTCATTATCCCTCCACCAGTTATGTCGACTGAGTCATACCATGACTTTCTGAGAAATAGGTAGTCAACAACATTCCCTAGTCAAGGGAGGGCGGTTATCACCTCTTTGAATTTACTAAATCTCGGGCCCAAAAAGCCTCTATAAATACATTTCCCTTAACAGGGGAAATATAGATCGTAAGTTAACAACATTACACATAATACATAGCCTTTCACCTCATGTGAGTTTGTCTCTCTTACCACCACAAACACCACCATACATGGCCTCCCGCTGCAGATGACAAGTCCTAACCACCCTAACTGTTATAAACCTACTAAGACATGAGTATCCCTTACTCTTATAGGGATACCACACACATATGTTCTGTTTGACAAGTACAATGACGCCCACTGTGGGGCCTTAGTAAAATTAACTTAGGCCACACATTTTTCTACAATCACCACATTAATACTCACCCTACTCTTTGCCCCAAATATTTTTAGCCATGGTTAACAGGAGAGCACATTCCTCTTCTCCAAAAGATACTAGGGGTACACACACCACAGTGAATATGCGTGCCGCCATGGATGAACTACGCCGTCAGAATCACACCATAGAAGGCAACGTCCTCAATATTCGGTAACGTCAGCAAAAGACCAGTCCCCTGGAGGAGATGGAAGTGTTGGATCTCTAGCCACTTTTAGACGAAACATGTGAAGTGTCTGTCTCTGAATGGTTCAAGCCTTCCTCTTTGGCCAAAATTGATAGGCGTTGTGGTACTTGTGAACATGTCGCCTCCATCAACACACAGATGTCAATCATTGGAACACTTGACTTTGTGAAATGCAAATTATTGTTTGGCACCTCTACCTCGAGCTTCCATCGCCAATTATCAAGAATTGGTGAATAAAATTGCACACTAGTTCATATCTAGCTGTCATATAAAGATGTCTATCGTCGGCCTGTTCAACATACGACAAGTTCCCTCATAGTTGTTGAGGGGCTATCTCGTCCGGTTCAATGCCATCATCATAATCTTCCCCAAAAACCAAGAAATTTTTTTGGGGCATTTTAAAAAGGACTCAAGATGGTACACTTCAACGAGTCTCTTGTCCAAAAACCAACACTTATTAGCAGAGATGGTCAACAAGGAGAAATGTTACATAAAAGATTAGGAGAGCAAAGTTAAGAAGAAGGTGCTAGACGTCAAAGGAAAAAGATAAAATTTATCTATTTTTAGGTAATAAATAACTAAAAATATTACTATAAATATTATAATTAATATTCATTCAATATTAAAAAATGAAGTAAATAGATAAAATAATTCTGCAAATGCAAAGTAAAAAAAAGAAAAAGAAAACGTAGAATGTAGAATTAATGTAGGGGAATAATAATAATAATAATATAATAATAATTATAAATATTCTCTTTTATTTTTTAGTAACATCTACAATGAATAATTAAATACATAAATAAATACCATAAAAATCTCTCTCACTCTCCACTATACATAGATGAACGAAATCTACTAGTAATCATCGTAAAAGAATTTCTCAGTTCTTGAAGATGGCTATCATTGACAGGATAATTGAAGCACCGATCATAGCCACAGAATTTGTAACAGATCCGGCAGCTCCGGCATCAGGACCAGGTGCTGGAGCCAACGAGGGACTGAGATCTTGAGCGGAGGCAACGGCGGCGAAAACAAAGACGAAAAGGAAGGAAAAGATCTTGACAGTTGAAGCTGCAGATGCCATCTTAAAATTGCCTAACAGAGAAGAAAACGTGGAAGTGAAAAAATAGTTGAAAATGTGAATTAAGGAGAAGTTTTTGTGTTGAAGAGATTTTGATTTATTTTGATGGAAGAGTGTAGGAAGTATTTATAGCTAGATTGAAGAATGAGGAAGGAGTGTGGGACCCACAAAAACATGGACAGCTTGAAATGAGAAACAGCTGTGTTAACGTATGAATGGCTGTTTGTCTGGTTGGTGCCGTTGGTATATGTTTCTTTACGTTACTTTGTTTTGTACTATGCTTTTTCGTTTTCTTAATTATACAGCTCATGTTGAATGGTAAAGTTTTTTTTTCCTTTGAAGAATACAATTTTTCAACAGAACAGACGATGAGTCACATGTAAAATAAAAACAAGACCTATACATTACATTTAGTATCATTTGTTTAACAAATCAAAGTTTGGTGATATTTATGTGAAAATTGGATATAATAAGTTATGTGGATTATTGAATATTATTTATAATATTAATGTTATCACAGGTGTTTCAACGAGAGGATGAGTCTTTCGGAATTAACAACGTCAGCATCAACAAACTAAAGAAAATTCAGGGTTTTTGAATTGAATCAAATCCAAACCACAAAAAATTATATTTGGTTAGAATATGTTCGGATTATTTTCTAAAAGAACAACACGGTTCATTTCGGTTTGTAATTTGTATTTTGCAAACCGAAGTAAACCAAATAAACCATATGTTATAAAATTTTATTAACCAATATATATTTATATATATATATATATATATATATATATATATATATATATATATATATATATATATATATATATATATATATATCGTTAATTCTTTAGAGAAATCAACAAATATTATATGTATATTTTATCATTTATTTTGTATGATATTTATTTTAATTTACATATTCACCACCACATATAACAACTTTACTCAAACAATGTCAGAATAAGCATCGATTTGGCTTTGAAACCCTAACTTAGGGGCTACTGTTCTGGTATGGGCAAAGTAGAATCTAAAGGGAGTGAATTATAGAGGTTTAAAAATTGTTTAGGTGAAATGAAAATTATTTGAAAACTCAGTTTTAAAATACTTTAAAACCGAACAAGTAAATAAGGAGCGAAAAACTAAAGTGTAGTTTATATTTGTAAAAGGTCAGACAAGGGTGCGAGTTGTGTCGCTTCAAAGAAGGGTGACGATCATATGTTGCTCTCAAGGAGCTATCGCCTTGCCCTAATACTTTCCTTTCGCCCAATCAAGAAAAACGTGTGATAAGATGTTTCTTGGGCACACAGAAGTCAGAGTCAGTAACTGACACACATCTCCGTGGGCAAGCCCTAACCACTAAAAACGGTTATAAACCTACTAATGCACAACTATATGTTTTGACCATTATTTTTTATAAAAAAAAACGAGTGAATTAATTAGATACATAGTCATAATTAGTTGACAAGATAAAATTACTTTACACTGTTAGAGTAACTCTCACTAATATCTATGCTATGCTATTCGTAGGTACAAAACTTTTGATACGAAAATCCAATTTATTAAAAAATTTATTGAGAACTCATAAATCCAAATACTATATGTTCAAATTTCAAACAAATATCACCAAACTTTGAACCCCTCTTAAAATATCGCCTAAGTGTGAATTGTTAAGCAAACTTAGAGACTTTAATGTACTACTAGGTCTTGTTTTTTATTGTGTGACTCCACATGTGTCTTGTTGATGAATTGAATTCTTCAAGGAAAAAGAGATTAAAATACCTTTTCCAATCAACATGAGCTGTTTAGCTAACAAAACCGAAAAGCATACACAGCTAAGTAACGGCACCAACCATACCACCATTCATACGTACACTTACATAGCTGTTTCACATTTCCAGCTGTCCTCGTTTTGTAGGTCCCACACTCCATTCCCAATCTAGCTATAAATAGCTTCCATTCTCTTCCATCAAAATAAATCAAAATCTCTCCAAACACAAAAACTTCTCTTTCATTCAATTCACATTTTCCACTGCTTTTTCAATTTAAGGTTTTCTTCTCTATTAAGAAATTCTACAATGGCATCATCAGCTACCACTATCAACATCTTTTCCTTCCTTTTCGTCTTTGTCTTCGCCGCCGTTGCCTCCGCTCAAGATCTCAGTCCCTCGTTGGCTCCAGCTCCAGGTCCCGATGCCGGAGCTGCCGGGTCTGTTACAAATTCCGTGGCTATGCTCGGAGCTTCAATTGTCCTGTCAATGATAGCCATCTTCAAGAACTGAGAAAAAGGAAAACACTATGGCTCTATTTTATGGGAACATGATTAATTATTTTTTGTGGCATGATTCTTATTAGTGTTTTGTAACATGTTATGGATCTGATTGATTACTACGAGTTCATCTATGTATAGTAGAGAGTGAGAGAGATTTTTTTACAGTATTTATTTATGTATTTAACTATTCATTGTAGAAGTTACTGAAAAATAAAAGACGATACTTATTGTTGTTTATATTTATTAGTACTATTACAATCTACGTTCTAAACACTTTTTTCCAGTTTTCTTTTTTACCTTGCATTTGAGGAATTGCTTTATCTATTTACTTCATTTTTAATAGAGTTTAATGAATATGCACGAACAGTATAAAATAATTTTATATTATCATTTAATAAAAAAATGTCATCAAAAAGATTTTTAAAATAAAAGGGGATCATAATTGAATATATGAATATGATTGACTCGCAATATAAAATCAGTGCTTCACTCATTTTCTCTTTTTAATATTGAATGAACATTAATTAAAAATTTTACAATTTTTTTTTTACCTATTACCTAGAAAATTTGATAAAATAAAATAAAATAATAAATAATTTAAAGTATTTTTAAATTTATAAAATGTATAAAACATCTTGCAAGAGCTTTTTCAGCATTGATGCACTTATTTAGTCAAGATGGATGCACTTATTTAGTCACAAGCTAAATAAGGGTCTCAAGTGAATTTTAGATGCTTCTCTTTCTCTCACAATTTGTATCTAGCGGGTTTCGAACATGAGACCTTGAGAGGAGTACACTCTCAAAACTCAAGCGTTTCACCACTAGACCACACACACGCACACATGATGGTTAGATAATGGTTACCATTAGTTATATTATATGTAGTTATCAGTAGTTTTGTATGTGGTTATCACTAGTTTTATTTGTAGTACTGTTAATTTTGTTTATGATTAAGCAATTATTCTCTCAAATTTTTATTATAAGAGGAAGTTCACTTTTTAGACTCATAGAATGATTAGTGTGTTTGGTCTATATATGGACTAGATATACTAATCATTGAATGAATCTAAATATTGAATTTCCTTTTATAATAAAAACCAAGGGGAGTAATTAGTTAGTAGTATGATCTTCTATAAGTGATATTATGTAACTCATATTTAAAAATACAACCAATCATAATTAAATATAATCTCCACTGTGATCCCATTAAATTCTCTCTTTATTTTTCTTTTATCCTTATTTCTTGAAGAGCAAGAAAACTCTTCTTCTAACATATTTGATATCTAGAGCTCAATTCTCAATTGTCAACAAAGTAAAGATAATTATTGGTGATGGCATCCCAAACTCACTTCCAATGCTTGATGGAAAAATTAGGAGGGATGACACAAACAAATGAAGACTTTGTTTGACTATCAAGAGATACTCGAAGTAGTTGCAAATGGATGTCAAGAACTCGCAGCAAATGTAACTAAAGCACAAAAGAATATTCACGGGGATGAGAAGAACAAAGATTACAAAGCTATGTTCTATATACAAGTAGTTCTAGATGCTGTAAATTTTGACAAATTTCTCATGCTAAGAATACAAAAAAGGGGGGTGACAAAGTGAAGGGTGTTAAGTTTGAAGGTAGAAAAAAACACAAGAAAGGGGGGTTTGAATTAGGTTTTCAAAACTTTGCCCTTTTAGAAAAATATTCGTTTAAGATAAACATTAACGCATGGAATAAAGAGAATGATGACACATTCAGTTATCCAGGTTCCCCTTAGAAAAAGTTAGTCATAGGTGATTTTGCCTTACAAAAGAACTTAATCCACTAATCATGGAAATGATTACAATTGCACGGGTCAACTGTCGGTGACTAACAATCAAACACTAATGACTTCTGTTAGTGATCCCTTAAAAATTCTGACCCAACTGATCCCCTATGAGATATAACGATCAATGACTCCTTTAAGAATTATGACCGAAATGGTTCCCTAAAGAAGATTTCCCACGATGCCAAACTGTCACTGTCTTGTTGAGTATACAGACTAAGACTAGTCACTCAAGGAACAATCAATAGAAATTGATTATCAGTTGTGTTTACATGATTGCTTCTTAAAAGCATATTACACAAAATATTTAAGTACAAATACAACACAAAAGTGTTGAGCAAGATATGAGCAACAACTCCTTGCTTTTATAATATTCTTCAAAGATGTATATGATAAATGTTGAGTTGCATCTTATAGTAATCTTCTTTCTTTATCCTCTTTAGCTTCAACTTCATAATGTTGCAACAGCTTTCGCTTTGCTTTGATTGAGCTTTCGCTTCTTCGCATTTTGTAGTAGGATTGCAGCTTTAGCATTTGCGACGAACAACATCTTTGGATTTGGCATTTGCAACTAGCAGCATCTTTGGCTTTTTCTATTGCAGTGGCAACCAGCGGCTTTGGCTGTTGGCATTCACCAACTTTTCTTCTAAAGTCTTGGCCTTCATTTATAGTCTTCAGAGAAAGAGACGTTGTGAGGATAAAATAGTCTTTTCTAAAATCCAACAATTACTTTCCAACAGATAGAAGTGTAGATGTTGGATTGTAGAACACGCTACTTCCTTAGCCCACAGCTTGCAGCTTTGACACAATAGCGTGGAAGACAACTTTTGAATAGTATGAATGTCTTGATATGTCATTGACCATATTGTGTGCAATATTATTATATAGCATTAAAGTTGCAATGTTTTAGCACCATAGGTCAATAATATTCTTAACTTTCCGCAACATAAAAATTTAGAGTGTATATTAAAGAAGAGATCAGTGGAGCATAAAAATGAAGATGTTACAAGGATTTTAAAAACATCATACATGTGTGCCTCTTTTTTCATACCTCTCTTTTTTGTGTCAAATACTTGATTGTTTGTATCGGGAAAATCTGGAAATCTTACAAACCAAGAAATTCTGAAGCTACTCGTAGAAGACTTCAATCTCTGCCAATCAATACACATGAATAATTAAAAGAACTTTCAAGGTACATCTTTCTTTAGATTATTTTTAAATTAGATTATCTTTTTTGTATAAATATTAGAGACTAAATATAAAGAAATTTTTAAAAAAGGAGTTGATATGAGTTATTCCAATCAAAATGGACAATTTTGATAATTTTACATATTTCTTGACAACAATTCTATCATTTGATAAAAAAACATTTTAAGCTAAAAAATAGCGATAAGTTACTAAACAACTTTACCTTTATTTCTAAAGCTCTTATTTTTAGCTTCCGTTTTAAGGTAGCTTTTAAACTTTAGTGTTAGAATAAACCAGACCCAATAGAGGCTACATATACTTTGTTTTCTAGAAAATTATTCCAAATATGCGTCACAAAGATTATGTCATGAACTCTTGTTAAAATTCTTCCAAATGGATCATATATTTCTTGAGCTAGATATAATTGTTCTTTACCAAATGCAGGTGGATTATTGAAAAAAAAATAGACAAACTAAAATGTTTAAGGCAGAAACATGTATATTGTTACTTCTCCATAGCAGCTACTCTTTTTTTCCTTGAAATTTCTGATTCTTGCATAGATTCTTGCATAACTTGTACAAAAAATTCAATGTTCGTAATAGTTGTTGATGATTTCTTTGATGTCTCGAGTTCTGAAGAAGAGCAAGTGAGCCTTATTCAACTATTTCAGAAGTGTGTTCATGTTCTTAGTTAAAACACTAACATCTCTTGATTTTTGTTTTAAATTTCTCAAATATTTTCCGTAATTAGTAATGTTGTGGAAATGAAAGTGCGTGTGGGATGTAGATGTCAATGTTGTTTGTTCTGAGGCAGCAATGCATAGCACAATTTGTGAGATGAGTGAGAAATCTATCAAGCGACAAAGACGCGATATGAAAGACAATGTTATCAAGTTTGTGAAATGTTTCTTCATCTTTTTGCAATATGAAAGACAATGTTACCAAGTTTGTGAGATGTTTCTTCATCTTTCATCTCTCATTTATATGATTATCTTTCATGTCATGGCCCTCCAAAAACTATATCCCAATTCTATCTTAATGGATTGGATTTGTTTTCTTCGCGGTGGTTAAATATGATGCATTATGTGATTATAGAAGTTGAATGGTCAAGAACCAAGGCCATCCCAATAACTGATGCTTTAATTGTTATGTTATAGTATATGTTTGTTGTTCTGTTACAGACTACAATAAGTGATTTATTGATTGTGTAATAGTGTTTTTATGATTTTATTAACTTTAGGGAAAAATGTAAAGGTTGATTGTGTCATAGTATTTTTTATTTAATTAACTTTAGGGAAAAATGTAAAGGAGTTGGTTTTGAATTTTCCATTATTTTTTATAAATATTTTACAAAGCCTAATTATTTATTAAAAAAATCGCTATAAAATTTAGCTAGAGAATTACTTTGATATTTTTGCGGCAATATTGTAGCTTAAACTCGAGACCGACATTTTGCTACCCTTTAGTTTTGGTTTAGCTAGGGAATTTTACATATTAGTTGGAATTTTGCTAGGAAAATTTTGCCGAGATAATTATCCACTCAATCCATGCTACGACATATATTGTAGTTAATCCACAACAAATCTTCAACTAACTCTGTTTGATAGAGATTAGCTACAAACTAGCTAGTGTACTTTCCGTAGTGATAACACGAAATGTATCACATATTCGGCTTGATTTACATAGATTATGTTTTTGTTTTATTTTAATTATGTTGTTTTATGTTGGTATTATGCTGGTATTTTAATGTGTTTTAGAAATTTACAGTTTACAAGGCTCGCTTGAGAAAAGGAGTAAAAATGAGAAGAAATGAAGTAAAAAAGATATAAAGTATAGAAGAAAAGAAGGGGGTAAAGAAACGAAGAAACAAGATGAACTGGACGCAAGGCCCAAAGGCCCAATTGGGAAATTGACGCCCGTCAACAAAGGGGTGACGTCCGTCACACCATCCCCCTGTCGTCCGTCATTCACTTAAAAAGTGTGTGACGATAGTCACACACTCATACGCGCTCGTCACGCCCTGACTTCCTCCTATTTTCCATCCTTCCTAATTTCTCTCTATGAACTAAGTCCTGGAGACGAAAACAACTAAATCTCCTCCTATATTTTCTCAACCTAGCGGAACTCAAGCAATATAAATACTCGGCATTTTACCAGCAAAAGCTTTCCCTCTTCTTCTCGGCCAGAATTTTTCCTTGTTTAGTTTTTAGGCAGTTTTTTACCATGTGAAAGTGGTAGTTTCTCACATTGAGAAGCTACCACACCGTTAGATTTAGTTTCTGTCTTCTTTCATTTCAATTCTGTTACCTAAATGACAAGTGTCGGCATGTTCTAAATTTGGTTCCTGCTAATGTACGCGAAGATAATTTCAGAAGTTAATTTCAGCTTTCCTTTTTGCATTATTTACAGGTTTCCGTTTATCGTTTAATTTATTATTATTATTTTTTTAATTTAATTACTATGTCTTTTTATCGTAACTATAATTATTTATGCGTTTTTAATTAGTAACATGTCCGGCTAAATATTCTTGAGTCCGGTTTATGAGGACCGTTGTTACCGACGGGACTCGTTAGAAAATAATAGGTGCAAATTTATGAAAATTCTGTTTTGGTTGTAATTTCCAAGTCTAATTTAAATAGCTTTGGCACGAGAGTGGGAGGTTACTTACCACGATTTTGTCACGAGAGTGAGAAATCAATTAAGGTTAGAGTCGGCATTGCGAGAGCGTGGGGATCGAACCAGATAATGGAAATTAAGAAACAAATCTAAATACAGCGAGAGCGCTTTAGATGTGTTTAGGATATTATTGGCTTTCAAAATATATTTCTTAGTTACCGGGCGAGCGAGAGCAAAATCTTGGGATTAGGAAGTATGGCTTTAGTTAATACCGCGAGAGCGTGAGACGGAGTCTTTAAGTTGGTATATTCTATGGAACTAAGTTATAGTCGTAATTAGTACCCGTTTTCTATAAGTCCTTGAGGAACGCGAAAATCATATCCCGTCCTCGTTTTAATATTATTTTCTGAGTTAATTTATTTCAGTTTTAGTTCTTAGTTTCCCCTAAATTAAATATTCATTAGCCTTAGCTTTACAAAGCAACGACAGATTACAGTAGGTTGACATTTGTCTCCGTGTTTCGACAATCTTATATATTACTTCGATAAATCTGTGCACTTGCGGACGCATCACGTAGCTAGTCGAAGATTTTCTTGTAGTGGTTGTTTAACTAATGTATTTTGCAATAATTGATCGGGTATTATGCTTAGTGTGTTTATTCATTAGGAAAATTTCTATATTTTCACTACAATGAATTTATACATAATTCATAATTGAACTATTGATAATCGCAACAATACATAATTCATAATTGAACTATTGATAATCGCAACATCTGTAAGTTATACGCTATACGCCTGATATATTTTGGTTCCCTTAGAATAAGAGGCTTTGGTTCCCTTAGGTTACATGAACACCAAGAAAATCAAAGAACAACTGTATATATAGATGGATGACATGCCTAATGATACTTAACATAATAAGTATCATTAGGTTTCTTTCTTATTTTACTGTTATACAACTATCATAAAGCTATTGCAAATTGATGAAGCTCCTGAAAGAAGTGATGACATGAGCTGAATTCTAAAATTCAATTTGCATCTCCCACATGTTCATGTTTCTCTTTAAGCATATATGTGTACATGTTCTGCACTATAAATTGTGTTTATAAATTCTTTTTTGCTCTTTTACAAACTGCATTTAAAGAAGTAAATGGAGATAATGTCGAGAAGTTAGATGGAGGGACCATTTTTTAAGATGTGGACAAATTGCGTTAGGGGTCGTAGCTGTGTCTGAGTATATGGAGCGAAAGATTTAACAATAAATCTGAAGCAAAGATCCACAACCTTTATCCAACCAAATCAAAATTCCTGTAGATCTATGTTTGGGGCATCCTTGGAATCAGGGAGAGCATCTAGAATTATAGCCGAACAATTGGGCGAGGATACAGTAACTTGACTCCAAGAGGAAACCAAAGCTATTCGGGCATCAAATGACGTTGCTCGGAGGGCAGAAGAACAAGAAAAATGGCTACTGAGTTTGCAAAAAACTTGAAGTGTGAGTTTTCTAAGAAGATGAAACATGAAATGAATGATTTTAAGGAATTAATTATGAAAAAGATTGATATTAAAAAAGATGGAGTGTCGAATCCTCACTATGATGAAGATTTGGATGATCAACCATTAGGAAAATATTGATCATATAGTGTTAGTATAAGTATTTTGGGGGTGTTTTATATTTTAGCTCGGATGAGAACTCAGATGTGTATTTTTTGGGACATGATCTTTGATGTATTCTGAGTTTTTGGGGCTGTTTTTTGTCGTAGCTATTACTATGTTATTTTGTAGTTTAAAACTACTTTGTAATATTTGGATAATTGTTACTTACAATATACCTAAGATGTTAAAGCGTTATGTGTAGACAAACATTTCAAAGAAAGAGTTTGATGGTTCAAGCACCAAGTATGGCATACTTTGCATTTATTTCCAACAAACACTGCATGACTAACGAGATAGAAAACAATGTGATTTCATAAGTTAGTATTTGACTCAGTAGAAAATTAAAGGATTTCTACAGTGCATGACAAACGATTATATGCTGCCTTGTAGTTGAGTTATTATCTTTCTACAATATCTGGATATTGTGATTACTAGTTTGTGTGTTCCTTTGAGTTTTAAGCTCCTTAGAACTGTGTTAATGTGGCTAAAAAATGTTGTACCAGCTTTATTTCTGTTCCTACAGTGATGCTTCTTTCAATTCTAAATTCTTGTTGACCTGTGCATGCCCTGAAGCTATATTTAAAACTGTATGATTTCCCATGACAGATCTCCCAGAGTGTATCGATTGATGTCTACCCATATTCCTATAAAACCCGAATCCATCTGCTCCTGCTCTATAATAGATTTTGTGATAATTCTCTCAAGGATGCCAAAAGGATTATTTCCCTCTGGTTGATTAAAAATGGTTGACTTTAGCGTGGGTCTGGCCCACGCTACTCTATTTTCTTGGCTTTTGAAAATTAACTTTGGCGTGGGTCAGGCCAACACAACTAAGTTTTGTATACTTTTAAAGTTTGATTTTAGTGTGGGTTGTGTAACTCCCCAAAACCCTAAATCTTAATTTTAAAAGATAAATCACAATTAGGATATTACTTAAACAAAACATGCATACAATCATTACAGTGACCAGAATGGATTTGCCCCAAATCCCATTTAGTAACCAAAATAGGGTTGATAAATTATATCTATCAATATACAGTGGCCAAATAGAATTTATCCCAAATCCCATTTGGTCACATATATGCTACGATATTCAAATAGCCAACAATTACGATGCCCAATTAGGTTTTGCCCAAATCCCATTTAGTAAAAGGAATCATAACACACAGAAACTTAAAAGAAAAAACATAACACCCTTGACGCTAATGGGAGGGTAAGGGACCTCTCACTATCCTGCTGCCTATTAGACCATATTGTACAGAAATAGGGTCACAAACCCTATGTAAAAAACAAAAATACAGACGATAAATTATATCGATCAATATACAGTGGCCAAATATAATTTATCCCAAATCTCATTTGGTCACATATCTTTTATGATCTTCAAACAACAAACAATTACGATTTTCATTGTGGTTTTGCCCAAACCCCATTTAACCAAAGGAATCATGACACACAGAAACTTAAAGGAAAAAGCATAACACCCATGACGTTGATGGGAGGGTAAGGGGACCCCTTACTATCCTACTGCCGAATTAACATCATATTGTAAAGCAATATCCCCTTACTTTGTCATAGAGCTTTCCCAAAAATGTCTCACGTAACACGGTGAAATTTCCTCGTCTTCAACTACTTCTTAAGATCCCAATTCCTATAGCCCCTATCACCCAATTTTTGTTTTTCGCGTTAACCAAGTTATAATCCCGACGTTAGAATATATAGTCACAATTATATCGCCCCCTATTGTTCCTCCCACACCCTCACACTAACGTTAAAAAAGTTATCTAACAGTAATATTATAAGTTAATCTTAATGGAATACATTATCGCAATTATATAATTATTCCAATTAAATCAAATTTTACATAAAATGTTACCGTAACCTATTCCCAAATAATTATTCTAAAATATCCCAATTAAATAAATATTTAATTTTAATTTATTTATTAAAATTTATTTATTTTAATTACTATCAATTAACTTATAATTATGTAATTATCATTTATAAATTAAATAATTCTAATTTAAATTTTCGCTCTCAAACTCAATCATTTCAATAATTATTAAATTATCAAAATACCCTTAAAACACTCAAATCACAAAAAATAACATCATTAATAAAAATAAATCACATAACACACACAATCACATATTCTAATATTTAATTAAAATATTAAAATAAAGTAGGGGTGTTATAGTCAAACCAACACTACTCTATTTTGTTGACTTTTAAAGATTGACTTTAGCGTGGGTCAGACCAACGCTAATGTGTTTTATTGACTTTTGAAGTTTGACTCAACCTGGGCCAGGCCCACGGTACTCTATTTTATTGACTTTTAAAGGTTGACTTTAGTGTGGGTTAGGCCCAAGCTACATGATTTTGTTGACTATTGAAGGTTGACTTTAGCGTGGGTTGGCCCACGCTAATTATGGTTTGTTGACTTTCAAAGTTTGTCTTTTTAGCGTTGGCCCTTAGTTTAGCCTCGGTCTAATTGAGGTTAGTTTTGATACGATTGTTTTGACCGACAGTAACGTGTTTCCTTCGAGTCCTTTAGCCTGTCCTCGACACCGATGTTAATTTGAAGCTAAATCGAATATAGCGTTGGTTAATTGAAGAAAATATTGTATATTTTGTTTGAGTAACATCCTAAAGTCTTTTATATTAATAGTCAGGGTTTATGGTGTTACAAACTGACCCACGTCTCCGTATGAAATTGAGATTCAACAATCCACCATTGACTGGGTGAGTGGTGATCATTCCCAAGGAAACCCTAGGTCTGAGGCCTCTATAAATACCTCTTCCCTAACGAGATAAATGAACAGATCCTAATTCACACGCTTATACCTAAGCACCATACTGAGATACAAAGCCTCTCACCTCAAATGAGCAAGTCCTTTAAAACCATTGTAACACTACCATACAAGGTTTCTCGTCGTCATGGACAAGTCTTAACCACCACAAAGTGTTATAAACCTACTAAGGCCTCTGAATATTCCTGCCCTTACAGTGTTAACATACACTAATGTACTTTTTAACTAGTACAATCATCTATCATGTTCCTTTAGAAAGGCAAGTGAATGCTTAATACCAACATATGATGAATGCTTGATTTTTTTGTACCAAAAATATCTACTAATAAGTATAAAGGCTATTGATTATTGATAGTCAACAACTTTCAATAAAGAGGTAAACAATCAACTTTGTTTACTTTCTTAATACCTCTCAGATTAAGATCTCTTTCAAACAAAGGTGAGCAATAATCTTCTAAAATGTAGTACTTAGCTTTATACTATTTATAATATTTGTTGGCACAAATTTCTTGATGCGAGAATCTAATTTGTTGAAAAAGAGTTACAAGTGTGAGTAATGTGAGGAAGTCTACATTAGTTATAAATTTGGAAATTTAAGCATTTATAAGTGAGAGAACCCATTGTTTACAGTGATTTTTGGTAAACAACCGCTAGTCTTCCAAATTCTTATGTATATTTTGGTAACTTACAGGATCGACTAGATTGATCCTAGGAAATGTGCCTAAGTGATTCTGTCTTAATGATTAAATTCATCTTCTTGACTCTATTCTAAAAAGGATACTCGAATTCATAATTGGTGTAAAGGCAATGGAATATGTAACAACCAAATTTAAAGAAAGACTTAAAGGATTTTGACTGTAAATATAAAATACATAACTTGGCAAAAAGTATGTAAATAACTTGCACTAATAAAACGAAGAACGGTATTAGAATGACAATGGTGTTACACGTACTTTCTCAGCAAACTCTTTCTCTCACACTTGATACTTGAGTAATTTTAAGTAACTTTGTACAAAATGGACACCCCTTTTAACATAAAAAGACTCTTATTTATACTAATTCGACCCTAACGGTCTTTTTCTAACGAAATGCCACGTTGCTTCCACGCGTCCTTTCGGCTAAACGAATTATTTCGAAATTCAAATATTCCCGCTCAAAGCCTTCGAAAGGCGATCCACGTGACTTATTTAAAATGTGTATACTCTTCGAAATATCTTGCAAATATCTTCAATCCTTGCTTAAACCATTTCGAAGACTTTCTAGTAAAAACTCCAACTAAATGCAAAGAAGAAGCTCTTATTCGAAGGAACTCTAAGAAATATCTTTGCTTAACTCTTTTCCTTATTTTCTCTTCGAAACATACAGTCTAACAACTTTATCTTGGTCGTCGAAATCTCCAGCTAACACCCACACACCTATCACCTTAAAATTTTGAATGAATATATAATATGTCTCTCACAAAGATGTATTACTTCTAAAGATGGTCCCAAAATATAAAAAATGCTCCTAATTTTTCCTCCAAATTGCACAACACAATTTTACTAAGATTGATTGACATCTTATGAATCTTAATATAAAAAAATGTTTTTGTTTGATTGACTATACTAATTAAACCCTACCATTATAAAAAGAATATAGTCCTTTCAAATAGTTAGGAATTCTAATCAAAATCATTGATTATGTTCGTATTACAAACAAATAGTATCACCAAACTTTGAACGCCTCTTAAAAATTCGCCAAAGTTTAAATTGCTAAATAAACTTGAAGACTTAATAATGTAATGTGTAGGTCTTTTTGTTTTGGGGTGTGACTCAACATGTGTCTTGTTGCTGAATTGAATTCTTCAAGGAAAAAGAAATTATACCTTTTCCAATTAACATGAGCTGTTTAGCTAACAAAACCTAAAAGCATACACAGCTAAGTTGCGGCACCAACCATACCACCATTCATACGTTCTCATTTCCAGCTGTCCACGTTTTGTGGGTCCCACACTCCATTCCCAATCTAGCTATAAATACTTCCCATTCTCTTCCATCACAATAAATCAAACTCTCTCCAAACACAAAAACTTCTCTTTCATTCTCATTTTCAACTGTTTTTTCAATTACACGTTTTCTTCTCTATTAAGAAATTCTACAATGGCATCATCAGGTACCACTGTTAACATCTTTTTCTTCCTTTTCGTCTTTGTCTTCGCTGCGGTTGCCTCCGCTCAAGATCTCAGTCCCTCGTTGGCTCCAGCACCCGGTCCCGATGCCGGAGCTGCCGGATCTGTTACAAATTCTGTGGCTATCATCGGAGCTTCAATTGTCCTGTCAATGCTAGCTATCTTCAAGAACTGAGAAAAACACGATGACTCCAATTTGTGGGAACATGATGATTCTTCAATGTTTTATTATAATATAGATGTGATTATTACGAGTTCATCTATGTACAGTGAGAGAGATTTTTACTGTATTTATTTATGTATTCAATTATTCATTGTAGATTGTTAGTCAAAAATAAAAGATTATTTATTGTTATTACTACCATACATCCCTGAATTCCCTCTTTTCATTTTTACTTTTTGCAATTGGAGGATTTTTTTTTATCTATTTACTTATTGTTTTTAAATTTTTAACGAAGAATAGTTTTACCAATAATTTTTATTATTATGAAGAGCAATAAATAAAATAAAATCATAACTTTTACCAATACTTTAATTAATTATTATGAAGAGAAATAAATAAATTCAAATTATAAGTTATTAATGATATTATAGAAAATTAAGAACAATAATATCAAAAATAACAAAAATATATCCTATGTCTTTTACCCTTAAACAAGGATTTAATAATAGAGTATTATTTATGGGTATTCTAGCCCAATTACAAAATTCGAAATATATTTTGAGAATGGGAAAAATTTCAATCCAAATAAAATTTAAATTAATTAATACAAAGGTGCTTTGCAAAATTCATAAAAATTATATTTGGAAAAAGAAATTTTGTCACTATATTTACAAACCAAAAATTTAATGTTCCAAATAATATCCGAGACCACACCGACATTATTATTAAAAACGATGGAGTTCCTCGTCTTTCACAGCGTCCAACACACCGCTGACCACACTAAATTTGCTTTCCGATTTTTAACTTTCTTAAACTTACAAAAATCTATCTAAGATAAAAAGCTACCTCTAATAGAATTTCAGGCAACTACTTGGTCCATATGGCTCATTCGCAATGGGGTATGCTTTCGAAATGACGCGTGGAATGTCAATGATATGGTTTGGAATATAAATTTTTTGGTTTGGAAGTGAATTTGTATAGGTGATATTACATATCCCAATTTTAATTTTTACGTAAAGATCCTTTATTATTTATGTCGTAACCAAATTGGTTTGTAATTTTCTCTTTCCCTTTTGTCGAGTTTGTCCCGTTTTGTGGTGTAACAGGTTCGGAAATCCTTTGTTCTCGTGTTAATATTATTCCTTGATTAAAAAAAAAAAAAATTTCAGGCGGGAAACAAGAAACCAACCTAATCCAAGACAATCTCTAATATATACTATGTCTAAGACATGTTTGTAGTGTATTTACTTATTTAAATATTGATTTATGAATTGGTACTTCACTTATTTAGCACAAGTTAAATAGACACTCTTTGCCGGTGATTTATTTTTACGGTTCTCTTAACAAAGTAAATATCTTTGCAAGCATAGAATGGGTGTCATCATCACTTAAATCTATTAGCTAATGAAAGGGATTTGGAATTCGATATTCATACTTCGAACGGATTGGCTTCCTAGTAAGTTACAATTGTTTTGATGGAGACTTATTTTAAACAGGTTGCCTATTAGAGATGATTTTGCTAGTTGATGTATTATTCAAGGTAATCCCAATTTGGTTTGTCTCATGTGTTTTGCTGTTAAAGAAAATGCTTCTCATCTTTTTTCTTTTTTTTTTGTCTTGCGTGTTGTAGCAAATTAGGAGTGGTCGAAGTGAGGGAAATTAATTCCTTATTGCTGCATCAGGCTGAATTTAACAAAAACATTAGAATTCGATATAAAACCGATTTTTAGAGCTTCTTTTGGATCATTGTTTGTTGGAGTTTGCGGAGTGCGAGGTATTACTATTTTGTTCGAAGAAGGAATTATTGCTGGTTTAGATATTCTAGGACAAATTCAACGTCAAATTATGGAGTTATTATTATTCTGGTAAAAAAAGAAAGAATATAAGAGAGTAGAGATTAGAGATGAAGAGGGAAGATGTATGTGGCAAAGAAGGCGTGATAATGCTATTAGAGGTTTGAGAAGATCGGGACTGAAATCATATGTGTAAGAATGAGAAAATTGTTCGTAATGATAAGGCTAAGGTATAATAGATTTAAGTTTGGGTTGGATGTGAGTTAACTAAAAGTTAGGTTGTAACATAATGCGGTTTGATTCAATTTGGTTTGGTTTATAAAATACAAACCGCAAACCGAATTGTACGGTTTTGTTAAAAGATGACCCAAACAAACACTACAAAAAATAAGCTCTGCAGCGACGTGATTTCCATGCCACGAAATGGAATATCACGTCACAACACAGAATTAGCGACATGGACATTTATGTCGCTTGGGAGAGCGTGACAACTTTGTTGTGTCATGATTATCACGTCACTAAATAGTGACATGGAAATCACGTCGCAACGTGATACACAGAACCCAACAACTTTTGTCTGTTGGAACAGACAGCGCCAGAAAAAAGCAGGATGACACAGAACACGGAGAAAAGTTGTGGCGTGGAAAGCATGACACAAAGTAGCGACGTAGATATCATGTCACAAAATGTCTGATTAATTTAAAAGTTTAGCGACGTGATATACATGTCACAAATTAGTGACATGTATAACACGTCACAAACGTTAATTTAAAATTATTATTATTATTATGAAAAAGGTTTTATTTTTATTCAATTGAAATAATAATAATAATAATAATAAACAAAATGCTATAATAATAATAATAATTATTATTATTATTATTATTATTATTTTTATTAAAATTATTATTATTATTATAAAAATATTTATTCAATTGAAATAATAATAATAAACAAAATACTAAAATATATTGAATTTATAATATAATAAACAAAATGTTATATAAAATTAAATTATCCTACACAATTTCAAATTTAAATAAACATAAAATTAATCCTAAGGGTCATCTGGATCGGGATAATTCTCAAGGTTCATATCTTCATCACCATTCTCTCGCTCATTTCCAACCACTCCTACGTTTCCACCAAACGGTTGACTACTTCTTTGTTGGAATTGCATAAATAACCGCATTTGCTGCTCCATCTCTGCTTGCCTCTTCGCCATTGCCTCTATTTGTTGTTGTTGCCCATCCATTTGCGCTTTTAGCGCTGCCTCACGTTGCGCTTGCTCATCCATTTGGGCTTTTAGCGCCGCCTCACGTTGCTCTGACTCACGTCTCGCCTTAGTTAGGGCCAATTGCCTTATTGTTTCCATTACTTGCGGTGACAATTGTGCTGGAAGTGACGATCCTTCCCCATCTCTAACTCTTTCAAATAAAGTTCTATCCCCACTTCTCAAGCTTCCCGCCAAATTTCCACCACCAAAAAAAATCCATTAGGCCCTTTTCCGCCAACGACTTCATTCCAAATATAAAAGTCAACATTTGGATGAAGCGGTTCTCCTTCTCTAGAAGTATATTGGGGATTATTGACCAAAAATGTTACAAGCAATGTTTGATAATCCTCCTACAAAAAAAAATTAAGTATTTAACTTAAATTAAAATATATTAAATAATAAAATGAAAATTAGTTGTCATGTGATTTTTATGCCAAAACATCAGAGTGGCCACATGAAAATCACGCCGCAACTTTTTTAGTTGACGTGAAAATCATGCCACAACTTTTTTAGTTGCCACGTGAAAATCACATCACAAAATTGCCATTAAATATAAAAAAATATAATAAAAATTGAATAACTTACCAAAGCTTTTCGTGTACACTCATCAACATAATCACCCGATTTTTTTGTCCGAGTTTCATTAACCAGCTCGACCATCAGTGGTTGTCTCCCTAACCTCTTAGCCTAAATAGTAAAATTAATTTTAATTAAAAACAAATAATTAATCAAAACATAACTTTAAAAAGTGGTAATAATTACCATGCGTCGAGAATGTTAATAAGTGCTTATACTTCCAACTATATTAAGGTGACCCCCTTTTTCAGATGCCCTCATTTTTTTGGCATTTTCAGATTTAGCCTTAAATTCGTCTGATTTCCAATACACAAGAAGTTTTTCAAAAACTTCTTGGCCCATCCACTCGGGACGACTACCATCACGTTCCCAACGCTTTCTAACACGTCGCAACGTGTCAGAAAGTCTTTTTGATGTTCTGCTATAATAATTTTTTTAACAAGTTTCTCGCTTATTTTATCCCAAGTACACTTTCCCTGATGACATTTAAATAAACTGTTAGAAAACTATAGTAAAAAAATTTAAATAAACAATGACTCAAAAAATTAATTAATTATACCTTAAAACAATTAAACCAAGCCTCTTTATTTGAAACGTCTCCAAAAATCGTCCAAGCTTCTTTATACATTTGTTGAATCACATAGTACACACACCTGGCAGCAGTCCGACTCGGCCCAAAACTAAAAAACAATAATTTTAATTAGCATGCATTAAATATAAATTTATATTTAAAAAAAGAAATGTAAACTTAATTAAAATTTAATATATAAGACACTTACGAACTTCCTGCGGGCCAAATATAATATTTGTCGTCAATGATATGAATCTCTCTCGGATCATCCTCCCCCTGAGTATCGTCACCATCAGACTGATCATCGTCTCCATGCGCAGTATCATCCCCATCCGGCTCCACATGATCATCCTCACGTGTAGGTATATGTGTGGTAGGTGAGGTGTGTGACCCTTCAGTCTGCTGAAAGGATGGGGGCACCTGTGTGGTAGGCGAGGTGTGTGACCCCCCGGTCTGCTGAAAGGATGGGGGCACCTGTGTGGGAAATGGAGTGCGGGATCCCCAAGTCGGCTGGAAGCTTGGGGGCACCTGTGTGGTATGTGGAGTGCGGGATCCCCAAGTCGGCTGGAAGCCTGGGGGCATCTGTGTCGGACGTGGGGTGTGGGATCCCCCAGTCTGCTGGAAGCCTGGGGGCACATGTGTGGTAGGTGGAAAGCTAGATCCTGCACTATGCTGGTATGATGAATAACTAGGTCATCCAGTCTGGTGGAACGGATAGCTAGGTTCCGTAGGTGGGGTAATAAAAGATGGTGCCCCAGACATAGGATACTCCTGAGAGGAGAGTAATGACGTAAGAGGTTGAGTGCTGGCCATGGACATGTGATCTAACTGACTCTGTGGGGGAGGACATATTGCTGACTGAGGTGACTGGCATACTACTATCCTTGGGCGTCGGGTCTTCTGACCCTTACCCTTCTCAGATCGGGTTGGCATATTACGTATTTATTGAGAATACACAATTAATCAAATATATACATTTACACAAATATATTCAAACATGTTTCTCACATATATTCATTAACACATTCAATAGATGGTTCATTAAGTAAAATTACAAAAAAACACATTCTCATCAAAATACATTTATTATTCTAAATCTACATGCTCTTCATCCATATCATTATCGTCATCTAATGTGATATTATCCTCGGACCCAACGCCTTCATGCTCTCCATCCACATTATCTTCAACCAACAATATAGAAGCATCAACTTCATACCCCTCATTTGTTGTATCAGACAAACTGGTAATTTGCTCAACTACAATGACATCATTAATTGGTCTAACTTCATCAACTTGGTAAGCAAGATCTTCCACTAGATCGCCAGTTTCAATATGGCCCAATGGTTTTGTTTTTATTACAATACACCACCCTCGTTTACGTGGCACAAATGAATGATAAGGAACATAATAAACTTGCCTAACAATATGTGACATTATGAAAGGGTCATACTCTCTGTACCTTCGGTCCATTTGAATCTCAACAGTACCGTATGTCGTGTCTATTTTTGTGCCTCTAGTTTGATCATACCATTCGCAATAGAACAAGACAACTTTATTCTCCGAGTCCAAGTAATTGTATACCAACTCGTACATATGTTTAACAAAGCCATAGAAGTCATCTTCACCCCCATCTGTAACTCCTTTTACGAATACACCACTGTTTTTTGTTTTTTTCCCTTCAGTCCAAGTCTCAGTGTGAAATTTATATCCGTTCACGAAGTACGTGTGCCATTCGTTTGCGCTTTGAATAGGGCCTTCAGACAAATTTCTCAAATGGAGTATTTCTGGAGTTGGTGTAACAATGCATGAGAATCTCTCCTTGAACCATGTTGGAAATTGTGCATGAATGACACCAGATGTTGATTGTACACCGGTGCTTTGAAAATAGACGTTGTTAAATTCCCTATAAAAATACACTATAGGTTTCAAGGTAATAATAATATTTACACACTATAGATAAAATTAAATAGTTGGGTATACTTACTCAAGATATGGTTTAACTTCAATGCAGTTGATCAAGACATGGACATGTGCGGATTGCATTTCTTGTTGGGTCAACCAATGAACACCTTTCTTTCCAGATGGACGACCTGGAAGCCCAAAGACTGGCAAGGTGAATTGACTTCTTTCTTTTACATTTACAGGATTTCTTATGATTCTTGGAGTTAACATCAAACTATTGAAATAGTGACTGCAAAAATGTGATGTCTCCCGATGCAAGTAATGTGAACATATTGATCCTTCAACTCTAGCTTTATTTTTCACTGATCTCTTAGAATCACCCATAAACCTTTCAAATGGATACATCCACCTATAATGAACAGGTCCTCCAAGATAAGCTTCGTATGCAAGATGCACAGGTAGATGTTCCATGGAGTCAAAAAGACCAGGTGGAAATATTTGTTCCAACTTACAGAGAATGACTGGAATATTTTGGTCCAACTTAATGATGTCATCCACTCTTAAGGTTGACGCACAAATATCTCTAAAAAATTGACTAATTTCAGTTAGTGGATTAAGCAGATGTTTGGGTAGAGAACCGAATGCAATTGGTAGCAATTGCTCCATAAATATGTGGCAATCATGACTTTTCATACCATGCAACTTCCCAGTGTTAGCGTCGGTACACCTTTCTCAATTTTAAGAATACCCGTCAGGTATCCTCAATTCTTTAACCATCTACAAACTGCTTTAGCCTCTTGTGAAGTCAGAGTGTAACTAGCCTTGGGTTTTAGTAATTTTCCATTCGGTTGAGGCTTCAACTCCAACTCTTTTCGATTACACCACTTTTCCATGTCATGTCTAGCTTTCTCATTATCTTTTGTTTGGTCTTTGACATCCATCACCGTGTTAAATACAATGTCATACCCCAAAATTTGCCCATCATATTTACTCATATTTCAGTCCATCTGACTTTCAAATGCTCAAAGATACACAAGAAAGAAGCATGCAGTCTCTCTCCTAAACAACAAACCCTCCAACGAGGGTTTTGCTTCTCTCAAAGTAAAATCAGGTTCTGAAACCTCAAGTGGTCCTCATGGCCTCTCACATGCCTCAAAGTATCCTCACCTCAAGCTTCAAGCCCTGATTCCTAAGATTGATCAATCAACTGCTCAGATGGTCAACAGTCGACCAGTTTGACCTAAAAGCCAACTGTGGTCAAAATATAGTCAAAACTCCTGATTTTTTTGTCAACAACCTTATTTTGAAGTATTCATTCACCATTTGATCAAGGATTGATCATGGTTCATCAAGAAAAGATCAGAAATCAACAAGTTCAAGAGTTTCTAAATTAGGGTTTTCATAGGAGAAAGTCAACTGAACTTTGACGAGCCATAACTCCCACATGGAACATCAGAAATTTCCCATCCAAAGCTCATTTTAAAGGAAATTGGATTCTCTACAATTTTTTATATCACAAGCCAAGTCTAAAAATGCTTCGTTTGAGAGATATGGATCAAAAGATTATTGGTCCTTTTTGAAAGTCAACCAAAAGCAGTTTTTTGTCAAAGCCAATATCATCAAGATAAAATCCTCAAATGGAAAAAAGCTTCCTAAGTGGCTTGTAGAGGACATCTTAAGGTTTCCAAAAGGTCCTAAAACTCTTTCATATCTTAAAAATTGAGTGAGATATGCCTTGTCAAAGTTGGACCATTTTAAGAGACAAAATGTGAAGTAAAAGGCTTCAAAATGGATTTATTTGCAAATGGGCCCAAGTTTTTAAGATTCAATCTTGATCCTTAAGTTATCCAAGACCTCGAATATAATTTCCATAAATTATTGAGATTTATTTGATTTTTATATGAATTTTTCATTTTTTAAAAAGTGAGATAATTCATGTAAATCAAAGATTTGATTGAAGCTATCATAATTATCAATTTCAATCATCAATAATACCTCATAATAAATCAAATTTCGTGAGAAATAAGTTTGAATGAACAAGAATGGATTTGGAGCAAAAATAGAAAAGATATCATTTTTTTCCAAAATCTTCAAGTGATTGAAAAGCAAGAGGTCCAAGCCCAAATCTTAACCTAAAAGCTTCTCCTATATATACTTAATTATTCAGAAAGCCAAGGGGACGAAAAGTCTTGGAGAAAAGAGGCCATAGAATTAGGGTTTGAAGTTAAAGAATTCCATTCAAAGTTGCACTCTCAAATTTTATTTTGCAGCCTGCCTCAAGAAACTTCAAGCCTTGCGTTGTATTCCTGATATGATATGGAGTGGGATTGGATCGATTTCCATAGCCAAAGCATTCCAGATCATCCTCTCCAACAAACTCACGGTTTGCAAGTTTCTTTAAAATTCAAACTCATCATTCATCCAATTTTAATAAGATTCTTGTGTATCTTTATGCTTCTTTTGATGTTTGGAATGTTTTGGAGTCATTGTTTCGGAGCTTAGACGTAGGAATCCATGGAAGCCATTGTTAGGGCATGGTTGCTACATGATCGCGTACTCATACCTACGAGAGGTTTCAGACCAAAAGGATCCTCCCATTGAGTTTGTAAGGGTCTGTTTTGGTGAACTGGACGCTTGGTTTTCGATCTTAATGTTGTTTACTTTAGTTTGGTGATTTGCAGGTCTGCCACGATCTTTTCCGTAGCAAAATCGAACCAGGTTCGTAGATAATTAAAAGGGGAATTTAAACAAAGAAGATGATGGGAGAAGACGACCTATGTGGCTTGATATAAGTGGTTAGTCAGTGTTTGCAATTCTCACTCCACGCGTGGTTTCTCCCCATTGGACGGTCAAAAGGTCCACCTTGCTTTCTCTTCGCGCGATTGGCTGGGTTGAACAGAAGGGGCCCACGCGTGCATCCTTTTGACTTGTGGCATTAATGTTTGTTTTTCATATATTATTTATGGGAGTGATCAAAAGACAGCGAATCACTTACAGCAGGCTTGTCAAAAATTTGTTGATTGCATCCTTGGGGTCCTGGGTTCGAGTCTGGCCCAGGATGTTTATTTTTAACAAATTCTTTACTTTAAGATCCAGTGCGCACAACCCATGCAACTTCTACCATATAGCCTCACATATTCACCCTTGGATCAACGCCAGTACATGATCAATGCCCAGGAGGCCGCATGCCCACCAAAGACCTTCAAGTGCATCACATAGGATCAGAGCTAAGTTATTTTCAATTTTTTATTTTTTATTACATAAACCCTTTTGTTTTCTTTCTTTCTATCTTATTTTTATTAGTAAAATTATTTTTAGTTAAATATTTTAATTATTAAATAAATATTTTCATGACTCTTTTAATTTATTTAATCGAACTTTCGATTTTCTCAAATTCTCAAATATATTAAATTATTCACTTTTCAGGTTTAAACCAGTTGCTTTAAACCCTATTTTATTTTAGCTTTTTTTCATCATGACCACTAATCACTGTTACTGGGTTATCTCAAGATCCTCCGACTACGCGCCATATCAGATCAAAAGCTAAGTTTCTGATTTTATTATTTATTTAATATCATTTTATTTTGCCGCTTTTAATTAAAATGGGGTTAGCTTCAATCGCCAATGAATTGGTAATGCACTCACCCTTCTATTTATTCTTCCATTGCCAATTTTCAGGGTTAACCAACCGGTCAAAGCTCGAACCTTCGGTAACCCTAAAACTCGTCCCTTTTTAATTTCTTGTTTTAATTATTACTTGTGTCAAACCTATTGCTCTGTTAGGGTTTACTTTATTGCTCCTCTTTCCTTTTCCCCATGGCTTATTTTGTAACTGCTCCTGGTTGTATTGTGTGGCCTTGAAGGCACTTAAGACTGTTATGCATATTATTATTGCGTGGTTAGTAATTTAGGGCGTGACAACCTCGAATTGAACTTAGAATAACTAATTATAAGATAATTATCAGAATTGAATCACGTGATTGTGCACCCACACACCTTTTATGGTAACCTCTCTTGTTACCTGTTGCCTGTTGCCTTGTTGCCTTTTTTTTTCATTGCAGAATAGTCAAGTCCCTCGAATACGAGGACGCCTCAGCAATGTTGCCCTCAGTTCATTCTTGTCACAAAAAGATCATAAGTCCCAATGATGCTGCCTTCGGTTCGGTTATATGATCTCGTCCCTCGAAGTTGCCTACGAAATGCTGAGGCGTCCTCCTGGTTGCCTAATAAAGATGACTATTCTGATCTTTCCCTTAGACTACCTGCCCCCCTATGGTAGGGACAGTCTTATGGCGAACGATAATTTTGACGACCCTTCAACCTCCAAATAAAAGGACTTCCTACCCTCCTATGGTATGGATAGACCTGAAAGGCTAAAAGAACCTTTTTACAATTTCAAGGTAATTTGCCCCTAATTGCTTTGCTCTGGCTTAAATCTTTTTCTTACGCTTTTTTTCATAAACCTTCAAAAGGCTACACTCATTTACGAGCTAAAGTCCTTATTTTATTCTTCTTCATTTCTAAACTTTTGGTTTTAAAAGAGCAAAGAAATTAAGAGCCCATGGATAACCATGGATGCAAAGGGTGCCTTACACCTTCCCTTTGTATAAATTACCCCCCGAACTCAGTTTTCTTTTAAAAGGTTTTTTCTGTTCTTTTAGCCTTTCATTAATTTGGATAAAATAAAAGTCGGTGGCGACTCTTGCTTACCGCGACATTTCAAAATAAAGTCAGTTCACCGTATTATAGAACTGGCGACTCTGCTGGGGAGCTTTCGAATTAAAAGAGGGGTTACCTTAAAGTTTAGGATCACTTAAATGTTTGCTTTGCTTGCTTTATTTTAAAGGTTGCTCGGGAATTAAATGAAGGACGAATCCTATACCCGGATTCAAGTACACTTAAGATAGGAGTGGCATAGTCATGGCGACCTCTTTCACATATGTGGGAGATGAGTCAATATGAAGTTCACGCTTGAGTTAGGACTCCATAGATATATGCACACCTTTCTCAAATGAGGGAGGTCTATGTATGTAACTTTGGGTGCGCCGGAGCTCAAGGACCTTTAGTCACCCTTTAACCCATCTTGGACTTTAGGACGTAGTGGGGGGACTACTCTTGACAAATGTTGAGAACCTAGTCGCTACCCGATACTACAACTCAGATAGGTTCTTTCTTAAAGTATCATTGCATAATGTGAATGTATCATGTCCGAGGGTGCTTTAGAAGGGCTGACAATTCTGGGTAACTCGGTAGAACCCGTTGCTGATATCATCCTTATCCTTAGAAGTACCTTTGAGGAAGGGTAGTTACCTATTCAAACTCCATGAAAGCCTTTAAACCTAAGGACATTTATGTGACTTGCTTGTGTGTGCTACTAACCCTTCTGTTTCCTTGCAGGATTTGCTTGTAGGACATTCGTCCTTATTACCTTATGCTTTACCTACTGTATTGCATTCACATGACATCATAACATCACATGTTAACTAACCCTTTCAAGGATCTTAGGAATTTAGGGCGCACAATTTCAGGTGCTCTTATCAAGGACTGAATTCCCATCAAGGGGCAGGAGGATTTATTTTCCTCTAGCCACATATCTTCCAATTCAGAGACTCAGTACCTATCAAGGGGCAAGAGGATTTACTTTCCTCTGACCATTTGTCTTCCAAATCAGAGACATTGTACCTATCAAGGGGCAGGAGGATTTATTTTCCTCTAGACATGTACCTTCAAATTCAGAAGTATCCTGAATCAGAGGCTATGACCCACTCGATATGGTGAGCTTGATTCCCCCAGAAGAACATCCAAGAATCAGAGTTCTTCGAACAAAGACGCGACCAAATCATTTTTCAATGTCGCTAACTAAATTTCCTATAGATCCCTGAAAACACTGCATTTGCATTCATAACATCGCATAGCAAGTTTCTCACAACAGGTATCTCATCCTCTCTTGCTGTTTACTTCAGCATAAATGGATCTCGAGCAGTCAGTCAAACACCTCTAGGCTCGAAACACCCGATCCCAAACTTTGATTCTGAACTCAGCCAAGGGGCAAGAAGAATTGAAGGCACTCCTATTCCTGGGGTACAATTACAATGCGAGATGTGCTTATTATTCGAACAATCATGATCATGATGTAAAGGATTGTAGACCGTTGAAGCATATGATTCAAGATTTAATCGATGACAAGATGACTGATTTCAATTCACCTGAGGAACCTCATATAACTGATGTTGTGCACAATCAGAAGAGTCGTAATGAACGTAACCAATCCGTGGGGGCAGTTCTGATTTCTACACCAGTTCCACAACAACGACGCAAGCCAGATGCACCTAAGCGTCAATTCACCAAAATTAACATGTCATTAGCTCAAGCATTACAACATCTGTTGAAGATCGAATTGATTACTCTGAGGGACCCTCCTAAGAATCCTAACACCTCCACTTCTGGCTATGAACTCAATGCGAGGTACGCACACCATTCCAATTGCCCTGGACATGATACGAATGATTGTTGGCCATTGAAAAACAAGATCCAAGACGTGATCGATGATGGAGAAATTGAGTTCAACCCTCCTAAGGCTTCTGTAGTGGTCACCGCTTCCACGCCTAGTCATGACAAGACTGATTAACGTCTAGAAGGATGCATTTTCGGATCATTAGTTCTACTTTTATTTGTAATTTCTTTTCTGTTTGTTTAAACATTCGACTCATGATAGACATTATCTGTTTTAATAATCATCATCAATGCATTGCATATGTTTGTCTTGAATAAATTATTTCGCTATCACTCATTTTAAATTGCGTCTTTACTTTGCATATGTTTTGTGATACTCAACTCCTGCTAAAGCTGTATGCCTTTTGAGGGAGGATGACGAAAATGATACCGCCACCTCATACAGTATGCTTTTGAACGGACTATGTTGACGATGTACAAGCATTGTTTCAATTCCTAGATAGTGGTGATATAAGGATGTTAATCCCTCGTAAACCCTTTTGAGCCTAAGGAGTAGAAGTTTTCTTTCATGTGCAATTTAAAACCCTTAATCATAACCTGGGGCAGGGTAGTTACTCAGTTAACCCAATTATACTAGCCGTTTGTTTACTCAAATAATGATGGGTTCCCGTGACCATTAAGTCAGGCAGTCAATATCCATCAAAAAAGAAGAAGAAAAAATTATTAAGTCAAAACCTATGAAGGAGACTTATCAAAAGTCGAAACATCCCGCTGACTGTAATCACAAAACAAACAGTTCAGGCAAAAGTTAGGGATAACAAAAATCAAAGTAAAAAAATAGGTCACTACAAATCCTCGACCAAAGCAAAAAGAATTACAAAGAAGGATGACTGACTGTCCAAATAAACTTCTGGTGCTTCAACCACCATCAAATATCAATGTTAATACTTCAAGATTTGCTAAAGCTGAAACGCAAAGTTAACTGAGCATAGGATCAAAGAACATCACGAAGATTGGGATGTGTATAAATAAATTTTTGAGCCATTATCCTTTGTTTCTTAAACCGTGAACCAAGCCACGTTACAACCCTTGAAAGTCCTAACTGAAGCGTGGTTAGTTCGAAAGAATACTGTCACCAAAAAGGTATCCTGACTCCTTAAGGTTTGCCATAAATGCTGAGTTGATATTTCGTTTTTACAAAAATCACGTTTTTACAAATATCACGCTTTTACATCTCCTGTTTTAATGTTTTTCAAAAACTCAAGACCGACGTATGCATTGCATCTCATGAATTCATTATTAAAGATGTTCTGCTACATAATTTCAAATGTTAGCAACAGAAAGAATTTGCACAGGGTATGACTGATGACTTAAAGTTATCCCGACCGACAAAGATTACTCCAGGAAGCAATGTCTCCTACGTATACAAGGGGCATGGCACGTTTTTCCCAATCAATCTGGGGCAATCAAATCAAGATTCCAAGAAACTCTAAAATGCCAAACAGTCAAAGTCACATCCCAAGTGGGTTTCACACTATTTCCCGATCAATCTGGGGCAATCAAGTCAAGATTCCGAGAATCTCTCAAGGATGCCAAAACAATCAGGGGCATGCATCCAAGTAGATCTGAAGCTACTTCCCAATCAACATGGGGCATTGTCCTGGGCCTATTATTACTAGGGGCATGTCGCCCATAGTGCACATCTCATAAAGTCCTCGTGAGGCGAATCTTTCCAAAGTCCCTACTAGCAGGGGCAAATCTATGCAAGTCCAGTTTGACATCTTGATCAATACTCAGTGGTGTGTCCTAATCAATACAAATCTAGGAACGGTAGTTACTATAATACCGGGGGCAAAGTTCAAGGCATCCATGCCTTCCCACAACTCTGGCTTCACAAAATCATATCCCTACAGAGTAATCCTTAAGAAGATATCTTCGATTGTTCTCGTCCTAACAGAGCCTTAGTTCCTCCACGGAGTTTATATCTTCGACATTTTCGGTTCCCCGACACTTTTCTCTTCTCCAAACAAGGTTATTCATCTCTCTTATCCCTAGTCAATCATGAAAAATGGCTCTCATCCCCAAGCAGAAGTCAAAAATCCCCAGCTGAGTATCCTCGAGTATGAAGCGGGAGTTCCTACCAAAACGGAAGATTAGTGCTCTATATTCTCCACAACAGTCAGGGATTTATTTTCCCCGCCAAACGTTGCTACAATCTACTATCATCATTAACAACGTTTTGCATTCGTAACATCATACGCCTCATGGCACACACATAACATATATACGCCTCATGGCAATATGCATACAATCTCATTCATTTCAAAAATAAACATTACAATACATGCATCACGACATTGCATAAAATTAATACTGCTTTTTCAGTCTATTCCTACAAACCAAATAAATAGTATCTTCTAGATATAGTGCAGAGATAATCAAGTCAACGATTTAATTCTGACGCTCATGCAAGACAGAGATTTAGTTCTGACACTTAATTTTGGATATCTTCCAAAGATATTTCAGAGATAATCAAGACCAAGATTTAATCATGATACTTAGTTCCGGGTATTCTCCAGAGATAGTTCAAAAATGATCAAGACCACGATTTAATTCTGATACTTAGTTCCGGGTATTCTCCAGAGATAGTTCAGAGATAATCAAGACAGAGATTTAATTTTGATACTTATTTCCGGGTATTCTCCATGAATAGTTCAGATATAATCAAGAGACTTAGATCTAATTCCATCATCACGAACGGTGTAGACACGATCATCTTTCCAAGATCTAATTCAGTTACTACGAACGGTGCTGACACAGTCAATATTCCAAGATCTAATTCTATCATCACGAATGATGTAGACACGATCATCTTTACGAGATCTAATTCAGTTACTACGAACGGTGCTGACACGGTCAATATTCCAAGATCTAATTCTATCATCACGAACGGTGTAGACACAATTTTCTCTCTAAGATCTAATTCAGTTATTACAAACGGTGCTGACACGATCAACCTATAAGGATCTAATTCTATCACCACGAACGGTGTAGACACGATCATCTTTCCAAGATCTAATTCAGTTACTACAAACAGTACTGACACGATCGACCTTCCAAGATCTCATTTACCACGAATGGTGATGACACAATCAATCTCCAACAAATACTTCTCAATACAAAGGATCCAGTCTAACGTACGACTCATCCTAGGATACGACCTAACGTACGGTGTATTCTGACAACTATCAACACAGAGGACTTGGTCTAACGCACAACCCATCCTTCAGCCTAACGCACGGCTTTCCAGACACTTATCAAATGCAAATTGGATCCGGTCTAACGTACGACCCATCCTTCAGCCTAACGCACGGCTTTCCAGACATTTATCAAATGCAAATTGGATCCAGTCTAGCGTACGACTCGTCCTAAAAAGTATAACCTAACGTATGGTGTATTCTGACCATTCTCAAAACAATGGATCTGGTCTAACGTACGACCTATCCTTCAGTCTAACGTACGACTTATCCTAAGTATATCTTTCAGATACAGTCTAACGTACGACTCATTCTGACTTTCAACCTATCAAGGCAGGTGGCATCTTTAAGCCCACTTCATACTCTCAACATCCAGATGGCATCTTTTAAGTCCATCTCAATCAATTCTCTCAATAACTTGATGGCATCTCTAAGCCCATCCCCGATATTGCAAATTTATGGGTATTCTAGTGTTCAATCCTCTTCTACCTTCAGATTCTGACAGGCACACAAGCCAATCTACATCCTCAGGTATAAGAAGATTGAACAGGGGCAGCTGTCATACCCCAAAATTTTCCCATCATATTTACTCATATTTCAGTCCATCTGACTTTCAAATGCTCAAAGATACACAAGAAAGAAGCATGCAGTCTCTCTCCTAAACAACAAACCCTCCAACGAGGGTTTTGCTTCTCTCAAAGTAAAATCAGGTTCTGACACCTCAAGTGGTCCTCATGGCCTCTCACATGCCTCAAAGGATCCTCACCTCAAGTTTCAAGCCCTGATTCCTAAGATTGATCAATCAACTGCTCAGATGGTCAACAGTCGACCAGTTTGACCTAAAAGTCAACTGTGGTCAAAATACAGTCAAAACTCCTGATTTTTTGTCAACAACCTTATTTTGAAGTATTCATTCACCATTTGATCAAGGATTGATCATGGTTCATCAAGAAAAGATCAGAAATCAACAAATTCAAGAGTTTCTAAATTAGGGTTTTCATAGGAGAAAGTCAACTGAACTTTGACCAGCCATAACTCCCACATGGAACATCAGAAATTTCCCATCCAAAGCTCATTTTGAAGAAAATTGGATTCTCTACAAATTTTTTCTCTCACAAGCCAAGTCTAAAAATTCTTCATTTGAGAGATATGGATCAAAAGATTATAGGTCCTTTTTGAAAGTCAACCAAAAGCAGTTTTTTGTCAAAGCCAATATCATCAAGATAAAATCCTCAAATGGAAAATAGCTTCCAAAGTGGCTTGTAGAGGACATCTTAAGGTTTCCAAAAAGTCCTAGAACTCTTTCATATCTTAAAAATTGAGTGAAATATGGCTTGTTAAAGTTGGACCATTTTAAGAGACAAAATGTGAAGTAAAAGGCTTCAAAATGGATTTATTTGCAAATGGGCCCAAGGTTTTTAAGATTCAATCTTGATCCTCAAGTTATCCAAGACCTCGAATATAATTTCCATAAATTATTGAGATTTATTTGATTTTTATATGAATTTTTCATTTTTTAAAAAGTGAGATAATTCATGTAAATCAAAGATTTGATTGAAGCTATCATAATAATCAATTTCAATCATCAATAATACCTCATAATAAATCAAATTTCGTGAGAAATAAGTTTGAATGAACAAGAATGGATTTGGAGCAAAAATAGAAAAGATATCATTTTTTTCCAAAATCTTCAAGTGATTGAAAAGCAAAAGGTCCAAGCCCAAATCTTAACCTAAAAGCATCTCCTATATATACTTAATTATTCAGAAAGCCAAGGGGACGAAAAGTCTTGGAGAAAAGAGGCCATAGAATTAGGGTTTGAAGTTAAAGAATTCCATTCAAAGTTGCACTCTCAAATTTTATTTTGCAGCCTGCCTCAAGAAACTTCAAGCCTTGCGTTGTATTCCTGATATGATATGGAGTGGGATTGGATCGATTTCCATAGCTAAAGCATTCCAGATCATCCTCTCCAACAAACTCACAATTTGCAAGTTTCTTTAAAATTCAAACTCATCATTCATGCAATTTTAATAAGATTCTTGTGTATCTTTATGCTTCTTTTGATGTTTGGAATGTTTTGGAGTCATTGTTTCGGAGCTTAGACGTAGGAATCCATGGAAGCCATTGTTAGGGCATGGTTGCTACATGATCGCGTACTCATATGTACGAGAGGTTTCAGACCAAAAGGATCCTCCCATTGAGTTTGTAAGGGTCTGTTTAGGTGAACTGGACGCTTGGTTTTCGATCTTAACGTTGTTTTCTTTAGTTTGGTGATTTGCAGGTCTGCTACGGTCTTTTCCGTAGCAAAATCGAACCAGGTTCGTAGATAATTAAAAGGGGAATTTAAACAAAGAAGATGATGGAAGAAGACGACCTATGTGGCTTGATATAAGTGGCTAGTCAGCGTTTGCAATTCTCACTCCACGCGTGGTTTCTCTATATTGGACGGTCAAAAGGTCCACCTTGCTTTCTCTTCGCGCGATTGGCTGGGTTGAACAGAAGGGGCCCACGCGTGCAGCCTTTTGACTTGTGGCATTAATGTTTGTTTTTCATATATTATTTATGGGAGTGACCAAAAGACAGCGAATCACTTACAGCAGGCTTGTCAAAAATTTGTTGATTGCATCCTTGGGGTCCTGGGTTCGAGTCTGGCCCAGGATGTTTATTTTTAACAAATTCTTTACTTTAAGATCCAGTGCGCACAACCCATGCAACGTCTACCATGTATCCTCACATATTCACCCTTGGATCAACGCTAGTACATGATCAATGCCCAGGAGGCCGCATGCCCACCAAAGACCTTCAAGTGCATCACACAGGATCAGAGCTAAGTTATTTTCAATTTTTTTATTTTTTATTACATAAACCCTTTTGTTTTCTTTCTTTCTATCTTATTTTTATTAGTAAAATTATTTTTAGTTAAATATTTTATTTATTAAATAAATATTTTCATGACTCTTTTAATTTATTTAATCGAACTTTCGATTTTCTCAAATTTATTAAATTATTCACTTTTCAGGTTTAAACCAGTTGCTTTAAACCCTATTTTATTTTAGCTTTTTTTCATCATGACCACTAATCACTGTTACTGGGTTATCTCAAGATCCTCCGACTACGAGCCATATCAGATCAAAAGCTAAGTTTCTGATTTTATTATTTATTTAATATCATTTTATTTTGCCGCTTTTGATTAAAATAGGGTTAGCTTCAATCGCCAATGAATTGGTAATGCACTCACCCTTCTGTTTATTCTTCCTTTGCCAATTTTCAGGGTTAACCAACCGGTCAAATCTCGAACCTTCGGTAACCCTAAAACTCGTCCCTTTTTAATTTCTTCTTTTAATTATTACTTGTGTCAAACCTATTGCTCTGTTAGGGTTTACTTTATTGCTCCTCTTTCCCTTTCCCCATGGCTTATTTTGTAACTGCTCCTGGTTGTATTGTGTGGCCTTGAAGGCACTTAAGACTGTTATGCATATTATTATTATTGTGTGTTTAGTAATTTAGGGCGTGACAACCTCGAATTGAACTTAGAATAACTAATTATAAGATAATCATCTGAATTGAATCACGTGATTGTGCACCCACACACCTTTTATGGTAACCTCTCTTGTTGCCTGTTGCCTGTTGCCTGTTGCCTTGTTGCCTTTTTTTTTCATTGCAGAATAGTCAAGTCCCTCGAATACGAGAACGCCTCAGCAATGATGCCCTCAGTTCATTCTTGTTACAAAAAGATCATAAGTCCCAATGATGCTGCCTTCGGTTCGGTTATATGATCTCGTCCCTCAAAGTTGCCTACGAAATGCTGAGGTGTCCTCCTGGTTGCCTAATAATGATGACAATTCTGATCTTTCCCTTAGACTACCTGCCCCCCTATGGCAGGGACAGTCTTATGGCGAACGATAATTTCGATGACCCTTTAACCTCCAAATAAAAGGACTTCCTACCCTCCTATGGTATGGATAGCCCTGAAAGGCTAAAAGAACCTTTTTACAATGTCAAGGTAATTTGCCCCTAATTGCTTTGCTCTGGCTTAAATATTTTTCTTACACTTTTTTTTCATAAACCTTCAAAAGGCTACGCTCATTTACGAGCTAAAGTCCTTATTTTCTTCTTCTTCATTTCTAAACTTTTGGTTTCAAAAGAGCAAAGCAATTAAGAGCCCATGGATAACCATGGATGCAAAGAGTGCCTTACACCTTCCCTTTGTATAAATTACCCCCCGAACTCAGTTTTCTTTTAAAAGGTTTTTTTCTGTTCTTTTAGCCTTTCATTAATTTGGATAAAATAAAAGTCGGTGGCGACTCTTGCTTACCGCGACATTTCAAAAAAAAGTCAGTTCACCGTATTACATACATTATCAAAAAAATTCTTCTCAATATGCATAACATCCAGGTTATGGCGCAACAAATCCTCTTTCCAATACGGGAGGTCCCAAAATCTACATGCTTTACCAATATCTACAAATTATACACCTTCCCTTGTTCGACCCTGTATCTTGGAATTCTACATGCTTTACCAATATCTGTGAATTTTGGTAGGTGGAAAACTTGGTCCCATACTGCACCCGGTGACAAACGGGGCGGAGGAAGATCTTTTACCACTTCCTCTTTTTTGAAATCTAACTTGTTTCTTCGATAGGTATGATTTCTTGGTAGGAATCTTTGATGACAGTCAAACCACGAGCTCTTCCCCCCTTTATCTAACGTAAACGCCTTATAATATCCCATGCAATGAGGACAACCCATTTTGCCATGTGTACCCCAACCAGACAACATGCCATAGGCTGGAAAGTCGTTAATGGTCCACATCAAGGCTGCTCACAAAGTAAAGTTTTTTTTACGCGATATATCATAGGTACATTCTCCAATCCACAATCTTTTCAAATCATCAATTAGAGGTTGTAAGTACACATCAATTCCAACTTTTGGACTCGACGGTCCTGGAATGATACATGTCAGAAACATGTACGGTTTTGTCATGCACATCTCAGGAGGGAGGTTGTAAGGGGTTACAATAACTGGCCAACAAGAATATGCAGTTCCAGACCCTTGGACATATGGAGTAAATCCATCAGAGCATAATCCAAGCCTGACATTTCTAGGTTCTGCGGCAAAATCAAGATGTATTCGATCAACGTGCTTCCAAGCCTCGCCATCAGATGGATGTCGCATAGTGCCTGGACTTGTTTTGTTTGTATGATGCCATGTCATCTGACTTGCACTATGCATAGAAGAAAACATTCTTTTTAACCTTGGTATAATCGGAAGATAAAACATGGACTTCACTGCTACACGTGTTTGCTTACGATTAACAGCTTTACTTTGAATTTGATATCTTGGACTCTCACAGAACTTACATTCCTCCAACAATCCATCATTAGTACCAAACTCATTATCATAAAACAACATGCAACCATTAATGCCACAGTCAATTTTTCTGACACTCAGACCTAACTTTGACACCAACTTCTTTGCATCATTAAAAGTTGTAGGCAAGTTGTCTTTCATAGGAGTCGAGTCCAACATCATTTTTGTGAAGAATTCCAAACACTGATCAGGAACATTTCAATTTTCCTTGGCAGCCAATAATCTCACACACATTGATAATTTTGAGTCCGACGACCCCTCAAACAACGGTATATCCATCTCATTCAACAACTGATAAAATCTCCGTGCTTCCTCATTTGGCAACTCTTCTCCATCAAAATCTTCGGGTTGATCATATGTCACATTCACACCAAAAGTGTAACGCTCGGAAATTCGATTATTCGCTTAATTTAGACGTTTGGAGTGTTTATGGAATTTTTTGCGTTTTGGGACGATTTAGTCGGTATTAGTTCGGGATAGCGGGTCGACAATTAATCGAGATTTTTAATATTTTTAGTATTAGAAATATTATTAGAGTGTCGTGTATTATTTTGGGAATTTTCTGAATAAATTAAGTTAGACCGTAAAATAAGAGTTAGCGAGTAAATTGGGAGTTTTAATTAAATGAGTGAGTTGGGATTATGTGTGGCATTAGCAATAGAGGGGTATTAGTTGGTAAAACCCAAACTTGAGTTTAGAAGCCCATTTAGTTTATTAGGTTTTGTTAAAGTGGTAGTAGTAGTTATCAAACAAACCAAAAAGAACCAACACAGTCACGTAGCAGAAGAGAAAAATAAGAACTAAGGGTTTGGTGCTAGCAGTCGGGATTTTGAAGGTTGCAGTGTTAGACGTTGCAGTTTACCAATCGAATTTTCGAGCTCCGTTCAATCCAAAGGTAGGGGGTGGGGTTCGACTAATATAATCGATTGTATGATGGTTGTTATGTGGGATTTAGGGTTGTATAATTTTACTGCTAATTATGAGCTCATGTGTTGAATTTGTGATTTTTTGTGATTTTGTTGGCGTACCGGTTGATCTGAAATTTCAAACGAAGTTGTTCCGTGGGTGTTGTTATTTGCAATATGTTGTATTAAGTCTGTGATATATACAAATATGTAGGCGAATCGATGAACTTTATTGAACAAATTTGTTCTAAGTGTACCCAAAACTGGGGAAGAAATAGAAGTGGGACGGGGGCCTCTAGGGAAGGGACGGTCATCCCAGGCCAAGGAAAAAAAATATGAAATGGGGACAGGTGTCCCTTGCTCGGGGACAGGTGTCCCATTCCATCCCTTTCTCTGTCCTTGTGTTACGTGTGTGTGTGTATGAAATATAAGGCACTTGTTTTTGGTAGATTGACTTATTCTAAATTAGGTGTATCTTAGCTAATATGTATATATATATATATATATATATATATATATATATATATATATATATATATATATATATATATATATATATATATATATATATATGCTGATGAGAATGCCAGATCTCGCAGTTTAGCAACCTTCCAGAGGGAGAATCCACCGGTCTTCAAAGGCAAGCATGACCCTGATGGCGCGTTGGAATGGTTGAAGGAGATTGAGAGAATCTTCCGCGTGATGGACTGCACTCAGGCGCAGAAGGTTCGGTACGGAACTCATATGCTGGCAGTCGAAGCTGAAGACTGGTGGCTAGAAACTCGTCAGAGATTGGAAGTTGTTGGTGAAGAGATCACTTGGGTTGTGTTCCGCAGAGAGTTTTTGAGGAAGTATTATCCTGAAGATGTTCGGGGTAAGAAGGAGATTGAGTTCCTTGAGCTAAAACAGGGGAATATGTCAGTGACAGAGTATGCTGCAAAGTTCACTGAGTTGGCTAAGTTCTACCCGTATTATGATGGATCAGGTGCTGAGTTTTCGAAGTGCATAAAGTTTGAGAACGGATTGCGCTCTGAAATCAAGAAATTTGTTGGGTATCAAAAGATTCGCATATTTCCTAATTTGGTTGATAGTTGCAGGATTTATGAAGAAGATCATAATGCACATTACAAAATTGTCAAAGATAAGAGAGGCAAGCAGAACCGTAGCACACCTTATGATGCTCCAGTTGGAAAAAGTAAAGCAGATGTGGCTGACGGCAAGAGAACTAGTGGGGGAGAAGCTCCTTCTAGTGTCGTTTGTTTCAATTGCGGGAAACCTGGTCATAAGAGTAATGCGTGCAACCTTGAAGTGAAGAAATGTTTTCGTTGTGGTAAGATGGGACATGCTATGTCAGATTGCAAACATAAGGAAATCGTTTGTTTTAACTGCGGTGAAGAAGGACACATTGGGAGTCAGTGCCCGAAACCAAAGAAGACTCAATCTGGTGGAAAAGTGTTCGCGTTGGCGGGAAGTCAGACTGATTGTGAGGACGAGCGCGTTGGAGGTAATGTTTCGTTAGTAATACTCCTTTAATAGCTACGTTTGATGCTTGTATTATCCGTTGCTTGGGTTGTTGTTATTAGTATAAAATGTTTTCGTGGGTAAGAAATTAGTACGGTTGAGTTGTTGAGGGGTAGTGACCAAAGAGTAGCAAAAACTAGAATTAGGAATCGGAGAAGTGAAGTGTGGAAGCAAAGTTAAGTATGGTGATGTCGTATAGATTTTCGGGGACGAAAATATTCTAAGTGGGGGAGAGTTGTAACGCCCGGAAATTCGATTATTTGCTTAATTTAGACGTTTGGAGTGTTTATGGAATTTTTCGCGTTTTGGGCGCCAAAACCAACCCATATAAAATAGCTAACATGTTTACTTAATAAAGAAACATCATGCCTGCTGTGTCTTGAAAGAAAATAGCTAACATGTTTGCTTAATAAAGAATTATCATGCCTGCCGTGTCTTGAAAGCAAATAACATTACAACAACAAATTCATGTTACAACAATGCAGCAGCTTATAATAACAGTTGACAAGCAGTGGTTTGAAACCAACACAACACCAAATAGCAGAACACCATAATGAAGGCTCAACAGAAAATAGAAACTTTGCAGCATAAACAGTAACGTTAACGAGAACTTACGTAAGTAGATGCAGCACGCTTGTCAACCCATTCACCATTTTTCCTCTTGTGCGTTTTTAGAAATAACTCATCGGGGCGCAAATCCCTTTGAAGTTCATGTGACTACAAATAATAAAATAATAAAATAATCAATATAGAATGCGAGTTAAATTGTCAAGATATAAAGAATCTTCACAATAATTATTGGACTACAAATAATAAAATATTGACACAAATGTCGATTTTATTACTTACAAGCTCAAGTGCAATATCAATATGAGCCTTACGACCCGATGTGTGGACTGCTCCACCTCTTTCAGAAGCTCGATTGGTCTTGTTTTGAGAAGACACAGCCAAGAACTCAGGGGTGTTCCAATGATCTTGAAGACCAAGCCAAGCTTCTTCACCAATCCATGGAGGTCGAGTCTTTTTTTTCCTCGCCTTTCCCATCATATCGTTTAATCGTTTTCTTCCTTTTCTTTCAAAAGCGTTGTAGACAAATGCATGATCGCAAGGATCCCATGAAACCTTCTCCTGAAAATAATTAAAATCACATATTTAATATTTAATAATAGACCGTTTATTTGTTTAAATATAGTTTGATCAGCTTAAGTGACAAAAAGTTAGTAAATACTTACTGCAAACAACTTAAACCATTTAGCTTTCGTTAGAGGGTCGAGTTCAGACCAATGATGTATAGGCTTAAAAAATTGTTTGCGTATAGCATAATTAATTGCACCAGCAACTTCTTTGGCAGGAGCCAACCTGCAAAAGATTGAAAGAATCAGCTACACCACAAATTATTAAGCAATGGTACATCACTAATTACAATATATGACCTACCCAGTACCACTAGGTTTTATAATAACCTTCCCATTCTCATCAAGTGTTGGCACAAGAGGGGAAACATTTTCTTGACCCACTTCATCATCCTCATCCTCATAATCATCCACATCTTCCTCCTCATCATCCTCCTCGACCGAATTTGAAACGCCAGTCGTTGTTTGAGGGTTAAAACTTTGAGGGCCAGCCATTGTTTGATGGATTAAACTTGGAGTAGGCATAAACCTGAACTCAGAGGTCACGGCATGAACAGATGCAGGTGTTGGTACTACATTTTGCACCGATGCAGTATGTGCCACTGATGCAGCCTGCAAGGACGATGTTGGCAGAGCTGGTTTTGGCGCCGACGATGCTATTTGAGTTGGTGTCGGCGATGTTGTCTGAGTTGGCGCTGCCGATGCTGTCTTAGCCGGTACTGCTGTATGAACAGGTTTCCTAACGATAGGCTTCTTGTTTATTATGCGATTCCGTTGTTCTTGAAGCTTTCCTGGTGCCAATACCTTAGATTTTCCACCTCTTTTAGTCATCTGTTGTCAAAAAATAAAACGATTAGTAAAAAAATATCAAAATAAAAAACATTAATGAGAAAAAAAACATAAGATGAATATCATATGCTAAAAAGCTTAATTGTAGTATTATTACTAACTAAAGAGATACTAATGACAATTTTACAATTGTTTGTGAGGGGGTTTTAACTTTATCCCTTGATGTTACAGAGCAAAACTTTCACTAGTGAACAAATACTTCATAGATTCATAAGACGGATTTAGTTTATATTGCATTCTGATAGGACTACTATAGGCTATATACAATTCTATGGGAAATTTCTGAATCCATAAATTCAATGATAATTTCTCAACCTGCCCCATCATGTTACAGGAAGCACACTTTTATAGTGTGTTTAACATATTTGAACAATGTAGGGGTAAGCAAAAACAAGAACTATTGATTTATTCTTAAATTCTCCAAGAATGTTGTGTATACATCAAAGTTAGAATAAACTTTTAGCCATTTGCCGACAGTGAGTGGTAACTTGTAAGCAACTATGTAATATTAGTATATTATCAATAGGAAAAGTGAAATAATATCTAGACGACAATCCAACAGAGTTGATAAACCAAGACAGTATCAAATATGTTCATATCTTAGAGAAATAAATATTCACCAAAGATGCTCAGTTGCATAAATAGAATCACAATGCCAATTGGAATGCATGTGCCCATCAAGGCAACAACAAAATTTATGGGAACAAGTAACATGTGTATGGATGAAAATCATTGAAAGCATGCATAATTTTGTAACTAAATCAACATATAAGGTTAAATTTAGAATATCCAGGTAGGTTAATAAACTATATTTGACATGAAACGAAAAATTTCATTGATTTTTGAATTTTTTTTATTGATTTTACAATAGGATTGACAATGATCCCTTCTTTTGTTTCTATTTGAACCCTTGTTCACGTCACGAGACGATTCTCTTATTCAATATCCTTTGTTCGTTTCACTATGAGAACGATCGAAAATCTCTTCAAACACATCTACTTGTGAGTTATCACGCAAACAAGATATTGATTCAATTTCTACACTCGATAGCACGGGTAACATCCCATCAGATTGATAAGGCACTTCATCCTCTATGTTGTCAATCTCAACGCGACCCCTTGGTTTTGTGGTGATTGCCGCACACCATCCATGCATATCTCTACACATTTCAGGATAGGGGACATAATACACTTGTCTTGCATTCTGCGCAAGGATGAAAGGGTCATAAGGGCGATAACGTTTATCCATCTTAATATTTACAATTTTATATTGTGGATGAACCTTTGTCCCAGTATTCTTTGTTGGGTCAAACCATTCACAATAAAAAACTGGAATCTTCTCCTTCAGACCAAAGTAATCTAGCTCAAAGATATGTTTGATTATTCCATAAAAATCATTTTTTCCTCCTTCTGCAAGACCTTTCACGTGCACACCACAATTGACAGTTTTTCTACCCTTGCTCCATTCTTCAGTATGAAACTTGTACCCATTGATAAAATAGATGTTCCATGAAATGGCCATTGATGCAGGACTACGAGACAAGGCGATTATATCTTGGTTAGTAACTCCATTTGTCTCCTCATTTACATATTTCTCTAGCCATATGGGAAACTCAGTATGTATGCGTCCAGATGAGTCTTCTATATTTATAGAGTGGTTCTCTAAGAATATGCTGAAACCAGTCACACGATTTATAAGTAAATATCTATTATGATATGCATCAAGAATTTGATTGAATATATTATAATGCATACTTACTCAAGATATGGTTTAATCTCATCACAATTTATCAAGACATGCACATGTGAAGACTTCCATTCCTTATCTGATAGAAAATACTTTCCCGACTTCCCACTTGGTCGACCGCCACTTTGTAGAATGGACATTGTAGGTAGAGTGTTATCATTGTCCGAACGAGGATTGTTACTAATATTTGTGGTTGGCAACAAACGAAAAAGAGTTGAAATAATGAGAACAAAAGTAATTTGTCTCACGATGTATAAAATCGGTGCATATGGAACCTTCAACTCTAGCTTTATTTTTCACTGCCCTCTTTGAGACTCCCATAAATCTGCACATTCAATCATTCCACGTCTATGAATTTATGACAAACATGCAATCACATGATAAAATCAACCACAACAGTTACCTTTCGAATGGATACATCCATCGGTATTGTACTGGACCACCAAGAATTGCTTCTTTGGCAAGATGGATTGGAAGATGCTCCATCGAGTCAAAGAAACTCGGTGGAAAAACCCTTTCTAACTTGCATATGATAATTGAAATATTTTCATCCAACTTAACTAAGTCATCCATCCTCAACGTATTGCAACAAAGATCTTTAAAGAATCGACTTAGCTCTGTTAATGGTTTCCAAACCAAATCAGGCAATGAATGGAAAGCAATTGGGAGTAAACACTCCATGAAAACATGGCAGTCATGGCTCTTCATCCCATGCACTGTACCATTTTCGACATTGGCACACCTACTAAGATTTGAAGCATAGCCATCTGGCATTCTCAATTCTTTAAGCCATTTACAAACTAACTTGGCTTCAGATTTGGTCAGAGTGTAGCTGGCCTTTGGTTTACCATTCTTTCCGTTTTCTAAGGGTTGGAGCTCCAAGTCCCCGCGAATGCATAATTCAGCCAAGTCTTCTCTCGCCTTTTCATTATCCTTTGTTTTGTCCTTAACATTCATGACAGTGTTAAATATATTATCGAAGACATTTTTTTCTATGTGCATCACATCAAGGTTATGCCTTAACAAGTTATCCTTCCAATATGGGTGATCCCAAAAAATACTTCGCTTTTTCCAATTATGATTCACTCCATACCCTTCGAACTCTTTCCATTTTGCTTCCCATCCAATTTCAGTCACTTTTGGAAAATGACTTATTATCGCCCATATATCTTGCCCTGTGAATATGGGAGGTGGCCCGTCTTTCACAACCCTATTTTTTATGAAACTTCTTTTACTCCTTCTGAAGGAGTGATTAGGTGGCAAGAAACGACGATGACAGTCAAACCAAGAATTCTTATGGCCACTTTTCAAGGTGAAAGCATCAGTGTATTCCATACAATGAGGGCATGCCAATTTACCTTGTGTTCCCCATCCAGATAACATACCATAGGCCGGAAAATCATTAATTGTCCACATCAAGCAGGCTTTCATTATGAAGTTTTGTTTGGTAGATATATTATAGGTCAAAATTCCATCAGACCACAATCGACGTAGATCATCAATCAATGGTTGTAAATAGACATCTATCTTCAATTTAGGGTTTTTAGGTCCAGGTATGAGACAAGCCAAAAACAAGTATGGTTTGGTCATGCACATTTCAGGGGGAAGATTGTAAGGAGTAACTATTATTGGCCAACATGAGTATGGAGAAGCAGACGCTTGAATGTAAGGAGTAAATCCATCTGAACACAGACCCAACCTTACATTTCGGGGTTCCCTTGCAAAGTCAGGATATACATCATCAAAGTGTTTCCAAGCTTTTCCATCAGACGGATGGCGAAGGACATTGGAACTACTTGTGTTCATGTGATGCCATCTCATTTCATTTGCCGACTCGGTTGAAGCATATAGTCTTTGTAATCTAGGAATGATTGGGAAATAAAACATTCTCTTCACTGGAATATCTTTGTACTTTCCCATTCCGGTCTTGCGAGGAATGTACCTAGGAGCGTTACAAAATTTGCACTCTAACAACTTGCTATCATCCTTGTAATATAACATACAACCATTCTTACAACAATCGATCTTCTCAACCTTTAGCCCTAACTTAGACATCAATTGTGTTGCTTGGTAATAGTTCTCAGGCAAGCATTTTTGAACTGGACACACACTTTTAAGCATTTGTGCAACAAAATCTAAACTTTTTTGTGGAATATGCCAGTTAGATCTAAGTTCAAGAAGCTGAGTAGATATTGATAAGATTGATTGGGTGGCTCCCTCATAGATGGGCTTGTTGAAAGAAATCAACTTGTCATAAAATCGTTTAGCATCTTCATTAGGAAACTCATCCTCCGTAAATTCCTCATGTTCTGTGTTATCATTCACGCGTGAGAAACCTCCATAAGGCCTAAAAGCATCATACACCATCTGATTCATTGCCTCAAAATGGTCGTCATGCCGCATATGCGCACTACTATTTGAACCATCTCTTGTATCAATATTGAGCTCCACTTCTCCATGTTGAGTCCAAATCCAATATTCTGGTTGAAATCCATCTCGATACAAGTGAAGTCTAACATCAGTTGCTGTCCTTATCTTGAGACACTTGCATTTTATACACGGACACCTTATCCCTCCTTCAGACTTACAAATGGGTTGTTTCAAAGCCCTCTTCACAAAGTCTTTAACCCCACGAACAAATTCTTGTTTCAATCCGTGCCTATTGGAATATACCCTATCGTACATCCAAGTACGATCCATTTTCTATAAGGCAAACTATTGACATGTCAGCCACTAAACATTAAAACATTTTATCATTAAGATGTAAAACAATCACAAATATTTTTTTCCCTTCATTTTTGCTACAGTAATATTTTATAAATACAAGGAGAGAGAAACTAAAAAGAATAAGAGAAATATATGAAGAAAGAGAAAAGAGTTTATTTATCCATTTAAAGAGGTGTATCATGCTAATGCACACCTTCTAATTTTCAAGTGGGTGTGTACTGCTATATATATATATATATATATATATATATATATATATATATATATATATATATATATATATATATATATATATATAGAGAGAGAGAGAGAGAGAGAGAGAGAGAGAGAGAGAGGAGGAATATATTTATCTGAAAAGTAAATTAAAAGTGTTACTTATATCATAAACGTTGATTTTGTTTCAATCTTAATTATTCTCACGTGATAATTCACGAGTCATATCTTCTTAAAATGGATCAAATCCTTAATTCACTATCATAATCTAAACTATTACAAAGTTGATTAAATATAATAGTTCATATAAATTAACAATAATAATTTAAACTGAATACAAATATGATTATATATATTCAGTTTATATGATTACTCTCAATTATTACCATGGGTCTTTAAATTTTTTTTTATGTATTTAAATAAATGTCAAACAATTTGAAAGTTGCTTTTAGAAAATTCTGAATTGACTTCTTTTCTAAAAATTCATTGTTGACTTATTAGAAAAAAAATAAAAATTCTAAATATTAAATGGTAGGTGTGACGAAAAAAATTACAGCTCCCTTGTTTTCAAATTCTTAGTCTGATTTTTCCTAGTTTGCTTGTCGTCTTTTATTGCAAGATCATGAGTGGAATGAATATATTATTATGCTTGCTTAGTGCTATTAAAACTATGGCCTATGAACTTTTCAGAATCAAGAAAACATATTAAAAATAAATGGCACAACTAGAAAACCTGATGAGTGAAAGAGAGGACAGCAGGAAAGGATTATGAGCGTTCTGGATTGTGTAATGTAGAGCGAGAGGTGCGAGCTGCAGATCAAGTGGCGCAGAACGAGAGTAGCCAACTAGGAGCTGAAATAACAAGCAAAAAATACGTCAAATTTTCAATAGCGCATGTCAGATTTGGCACCATACAAGAATACATGTTAGAGATAGACTATCAACAAATCACGAGTGATGTAATTTATGGTTGGTAATTTTAAAAGAAAAAAAAAATCATGCATGTATCTATAGTAATTCATGACGAACAAAACACAACACAATAATCCATCAACTATCAATACACATAAAATAACTAGTGTGTGATCCAAGCCAAGTATCTAACCATGGTAAATGAAAAGCATGGTTACACTTACGCATAAGTCTAAGATTATATTTTCCTCTCTATTTATAGGCACTATGGCAGTATTCCTTATTTGGCCCAACTACCTCTCAATAGAACTACTAACTATCCATTAATTAATTAACTAACTAACCAACTATTTAAAAACATGTAACAACTTAACTAACAATAACAGACCTGTCAGTAAACTTCCTGTTACTGTTAGTTCATTCCCCAAATTTTCAATGAGTCAGCATATCACTTAAAGAGACCTTTTGGAAATTCAATATCTTTGTCAAATATAAAAGCATTCTTGTGCTTCATTTAATATCCTATACTTGTGAAATAGTTCACAACACACACACACAAACACACAAACACAAACACACACTTATTTTTAATAGTTTAGCTTTAGATTAATGATTGTCTTAATGCTCATTTGTTGTTGAATATTTAATACAAGTTTGTCTTTAAGCTATGCCTTTTGAGCATTGATTACTAGAATATGTTGGTACTATCCTTTTGAGTATTTATAACTAGGATATGATACTACTGTAGGAGAGAAATGCAAAAACTGTTTCTGATTCTATTATTTATTCTAATGCTACAAGTTTAGCAAAGTCATACTTATAGGGTACAGTAAATCAATTAGATTCAGTACCTATGAATGTTGAGTTATCCTAACAAAACGCCTAACATAACACATACAATAGAATCTAAAACAAAATGCTATAGTTCACTTAATCTAGCATTCGTGTTGTTTATGTACAGAATGGTCCTTCCTGTTATATGGAGTCTCGTTGGAGAGATATGAAAGTTTTCAAAAAATAGTGTGTTTATGTGTTTGATTTTAGTACAAAATAAAATTTCAATAAGATAAGGCCGTGCAAACTAAATAAGGACTTGTTTCATGTTGTTTGCATTGAAGATAAGGAAATATACTCTTGTATTGTTCTGTTTGATAGCATTAAAATAGTAAAAATGAGTTATGTTTAAGAGTACAGAAGAGTGATTCAAAAGAAAGCTATTATGATCTATTTTGATTTTTTTGTTGATTCCTAAAGTTATATTGAAATTTTTGCTCAGCAATAGAAAGGTGGAATGAAGTGGAGAAAAAGGAAAATCAAAGTTTTAACTGAATTAAAATTAGCTCAGCATTAGCAATAAAGTAAGGAATCCTAAAATTTATTTATATGTATGAAAATAAAATCCACAAACCTTAACAATGGAGTATTGCAAAGTAAATCTCTAAATACTCTTGCATCTATCGACTATATAATCCTGTAACAAATTAGTGAATTAATAAAATACAAACTAACAAAAGTAAGCATTTGAAAGTGAAACTTCATATTCAACTTTTTTTTTTCTTTTTCTTCTTTTACAAAACAAAAAGATAATGGAAACAGAAATTATATTGGTGTTCAATTTCCTGCGGTGGCATTCCTATAAATTATATTAGGGTTTTAAACAATCCAAATTTTACAAGATTTTAAAACAAATAATGGTGACAAGATATCATGTCTATGAAATACGAGTACCTGTGTAGTGATTTTACAAGAAGATAAGATTGAGATTGAGGTTTAGAACTCCGATGGTTGAAGCACTAGCAGCTTGCAATGGAGTTCCATCGATCTTCCGTACCGGTGAATCAGAAACTGGAACAGAATAGAAACATAATGGATTAGGGTTTGTCACCATGAACAAAATTAATTTAAAATGGAAATGAACGGATTTGGGGTTGTCACCAAGAACACAATTGATTTGAAACAAAAAAGGACGGATTAGGGTTTGTAACTCACCATGAACACAATTGATTTTACATATTGGTTTGTCACTCACGAACACAATGGATGTAGTTGATTTTCACGATGTTGAATTTTTAGGGTTTTGATTTTTCACGATTTTGGTTTGAAAGAGAGAATGCGTAAAATGAAATGAAAGAAAAAGAGATGAATCGTTGAATTAGTTGGTGAATAGAGAAAGTTGAAAAGTTACGAGGAAATAGGAAAAGAATAAGGGGAAAATCAAAAGTTTATGATACAATATTTAAATGATAATATAAATATATATATTAATCGTTATGAATTAATTCTAAATTATGTATCAGTGAAGTAGTGGCTAGATAACCATTGAAAGCATTTTAGTTTGCAAAAGTTCGCAGGCTCGAACCTAAATAAATAATGTAGAGAACGTAGCGTCGGTCCGACCGACTCTAAATAATTAATTAACTAAAATAATTATTATATAAAGTTAATATGTATGATATAATTAAATAAAATTTTAAAAATAAAATAATGTAAAAATATTAGCGTCGGCTAGACCAACTCTAACTAATTAATTAATTAATTTAAATATTTTATAAAGGTAATATGTATGGTATTATAGTGAAAGTTTAAAAATAAAATAACTTGGAGAACTTAGTGTCAGTTTGGCCGACTCTAATATTTTACAGCAACGCTAAATAGCGTCGGTGTCGGTGGCCGACGCTAATGTGGGAGGCTAAAATGCAATTTTTTAGTAGTGTTCACTTTCAATACTTAAAGAAAAAAAATTAACAGAGATTAAATACCTAAGAATACTGCAATTGAAGAAAAAAATTAACAGAAAATAAATACCTAAGAGTACATACCTTTATAAAAATTGCCATTGAAGGAAAAAGAAGCAAAGAATTAATGGAAGAAAAGGAGTAGAGAGGGAAATGTGAGGGGAGGAAGGGGACAAAACGTTTGAGAGTTGAGGAAATGTTTCTGAGATTTGGGAAATATGGGAACGATGTGGTTTGTATATAAGGTTTATAGCGACATGGGTTTCATGCGGCAACTTACCCACGTGGAATCCACGTCGCAACAGTCAAACGGTCATATGCATTCATTGCTGCTTCTGCCATTCGCTGCACACAGTCAAGTCAAATGCCCTATTAAAGTGTTGCGACGTGGTCTAAACGTCACAACTTGAAATTTGTAAATTTAACTTTCCCTCTTAAACTACTTTGCAGATTTCAGGGCGCGAGGTTTTAATTTCATTTATTGGCACGTAGCGACGTGGCTTTAATGACGCCAATCAGCGAAATGGATATAACGTCACAACTTCTCAACAGTCAAAACTTTGCCACATGGTTAGCATTTCGCTAGTTGCGACGTGAATAGCATTCCGCAACACGCCAACGGATATTTTTATTAATTGCCTTTTCAGAAACAAGTCAGAACTAAGTCAAGTTGTGGTCAGCCTTTTTCTTACACAAACGTTGCGACGTGGAATTCATTACACAACATAATATTTCAAAATTTGAAAAATCCCTCCATCAGATTGTTGGAGTTTTTAATTAATTTAATTTTAGCGATGTTTCTTCCATGACGCAAATATATCTTTTTTTTAAAAAAAACTCTTTCTCCCATCATCTTTACGTTATTTGCAATATTTTATTAGTAAACATGGTAGTGACGTGCCTATCACGTCGCAACTACCATTTTTTAGACACATGTTTACCACGTCACAAATTCACGTGGGTAGGCACAACATTTCTGATAGTGAAATCTGAACCAAATGCGATTTTTTGCGGTTTTGATTTGGTTTGGTTTGATTTAGTTTGCGGTTTTTTATTGGGTTGATTTTGTTTTGAACACCCCTGTTGAAGAAAAATATATACTAATATGATGAATGATTGGTTTTTTTTGCCAGAAATACATACTAATAAGTATATAAAACTATTAATTATTAATAGTCAACAACTTCCAATTAAAATATAAACAATCAACTTTATTTATTTTCTTAGTATCTTTTAAATTAAGATATCTTTTTTTTTAAAAAAAAAAAAAACTCTTTCAGAAAAAGTTGAATAAATAACCTTCCAAAATATAATAACAAGCTTTCTACTAACTATGCTATTTGTTGGCACAACATATTTTATACAAGAATCTATTTTATAAAAAAAAATTGATTGAGAACTCCAAAATCCAAAAACTATAAAAATATAGGGTTGAATATTATGTCAGTCTCTCTGAGTTAGTGTGTTTTTGTTGTTAGTCTTTAATCTGAAATTTTTTGTTAATTTTTTAAATTTTAGTCCTTAAATTCAAAATTTCCAAATTTTCTAAAGATTTTTCTACGAATATTTTTGCGGAATTAAAATTTGTTGGTTTCCTGCAAACTTTTCTACCGATTTTAACTTAAAGACTAAAACAAAATAAGAAATTAACATTCAAAGACTATTTTAAAAAAAAACAGATTAAACACTTAAAAACAAAAACAATTTAACTTACCGAACCAACATACTATTCAAATTAAAAATATATATGTTTTTGTTTGATAGACTATACAAATTAAACCCTACAATTATAAAAAGAATATCGCCCTTCCAAATAGTTAGGAAATAATATTCAATAATCAAAATCATTGGTTATGTTCAAATTTCAATCGAATATCACCAAACTTTTGAACCCTCTTAAAAAATGACCTAAGTCTGAATCAAACAAACTTCGAGACTTAATATAATGTTTAGGTCTTTTTTGTTGTTGTGTGACTCAACATGTGTCTTGTTGATGAATTGAATCCTTCAAGGAAAGAGAGATTAAAAATACCTTTTCCAATCAACATGAGCTGTTAGTTTAGCTAACAAAACCGAAAAGCATACACAGCTAAGTAACGGCACCAACCATACCACCATTCATACGTTCTTATTTCCAGCTGTCCACGTTTTTGTGGGTCCCACACTCCTTCCCCAATCTCACTATAAATACTTCCCATTCTCTTCCAACACCATAAATCAAAATCTCTCCAAACACAAACAACTTCTTAATCCACAATTTCAACTGTTTTATTTTCAATTACACGTTTTCTTCTCTTTTAAGCAATTTTACAATGGCATCATCAGCTTCAACTGTCAAGATCTTTTCCTTCCTATTCGTCTTTGTCTTTGCCGCAGTTGCCTCCGCTCAAGATCTCAGTCCCTCGCTGGCTCCAGCACCCGGCCCTGATGCCGGAGCTGCTGGATCTGTTACAAATTCTGTGGCTATCATCGGAGCTTCAATTGTGCTGTCAATGATTGCTATCTTCAAGAACTGAGAAAAACACCATGAGTCTAATTTGTGGGAACATGATTAATTCTTCAATGTTTTATTATAATATAGATCTGATTATTACAAGTTCATCTATGTATAGCCGAGAGTGAGACAGAGTGAGTTTTACAGTATTTATTTATGTATTCAATTATTCATTGTAGATGTTAGTCAAAAATAAAAGACTGTGTTTATTGGAGGATATTTTTTTATCTATTTACTTATTGTTTTTAAATTTTTGAAGAAGAATAATTATAAGTTTTACCAATAATTTTAATTATTATGAAAAAAATAAATAAAATAAAATCATTAGTTATTTTAGTAACAAAGTAAATATCTTTGCAAGTAGTAAAACCGGTGTCATCATCACTTAAATCTATCAGCAAACGAAGCGAATTGGCTTTCTTATGGAAGTCCAAAATTCCGAGTAAGATACAATTGTTTGGATGGAGACTTATTTTATACAGGTTGCCTATTAGAGATGATCTTGCTAATATTGGTATTATGTAAGATAATCACAATTTGGTTTGTCTCATGTGTTATGCTGTTGAAGAAAATGCTTCCCGTCTTTTTTTTTTTCTTGGTAAATTAGATTTGGCAGCAGGTTAGCAGGTTACTGGTAGATTGGTTGGGAGTAGAGCTGTCAAATGGGCCGGTCCGGCCCGGTGGGCCAACGTGTTTTAATGGGCTGGGCTTGTTAAATGGGCCACATAAAATGAGCCCGGCCTATTTTTCAAAGGCCCTTGTGGCCCGATGGGCCAGCCCGACCCGTATTTCAATATTATAATTTTAATTTTATAAAAAGGATGTAATGGATAAATGCAATACAACATAAGTAAAAAGTCATAATAAACATATATAAGTGATGTTTAAAATATTTATCCACAAATATATATATATATATATATATATATATATATATATATATATATATATATATATATATATATATATATATATATATATATATATATATATATGAATACCACAAAATCATTCATGTAAAAGTATAAAGTAACTTAATATTATCACCAATATTTATCAAATTTTTTCTACATCTCACAACTATTTCCTTGATCACATCATTTTGAAAATATATCTTGATCTTCTTTAACTTTTCTTTAGGACTTGAAAACACATTTATAAAATCATATCTTATCTCAATCTTTTTTCTCCAAAATTTACCAAAATCTTTTTTTAATGGGCCAGCCCGAAGCCCGCTTGGCCCGGCCCGGCCCAGCCCATAAAAAACATAGGCCCGGTGGGCTGGCCCAAAAAGACAGGGTCGTCTTTTTTTAAGGTATTTTGCGGCCCGGCCCGCGCTAAATTGTAGGGCTTATGAGCCGAGCCCATTTTGACAGCTCTAGTTGGGAGTGATCGAAGCGAGGGAAATTACTTCCTTATTGCTGTATCAGGGTGAATTTATTATAAACAATAAGATTCAGTATAAAATTGATTTTTAGAGCTTCTTTTGGATCATTGTTTGTTGGAGCTTGTGCGAGGAATACTATTTTGTTTGAAGGAGGAATTCTAGTTGTTGAGAATAATAATTTAAGTATGAGTTCGATCTCACATTGGTTATAAATGTGGAGCTCAGGAAGAGATGTCCAGAAAAATGTGTTAACGGTAGAACAAATATAATAAAAAAAGAGTTTCTATTTGAGGGGGAGTGTTGAGAATAATAATTCAAGTGTGAGTTGGAGTCTCAAATTGGTTATAAATGTCGAGATTTAAGCATTTATAAATAGGAGAATCCATACACCCATCACGTTAAGGCTATGTTTGGGAGTTTGGAGGGGAGGGGGAGGCTTCCGAAAACGAATTTTAAAAAAATATATAGAAAAATATTTGACATTTTTTGAAAAAAAGATTTTGTTTAGAATGATAAAAGAGTCATTATCATTACAAAAATTTTAATTTTCAAAATAGTATAACAACCTAAAAGATACTTGGAAAATTTATGTAAGCCCTCCAAAATCCTCCTTCAATATAATTTTTGAGTTCCCCCATTTTATGGGGTTTTTGGTGTTATGAATAAAATCAAACCCTCCAAAACCCTCCTACCCAAAATCCTTTTATTCTTTTCACACAATTCTTCCTATTTTCCAAAGCCCTCCCCTCGCCTCCCCTCCAAACTCCCAAAACATAGCCTAAGGTTTTGGATGAATATGTTATGTCTTTCTCACTTGTGTATTACTCTTGACCCAAGATAAATGCTCCTCCTCATGAACTAACACTAGCAGGTTTAGATATTCTGGGACAAATTTAACATCAAACTAGGGAGTTGTTTTTAGTCATAATCAATAATCAAGAAGAGGTCTTTTGATCCAACTAGATTGTAAATCCATTTGCTTTTTTTTTATGTAGTGTCATTGTTCTTCTGTTTCGTCGTAGGGGCTTCAAGCGTTGTTTCACCGGGTTAAGTATCTCTTGTACTCTATTAATTCAATATTTGCTTATAAATAAACCAGCTGAAGTCGTGGTTGTTAGTACTATTATTGTATAAATAATAGTAGTATTTTCTTATATTTATATTATTGTTGAATAGTTCTTATCTTTGCAATCTATGTTGGATTTTGTAGTTTTTACAGATAATTGGGAGCTTGGACCATGGAAAAAGGATTTTGATGATGTTCCAAGACCAAAGCCAAGGGTTGCTGAAAAGTGGAAGCGCGCTAAGCGAGGTTGAGCCCGCTAAGCGCGGTTTTGAAGAAAAGAAGGAAGTTCTGGCAGAGAGTTCGCGCTAAGCGAGGTCTGGAGCCCGCTTAGCGCGGTTGGGCGGTTTAAGCAATTTTTGATAGCGCGCTTAGCGGGCTGCACCGCGCTAAGCGCGGTCTGCGAAACTTTGTTTATTTGATTAGGGGCCAGATCACTTTGAGAGGGAGAGAGAGATATTTTGAGAGAGAACCAAGAGCACAAAACACTGTAGCAAACTAAGAGTTGAAGATTCGAAGCCTTGATCGTCGATTAATCGCCTTTGATGCTTGTTGATCTTCATCCTTTACTTCTTGAGCAAGCTACCATTCTCATGGATAGCTAAATCTCTTTTGTATCAAGATAAGATGTAATCTTCCTAGCTTTTTGTATGTATTTCTTGTGAATATATTGTTTATGAACATGTGATGATCAATATAAATGGTTTAGTTTGTTTATTAAAGCTTTTCTATGGTATAAATGTTTGAGACATCAATGTTTGTATCTAGACCTAACTCTATCATTTATCAAACTATAAGTTGCAGACATGGATTTAACGTTTGATGTTTACTTAGTATCGGTTTTAAAACGTTATTTGTATTGTTTAAACGGTGGAGAAATCGTCGGTTAAACAATATGGTAAATCTAACTATATCGTTGCGGACACGGACGATATAGGCGTCGATACGTAATTATATTGATCGTTACCGAGTTCAAATACGTATATTTATAAGGAAACATACAAATTTAGGTCGATGAAATCGAATCTTGATACATTTTCTTTAACTTAGAACTTTCATTACTTTACTCTTTGCTACTAAAAGTGTGAATGATCTTTTGCAAACCCAAACTTAAAATAACATTAACTCAAGACAAAATAGGCTATAGAACGGCGGTAATATCGCAATAATCCCTGTGGATACGATATAAACGAAAAGTACACCACAATACTCTTTCAACAAAATGGCGCCGTTGCCGGGGATTGTTGTTTAGATATTGCAAGCATTGCAATAGTTTGTTTTGAATTGAGTCTTATAATTAATATCTCGTTTCTAAATTTTATTCCCTTGTGTTTGTTAATTTGCTTGGTTAGTTTTTCAGATTACAGTTTATGCGAGGACGTATACCTGCAGATCAACTCCTTTTTGATCCTGAGATTGAAAGGACTGCGCGTAGAGAGAATAGCAAAACTCGTAGGAGGAGACAACTAGCTAGGGAAAGAAGACAACAACAAGAAGCATCTTCTTCTTCAACTCCAGTTGAAAATTTGGTTGAGGAAGAAATGGTTGCGGATCCTCCACCTCGAGGGCCTTGTGTTAACAGCCCTCGACTCAATGCACAATTTGCTCGTGATCAGGCCAATGGAAGAAACTCCGAAATGAAGACGGGGTTACTTCAATTGTTATACCAAAATCCGTTCACAGGGGCAGATCACGAGGATCCATTTACTCATCTAACAAAGTTCTATGAGATCGCCGGAACCATTGGTGCTCCGGAAGCCGAAGAAGAACAGGTGTTCAGGAGACTCTTTCCTCATTCCTTAATTGGAAAAGCTAAGGAATGGTACCTTGATCAACCAAATAATGTCATGACAAATTGGAACGAGTTAGAAGAGAAGTTCTTGGATCGGTTCTTTCCTCACAATAGGTTCATGGAAGCGAAAACTTCTATTGTGGTGTTCTCTCAAGGTTCGAATGAATCTCTCAATGAAGCATGGGAGAGGTTCAAGTCCATGGTTAGAAAATGCAAAGGTCATGGGTTTGATGAATTGTCTCAAATCCATATCTTTAGGAATGGACTCCAACCTCAACCAAAGACTCTTTTAGATGCTACCGCGGGTGGTTCGTTGATGTCAAAAACAGCTGCTGAAGCAATTGCTATCATTGATAGGATGGCTTTGAATGATCATCAAGGGCAACACAACCGTAGTGCGTCGCAAAGAAAACCAGAAGTTCTTGAATTGAATACTAGTGATGCAATACTTGCTCAAAACAAGTTATTGACACAACAAGTAGAATTGCTCACTCAACAAATGTCAAAACTTCCTCAACAAATCAAAGAGATACATGGGATCCCTTCTAAAAATCAACAGGTGATGTGTTGTGAATTGTGTAGGGGTGACCATCAAACTGGTTTTTGTCCTCCACCGGGTGAAGAGGTGAATTATGTGTCTAATCCTAATCAAGGATATGGTGGGAGACAACAACAACAACCTTACAACAATAACCAAGGTTACCAACAAAGAGGTAATCAAGGTTATCAACAAGGATGGAGGCCGGATGCGGGTCCATTGAATCGTCAAAATCCTTATCAAGGTGGTTACAATCAACAACCTCAACAAACAAAGCTTTCAATCGAGGACACTCTTAGCCAATTCATGCAATTGCAAATTGCAAGCCAAAAGAGTACGGATGCCGCAATAAAGAACCTTGAAACTCAAGTCGGGCAATTGTCAAAGCAACTTGCCGATCAAAACAAAGGTCCTTTTCCGGCTACTACACAAGAAAATCCTCGTGAGCATTGTAAGTCAATTCTAACTCGTAGCGGTAGAAATATTGATATGGGTGTAGGAGAGATAGTTGAGGAGGAAATTGTTGAGAGTGAAAAAGATAGGGTGATCGAAGTAGAAAAAATTGTTGAGGGTGATTTAGTTGAAAATGAGAAAGAAAAAGAATTAGTGGAAAAAGGAAATCTTGAGAAAGTAGTAGAAAAAGAGAGAAAAAAATTGAGTGTGAGTGAGAAGGGAAAGAAGAAGGATGATTCTATTCAAGTGAAAAAATTACCTTACCCTCCCGGTCCGTCAAAGAAAGAAGATGCAAAGCACTATGCTCGGTTCTTGGACATCTTTAGCAAGTTGCAAATCAATGTTCCTTTTTCCGAGGCATTAGAGCAAATGCCGATGTATGCAAAATTCATCAAAGACATCATCACTAAGAAGAGAAGATTCTTGGATCCGGAGGTAGTAACGGTGAGCTCTTGTTGTAATGCGTTAATTCAACGCACTACTCCGATAAAATCAAATGATCCTGGGCGAGTAACCTTACCGGTGTCTATTGGAAATGTTCACATAGGCAAAGGTTTGGTAGATACCGGTTCTAGCATTAATTTGATCCCATTTTCTATGGTGAGAAGATTAGGAATCAACGATTTGAAGCCGACAAGAATGACGTTATCATTAGCGGATAAATCCACAGCTCATCCTCATGGAGTTGCGGAAGACTTGCTTGTCAAGGTTGACAAATTTTGGTATCCTGTTGATTTTATTGTCATAGACATGGAAGAAGATCCTGAGATTCCATTGATCTTAGGAAGGCCTTTTATGAAGACGGCCCGCATGATGATAGATATTGATGATGGCTTAATGAAATTAAGGTACCAAGATGAAGAATTATGTCTTGATCTCTTTGAAGCCATCAAGCATCGGAGTGATGATGATGATTGTTTTAGAATCGATGCTACCGAAAGGGCTATTATGAAAGTGGAGAATCAAATGCACTTGTCGAATCCTCTTGAGAAGACTTTAATGGAAGCTCTTGAAGTTCTCACCAAAGATCAAGAGAAAGAAATTGAAGATTGCTTGAGAAATTTAGAGGCTTGTGATGAGATGAATCCATTTGAAACTCAAATTGAAGAGTTGAAGGATGAACCTAAAGTTGAAGAGAAAAAGGTGGAGTTGAATGTGTTACCATCTCACTTGAAATACGTGTTTCTAGGTGACAATTCTACTAAGCCGGTTATCATTAATAACGGTTTGTCTAGCAAGGAAGAGCATCGATTGAAGGAAGTATTGACAAAGAATCAAGAAGCAATAGGATGGGTTTTATCCGACTTAAAGGGTATTAGTCCGGCCTATTGTATGCATAAGATTATGTTAGAAGATGATTTTCGGCCCGTGGCACAACCTCAAAGGCGATTAAATCCAACCATGAAAGAAGTTGTTAGAAAAGAGGTTGTGAAGTTATTAGAGGCGAGGATGATTTATCCCATCTCCGATAGCGAATGGGTGAGTCCGGTGCATGTGGTTCCTAAGAAGGGTGGATTGACGGTTGTGAGAAATGAGAAGAACGAGTTGATTCCTTCGAGAGCGGTGACCAGGTGGCGTATGTGTATTGATTATAGGAGGTTGAACCAAGCAACAAGAAAAGATCACTTTCCATTACCTTTTATGGATCAAATGCTAGAGAGGTTAGCCGGAAGAAACTTCTATTGTTTCCTGGATGGTTATTCAGGATACAATCAAATATCAGTGAATCCGGCGGACCACGAGAAAATTGCCTTTACATGTCCTTTTGGCGTTTTTGCATACCGAAGAATGCCATTTGGACTATGTAATGCTCCCGCAACATTTCAAAGGTGCATGCAAGCTATCTTCTCAGATTTGATCGAGAAAAGCATCGAGGTGTTCATGGATGATTTTTCTGTGTACGGGTCGTCATTTGACTTGTGCTTGAAAAATCTTGATGTGGTGATGGAAAGATGTATTGAAACAAATTTGGTTCTCAACTGGGAGAAGTGCACTTTCATGGTAACGGATGGGATTGTTCTTGGCCACAAGGTATCTTCAAAGGGGCTTGAGGTCGATCCGGCAAAAATCGAGGTTATTGAGAAGCTTCCCCCTCCGGTGAATGTGAAAGGCATAAGGAGCTTCTTGGGACATGCTGGGTTTTATAGAAGATTCATCAAGGATTTCTCCAAGGTCGCAAAGCCTTTGAGTAATTTGCTCAACAAAGGTATGGAATTTAATTTTGATGAATCATGTCTAAAAGCTTTCCTAGAACTCAAAGCAAATTTGACCACCACACCCATAATTGTCGCTCCTAATTGGTCGCTTGAGTTTGAACTCATGTGCGATGCGAGTGACTATGCGGTTGGTGCAGTCTTAGGCCAAAGGAAGAACAAACAATTCCATGCTATACATTATGCGAGCAAAGTTTTAAATGAGGCACAGGTTAACTATGCCACTACCGAAAAAGAATTGCTCGCAATTGTATTTGCATTGGAAAAGTTTCGTTCTTACCTCATTGGGTCTAAAGTGGTGTGTTATACTGATCATGCCGCAATCAAATATCTTCTCACCAAGCCTGATTCAAAACAGAGGCTTATTAGGTGGATTCTTTTGCTTCAAGAATTTGATCTTGAAGTGAGAGATAAGAAAGGCATTGAAAATTTGATTGTGGATCATTTATCTCGGTTAGTGAATACTGATGTGACAAACAATGAGAAAGAAGTGAGGGAAGAATTCCCCGATGAAAAACTGTACATGGTACAAGAAGTTAGACCCTGGTTCGCAGATATGGCTAATCACAAAGCATCTGGCTGGGTACCAGAGGATCTAACTTGGAATCAAAGAAAAAAGTTTTTGAACGATGCTAATTTTTATGTTTGGGATGATCCTCACTTGTTTAAGTTGAGTCGTGACAATCTTTTGAGAAGATGTGTCGCGGATGAGGAGACAAAAAGCATTTTGTGGCATTGCCACAATTCGCCGTATGGTGGTCATTTTAATGGTTTGCGTACGGCCACAAAAGTCCTTCAATCGGGATTTTGGTGGCCTACTTTGTTCAAAGATGCTTACCACCATGTTGCCTCATGCGACAGTTGTCAACGAACTGGTGGAATAGGGAAAAGAGAGGAAATGCCCCTCCAAAGTATTGTAGAAGTAGAAGTATTTGATTGTTGGGGCATTGATTTTGTTGGACCATTCCCTTCCTCTATGTCAAATGAATACATCTTGGTAGCTGTGGATTACGTGTCTAAGTGGGTGGAAGCGATTGCTTCACCCAAAGCGGATGGTAAGACCGTGATAAAATTTTTGAAGAAAAATATATTTTCGCGGTTTGGCACGCCAAGAGTGTTAATTAGTGATGGTGGATCTCATTTCTGTAATGCCCCGCTTGAAAAAGTGTTGGAGCAATATGGAGTAAAGCACAAGGTGGCTACTCCATATCATCCTCAAACTAATGGGCAAGTTGAGAGGACCAATAGAGAAATTAAGAGAATTCTTGAAAAAACTGTGTCTAGCTCTAGGAAGGATTGGTCGATGAAATTAGATGAAACCTTGTGGGCGTATCGGACCGCTTTCAAAGCACCGATCGGTCTTACACCATTCCAAATGGTGTATGGTAAAAGTTGTCACCTTCCCGTAGAACTAGAGCATAAGGCATATTGGGCCTTGAAGCTTTTGAATTTTGACCACAAGTTGTGTGGAGAGAGAAGAAAAATCCAATTAAATGAGTTGGAAGAGATGAGATTGCATGCCTATAAGTCTAATTCGATTTACAAGGAAAAGACCAAATTCTATCATGATAGTAAGATTAGAATTAAAGATTTTAAGGTAGGACAATTGGTGTTACTCTTCAATTCCCGGTTAAGACTTTTTCCGGGAAAGTTGAAGTCTAAATGGTCCGGACCGTTTTTGGTCAAAGAGGTTAGAAGCCATGGGGCTATTGTGATAGAGGACCAAAAATCAAAGCAAGAATGGGTAGTTAATGGTCAGAGGTTGAAGGTTTATCGAGGAAGCGATTTTAATCGTGAAACTTGTGTTTTATCGTTTGGTGATCCTTGATTGCCTTTGACCGTCGAGCTGACCGACGTTAAACAAAGCGCTTATTGGGAGGCACCCCAATTTGTAAATATTCAGCTTGTTTTATGTGTTTTTTACCGTTTATGTTTTTTGCGTTCTGGTCGAGCCAAAATCAGCCTACCGGTAAAGTTACACTTGCTGGTAAAAGAAAATTTTTTCTGTGTTCTGTCAAGGGCGCTTAGCGCGCTCTAGCCCGCTTAGCGCGCTTTTGAAATTTTGGAACCCTTAGTTCCAGAGAGTTGCGTGCTCAGCGCGGGTGGGTTTTCAGAAAAAAAAAATTATTTTTGAAGTGTTGGGCCTTTGTTTCTGACCCGGCCCAGCGTGTTTTCTGAAAGCAAAAATTGGGTTTGAGGTCTTTGTGCCTCATTTTCCCCATTTTTGCTTTCCTAAGCTTGTTTTCTCTCTTTGCTTCTCCATTTTAGTCTTTGCTCTTTCTTCATCTTCATCATCACCAAGGTAAGCAGCTTCTTCTCCATTTCCTTTGCTATTTCTTTATGCTTGTTTTATATATTAGGGTTTAATTGTAGATTAGGAATAGAAATTTTGTGGTTAGGGTTTGTGTTTTGAAATCTTAGTGATATAATCTGATTTCCAGTGCCTTGTACATGTTTAGAATAGAATTTGGGTGCTGGAAATGTTTGGTTGCAACCCTGGTTCGCAGGGAATTTTTCTGCAAATCGCAGAGCCCGCTTAGCGCGGTAGGTGCGCTTAGCGCGGTCTGGGGATTTCAGAAAAATTCCCTCTTCTGCCTGTTTTTGTTTGATGCAGGGGGAGTGTTCTATTGCTTTGATTCTGACTGTAGTTGTTTATTTTTGTTATTTTTATGTTAACATGTTGGTTTTGTGTTGCCATTTCTTTAATCATTTTAGATGGGACCGAAATTCCTAGGCTCTAAGAAAAGAAAGACCGGAACCGAAGGTGGCAGTTCTTCTCAAGCACCTAGGGGTATTCCGTTTAATCAGAACCGATTTAAGAGTCATGTCCAAGAGGAGAGGTACAAGAAGTTAGAGGTTAGGACATGGTGGCCAGAGCGAATTGTGAGAATCAATCCTGAGGGAACCTATGGGTGGTGTCATAACACCATTGAGGAGTATGGTTGGCTTAAACTTTGTGAGCCTGCACCTAAGTTTCATTTGGAGATTGTAAGAGAGTTTTATGCTAATGCCATTCCAAATGAGGAATTTCCGGTTGAAGGTGTGGCCTATGAGTTCAAAACTTGGGTGCGTGGTAAGGAAATCGACTTTTCTCGTCAGGCAATCCGTGAATTTCTTGGAACTCCATTGCCTTTTGAGGATGGTGAGCTGTGTGGGTATCATGTGCAATTGGCATGGGGAAATTTTGATTGGGAGCATCTGAGGGAGGTTTTGTGTATGAGTGGGCATTCTTATGATCTTAATCCTTCACAGAAGCCCCAGAAGTTCTCTAGAAAAGTGTTGACTACTAATGCTCAGGTTCTCATGTCGGTGGTCCTTCATAATTTAAGGCCTAGGAGTCACACTTCCTCTTTTCCTGCTGAGTCTGCTGCTTTGGTTGCTCGTATGATTGAGCACGAGCCGATTGATATTACTCGCATTATTGCGAATGAGCTGAAGAGGGTTGCTTTGAGTGGAACTCGGCATGGTGACCGTGCTCCCTGCAAGCTGATTTTTCCTGGTTTGATCATGAATCTGTGCAAGAAAGCAAGAGTGCAGATTCCTTCTGAGGGTCTTGTGTCTATTGACACTTTTATTGATGATACTTTTATTGAGCGTTATTGTTTATCCAGGTTGACTGCTGTTCATGTTGCTGCTGCTCGCCCTGCTCGCCGTCGTAGTGATTCTGATAGAGAGGAGAACTTGGCATTTCATATGGCGCATCAGAGAGCATTCATGTTTTTGCATGATTCTATGTCTCAGCTGAGGTTGCAGATGATGGAGCCCCATGTGGCTCATCCGTGGAGTTCTCGCCAAGACTTGGTGGATTATGCTGATTGGCCTGAGGTCAGTCCATTTCCCGAGGAGGAAGAAGGTGGCGAGGATGAAAATGTGGAAGAAAATCAGGATGAGGATGAGTAGTTTTATATTTTATGTTTAGTGCTATTAGTATGTTTAGTGCTAGTTTTTTTTTATTTTGACATTAGCTTTGTTATGTTTTGTTCCATCCTTTTATAGGATGAGGTATTTTGAACCTTAGGCATTGCTATGCCTTTTTGGATATTGTGACACCTTTTGGTGTTTGTTTTAAATTATTAAGTTTTTAGTTTAATTGCTTTTATTTCTATGAACATATGCAATTGTTTTTTTTTTAATTTTTGTTGTCCTTGTGAAAGTGTTTCCTTGAGGGAGCAAGTTTTACATCCAATTGGGGCGGTGATGATATAATGTGAAATTAGTACGTGCAAGGTACATTTTTATCGTTTCTTTAATATACCATGAATTAGATGCTTGTAATTGTACAAATTAGATGTCATATTTTCTTTAACAAATATAGTTCAATATTGAATCATTTTAGTTCTAAAACTAGTGTGAGGAGCCTTTCCATTGTACATATATATATTATTTTGTGATTACCAATAATGTGCGTTTAACTCGTGTTAATTATGTTTAATCTTGCGTTCTTTTTAATTAATTGTGTAAAGCATGAAAGTGATCAAAGCATTTTGTTTCGTATTACGAGTATAACTTCTCTACCATATATAACCTACCCGGTGAGTGTGTGAGCATTTGATAACCACTTTGAGCCGTTTTTGCCAAGATTCAAGCGGTATCAATTCCTTGTCTATATTTGCCGATTTTTGATATGAATCTTGATGATTTTCTTTCAACCTTGAAGAGTACCATTAATTGTGGTTAGGAATGTTTCCTTTTCGCCTTAGAATAGAGAGCATTCGTGATTATGTGGTGGTAATATTCAAGTTGGGGAGAATATAAAATTTTGGTTGTATTGGTAGTGAGAAGTAAATAAGTGATTGCTCAAGAGAAAAAGAAAGAGAAAAAGAAAGAGAAAAAGAAAAAGAAAAAGAAAAAGAAAAAGAAAAAAAAAGGGGCTTTGTATATAGCTAGTTCCTTTAAATTAAGAAGGTGAACTCTTGAGCAATAAATTTGTGTGAGTGGTTGATAAGGATATGTGGATATAATTGTATTTGAATGCTCTCTTAGGTATTGACCCTTTCGTTTCAATGGCCTTGAGAAATGACACTTCCTTGTTAACCAAGCCAAGATACAACCCTAAAAACTTTGTGATTCTTGCTTTTACGCTTTTTATATAAATGTTGTGTAGATGAATGCATAATTAATTCTGGATGTTGGCGACATTGTTGTGTGAGTGTTAGGTCCTCAATTTTGTCTCTTACTAGAGAAGTGTGTAGGTTGTGATTCAATTTTGAACTTATTTTTTTTAGGAACTTTTTACATCAAAGGTGTATTTAGTATTAGTATCTCAATCATGGTATTATTTTAGCAAGGGTGAGATGTTACTTGTGTGCTTATGGAATTTGAACCACCCATTTGTTCTTGTCTTAGCTTGTGCTCTCTTGGTTTTGTTTGTTGTTGTTTTTATGTTTGTTTTTGTTTGAGGACAAACAAAGGTTTAAGTTGGGGAGAGTTGTTAGTTACCAATTTGTGTAAATATCTTAGGTAATTTTTGGTAACTTTCAAGTCTTTTTGTGGTTAATAGTAGTATTTTATTATCATTTGGTATATATTTATTCTTATATTTATATTATTGTTGAATAGTTCTTATCTTTGCAATCTATGTTGGATTTTGTAGTTTTTACAGATAATTGGGAGCTTGGACCATGGAAAAAGGATTTTGATGATGTTCCAAGACCAAAGCCAAGGGTTGCTGAAAAGTGGAAGCGCGCTAAGCGAGGTTGAGCCTGCTAAGCGCGGTTTTGAAGAAAAGAAGGAAGTTCTGGCAGAGAGTTCCGCGCTAAGCGAGGTCTGGAGCCCGCTTAGCGCGGTTGGGCGGTTTAAGCAATTTTTGATAGCGCGCTTAGCGGGCTGCACCGCGCTAAGCGCGGTCTGCGAAACTTTGTTTATTTGATTAGGGGCCAGATCACTTTGAGAGGGAGAGAGAGATATTTTGAGAGAGAACCAAGAGCACAAAACACTGTAGCAAACTAAGAGTTGAAGATTCGAAGCCTTGATCGTCGATTAATCGCCTTTGATGCTTGTTGATCTTCATCCTTTACTTCTTGAGCAAGCTACCATTCTCATGGATAGCTAAATCTCTTTTGTATCAAGATAAGATGTAATCTTCCTAGCTTTTTGTATGTATTTCTTGTGAATATATTGTGTATGAACATGTGATGATCAATATAAATGGTTTAGTTTGTTTATTAAAGCTTTTCTATGGTATAAATGTTTGAGACATCAATGTTTGTATCTAGACCTAACTCTATCATTTATCAAACTATAAGTTGCAGACATGGATTTAACGTTTGATGTTTACTTAGTATCGGTTTTAAAACGTTATTTGTATTGTTTAAACGGTGGAGAAATCGTCGGTTAAACAATACGGTAAATCTAACTATATCGTTGCGGACACGGACGATATAGGCGTCGATACGTAATTATATTGATCGTTACCGAGTTCAAATACGTATATTTATAAGGAAACATACAAATTTAGGTCGATGAAATCGAATCTTGATACATTTTCTTTAACTTAGAACTTTCATTACTTTACTCTTTGCTACTAAAAGTGTGAATGATCTTTTGCAAACCCAAACTTAAAATAACATTAACTCAAGACAAAATAGGCTATAGAACGGCGGTAATATCGCAATAATCCCTGTGGATACGATATAAACGAAAAGTACACCACAATACTCTTTCAACAGTGGTTCCAAAAGTGGTCGGCACAAGTGTAAACTCTTTTGCTGAAATGTTGAGACATGTGCTATTTTCTTATTGTCAATTTTCATAGTTTAGTCTAAAAGAAGATGATTTTGATATCAAAAAAATTGAGGATGAATTCAAGGTTAATATTGAATCGTATAAAAATCAACTTTATGAAAGGTTAGTTCTGTCTAAATGAAATCTTCCCCTAAATTTTTAAGATTTGTTTGATAAACTGAACATTTTATGAAAACCTTTAAGTAAATGGAGAATCATTTCTACAGGAAGAGGTTTCTATAAATTTGTTTTTTTCGTGTGCAAAGGATGTCCAATGTGTTCGTGCGGTGTTTTCGTGGAGCCTAAACCTTGGTTTTTTCAAAATTTCCGCCTAGACTCTCGATTTTAATTTGAATAATCACAAACAAACAACAGTTCAATGCTTGGTTCATTTTCTAGAATTGTCTCAGAAATATTTGAATCCTAATGTTATCTTTGCAATTGCTACTTTTCTCGGAATGTCAATGTAAAAACTTGTTAGAGTTCAAAATTGTTTTCCTAAGCGCTGAATATGAGTTTCATAAGGCAATGGAAACTGGATAGACATGGCAAGGTAATATTTGTTTCTTGAATAAGAATAATACATTTCACCTCTGTTGGATATCCAAGTGTGGTGAAATACTATTTATTTAATTTAATTTTATCAAAGCGTCAGTTTATAACCATTTAAAAAATTAAAAAAGGGGAAAACAGTTCATCACAGTTAGAAATTCCAATTGTGGGGAAATATGGCTTATATTAAGTTTAAAAATAAATTAAAAATAATGGTTCCACTATAATATCATAGAAATCACAAATTTACATGCGCTGGAATTTGAACCCATGAACTTTACACAATTTTCCCACGATTGCTATTACCAACCGTGATAAAATGTAAATTATTTTTAATTAAAAAATAAATAAAATTATGGCGCCTGATTTTCAAGATATCACAATTATCTTTCAATGAACTGTGGTGAAATGGGCGTCATAGTATGTATTATTTGTAGTAGTATATGTTATTTAAACTGTATCTAACTATAATTATTTGATCATACTTGCAGTTGTATTTTTATGTAATGCTCACAATAGCTAGTGTAGGTTCTAACCAGTTTTTATATAAGGATGACACTCATCTTATTTAATTCAAGTAGAATAATCTTAAACTTCATATAGTTTTTGTTAACATTTTGTTGTGGAGTTATTTGATCCAATTATGTTGCATTCTAACTAATCTTTTTTGCCATGCCTCCCTGTGCGTAGGTCCCACTGATCCAATTCTCGATCTATCTAGTATGTTTCACGTTCATCCTAGTGATGGTCATTGGATGGAACTTTGCCATTACATAATATTTGCGAGCAATTTCGAGTAAATCGGTGGAATTATGAGCAAAATCCAAGTCAAATGATAAAGAATTGAGCAAAAATAACCAAAGGCAAAGAAAGTTGGGACTTAAAAAAATAAGGAAACAAAGGAAGAAAAAAAAGAAGATTCTCCTCTTTTTTTCTCACGGTCGCGATGCTTTCATCGTGGGAGCGATGAGCTTATATCACAATCGCGATGTTTGCTAACGCAATCGCGAAGACACATTATCTTGACACGCATGTGCATCGTTTTAAGGGGACTTTGGTTACTTTTTTAGGGTGACGAGTTCTAGGAAAGAAAGTGACGGCAATGAGCTTTTATGAGAAATTTTGGAGAGCAATGGAGCCATTAGAGAGCTTATTTTCCATTGATTTTGATGAATACTTCTTAGCAACTCATGGTAATTGTTAATTTCACTATGAGTAGCTAAGCTATTTTAGATTAGGTCTTTATATATGAACCTAATTGTAATTAAGTGGATCATATGAATGTTTGAGATTACTTGAATACTTCTATGTTATAATTATTATTCAATTGCTCTTATTCTTACTGCTCTTTGTGTGATGATTATAGCACAAACTGATCATAGATTAGTAGGAATTATTGACCGTAAGTATGCCAATCAGAATTAGGGAAATTGTTTAACTTAGTAATTAACTAGGAATAGGTAGTTATAAGTTGTGGCTTTAGCTTTAACGGACTTAGAATTACCTAGTTTAACTTTGAATTCGCTTAAGGAATTAGGGAATTACCGTCTAAATTAGTGAGTTGTACGCCAATAAAATAGGTATAATGGTCTTGTTAATTCACCTTAAAATTAAAGCATATTCGATATTCATGTAATACACATTCATAAACAGATATAATTAGGGAATTCAAAATAAAGATCTCATCTCTCATCTTTATCGAACTTTACTACGAAATTCTTATCGTGCTTGTTTTCGTACCAATCATAATTGAAAACCCTTATTATTTATTTTAAATCGCATTGTTATTACCTTGTTCAAATTTGCAATCCATGTGGAGGAAAATTATTTTATTACTTCGACGTGACTAGTACACTTGCTAGCTTAGTAATCGAGTTTTTGGCGTCGTTACCAGGGATTATTGATGATTACAACAAGGCAATATTTGTGCGACATTTTTTTATTCTGTTTTGTTTGGGGCAGTGCTACTAAGGTTTTATTTGTTTGTTTATGGGAGATTGAGATTCGATACCGATATTGATAGACCCATAAATTGAAAGATTAATACGCACAATTTGAAAAGAGAAACAAGAAGCATTGTAAGTTATTGAAGAACCAAAAGAAGTAAAAGAAGAGATGGAAATTCCATCACAACAAACGTTGGGGGATTATTGCAGGAGAATTGATGTTGGACAAATATTCTTAGGATTTCAACCAACTAATCCTGTAACTTTTGATATTAAGAATTATGTACTTTTAGGTTTAAAGGATAACCTGTTCCATGGGCAAGCAATCAGAGACCCTTGGGAGCTTCTTGCTGAATTTTACAAGACTTGTTCAATGTGCAAGCAAAATGAGGTTACTGATGATCAAGTAAAATTACGTTTGTTTGGTTTTTACTTGATAGGTTGCGCTAAAGATTAGCTACAATGCATACTAAATGGTACTATTTAGACCTGGAGAGAACTAGAAGAAATTTTTTTAGAGAGGTATTACACAAATTCTCTATTCATGAAAAGAGAAGCTACGATTTCCGATTTGATCATGACGAGTCTGAGTCATTATCTGATGCACGGGAGAGGTTCAAGTTCTTACTCTATAAGTGTTTGAATTATAATATAAGTTGAATGGAACAGATGACACACTTTATTAGTGTGATGAAAAAAACAACGAGAATGCTTATTGATGCCTCAACTAGAGGTACATTGAGAATAAAGAATGAAGATAAGGTAAAAATGTTTATTGAAAACATGTTCCAGAATAAATATAGCTCAAGTGATAGTGTGGTCAAACAAAAAGGTATTCTTGCAGTTGATTCGAATACAACATTATTATCTCAAATGAAGGTGCTTTCTAAATAGTTAGTTGTGTCCCAAATAGAAAAAGCTAATGTGAGTCAAATTCAGATACTCTTGAGTGATTTTTGTGGAGAGAGACATGCAAACGGAAACTTTAAACCAAGGGTTGAGAATGTTGGAGCTGAATATCCAAACTATCAAAATTATAATCCCTATTCCAACACCTACAATCATGGTTGGAATGATCATCTGAATTTCAAGTGGGGAAACACTCAAATATTAAATCCTAATCAAGGAGTTCAACGGGTTCCTCAAGCCCCTCAATGAAAACCAAAAACTCTAGAGGAAACCTTGTCCAAGTTCATGAAAGCAACTTAAACAAGTTAGGAAAACTCAAGAGGGCATGTTTGAAACTCAACGGGAGGTGGCACAAAATAAAATCACCATGAAAAAAAATACCAAAGGATCTATATAAAACTTAGAGATACAAATTATTCAATTGTATCGACAAATGGAAGCACAAGGTAGTTCAAGTGGGGGATTTATTGGTAACACTATCAATAACCCAAAAAATGAGAGTTGTAAGGCCATTCAGTTGAGGAACAAAATGGTACCTTCAAATTCAAAGGTTAGTGGTGAGAAAAAAGAAACAAGTGAGGAAAAGAAAAAGAGTGAGAAAGAGGTAGTAGTTGAAAAAGAGGGTGAGGAAAAATCCGAGGGAGAAAAAAGTGAGGAGTTGGGACAAAATGAAGTTAAAAGATACACCTTTGACCAATTCATAGATAAAAACTCACCATTAAGAAGAACCAAGAAACAAATTTTGAATGAGCCTAAGCTCGAACTATCTGGTTACATCAAACCACCCAACCCTATCTTGAAAAAGAAACGAAAGAAAGAGATAGAAGTAGGTCAATTCAAAAAGTTTATGGATATGTTAAAAAATACAAGTCAATATTCCATTTTGTGAAGCTCTTGAACAAATGCTTATTTATGCCAAATTCATGAAAGAGCTCTTATTGGGAAAGCGGAAGTTGATAAATTATGAAAACATTGTCTTGGATGAAGAGTGATGCGTTATAATTCAAAGGAATCTTCCACCGAAACTCACCGATCCAAGTAGGTTTAATATTCCTTGTCTCATTGGTTCACTAACTATTGGTCATTCTTTATGTGATTTAGGAGCTAGAATTAATCTGATGTCGCTATCTATGATAAGGAAATTAACTCCATATCTAGCTATCAAAATATCCCTTCAGAGCCCCGAGTCCCCTACAAACAACCTCCATCTCCACTTTTCCAGAAGGACAAGATTAACAGGATATAGATCCCTCACTCCTATCCCCACTACTTTTAGGTTTACAGACATCGTCCTAATTCACCCATGGAATCTTAGCCACACTCTTCACTCCCCAAAGGAACGTTCTTTGTAAATTCACATTCTTCTTCAAACCATAATAGGAACTTTTTGAAAAGAAAAACTAGAATACATGAATAACATTAAGAACCGAATTAAAGAGAACCATTCTACCCTCATAAACTCACAAATTTATGCTTCTTAGAGTTAAATTTTTTTCCAACAACGCAGCCAAAGGGTCCCAGGTAGACTCATATCGGGTATTGTCTCTTACAGGGAACCCATGATATTTAAAAGGGAGAGAGGAAATCTCACAATGGAGAAATTCCCTGGTTAAAGTAAGAAAAATAGGGTCCACATTAACCCTATTAAGACTACTCTTAAAAATGTTTACTCGAAGACCCAGAGTCCTCTCAAAACCTCTAAGAATAGTCTTAATACACCACAAATTCTCCAGAGAAGGATCAATCACCAGAAAAGTATAGTCAGCATATTAAAGGTGAGAAACTGCGAACCCAGAGTTACCAACTCTAATTGCATAATATAGACCAAGCTCTTTTCCCCTCACAACCAGGCCACTAAGCCCCTCTTCCCCTATGAGAAAAGGGAAAGGAGCAAGGAGTCGCCTTGTTTCAAACCCCTTTGAATGCTAATATTTTGGCTAGGACACCCATTAACCACCACCGTAAGATTCCCAGCAAAGACATCTTCTTTCATCCAAGCCCTCCACTTCTCACTGAGCTAAAATGTGATAAGCATATAACCCAGGAACTTCCAAGTAACTGAATCCCATGCTTTCTCAAAATCAACCTTTAGAATAAGGCAAGGACTTTTAGATCTCTTGGCCAAATCAACCACCTCATTAATAGCATAAACTCCATCCACCAACATTCTCATCTTAAGAAAAGCTGATTGGTTGGAGGAAATGATCTTCTCTATCACAGACTCCAGCCTAGTGGCCAACACTTTAGCCAACAACTTATACAAGGAACCTACCAGGTAAGTAGGTTGAAAGTCTCCCAAATAAGAGGGTGATTTAACCTTAGGAATCAAAGTTACAAAGTAAGAGGCAAAACCACGAGGTAGAGATGCAAAATGATGAAATGGTTGAAACATGATCCCTAGGCAACCTCTAAGGAAGTTCCTGAATCTTTTAAAAAAGGAAAAATTAAAATAATATGGGTCCGGAATTTTGTTACCCTCACTCTAAGATACTGCCAAATAAAGCTTTTGAAGACCAAAGAGAGCCATTAGAAAAATATTATCATCATTCGAAAGAGATTGGATGACTACACAATTCAGACGAGGTCTATGAGTATCAGGTTCTTTAAAAACCTCAATGAAATGATTCACTACCTCTTGTCTAATATCCGATACCCCTTCTATCCAAACTGTGAGGGCAAAGATGAGTTTTCACGATGTCAAAACTTGTCACTCAAGTATGGGTATACCTCTAAATCAACATGTCAAAGAAGGAAACAAGAAGAAACATCAAAAATGGAAATTTAGGTGATGAGACATGTATAGGTCGACCTACACATGTTCTAGGTCGACTCACAGGTTCAAAACTTGACATTCTTGGCAACATTGGAAAGCTCAGGTCGACGCATGAAACATTATGGAAGCCTCAGGTCAGCTCAGGTCGACCCTTAGGTCGACTCACTCTGGGTTGCTTGTTGGGCCAGCATGCGTCGATGCATGGCCCTGTTCAGGTCGACGCATGGTATTTTGTAGAAGCCTCTGGATGCCTCAGGTCGACCTTGAGGTCGACTCATGAATATCCTTAGGTCGACGCACACTTCTCATAGGTCGACGCATGGGTACTTTTTCTCCACTTTTCCGATGCTCAGACTTAGCTCAGCTCGACCCTCTCAAGTGCACATGTCGACCTGTCGCTGAATAAAGCTGCTTTTTATTGATTTTAAGTTTGCCTTGGTGTGTGATGACGTATAAAAAGTTTCTTTGATCATTTCATTGAAAAACAACAAGAAAAGTGAAAATAGACACAAAGCTCTCATCATCTTCAACCTTTCACTCATCGATTAATAATCACACATAACAATCTTTATCAATCAAGGTGAGGAACATGCGTTGATAAGGTTCGTCGGTATATTTGGTTCTTGTTCGAGTTGAGAGGTTGTGGGTTTTTCATGAATGAAACCTTAGGGTTTTGTCCTCCAAGATCAAGTGTGATTTGGGGGTTTTTTGACGATTGCTTCGCTTCACAAATATTCAGCCGTGCTTAAGGGTTTGAGGGATTGGTGATTCGCTCAACAAGCTAGCAACAACCGGAGGATAGGGAAAGAAGAATCGGGGTCGAAGTCTTGAGATTGAATCAGCCGAGCAGAGGGTTTGAGAATCCATTTGGATTTTCAACAAGGTAGCTACAACCGGAGGTTCAACAAAGATCGTCGACAATCACTTGGTTAATCTTGAATCAAGGGGAGAGAAGATTTTAATTTCAATTTTACTGCATAATTGTAGTTGGTGATTGGTAACTTCTTCTCTTGTGAACAATTTGCATTCTATACAATTTATCCTAATTCTATTTGGAATTAGGGGCAAACGTACCCTACGCGAGGACGACAAGGGGAACTGCCTAAACAAATCTCTTGTTCTTTTTTGTTATCGCAATTTACTTTTATTTTGTGCGTGGAAGTTTTTGTGCATTTGCGTAGTGTTGAAAGTTGGTGACAATTCGCTTACCAAGTGTTTGACAAAATACCAAACACAAACCATTGCCATTATTTCTAACAAACGGTTAATTGTGAGTAATAACGATTATTGTGTTGTGTGACTAGTTGATGATTTCGTCAATAGCTAAATTCAAGTTCATTACTTTTTATTGGTTTACGTATATCCGGCTTCCAATAACTAAGTTCGTTCTAGATGATATTTTTCATTCCGGGGCACTTAAGTTTTTAAAATCAAAATTGTTATATTTGAAAACCGGGGATCTATTCACCCCCCTCTAGACCCACCTTATCGTCTAACAAGTGGTATCACGAGCGCCGATTTATCTAGTGCTTCGCATATAACTTTTTAGAAGATGGAGAACAATCCAAAATGGGCGTATAAAATAGAGCGCCCATGTTCACCGGAGAAAACTATAGTTATTTGAGAGACTCTATGCGTGTTCATATTAACTCGGTTGATAGAAAAATCTGGATCAATCAACGAATCAGCCTTGTTAAATCCTCTCTCAACCTAAGCCCAAAAACCCAGTATCAGAGGAAAAAAACAAAGATCGTTCTTTCAAACTACAACAAATCGAGAGACGACCATTACTCTCACAAAAGGACAAAAATTCCACTAACAAAACTGATTACCAGAGGGGAAGGATCAGAGAATGAAAAATGTCAGACACCTTAAACTATTAAATAACAATAAAATCTAAAAAAAAAAATAGAATCTAATACCATCCTTATTTTCCTGTTTATTATCTTCCCGCCAACCCTCTACAATTAAATTATTGACCTTTTCTATTAGTGTATCTTATTGCCTTTGACTGTATTTAACAATCTCTATAATAATTTATTTAAAATACAGGTTAAAGTAGTTATCACTTTACGTAAAACTTAAATTTATAAGTCTATCAACTAAGAATTCTAGAAGATATAGTTGAAATTTAAAATTGATATTTTAAATTCATTTGTTAAAAGTAAACTTTTTTTATCAACCTTCATAAATAAAAATGTTAAACTCGAGTTACATCTTTGGTTACGTCACATACTGAAGGTCTCAACTAATGAGTAGTACAAGTCTGCAAGAAAGGTTTAAAACAGCCTTCACATTGATGACAGCACCGCGACGGTTTCTACAAGAAAAGTTCAGAAAAGAAAATAAATAAATACATATAAAAAAGGCTATACAATAATTTAATTGACATATGCACCAAATGTATATAAAGATATTTGTTGCTACGAGAAAAAAAAAGCATAAATATTTGTTATACTATTAATTTATTATTATTATAATTAAATCATAACGTCACGGCTATGCCAATTGGTTTTAATAGTTGTGTTTTAAATTATAAACTTTATAAAGACACTATTAATAAATTATAATACTTAAATCTTAAACAAATAATTCAATCAATAAGTCACATATATACGCTGTTGGTTGAGAATTAAATTATAAACTAGTAATTGTGTTAGAGGGTCCATTTATATAATAGAATGAGGCTACAGCCCACACAGAATTTTTTTTTTTTTTTGAAAAATCCAAAAGATAAATTAATAGCACAAGATGTTCATGAAACGTCTGATACATATAAGCTGCAGTAAAGATGCAGTAAACCAAAAACTGATTCACACTGCTATAACATTGCAGCAGACAATAAAACTAACATAATAAGTTTATACCCTAAAACAACATACGAGATTCAACTCCACTCTGCACTGAAGCAACTAGCATATCCCAGAAGCACTGTCAACGCCAACCCCGGATAAGCTTCCCTACAGATAAGTCCAAATGCTCCTTAAATTGTGCGAATAGCTAGCCGACAAAATTTTGAGAACTCATTGGTCAAACTCTAAGCCAACAAAGCAAGGCTCAACCAAAGACCTGCTGTCATACTTGTTTGTCTTGACCTGCTAAACACCTAAACAGAATACAAAACGATTCCGCACCAAAACCCCCAAAGCCCGATGATGGGCAACTGAAACGAGATTCCTGCAGCAGCCAGGGGCCTTTGAATAGAACCAAAATAGCTGCACTTTGAGGTGACTGACAGCGCCTTAGAAACTGTCAAATTGCGCCCTTAATGCCTAGGCAGGCTATAGGGTTCGACCACCATGCAAATATGTCGTCCGAGATCAAATTAGCTTTAAGTCTGAGCCACTTCCACGTCGAGATCTTCGTCGCTTCAACAATGTTTTCAATCTGTATTTCCTTATTTTGGAACACTTTGTCGTTCCTATGTTTCCAAATGTTCCAGATGCAAGCGCACCATATAACCGACATCTTCACAGTCCAAGAATTACCGTTGTCCACCAGGTTTGTGAACTGATCTCGATGCTGACAGTCTTCGTTGAAAAGGACAGACTGCACTCCCAGCCATCTGCAAATGGATTTCCAAGTACCTGCAAATAAAGGACACTCAAAGAATACATGAAAGACAGACTCCTCGCATCCACACCCACCGATACACCCATTTTGGCCCTGAGATAAAACTACCCTCCTAACTAAGTTGTCTTTTGTGGGGATTCTATTTTGTAGCATCCTCCACACCATACACGACACATTAGATGGAATAGCCTTATTCCACACCTTTGCCCAAGAGTGAATAGGCACAATCTGACCAATCGAAGATAAGTTTCTATAAACCTCTTTCACTGAATACTCGTTTGGTGAACTTAAACTGTCCAAATCAATTTGGCAGATATCCTTCCACCATTCAGAGGAATCGTTTCCGCTTCTTCTAATCTCACCATTACTTAAACCATATCTATTTACTTTCCAACTCCATTTACCTAGCAGTGCAAGGTTAAAAGCCCTCAAGTTTTTTACACCCAAACCCCCCTCATTTAAAGGTTTGCACACTTGTTCCCATTTCACCCAACAGATTTTCCGCTCTTCCTCACTCCCTCCCCACAAAAACCGTTTAAGTAATGATTCGAGTTTAAGGATGATACCTGACGGAGCCTTGAAGAAAGAGAAAAAATACACCGAAAGTGCCGACAAAACCAATTTTAAAATTACCACACGACCACCTATTGACAATTGTCTATTCTTCCACCTCGATAATCTGGACCTCACGGTATCTATGATAGGCTGCCACGTTGCTTTTCTACATGCCTTAGCGCCGATCGGTAAGCCAAGATAATCGAATGTTGAGGATCCTAATTTGCAATTTAGTGCTTTTGCCGCTTCATCTAGCTAGTACTGAGGAATTTTAATTCCAAATAAAAGGCTCTTGTGAAAGTTCACCTTGAGGCCCGACATAATTTCAAACAGCTTAAGGTTGCTCTTGATAGTTCTGACATTAGACCACCTTTTTTCTCCAATAATTAGCGTATCATCGGCATATTGTAAGAGTGAGAACGATTCTGCCCCTTCTGTAAATTTGTATCCATAAAACCTCTCTAACTCCACCGCCTTATTCATCAAAATGTTAAACCCTTCAGCAACTATAAGAAAAAGGAACGGCGCGATAGGGTTGCCTTGTCTAAGCCTATGACCCATCTTGAATTCCATCGTAGGACTTCCGTTAATCAAAACTGAGACTGATGCTGAAGATAAACATTCTGCTATCCACTTTCTCCATCTTTCAGGAAACCCCATTTTATCCATCACAAAGTCTAGAAAACTCCAGTTTACTGAATCGTAGGCCTTTTGGAAATCTACCTTAAACATCATAACTTCCTTTCTCTTCTTCCTCGCCTCGTCTACTATCTCATTTGCGATAAGGATACCATCTACAATCTGTCTTCCAGAGATGAATGCAGATTGAGTTTCTGAGATAAATGAACCAATCTCCTTTTTGATTCTGTTCGCCAGCACCTTCGATAATACCTTGTATATACAACCAATTAATGAAATGGGCCTGAACTCTAAGATTTTCATCGGACTCGTCTTCTTTGGGATCAGAACCACAGAGGAGCATTTGGCCCCTTTGACTATCTTGCCATTTTGATGAAATTCTTCCATGAATCTCAAAAAATCAGCCTTCATTTCATTCCAAATTTCCTTCACAAATTTGAAATTTACCCCATCCGGACACGGGCTTTTGTCGCTGTCGCAATCCCACACTGCAGTACGAATTTCTTCTTCTGAAAACTTTTGAATCAAGGTGTCTTTATCTCCTTCTTCAAGGTTTTTAAAGGTCATATTTTCTGGAACAAGTCTCACTCCATTAGCCGAGAAGCTACTGCGAAAGTGTTCAACTATTGCATTTTTTATATCTTCTGGCTCTGTCAATTGTCTTCCCTCCACATCAAGACTTAAAATTTCATTTCCCCTTATTCTTTTGTTGATACACCCATGAAAATATTTGGAATTTGCATCCTCTTCCTTCAGCCACTTTGTTCTCGACTTTTGCCATTATATTGCAATTAAGTCTTGATAGTTTAAACATTTGTGCAATTAGCTCTCTCTTAGCTACGGTCTCCTCTTCTGACATACCCCATTCCTCTCCTCTTGCTTCGAGCTCGTTAATTTCCGCCTTTGCCTTGTTGATTTGTTCTTCCAAATTCTGAGTACTATTTTTGTGCCAAGCATTAAGACTTCCTCTTATTAGTTTTAGTTTTTCATTTAGTACAAACATCCCCAGCCTTCCACCTTTATGTTTCTCCATTGTTCTTTCACATACTTATGGTAACCCTTTATTTCTCTCCAGCAGTTTAGTATTCGAAATGGTTTAGGTCCCCAATTCAATTGCTTTTCGCGCAGAATTATCAGACGGTGATCTGATAATTCTTTGTCTAAACTCCACTAGCTACACTCAGGCCATGTACGGTACCAAGATTCTGAGATAAGGAATCTATCGAGCCGGCTCATTGTTGGTCCGTTCACTCTAGACCAAGTAAACCTACTTCCATGGATAGGTAAATCTATTAATTCCGCCTCTGTGATAAAGTCATCAAAAGCCTCCATTTCTTCTCTCCTAATATAGTTAGTCGATCCTTTTCCTTTCTGATTCTTCTCGAATTAAATTGAAATCTCCCATCAGGCACCATCTAGCCTCGCTCTTTCCCGAGATCAGTGTCGAGAGGTCTACCCACAATGATTGTTTTCTTCTATCCTCACAGGGAGCATACACATTCAATATGATAACTGGATGCTTTCCTTCTCCCATTCTCCCTCCAATATAAGGTAATGCTCAATCGTATATTTTCTTTGAAGCGAGAAAACATTGTTATCCCAAATTGTTAGCAGACCTCCTGACCTTCCGATGGATGCCGAGAAAGCGAAGTCACAATCAGATGACCCCCACATCATTATACTATGGTTCGTGTCCACCACTTCCATTTTTGTTTCTTGAATGCAAATTAAGTCTCGCTTCGGCTTCTGAATTAATCTTTTAGCCTCTTTTTTCTTTGCTAAACCCCCTAAACCTCTTCACACAAAAAATAATAATAATTGATAATGTTTAATTTATATTGATTTTTTTTATATAAATAAATATATTAGAGAAAATGGGTGATGCACTAACCGGATAAAATAGTTTTACACTGTCAATCAATCATGAGCATGTATCCCGCTAAGTCAGTTTATAATTTTTAAATTACTGATATGACATGACTGAACCATGTATTTCTATTGGATGATAGTGTAAAATTATTTTACACTGTCAGTGCATAACCATTTAACTCATTCTTTTTCTCTTATGTAAATATTTTATTTGAAAAAAATAATAAAGAAATAACTATTTTTTCTCGAAAAATATGAAGTGTTATCAAACGTGACATTTAAAAATATCGTCTTATGGTTAGAATATGAGAGAAAGTTGTTATTGAATTATGCAACTCAACAACATTTTATCACATGAATGATCAATTGCTTATATAGTAAGCAACCACACTCATAGCTAACAACCTTTTAACTAATTCCTAGTTAGCTATTCTATCGACCAATTATATTCTAACACACTCCCTTAATCTGAAACTAGCAAAAGATACGAATTACAACATGATACAAATATTATATTCATGCATATTATCAGCAAGACTCAAATGACACAAACTCCAATTCTTGTTATGATGTAGTTGAAAGTCTCGAGATTCACTGGTTTAGTTAGCACACCTGCAAGTTGCTCTCATGTGCTGCAATGCTTTATGTCAATTGTACCAACTTGGTCAAGTCTTAAATCTATGTACTTGCATACATCACCAAGTGCTTTGACAACTTCATTGAATTCAACAAAGTTGTCATCATTCTCTTTGAAGGATAGAAAAACACTTAGAAAGGGGGGGTTTGAATAAGTGTAGCTTTAAAACTTGTAAGATAAAAACAATTTGCACAATGATTTTTATCCTGGTTCGTTGTTAACTAAACTACTCCAGTCCACCCCCTTGGAGTGATTTACCTCACCTGAGGATTTAATCCACTAATCACACGAGATTACAATGGTTTTCCACTTAGAAACACTCTAAGTCTTCTAGAGTATCCTGATCACAACTTGATCACTCTAGGAACAATCTGCTTAGACAACTTCTAAGACTTGCTAGAGTATACTGATCAACAACCTGATCACTCTAGTACTTACAACTTAATGTAAACAAATTCTTTTAAGAGTTACAATGCTTCTTATAAAGCTATTATCAAAACTGTGATTTTCTCTGAAGTTTAAGCTTAAATCTCACTAAGATATTACAACAGCAATGTAGTGAGTTTGATGATGAAGTTTGAGAGCTTTTGAATTTGACAGCGTTTCTGTATATTGCGCAAGTGTTGTAATTCGTAAGTTGTAACCTTGCGTCTCATCAGAACTTCATATTTATAGGCACTTGAGAAGATGACCGTTGGGAGCATTTAATGCTTTGCGTATTCCGTACAGCATTGCATTTAATGTTTCACTCTTTTGTCAACTACCTTGAGCCTTGTTTTCGCTGTGTCTACTGACATTGCCTTTAATAGCTTCTAACGTTCCTTTTGTCAGTCACAGTAGCCTGCCAGTCTAGTACTTGCTTCTTATCTGATGTTTGTGTAAACAACGTTTGAATGTCATCAGAGTCAAACAGCTTGGTGCAGAGCATCTTCTTGTCTTCTGACCTTGAAGTGCTTCTGAGCGTGATACCATGAGAGCTTCAGTGCTTCTGCTTCTATTCTCAAGTTCTTCTGATGCTTCCATAGACCCATGTTCTGATTCTGCTTGACCATCTTCTGATGTCTTGCCAGACCATGTTCTGATGTTGCATGCTGAACCTTTTGAGTCAGTGCTTCTTGCGCTGATTTTGTGCATACTCTTTATATAATTCCTGAAATTGAAATTGCATAGTATTAGAGTACCACATTATCTCATACAAAATTCATATGCTTGTTATCATCAAAACTAAGAATATTGATCAGAACAAATCTTGTTCTAACAATCTCCCCCTCTTTGATGATGACAAAAACATACATAAATGATATGAATTTGCGATCAGAATATCAGACGACTAAAGACAATCACACAGCTATAGCATAAGCATATAAACATAGTGTGTGAATATGTCTCCCCCTGAGATTAACAATCCCCCCTGAAATAAATACTGGAAGAATTTTATAAATAAAGGACTTCCCTGAGTATTTTCCATTTCAGTTGAGACGATCACATATGCTTATCTTTCAGAACATTCACAGCTTCTGATTCTTGCTTCCATAAGACAGCTTCAGAACTTGAATTTCTTCGATCTTCAGAACATTCAGCTTCTGATTCTTGCTTCCATTGGACAACTTCAGAGCTTGAAATTCTTCTTCAATCATTGCATGCTAGGTTGTATCAGAACATTATTGAATGTACCAGAGCATCATCGGAGCATCTCTACATCCTGAAATGTTACAGAACAAACTAAACGACAAAAGTCAGCATGAATGAATCAGAACATAAAATATGTATCAGAACATATAATTATGTATCAGAGCAAACACAAGTAATGTTACAGAGCATATTTTATAACTAAAAACATGCATCAGAACATATAAGAAATAAGAATGTGTTAGAGCATATTCTATCATTAGAATATCAGAACATTCTTCCTTCTTGCTTCTGATCTTGAAGCTTTGTAGCATTCAGCTTGCTTCAAGTTCCATGAGCTTGTTTCTATACAGAATTGGTTTTCCCCATGTCTCTGCTTCTTATGTTGAGCTTTAAAGAGGATCTTCAATTCCTGCAAAACACTCAAAGACATAGAACTTTGCAAGTTCTGTTAGAAATGTGGAGCCTTTCTCCCAGCAACTGATAGAGTAAATCAGATCATTTATCACATCTTTCTCCCCCTTTTTGTCATAACATCAAAAACATAAAAGATTCAGATGAAAAAACAAGACAAACAATATGAGAGAACAAAAGATAAATTTCATTGATCTTCCAAAGAGAGAAATTCATCAGAAGTACAAGAGGGATATTAGGAAACACAGATGCAGCAAACAAAGAAAACAACTAAGACTCAAGGACTAAGATGACCCTAGCTTTGACATGATCTTGGCCAGCATGTCATGAATCCCATTGTTGCTCTCAGTCTGCCTCTCCATGAAGGTGCGGAATTCAGCATTGATCGTGCGTTGCTCATCCATGCGAGAAGATAACTCAGCCTGGTTCTTCTGAATAAATTCCAGAGTCCTTGCGAGACGAGAAGGTTCATCAAAAGAAGCTTCACAACTTCTGTCCAGAGGGATAGCGTTCTGAACCGCAGCTTCCATGATCAGATCATCACCTTGATTTTCCTCAACAGGAATACTGTCAGCAGGATGATCTTCAGCATCTGCTTCTTCCATAGAAGCATCTCCATACTCTGCCGCAGGTACCTCAGAATCTCCATTCTCAAGAGCCTGAAGAATGGCAGCTAGATTCCTTGGAGCAGAAGGACCTTCAACTTCTGGAGGATCAGCAACTTCTGGAATGACCAAGCTTGAGTCTTCCTCAGAAGGATTTGCCCTCAGCAAGTCAAACAAGAATTTGAAGTCTCCAGTCAGAACTGGATACTGAGGTCTCCAGACCACAATATCTCTACAAGGGTTAGCTTCCATTGCTGCAGCAATTCTTGCTTCCTAAAGTTCATCAACAAACCTCTTCTCCTCAAGGACTCTCCTGTTTTTGATGGGATGATAGTAGATACCATTATCACCCTCAAGAAGATAACCAGCATAGCCAGGAGCAGCAGCTACTAGTCTCTTCTGAACAGCCATAGCACCCACTTGAAAATAGTGGCGAAAGCTTCTCCAGAGGTTTCTTGTGGAAACATCATCAAGACCATGGAAGGAAGCATCCTTCAAAAGGTCCAGCCTACAGATCACTTCATTTATGAACATCTCCAGGTAGATATGGGGTTCAGGTTCAGGTGGATTGAAGGTGGATTTGTAGTCAGGGTAGAGAAGGCAGTATGGATTGGATTTTCTGGTAGGTAGGGGATGGGATAGAGAAGGTGGAGGTGCAGTGGTTGAAGAAGATGGAATATCTATGGGGATGATTGAGGAGGAAGGAATATCTGTGATGGGAGTTGATGAGGATGGTATATTTATGATGGGGATTGATGATGATGGCATATCAGAAGGAGTTGGGGGATGGATATTTAGTGGTGTAGGGTTCAAGACAAGTGTAGATAGAGATGGGGGAGGTGGATTTGGTATGGTGAAGTTGTTTTGTGGTTCAGAAGGAGGCGGTTGGGTAGAAGTTTGAGGTTCAGAAGGAGGTGGTTGATATACCTTCCTGGAGAAGGTACCAGTTCTTATTGCTCGAAATGAATCCACTTTAAGAGGATCATAAGTGACCTTCTGCCTCTTAGCTTCTCTGACAGCTTCTTCTGCAGCCTTTCTCTTCAGCTTTACTTCTTGCTTCTTATGATCCTTCTTCTGAAGATCAGCAAGAGAAGGAAGCACTCTACCACGAATCCACGTAGGATCTACGGCAGGATTGAGTCCTAACAAAAACTTCCAAGTGATGCTTGACAGCCTTGTGAAGTTCTAGATGAAACATAGTAGCAAAGCCTTCAACAGGAACTCTCCTTGACAGAATGTCTGGGAAGCTTGTACCAACAGAAGTTACGTTCCTGATGAGATCAAGTCTGAACAGATCAACACCAATGAAGACAGGACCTTGAACAACTCCAAGGAATTGGGACGCTTCAGTGGTCCTTATAGAATCCAACAAATTACCTTCTATCAAAATAGTAGAGATCATTCTGGCATAAGGAATAGTATTTCTTGGAATGTGAGGACACTTCGCACGTTCTTCATCTCTAGACTCAACAATAGAAGTCTTCAGATTGTCAAACAGAATGTGAGAAATGTTGAGTTCCAATCTTCTTCCAATGCAGAAGAGAGTGTATTTGTGATCAGGACTGATGTAGGCGGAGGAGGAGAATAACTTCTTTCTGTGATGAAGAGAGCCCAGAATAATTTCAGCCCACACTTGATAAAATGCCCTCAAAGTACCAGTTTTATGATATTCAATACCGGTAGCATGAGAGATTTGATGTTCAACCTGAAACCAGTTAACTCTTCCAGGAAGAGGACCAGTGCAGCCTTCTTCATCCTCCAGGTTGTATAACTTCCTTATCAACTTTTCAGTAACTACAACTTCATGCCCTAGCACGAAGGAGATGATTGCAGTTGGAGTAACCGTTGCATGAACCCATAAGTCCTTCACCAGGTCTGGATAAATTGGTCCAACCAATCTATCAAGATAGTTTGACCATCCTTGTTCTAAGATCCTTGCATCAGGTTGAAAACCATTTGCTCTTAGGTTTTCAAAGTCCACAGCGGACTCACACAGAACTTCCAAGTCTTCAGTGGGTATAGTGCATGTCTTCAACGGAGCATACCCATGCTTTCTAAGAAGTATTTGAGTGGAAGTGAGTCTTTCTGCTGGGCTAGAGGAACTTGATGAAGAATTCATGACGATTGCTTGGTTACAGATCAAAAACTAGGGTTTGAGAGAGAAATGCAAAGAGAGAGAGAGAGACACAAGAATAGAGAAAAAGAGCGAAAAAGAAGAAATGAAAGTGAAGCGGGTTATTTAAACGGTTTGAATAAAAGAAAGTAACATAAAAAAATAAAAAGAAATGATTACAGAAAAAACATGACATTAATATGCATTTAATGAGAAATGACGTTAGGAGAGATAAAGTGACAAAATGAATTGATTTGCACAGTTACCTAGGGCGGCGTCTCCTCAACTGCACGCATGCTTGTCCAAAAATAGTGAACACGTGTTCATTTTTCAGGAAAGACTGGTGACAGCTGTTTTGCTTTAAAAGAGCTTCTGAATCAACTTAGATAATGAAACATTAGTAGTAACAGAATCAGAACTTCTAAATGATCATTATCAGAACTTCTTATAAACAAAGAAATCCTAACGCATTTCAGAAGATACCCATACATAAGATCTTCTCATTCTGGGCAAAAACCCATACTGATATTCTTCATAATGAACTTAAACCTATCTTCAGCAAGGGGTTTTGTAAAGATATCAGCCCATTGATGGTCTGTATCCACAAAGTTCAAAGAGAGAACACCCTTCTGAACATAGTCCCTCATAAAATGATGTTTAATCTCAATATGTTTAGCTTTGGATTGTAAGATAGGATTCTTAGATAAACATATAGTAGAAGTATTATCACAGAAAATAGGAATGTTACTCTCATATATCTGATAATCTTCTAGCTGACTCTTCATCCAGAGCATTTGTGTGCTACACCCAGCAGCAACATATTCTGCTTCTGTTGTTGATAGTGCTATGGTAGCTTGCTTCTTGCTGTACCAGGAGATCAAATGACTTCCAAGAAATTGACAACTTCCAGAAGTACTCTTCCTTTCAATTATATCTCCAGCATAGTCAGCATCACAGAATCCTACTAAGTTGTATTCTTTAGATCTTCTGTAGATTAAACCAACATTAGTAGTACCTTTCAGATACCTCAGAATTCTCTTAACAACAGTTAAGTGAGATTCTCTAGGATCTGATTGGAATCTAGCACACAAACAAACACTAAATAGAATGTCAGGTCTAGAAGCAGTTAAATATAGAAGAGAGCTAATCATACCTCTGTACAACTTCTGATCTACCTTCTTACTTACCTCATCCTTACCTAGAACACACGTTGGATGCATGGGAGTTTTGGCTTCTTTTCTTTCAGAAAGATTAAACTTCTTCAGAAGTTCTTTCACATACTTCGTTTGATGAACATAAGTTCCATCAGAAGTTTGGTTGATTTGAATCCCAAGTAAATACTTGAGTTCACCCATCATACTCATTTCAAATTCAGCCTGCATAGACTTAGCAAACTCCTTTCCAAGTGAAGCATTAGATGTTCCAAAGATAATATCATCAACATAAATTTGACAAATTAAAATGTCCTTCTTAGACGTTTTACAGAAAAGAGTCGTGTCCACTTGTCCTCTAGTGAAACCATTGTCCAGAAGGAAAGAACTTAATCTTTCATACCAAGCTCTAGGAGCTTGCTTCAATCCATACAATGATTTCTTAAGTTTAAAAATAAGTTCTGGAGACTTAAAGTATTCAAAACCAGGAGGTTGGTGGACATAGACTTCCTCATCTATATAACCATTTAAGAATGCACTCTTAACATCCATCTGATACAGAGTGATGTTATGCTGAGTGGCAAAAGAAATTAACAAGCGAATAGATTCTAACCTGGCCACTGGTGCAAAGGTTTCTGTATAGTCAATCCTTCTTGCTGACTATAACCCTGAGCCACCAGTCTGGCTTTGTTTCTTACCACTTCTCCCTTCTCACTAAGCTTGTTTCTGAACACCCACTTAGTACCAATGATGTTGAATCCTTTTGGTCTAGGAACCAAATCCCATACATCATTCCTTGTAAACTGATTTAGTTCTTCTTGCATGGCAATTATCCAGTCTGGATCTTCTAGAGCTTGATCAACAGAAGTTGGCTTGATCAAAGAAACAAGACCTAATTGACATTCTGCATTGTTCTTAAGGAATGCTCTTGTTCTGATAGGATCATCTTTCTTTCCAAGGATCACATCTTATGAGTGAGCTGAGGTGAGTCTAGAAGATCTTCTGACTGTTGGCTCTTCAGAAATTCTGAGATTCTCTAAAGATGCAGCAACTTGATCTTCTGATTCTTTGCTTCTGAGACTTTCAGCTTCTGGAGCTTTGCTTCTTGGTTCTACAAATTCTGATATGTCAATATCTATATCTGCAAAATTCTCAAACTGCTTTGGCTTTTCAAGACCAAGCTTATCATCAAATCTGATATTGATTGATTCTTCTACAATCAATGTTTCAGTAATGTATACTCTGTAGCCTTTAGAGCGTTCAGAATATCCAAGAAGAAAACATTTTTGTGCCTTAGAATCAAACTTACCAAGATGATCTTTAGTATTCAGAATAAAACACACACATCCAAAAGGATGAAAATATGAAATGTTGGGCTTTCTGTTCTTCCACAATTCATAAGGAGTCTTATTTAGAATAGGTCTTATAGAGATTCTATTCTGAATATAACATGCAGTGTTTATTGCTTCTGCCCAGAAGTGCTTAGCCATATTGGTCTCATTGATCATGGTTCTGGCCATTTCTTGCAGAGTCCTATTCTTTTGCTCTACAACTCCATTTTGCTGTGGAGTTCTAGGGCAAGAGAAATCATGGGCAATACCATTTTCTTTGAAGAACTCCTCAAAGAATCTGTTCTCAAATTCGCCACCATGATCACTTCTGACCTTTATGATTTTGCACTCCTTCTCAGATTGGATCTGAGTGCAGAATTCAAAGAACACTGAATGAGACTCATCCTTGTGTTTTAGGAACTTTACCCATGTCCAGCGGCTATAATCATCTACGATGACTAATCCATATTTCTTCCCTCTGACAGATGCTGTTTTGACTGGTCCAAACAGATCAATGTGCAGAAGTTCTAACGGCCTTGAGGAAGAGACAACATTCTTAGATTTGAATGCAGGTCTGGAGAACTTGCCCTTCTGACATGCTTCACAAAGAGCATCTGATTTGTATTTCAGATTTGGGAGACCTCTGACCAGATTTAGTTTGTTAATCTGAGAAATCTTTCTCAAACTAGCATGTCCTAATTTTCTGTGCCAGACCCATTGCTCTTCAGAAACAGAAATAAGACAAGTCACCTTCTGCTTCTCAAGATCAGAAAGATCAATCTTATAAATGTTGTTCTTTCTCTTGTCCGTAAATAGGATTGAGCCATCCTTCTGACTTACAGCCTTGCAAGACTTTTGATTGAAGCTTATGTCATAACAATTGTCACTTAATTGACTTATGGACAATAAGTTATATGTTAATCCTTCTACAAGAAGTACATTAGTTATGGAAGGAGAGTTACCAATACTTATGGTTCCAGAGCCAACAATCTTGCCCTTCTGATCTCCTCCAAACTTAACTTCTCCACCAGACTTAAGCACCAGGTCTTGGAACATATACCTTCTTCCCGTCATGTGTCGCGAGCACCCAGAGTCTAGGTACCATGACATTTTGTGCTTTGCCTTCTTTGCTGCTAAGGATATCTGCAACAGAAATTATCTTCTCCTTAGGTACCCACAATTTCTTGGGTCCTTTCTTGTTAGTTTTCCTCAAGTTCTGATTGAACTTGGGTTTAGCATGATAAGTGACAGGAGGAACAGTATGATATTCTTTGGGTTTGTCAGCATGATATCTTTTAGGTTGTGTCACATGCTTTTTGGTGTGTGTTGTGTTAAAACTCTGTGCATGTGATGTGAGCTTGATATCATGTGAGTGGCCATATTTGAACTGATCATATAATGTCTTGTATGTGATTTTTAAATCATCAACAGGTTCAAATTTAAGTGAGGTATCACCCTCATAGCCAAAGGCAAACCTTTTGTTTCCAGAAACACCATATATCATAGAAGCAAGATGACTTCTACCAATACTTCTAGATATGAACTTTCTGAATCTCGAGTCATATTCTTTCAGAATATGATTGAGACTAGGAATGGATTTTTCTGATTCAGAAGGAGATCCACTATCTTTGGATAATTTTAAAACTTTTTCCTTCAGTTCAGAATTTTCCACTTCCAGCTTCTTAGTTTCAAATTCAAATTGCTTTTTCAGCTTTTTGTATTTGATACTAAGATGAGCCTTGAGTTCCAGAAGTTCAGTTAAACTGGAAACTAACTCTTCTCTAGATAGTTCAGAAAATACCTCTTCAGAATCTGATTCTGATGTAAATTCTGATCCATCATCCACTGTAGCCATCAGTGCAAAGTTGGCTTGCTCTCCTTCAGAGTCTGATTCTGATTCTGATTCAGAATCATCCCATGTTGCCATAAGACCTTTCTTCTTATGAAACTTCTTCTTGGGATTCTCCTTCTGAAGTTTTGGACATTCATTCTTGAAGTGTCCAGGCTCGTTGCACTCATAGCAGACGACCTTCTTCTTGTCAGATCTTCTGCCACTAGAAGATTCTCCTCGTTCAAACTTCTTTGAACTTCTGAAGCTTTTGAACTTCCTTTGTTTGCTCTTCCAGAGTTGGTTTACCCTTCTGGAGATCATGGACAGTTCATCTTCATCTTCTGATTCTGATTCTTCAGAATCTACTTCTTCAGCCTGACTAGCGTTAGTGCATTTTTTAATATTAGATTTTAATGCAATAGACTTACCTTTCTTCTGAGGCTCATTTGCATCCAGCTCTATCTCATGGCTTCTCAAGGCACTGATTAGCTCTTCCAAAGAAACCTCATTCAGATTCTTTGCAATCTTGAATGCAGTCACCATTGGACCCCATCTTCTGGGTAAGCTTCTGATGATCTTCTTTACATGATCAACCTTGGTGTAGCCTTTGTCCAGAACTCTTAATCCAACAATTAGCGTTTGAAATCTTGAGAACATCTTCTCAATATCTTCATCGTCCTCCATCTTGAAGGCTTCATATTTCTGGATTAGAGCAAGAGCTTTGGTCTCCTTGACTTGAGCATTTCCTTCATGGGTCATTTTCAATGACTCATATATATCATAGGCAGTTTCCCTGTTAGATATCTTCTCATACTCAGCATGAGAGATAGCATTCAGCAAAACAGTCCTACATTTATGATGATTTTTGAAGAGCTTCTTTTGATCATCATTCATTTCTTGTCTTGTAAGCCTTACGCCAGTAGCGTTCACTGGATGTTTGTAACCATCCACCAGAAGATCCCATAAGTCACAATCTACACCAAGGAAGTAACTTTCAAGTTTATCTTTCCAGTACTCAAAGTTTTCACCATCAAATACTGGCGGTCTAGTGTAACCATTGTTACCATTTCCATTGTATTGCTCAGCTGAGCCAAATATAGATGTAGATGTAGGTGTTGGAGTCTCAACCATCTTGACTTAGTGTTTTTCTCTTCCTGAATCTTTTCTAAACAAGGTTAAGTGCTTGCACCTTAGAACCAGGCTCTGATACCAATTGAAGGATAGAAAAACACTTAGAAAGGGGGGGTTTGAATAAGTGTAGCTTTAAAACTTGTAAGATAAAAACAATTTGCACAATTATTTTTATCCTGGTTCGTTGTTAACTAAACTACTCCAGTCCACCCCCTTGGAGTGATTTACCTCACCTGAGGATTTAATCCACTAATCACACGAGATTACAATGGTTTTCCACTTAGAAACACTCTAAGTCTTATAGAGTATCCTGATCACAACTTGATCACTCTAGGAACAATCTGCTTAGACAACTTCTAAGACTTGCTAGAGTATACTGATCAACAACCTGATCACTCTAGTACTTACAACTTAATGTAAACAAATTCTTTTAAGAGTTACAATGCTTCTTATAAAGCTATTATCACAACTGTGATTTTCTCTTGAGTTTAAGCTTAAATCTCACTAAGATATTACAACAGCAATGTAGTGAGTTTGATGATGAAGTTTGAGAGCTTTTGAATTTGACAGGGTTTCTGTATATTGCGCAAGTGTTGTAATTCGTAAGTTGTAACCTTGCTTCTCATCAGAACTTCATATTTATAGGCACTTGAGAAGATGACCGTTGGGAGCATTTAATGCTTTGCGTATTCCGTACAACATTGCATTTAATGTTTCACTCTTTTGTCAACTACCTCGAGCCTTGTTTTCACTGTGTCTACTGACGTTGCCTTTAATAGCTTCTAACGTTCCTTTTGTCAGTCACAGTAGCCTGCCAGTCTAGTACTTGCTTCTTATCTGATGTTTGTGTATACAACGTTTGAATGTCATCAGAGTCAAACAGCTTGGTGCAGAGCATCTTCTTGTCTTCTGACCTTGAAGTGCTTCTGAGCGTGATACCATGAGAGCTTCAGTGCTTCTGCTTCTGTTCTCAAGTTCTTCTGATGCTTCCATAGACCCATGTTCTGATTCTGCTTGACCATCTTCTGATGTCTTGCCAGACCATGTTCTGATGTTGCATGCTGAACCTTTTGAGTCAGTGCTTCTTGCGCTGATTTTGTGCATACTCTTTATATAATTCCTGAAATTGAAATTGCATAGTATTAGAGTACCACATTATCTCATACAAAATTCATATGCTTTTTATCATCAAAACTAAGAATATTGATCAGAACAAATCTTGTTCTAACACTCTTGCCAACTTAGACATTCACTTTGATAGTGCCCTATCTTGTGGCACTTGTAACATTGGATCTGGTCTTTGGTAAGTCTTTCTCTGCCATGACCATGAACGCCACCACATCCCCTACCTCTATTGTTGATGCCACCACGACCATAAATTGCAATCTTTAACACATGTTTATTGTTCTTTTCTTGATTGATCTTCATCCTTTGCTCATGCACCAAGAGACTACTCTGTAACTCATCAATGAACAAGGTTCTAACATCGTTAGATTCTTCTATGGAGTGCACCACATAATTGAATTTTGTGATCATATACCTCAACACCTTCTCAACAATGGTGGTTTGCTCCATCTTCTTACCTTGAGCAGTCATCTTGTTTGCAATAGCCAAAGTTCTCGTAAAATATTCATCAACTACTTTGTTATCCTTCATGCAAAGAACTTCAAACTCTCGACGCAAAGCCTGCAATTGGGCTCTCTTCACTTTCGTGGACCCTTGATACTTCCTGTGCATGGACTCCTAGATATCTTTGGATGTGTTGCGATTCAGAATTATTTCAAGAATTATTTGATCAATTGCTTGAAGCAAATAGTACTTGATCTTGAGATCTTTGAACTTGCTCTCTTCTGCGAGTTTTCTTTGTTTTGGCGTTGCATCTGGTGGTGAAACCATAACACCATTCTCTACCGATTCTCAATACTCTTTGGATTTAAGAAGATTCTCCATAAGCATGGCCCAATGATCGTAGAATCCATCAAATTTGGGAATTGCTAGTGTCAAGAACTTAGATGAGTCGACCATGAAAATGATTCAGATGAGGGACTGGTACGAGAGGATAACGAGATAACGAGAATAACGACATTTTATAACCATGATATCGAAAGTGTGTTTCTTGAATGAAAAAGGCACACCTGAATCATTAACCAGTGCTTTAGATACCACTTGTTATAATGTGAGAGAAAGTTGTTATTAAACGATACAACTCAACATCGTTTTATTTAGGGTTATTCATGGTACAGTTTATTGAGAAAACCAAACCAAACCGAACCAAAATAAATATTTACTCGAACTGAACCAAACCGTTTCAATTAACTCAGAACCGAACCGAATCATAATCATTGGTTTGATATACTATTTCGAAATTTTGAACCGTACCGAACCGTTTGAAGTTAATTATTTTCAAACCAAACCGTTTATTTATTAAAGAACCCAACGATTAAACTATTTTTAATTTTTAAAAAATTAGAACTTGTTTTTTTATTTTTCATTTTCAGTTTCGGTTCGGTTCGGTTCGTTTAAAGTTTCGGTTCAGTTTGGTTACAGCTTCGACTTGGTTTTAGAATTGTTTGTACAATATCATTTAATTCACTAACCAAACATAAATGTTCAATTATCTTAACTTCAATACGATTCAATTTGGCAGTACGGTTTAATTCATAGTTTTTTTAATCAGCCTTATAATTTTATTTACATGAATGATCAATTAGCAAACAATCACACTCATAACTAACAACCTCTTAACTAACTCCTAGTTATTCTATTGGTTAATTATATTCTAACACTTTGATCTCTAGATTTAAATACTACCAAACCTTGAATTGCTAAATGGAATTGCCAAAGTCCAAGGCAATGAAAACACAAACCTGGTTCTGTTGACCGATGGAAATCTTCAAACAAAAACAATACATCATCCTAATTGATTGTTCAACAAAACCAAATATCATATATACAAATCACATAAACGTTCATGAACATCTATCGTTTCCCATTTGTCCACGTGTCCAGGGGACCCACACAACACACCTTCTCCCGCTCACTTTTTCTATAAATACTCCAACTCTCTTCCATGGTATCCATCACAAACATTTCTTCATAATTCACTTTCTTCTATTCCTTAGTTTCACAATGGCGGCATCATCATCATCATCATCAGCTACCATGTTGAAGTTCTTTTTCGTCTTTGTCGTCTTAGTCGCCACGGCCTCAGCCCAAGGCGGCCTCTCGCCGATTTCGCCTCCAGGTCCCGACACCGGAGCAGCCGGATATGTTACAAATTCTATGGCTATGATAGGAGTGTCAATTGTGTTGTCAATGTTTGCTATTTTGAAGCATTAGAAAATTCCATGATTTAGTCAACTTCATTTCTTATTGCATACAGATTGCCATATGTAAAATAAATTGTTAGAGAGATTTTTACTGTATTTACTTTTTGTATACAATCGTTTATTGTGTATGTTAAAATAATAAAGAACGATTTAAATATCATTGTTGCATGAAAAAAAATAATATCATTGTTGAACTTGACATCTATTGCTTTACATGAGAAGCTTATCGAGTATTGAGATAAACTCAAATGAATCATACAAAGTGGTGGAAAAAATATTTTATATGTGCAAGTATAAAATAGTTGTGGTAACATCACTTTTAAAATTAATCTCACTTTTTGCAAGGGGTGCATAGGGTAGAAATAGGATATAGGATTTGTAAGGAAAAAGTATGATATCATTGATATGTGTTTATTAGAGACTTAGATTTATGTTTGAGTTTCACTTTTTAGAAATATATACTTTTTAGAAATATATGCAGATTTATGTTTGGGTTTGACTTTTTTAAAAAATCTGCCTTGATTGTTAACTTATTTTAATTAGTATGACATATATTTAAAAAGACTAACCAGCGAGATAAACTCTGTAATTATATATAGGGAATAAGTTTTTGGTCCCTCTAAATATTTGAAATTTTATTTTTAGTCCCTCTAAAATTTTCCTTCAACAATTCATCCCTCCAAAATGTTCCGTCTCAATAATTAATCTCTGACGTCAAATGGCACTAACGGTTGCTTATGTGACACTAATTTTTGTTTTTCTTTTACTTTCTGCAATGACAACGTGGCATAAATAGGTTAATTTATAAAGAGGAATCCCAATTTCTTCATTTTCCCTAATCGCTACAGATGGTTTCCCAATTTTTTCATGTTCTTCTTCTGCTTCATCTCCTCTCTACTAAAATCGTGAAACCCGTCATCCCACTTGCTTGTCTTTGTCATCCTTTTGCTCTTATTCTTGTTCTGCTCTCCATCATCATGTCTGCTTCGGTGAAATCTCGAGTTGGGAAGTTTTGTGGGTGTCATGTTCGTATGGTGTCGTATCATTGCAAGAATGGACCAAACAAAGGTAGGTTGTTTTAGAGATGCCCTAATTGGAGGAGTGCAGATACGTGTGATCTCTTCATATGGGATGAAGAATTTGTAGACCATTCTGGAACTGAAGTTGTAGATTCGATGAACACTAATTCAGAAGCCATGACATCTTTGGGATATATGAAGTTCTTGTATGAAGAATCAAGGAAGAAGAGCAAGAACTTGAAGATGAAGTTGAAAACAGAGAAATTTCATGGAAGATTGAAGATGTTTTGTCATGTTGTGTCCTTTATCTTGAATGTGTATTTTGTTATGAAATGTAGTTGCTGAATTAAGTGTTATGTCATGAATTTTGTAATGTCGTTTTTTATGGTGGTAGTGTTGAAATGTTAACTTGATTTTTAATGAAAGGAGATTGTTATGTTCTGCATAATTTACTTGTATGTATCATTAAGGTTCAAAATTAGCAATAGTTACTTGTATAATAACTGTAATTGGTAAATTGTTAAAACAATTTTATTTGATAGATGACCAAAAGTTACTTGTAGCATGAATTTAATTGGCAATAGGGTAAGGATAACATTACTTAAGTTGCAAAGTACAAAATGAGAAGCTCCATAACAGTAGTTGCAAAGTACAAAAAGTGGAGCTCCATTACATTTCTTGCAAAGTACAAAATCAGGAGCAAATTACAATAGGTTCATATTACATAACTATAAACTTGGTTCATAACATATAAGTTTCAAGCAAAACACATAATGATAATAGGTTCCAAAACAAAGTAGTTATAGGTCTTCATTGAGTCATGTTCCTTTGGATGTCATCCCACTTGTTATTCCCTCTAGCAATGCCAACACTTTCTTCTCCTTCTTCTTCAGGAATTACAAGTGGATCCTTTGGATCCCTTCTAGGCCCACTATGTTTTTTGTCCTTAAAGTATTAAGCCTGTCACTTTTTCTTGTAGGAGATGTAAGAATCTTGGTCTTTTTCCTTGGTGATACCATTGTTTTCACCTATCATTATAGAAGAAAATTAGCAATGAAAATACACTTGGCATATCTAAGCATGATGAAAAAACTTACAGGATCAGATGTCACAGTTTTGGCAGTAGGAGTTGGTGACTTAGGTCTTGGAACTTTGAAGCTTTTGACATCAAGTTTTGGTGCCTTAGGACATCTACCTACAAAAGTTTTGGGACCAGACCTATTTGATTTCATAGGACTTGTATCAACACTCAGTGGTTGAATATCTAGGATTTCATCATCATTTAACAATGCTTCAAGCTCATCAGGATATATACCACAATACATTCTCATGGCCTCAGCAGAAGATTGTGTATTGTTACCTCAGGTTGTGCATTTGGCTGGGGCTCAGTGTTTGCATCAACACCAAGATAAGGCCCAGTGTTTGCATCAACACCAGGCTGGGTCTCAGTATTTGCAGCAACACCAGGCTGGGTCTCAGTGTTTGTAGTCTTTTTAGTTTTCTTATTCTGGACTCTTTTGCTAGTTCTTCCCTTTGGCATACCCTGCAAGCATCCAAATTAAATCAAGTCATGATGAATTCTAAAATACATTCAGAAATATAGTCTAATGACAATTTGAGATACTAACCCTTTTTTTGATGTTGGGTCCGTTGTTTCAGTTTGAGTTTGACTACCTTGGGTGGCTGCAACAGTTCTTGGCACTTCTCCTTCAACACATGCTAGTTGTTTATTTTTCTTACAGGTCCTTTTGTTGTGCCCATATTCAAAGCAAGTCTTGCACCTATGACTTGTATTTGTCCTTTGCCACTTGTTTTGGGAAGCCTTATCTGGATCTCTTCTTCTGAGTTTCTTGGGTCTACCTGGACCTCTCTTAAAACTAGGTGGTATTCTTTCCTCAGCACTACCACCTTTCTCCACATGACTTGGACCTTCACCAATGAGTTTATCAAAATCGTGCATTCTTTCCTCCTCACTGTCTTCAAAGTGTATATCATTCAAAGAGTCCTCAGATGATTCACTATTAACCTCTTCAACTTCCTCAGCAACAACATGGCCTTTTTCTTTCTCTATTAACCTCTCCATGTAAGTCTTCTCACCACCAGGTAATCTTGCCTCTACATATATCTCGACATCACACTTATTCTCCTCAGCACACACAGCTAACTTTGTTGCATCAGCATCATTATCAAAGGGTTTAAGATCATTTTCAAGACTTTCCTTTTCAGCCTTCCACCACATCTTAACATCTTCAATTTTAAATGAATAATCCATGTCCTTAATCAAGTCACAGGCTTCAAAGTAGGACCAATAATCCGGGTCTTGACCACTGACAGCATAAACGTCCCCCCTTAATATGTTAACCCTACATCCTTTACAAATGAACCTTTCGTATAGAAAACAACCTTAAATAACCCCATTTCCTACACGTTTCAAGAAAAAACAAAAGTAGGTTCAGTTTTTAAGAAAACTCATAAACCCTAGTTTTTCATGTACGAAATACAGTTGGGATCGTTTTCACGGTCATTACTGAAGAGAATAAACAAAACAAAGTGGGCCTTACCTTGTCGTTCTTGGGACTGCAACAAGCTTCGTAACCTTCGTCAATGGAGGGACCACAGAGGCGCTACAATATCGCGCGTTGAAGGAGGGAGGGGACAAGGGACCACACCTTTCTATTAGGGATTCTGAAATTCTTATCAATAATGTATAAGGACCACAATATGCCACCTAAGCTAATGTAATCCAACTCTAAAAATAAATAATAAAAAATTTATTACACGTAGGATGCCACATAAGCAACCGTTAGTGTCATTTGACGTCAGGGATCAATTATTGAGACGGAAATTTTGGAGGGATGAATTGTTGAAGGAAAATTTTGGAGGGACTACAAATGAAATTTCAAATATTTAAAGGGACCAAAAATTTATTTAACCCTTATATATATATATATGTATATATATATATATATATATATATATATATATATATATATATATATATATATATATATCAAATTTGTTGAGAAATTCTGATTCATCGCCATCATAATAATTATCATCATCGATTAAAATAATGATGATGATAGTGATGATAATGACACCGAATTAGTTAACATATTGATACTTTGCAAAATAAATCAGAAAAGAATGAACTGTTACTTTGAAGAATTTGGGGCATTGAACCAAGTTCTACGTGTTAAAGAGCGAGAGATGAATTATGAGATGCATGCAATTCAAAAAACAATGGTTCATTTAAGTTGTTTTTCAAGAATAATTTGATTTTTCGGATTATTATCTTCTACATCAATTTTAATGGTTGTATATGTTTAGTGAGGTGTAAGAAAAAACTAGCAATTCACATATTTTATAATAAACTCGGGTATACATACCACAACTGTTATCTTTTGTAACCGAAGTTAATTTTATTCTAAATAATTTTATTCTTACAGTAGACACCTATTCGATTATCGTTTCGATTTGGTCGTTTAGGAGGCTAGTCTTTAGCTAGTACATTTACACTTTTAATTTCAATCGCTTTTCATCATTTATGCTTGTTTGTATGAATTTATTTTGTATGACTCTGTATGGACTTTTACTTTCATTACATCCCCATTTGGCAAGGTTTTTCCCCCATTCCCAAAGTCTTGTAATAATTTTACTGCTTCCTTTATCTTTAGATTTCCTATTTGCTTGCTTCCTTTTATGCTTGAATAAATTGTGAACCCCTACATTCTTGATCCATATACCAAGCTCTAATCCACTATTTGTAAGCCGATTGCCTAATGCATCGCCATCGACCATGTTTTTTTTAAAAATCTTTTTTTCAATAAAATATTTTTCAAAACAAACTCTTATATTTTTTCTTGAGCAGAATTACAAACACTCCGAGTTCTCCATTATACAGAGGAGGTATGTAGGCATAAGATGCGACGTCTTGCCGAAGACACTTTAAAAATAACAAAAACATTTCGTTTCTCATCTCTTTATTCTTTTGCAAACAAAACCGCTTTAACTTTAAAAACACAGATATTCAAAAGGTTTCTGTGGAGTACCACTGATGTGAGGGTGCTACTACCTTCCCTTGCATAACCAACTCTCATATCCAGATTTCTTTTTATGGGTTTTATCGATATTTTCCCCTTTCCTTTTTTTAAAACAATAAAGTTCGGTGACGACTTTTACTTTTGTGACTAAATTTAATTAATAAGTTAATCTCCAATATTTTTCGCCGCTACATAGTGTTTATTACATGAAGGGTTAAGTATGTTTTTTATCCCTATAAATATCTCAAATTTTATTTTTAGTCCCTATAAAAAAAAATGACATATTTTAGCTCCTATAAAAATTATATGCAAGCAGTTTTAGTCCCTGCTATTTTTAAAATTTTTGAAAATTGTTTAATTATCCTTAAAATTTTAAATTTTTGAATGTTTTTTTCATACGTGTTTAAAATATTATAAAATATTTATTTTCCGAATTATAGAATTTTTTAAAATGAGAATAATTAAATATAAATTTTTTAAATTTCAAAAGATAATGATAAAAGTAATGCAAGTCTTGACTTAGAAATTAAATTTTGAGTTCATTTTTTTTCAAGAAACTTTTTATTGCGTTTTAAACAAGTATGTAAAATAATCATTCAAAAATACGCATTGATTTTATAATAGGGACTAAAACTACGTGCATAATAATTTTGTGGGGCCAAAATACATCATTTTTTAAATAGAGACTAAAAATAACCTTTGATATATTTACATAAACCAAAAACATGTTTAACCCTGACATAAATAATCAATTACTTATATAGCAAGTAATCACCCTCTCCTAACTAACAATCTCTTGACTAACTCCTAGTTATTTTTATTGGCCAATTATATTGTAACGCTTACATCACTAGATAGAAATACTTACCAAACATTGAATTGTCAAATAGAATTGTCAAAGTCCAGCAATGAAAACACAAACCTGGTTATTATCATCCTAATTAATTGTTCAACAAAATCTGTCTCATTTATAAGAAAAGTCTCATTTATAAGAAAAGATTTTCTTTTTAAATACATTGAATAAATAATGTATCTAGACAATATATTGTTCAAATACATTATTTATTTAATATATTTATAAAAAGAATTTTTCCTTATAAATACGACTAGAGGGAGTATCATATAAAAAAGAGAAATACTAGCAACAGTCTCTTTTTAACACTTTCTCCAACACTCACTTTCTTATTGGTTGAAACATGTGTGGGTGTTACCACTTTATGTGGGTTCCATGTCTAAGGTGAGAGACTCACACATGTTTCAATCGATAAGAAAGTGAGTGTTGGAGAAAGTGTTGAAAAGAGAGTGTTGCTAGCACTCCTCTATAAAAAAAGTTCACCTAAACGTTCCTGAACATTTATCGGTTCCCATTTGTCCACGTGTCCATGGGACCCACACACCTTTTCCAGCTCAGTTTTTCTATAAATACTCCAACTCTCTTCCATGGCATCCATCACAAACACTTCCTCATAATTCACTTTATTCTATTGCTTAGTTTCACAATGGCATCATCATCATCATCAGCTACCATGCTGAAGTTCATTTTCGCCTTTGCCATCATAGTCGCCGGATATGTTACGAATTCTATGGCTATGATGGGAGTACCAGTTATGGTGTTAATTAATTAATTCACATATCATAAATTTGATATAATTTATGAGTAATAAATAATAATAATTATATATTTTGTTATAATTTATGAGTTATGAATAATAGTTATTATATATTTCTATCCAAATTCAAATTTTAAAATTTAAATTAATTTTAATTATCAAAATTAAAATAATTTCACTTACAAAATAAGTTATAATTTTTTATTTATATATTTATAATAATTGTTAATCTTTATAAAAAAAATAACATATTCTTATTTTAAAACAAAACTCACGTTTTTATTTTCTTTAAAAAAATCATATTCAATTAATTAAAGTAAATAATAAAATTGTTTCAATTTTAAATAGAATAAAAAATAATGCTCAAAATGTGCATAAATAATGAATAATAAGCACACAAATATGTAAAAATAAAAAACATATATAATATTTTTTAAAATGTTTAAAAATGATTACAAAATATTATCAATTTCATTGTTCACTTTATATAATATTTTTGAATTAATCATTAATCCTTGTTTGTTTTTATATTTACTGTTTATATAGTTTTTATATTTTAACGCACTATTTAAAAATATAACAATTTTTATAGTGTATATAAAGTATATATAATATAAGTTTATTTAAATAAAAGTAACAAAATTTGATTGAAGGTCAGATTTTTTTTATTTCAATATAACGTTTATTATTTATTAATATTAAAAAATTTATAATTTGAAAATTAAAATAAGTTTGTAGAATATAATTTTTCTTAATTATCAAAATTGTCATTTGTTTAAAATTGAGATAAATCATTATTTAATAAAAAATAACATTTCCTACAAATAAATATTAAAAATCACGTATTTTTAAGAAAAATTAATATAAATTACGTGATTATTATTATTAATTATAATACATTATTTTTATTATTTATTAAGAAAAAAATGTGATTTTTTAATTAAAAAAATGTGTATTCATTATTTGAAACAAATTTCACAATTATTTAAAATACAATTATATTTTTTTTCACAATAAAATTATTATCCTAATTATTATTTAGTTTTTGTATATTTTTTATAGACACTTTGTGAATTTGTATATATTATATTTAAAAATGAAACAACTTTATTATTTATATTAAGTGAATTCAATATGATTAAATTTAAATAAAATTCAAAAAAAATTCAAAAATATTTAGCATTATGATTTTTTTTATATGAAGTATAATTAGATAGTTATACAAAAATGTGAAAAATCTATTTTATGTATGAGAATAGGGAATTATGATTTATTAGAGAGGAAATTATTTATTACTAAAAATAGGAGAAAATTATTTTAAGTAAGAATCTTGAGAAAATTATTGATTCACTTTCATTTTATACCTATTAATTGTATTGATTCACCTTGATTTTAATTTTTTAATAATTATTGAATTATTTCGGAAGTGTATATCCGAAACATTCCAAGACCAATTTGGTCTTAAAATATTTCGGATATGCATCTCCGAAAACACCTCCCTCTCCCAAGGGGGTGAGTTCGGAGATGAACTTCCGAAACAACACATTTTCTGAAAATGTAACTTTATTTCGGAGATGCATCTCCGAAATCAATATTTTATATTAAAAAAAACACGTTTTCGGAAGTTCATTTCCGAAAACACATTTTTTTCAAAAAAAGTACCTTTTCGAAAATGAAGTTCCGAAACAAGGGGTAGTGTTGTAAATTCACCAGGGGTGAGCAAGAAGGTTAGGAGGTGGGTGAAAAAATTCTCTTAAAATTTCCATCATTTAGTCAACTTCATTTCTTATTCCATACAGATTGCCATATGTATAATAAAAAGCAAGAGAGATTTTTACTGTATTTACTTTTTGTATTCAATAGTTTATTGTGTTTGTTAAAATAAGAAAGAACGATTTAAATATCATTGTTGAACTTGACATCTATTGCTTTACATGCATGAGAAGCTTATCGAACATAGATGGACTCAGAAATGAATCAAATTACTTGCTGAAAAAAATTATTTGTATAGTTATGGTTATGATGTGAAATCATAGCTGCAAACTTCCATTATCTCCCCCTGCCAGTCTCTTCTTTGACTATTAAATTTCGGGTTAAATATATAATACCCATGTAATGTTAGCGAGTTTTATTTTTAGCTCATGGTAAAGTTTTTTTTTAATTCTCCCTTGTAATTTCTAATTCCCTTAAAAGACCCCCTGACAGCCACATTGCGGTAAAAATTCTCTCTTGCTGTCTACGTGGTTCCACATGGATTTTTTTATAATTATTTTATAATTCCACATGGAATAAATATTTTTTTAAGTATTTTTTTTAAAGAAAATTATTATTTTTTTAATAATTTTGTTACTACTTTTATTACGAGGGGGTAAATAAAAATTCAATAATATTATAGAGGGGGTGTTCATAATAAAAACTCTTACTGCTTTTATTATGAGGGGTAAATAAAAATTCTCTAATAGGGTGTTCATAATAAAATAGTAATAAAATCATTTTAAAAAAATTTTAAAAAAATAAAAAATTTATTCCACGTGGAAATTTAAAAATAATTTAAAATTAAAATGAAAAATTACAGGGTCTAAAGTCAAAACTCGCTAACATTAAAGGAGTTTGATATATTTAACCCTTAAATTTCTTCCTCTTTTCAAGGGTGTGTATATGGTTAAGATAAAGCTTTGTAAGGAAAAAGTATGATATCATTAGTATGTGTTTATTAGAGACTTATTAGATTTATGTTTGAGTTTAACTTTTTTGAAAAACCTACCTTGATTGTTAACTTATTTTAATTAGTATGACAAATATTTAAAAATACTAACCAATAAAATAAATTCTGTTATATATATATATATATATATATATATATATATATATATATATATATATATATATATATATATATATATATATATATATATATATATATATATATATATGTTCTGTTATATTTCAAAACATTAAATTTGTTGAGAAAATTGTCATCATAATAATCATCATCGATTAAAATGATGATGATAATGACTCTGAATTAGTCAACATATTGATACTTTGTAAAATAAATTAGAAGAGAATGAATTGTTACTTTGAAGAATTAGGGACATTGAATCAAATTCTACGTGTTAAAGAGCGAGAGATGAATTACGAGATGCATGTAATTTGAAAAGTAGTGGTTCATTTATGTTTTTTTTAAGAATACTTTAATTTTTTGAAATATTATCTTCTACATCAATTTTACATCAATTTTAATGATTGTATATCTTTAGTGAGGTGTAGGAAAAATCAAAGTATTCAATTTTAATGGTTGTATATGTTTAGTGTGTAGGAAAAAACAAGCAATTCACATATTTTATAATAATCTCATGTATACATACCACAATAGCTATCTTTTGTAACCGAAATTAAACATTAATTTTATTCTAAATAAAATTGTTGTTGTTGGACTTCGAACCCATGACCTATATATATTAGAAGAAGACCCGTACGTCCGCACGGGTTCTATTATTTATAATTTTAAGTAAAATTGTATGGTTATAATCTTGTAATGATAGAATATGCAACTAATATATTGTGAAAGAGGAGGGTTATATTTACTCCAGGAGTAAGTTATTATAACTTACTCCATATCTAGACTATTGATTATTCTCAATCAAATGGTTAAAAATAATAAGTAATAGTTTTCTCTCTCCACATTTAATTACTTATTATTTTTAACCACTAGATTGAAAAGAATCAATGGTCTAGATTTAGAGTAAGTTATAATAACTTACTCATGGAGTAAATATAACCCTCCTCATTGTGAAATAGGAGCAAGTTGTCACCAAAATATTATATTCATAGGCAATATTAATGTCAACAACCAATACGTCTAATAACTATAAACATTTACAAATCATACTTAATTATAATCCTAGAAGGTCTCCATCAAAGATTTTCCGCCAAAACCTTTTTTTTTAAATAATTAATGATTAATTAATAATAAATATAAATAATTATTAATTTCATTATGATTTAAAACTTCCCACCATTGTTTTAAAAACCAGACCGGACATCAAACCGGTGAGAGTACTGGGTCACTGGTTTATTGGTCGAACCACTGGGTCACTGGTCGAACCGCATGACTAAACCGGGTTAAACCGGATAACTCGGTTGAATAGACCGGTTGTTATAATAAAATTATATAGGTATAAAATATGTCGAATCGGGTGATTCAGTCCCTACAAAATATAACTAGTACTTAAATTTTTTGAAAACATAATATAATAAAAAAATTCACAAGTTCATAATTTAAATTCAAATTTTACACATAGGTATCACACACAATCAAATAGTACATAATTACAAAATATAAAGAAAAGTTTAATCGCAATATAATTTAATTGAATAATTTATAACAAAATAATTCCATTGTCTACTAAATTTAATTTCAATAAAAGAAAAATTGTTTCAATGTTTGGATAATTGGATCTCCTTCTTCAATATCAAAATCATCTGTAGCAAAATCAACAACATCTACAACCATTTTTTTTTTATTTTATTTATTTTTTATTTTAGTTTTTAATTAAAATAGTCAAAATGACATTGTTTTAATTTTTTAAAATAAAAAAATTAAAAATTAAAAAAATGCATTTAAACCACCGGTTCACAAAAACCGTCGGTTTTCCCGGTTTTAGCGATTTACACCGGTTTTGACCGGTTCACACCGGTTCAATGACATTCCCGATCTAACTATTGAACCAGACCGATTACCTGGCCGGTTCCCGGTCCGACCGACCGGTCCGGTTTTTCTGCCATCATGTTTTAAATTATTATTAAATTGCAAATCTATCATATAAGAAAATAAGGTGTTATTTAAAAACCTAAAATACCCTTCTTGCTTCATATCATGCCAAGTGGATGTCTCTAACTTCAAACAATTAAATAAAAGTAAATAATAAATTAATAATTAATAATGATAATTATTGCTAATTAATTTTTCTCACAAATTTTCCCCACTTACAAAAACCACCTTTAAATCCACTATTTCATTAACTTCTTCCATCATCCATAAACCACCTTTAATTCAACTAATTCATTAACTTCTTCTATCATTCATTGTTCATAAATTTTACAAATCATTTCATATTCTATTAATTCTTCTAATATTCATTTCTTTTAGCCAAATGCTTATTCTTTGAATGTATCTAACTTGACTTTCAAATTATGATATTAATTCTTCTTCTTTTTTCAATGCTTAATGTTATTTGTTGTTTTCTTCTATGGTGGCTAGCTATATATTAACTTTCTTTGATGTTGTTTTAAATGTTAATTTGAATTTGGATACACTTGAAGGTTTTGTGATTAAGAGGAGAATCAACATATTAAGGATGAAGGATTTGCAAATAAAATTAAGGTATTTTTTATTATTGAATTATTTTATTTTACAATTTATTACATTGTTTATAACTATTTAATCCTCCAAAAATTATAATAAATAATAACAATTAAAATTAAATAAATATAAATATTTAATTGAGGTTCTGTTTCTAATAAATTGCATTTCTACGCATAACATGTAAAATTGAGGTTAAAACGAGGCAATAACAAAAATTGAAAGAAAACACAATCTTCTTCAAATTTGAGAATCATTTTGCATTTCTGGTTCAGATTAAAGAGAAAAAACAATAGTGGCCAACTATAAAAAAAAATATTTTTAACATTTAACTCCATTAATTTTTTTTATAGTTTTGTTCTTTTCTTCTTTCTATTATGATATATTATCTCTTTTTTCTTTATTTGTATTTACTCATAAGTTATTTATATGTTGAATATTGAAGAATTATTTTTTATTATTTGTTATTATTTATATGTTGAATGGTGAAGAAATTGCTTCCTCATGTGTAGCAATAGAAATAAGAATTTACATAAAGAAAAAGAGATTTCTTTGTAGGTTTTATCATCTCAATTTTTGTCTTCTATTTATATTGATTTGTAATTAAATAATTTATTATTGGTTTATAATAAATCATCTATTATCTTAGAATGTTATCATGCAATTTATAACAATAGAGAAAAATTTCCAATGCCGCAATTAATATAGCAAATAATTAATAATAACATATTGAAAATTATTTTTAATTGAACAGATTTATATTGAAAATATAGAAAAGAAAATCATACACTATTATTTAAATAGTATGATTTGTAGTTAAATCTCAGTACCTCTTATTATTCTTCTTCCTTCGTAATGGTTACCGTAGACAGTGTTTTGTTGTGATTTAGGTTTTGTTTTTTTGTGTTTTAATTTAAATTTTATATTCTTTCTATTGGTATATTTACTTTTAAGTTGAGAGTTAGAGTTTGCTATTGATTTTCATAGTTATAAATGTTTACATGAATCGTGTTGAGGATGATGCAATGCTTTCTGGCGACGGTGAATGTGACTATCTAAAGGGGTTTCACGTTTTTGGATGATATATGATTTTGGCAATGTGAAAGGCATGGATTGATCGGTTGTGCACGGTAAGGAATGTTTAGTTTCTGATAACATAAATTTAGGCAAAAAGTGAAACAATGAAATAACTAATGATGCTTTTGTTGAATTTTATAATAATAAATACTTAATAAATTAAAAAATTACATGAATGGAAATACAAATAATAATATTTATAAACGGGAAAATAATTTTTTGATCCAAATATTCGTATATTTGAAAATATTATATTTATGCTTCAAATATAAATAAAATTATGTTTTACTTTTAAAAATATTAAACTTTCTTGGTTAAATAATTTTGTCTTTTAGTTTTTTCATTCATATTACATTTAAGAAACATATGCGCGTAACACACCAGTACCCGTACGAACGCACGGGTATCCATATCAGAATTGTATGAATTCGAACACGAGTAAAATGTATTTATTTATGGTACTAATATTTATTTATACAATTATGATAATATTTTTAAATATTATGTTGTTATTTAATATTTACATGCGGAAAAATATAGGGTTGATCCAAATATTTGTATATATGGAAAAACTATATTTATGCTAAAAATATATTTAGTTTTTTAGGACATATTTATATTATTGTTTATATACTTAAAACAATCTATGAGTTCAAATAAGGAAAAAAGTGTGTTTTTTTTATTATTAATGTTACTAATATTTTTAATTTAAGATATAATATATTTTTTTAAATTAATATACGTGAAAATACAAAAATGTGTGTTAGTTATCACTAATTTTAATTTATACAATTCAAAAAATCAAGTTTTTTTATCCGACCCTAACATCTTGAGATGGCAATTGGACTCATCCCCAATGGGCACCCACAAAAATTATCATTAACGAGTAGGGTAAACACTCATAAAATGGGCACGAATAATTACCCACTAAAATAAACGAGTATGGGCGCGGACGCGTGTACCTTAGGTCTCACCCCGCCTCATACCCGCTTAATGTATATTTATATATTTATTATTATATTATATACATATATGCTTATCAATTTTATTAAATACATCAATATTAGATTTATACGCATTTTAATACAAACATTTGTTAATTTCTTAACTCAACAATAACATCTTTAATTTTTTATGAATGTTGTTAAAAAAACTTAAAATCACATGATAAATTATAATCGATCATGAGTTTTTAATAGAAATGCGGGTAAATGGGTATGGGTACTTAGGTACCCATATGGCACGGGAACAGACTCAAATGTTGGTGCCCACACGGATATATGCTTGAGTACGGGAATTTTTCAAACTACAGGTACGGGAACGGTACTATAGTACCTTATCCATACCCTACCTATTGTTATCCCTACTAGCACCTATCATTTGTTATGTCATTATCTTTCTTTTGTTAAATAAAATATTTAAATATTTTCAATGTATTTCATATAACCATATATAAATCAAAATTAATATTATTAATAAATTAGATATAACATTAGACTACTACTACTACCTATCAGCAACATAAATGTGTTTTTTTATTATTTATATTGTTAATAAATACAAAGTTTTTTCACTGATTCATAATAGTTAATAATAACAGGAACATCAATATGCTGAACAATATTTTTGTAAATAATGTATAACAAAAATTATATTTATATCAAAAATAAATAAATTATTCATTTAAAAATTTTATATATACAAAAAATATAGGCACTAATTTATTATTTTATAAAAATAAAATAAATTTTGTTGGTTAAATTAATTTGACTTTCTTTTATTACATTTTGAAAATAAATATGCGTACCGTACCAGTACCCGTGCGAACGCACGGGTATCCCGCTAGTTAAAAAAAAAAATAGTAAACACGTATCATTTTAATAGATCTCACATAAATAGGACACCCAATGAGAAATTCATTGCAATTTTTTTCAATTTTCTTTTACAAATTAATAATTAATTAAGTTTTCTACCAAAATCTTTTTCTTTAATTATTTAATTAATTAATTAATTAATTAATATAATAATAATTATTACTTCCATTATTTAAAACTTTCCACAAACTCAAATTTCTATCTCCAACTTCTCTTCCCATTTGATCACATCTCTAACTTCTCTCTCCACTTTCTTTCTATTTAGTTAAAATTTCTCCACTCACTCACTTTTATAAATTCTCCACTAACTCAATGATATAAATTCTCAACTATTTTATACGCTTTTAAAACAACATCTCATTTTCTTCTTGAAAATGGAACTGCCATCATCAAACTCTCACTCTCCAACAAGTTTCCTCAACCTCAATTGAAAGTTGGGATGTATGCGATGGAACTTGAAGGGTACATGCAGCCAGAGAGCCTTTTTGTGATCAAGATTTGCAAGATTTTTGATCTTTCATCTTCCCCTGATCGAAAAGTTATGTGTTATATCCTGAAGTTAGACATGCATACAAATTGTATTATTAGCCTCTTATGGACGAATTTATATAATGGAGTATACAATTAGACAGAGATTTTGTATTTAAGATTGACATCTCCTACTTTAGAACTCAATCGCAGAATTGTATTCACATGTCCATTTCTTTATTTTGTGGGAAATTCATTAACAAAGTGCATCATAAAATAAAATAAAAAAATTATTTATTGTATTATTATTATTATTAATTTTATTCTTTTATTATTGTTTCTATTGTTCTACAATTTTTTTTTGTGTGTCCATATATTAGCATTTGCATGCCATGAATATTTTGTATGTATAGCTATAAACATGTCATGGATGGAAAATTAAGACATTATGTCTCTAATTTTCTATTTTATTAATTAATTATATATATTTTTTCTTTTATTTCACATGTTAAGAGTAGAATCAAGTGGTGCAAACTAAGTTATATTATTTAACTCATCTTTCTTCTATCAACAATCATCCCTAACTCTCTAAATTAATTGATATATTTTTAGACAATTTATTAATAATAATTAGAAAATAATTTAATACATACCTATGATAATTCAATATTATATGTCCGTGCATCGCACGGGTAGACGGCTAGTATAACTAATAACTATAAATAATTAATTGATTAAAATAAAAAGGTATCGTGGTGATAGTGACCCGTAAAAAGTGAGTTTCACGTGATAAAATTATCAGGAGTTGATAACATTTATAAATATCACTCATTGTTTTTTTAGAAAATAATACATTGATATTTTTAAGGAAATTTCTTTGGCCACCTCCCAACCTTCTAGTCCACCTCTGGTGAAAAACCCAGACTACCCCTGACTTCGGAAATGCATTTCCGAAATGCAAGAAAAAGGTGTTTTCGGAGATGCATCTCCGAAAGCGCCTTTTTTAAAAAAAAATTTGACTTATTTCGGAAATGCACTTCCGAAAACACCATTTCGGAAGTTCATTTCCGAAATATTGCGCGTTTTGCAGATTAAGCAAAACAGCCCCCTCCCCCCAAATCATTTACCCTAAACTAATATCAAACTCAACTCCTCTGAAATTTTCTGCTAACACACTTCCAAGGCTGCATCAAAGCTCCAATCACATTGCTATACTACATTCAAAAGCCCTCAAATCACTCAATTTGTAAGTTTTTTATTTGTTAGATCCATATTTCAAATGCATGTTAGGGTTGTTTTCAATTGCATAAATGATATAGGGGTAGGTTGTTAGTAGTATTTAGGTTGTTTAGAAGCATTATGGGTTGTTTTGAAGTTTGGTTTTGGGGTCTGCCATTGTAGGTTGCAGAGAAGTTCTGCGCAGGGGTGTTTCGGAAGTTCATTTCCGAAAACACCTCCATCCCAGTTTTCGGAAATGAACTTCCGAACTATATCAGAAGTGCAATTTTTTTTGTTTTTTCTTTTGTCTCGCATATTAATCGATTTCAATTGTTTACAGGAACATGTCAGGCAACCAACCAGCACGCATCAGACAGGGTAGAGAGACCCAGACTGCGTCGGCTAGACGCGAGCGGGCGGCGGCGCAGCTGGCATCGACCCAGGGATGGGGGCAGGGCCGGGGACGCCGTGTGCGAGTTCCCGTGGACGTGGGAGAGGGTACCTCTTCATCTGGATCTAGGAGTCGGCTGGCTCGGGTATCTTCTTCCCGCCAACGAGAGGAGGAGGAGAAGGAGGTGGCAGTGCCATACCTTGAGCCGGAGGGGGTACCGGATGTTGACCCTCCACCTGGGGAGGAGGATGAGCAGGAGGACAGCTACCCGGGAGGGCCCATTGACACTTCTGTGCTGATATCCTACCGCGACCAGGTCGCTAGGTGTATCTGGGAGGGAGAGGTATTTTTTTTAATTTAACCGTTTATAATTTAGACGTTTATTTGATATTTTCTTAACGGTCTATTTAACATATGCTTTTATTTGTTTTTTTGTAACAGGAGAGAGATCCTTTGAAAATGGTGAACCATACCCGAAAGATTTTCAGTTTGTTTAAACCAGCAGCTGAGTGGTTTAACGACGCGGTGTGAGGTTCAGGGCTTAGCGGGCTCTGCATGACGGGGTACACCACCATCAGCCACGGCATGCAGGGGGCATTTGTGGAGCGCTGGCACAAGGAGACGTCTTCTTTCCACTTGCCGGTTAGGGAGATGACGATCACCTTGCATGATGTGCAGTGTCTTCTCCACCTGCCCATCAGGGGGCCGTTGTTGACCCACTCCCGGATCCAGAGGGTCGAGGCCAGTCAGTGGATGGCGCTCTATTTGGGCATGGAGCCCGAAGTTGTTGACTTTGAGTGCGCCACGACATCTGGGCCTCATATCCGGTTCACCACACTGAGCCGCTATTTCGAGCACCGCCTAGACGCGGCGGCCGATGCCGAAGCCGCGGGTGACGATCTATTCACACAGTATCACCGCGGCTGCGCTCTCCGGTGCTGGTACATGCATGTGGTAGGCGCTGCATGCTTTGTGGACAAGAGTGCAAGGTACGTCGACATGACCTACCTCCGCTACTTCATGGACCTGGATACCGTTCACCAGTGGAACTGGGGGGCAGCTACTCTGGCATACCTCTACCAGAAGCTGAATGAGGCCTCCAACTGGAGGACGAGGCAGTTGGTTGGATCCTGCACACTACTCACGGTACGTTTCATTTTAATTGGTTCGTATTTATTTATGTTTCGCATTTGTGTTTCGTATTTACTTATGTTTCGTATTTATTTATGTTTCAGAGCTGGATCATCTCCTACTTCTCCCGCATCCACGGTTTCCACATCGATCCTGCGTACGTTGACGCCATGCCCAGGGCCGCCAGATACGTTCTCCAGAGGGGGAACAATGCGGTAGGACCATACCGTGGGTACCTGGACCGCACGATGCACGACGACATCACCTGGAGGCTGTTCAGCGACTACACTCAGATTGTCCCCTTTGACGGCATATCTCTATATTCTGGCTGGTTGGCATGCGGGACTACCATCATGGTCCGGTATCTCCCTGAGCGGTGAATGCGAAAGTTCGGATTCGTGTAGATGATACCCAGGTCACCCTTCGAGGCTGCTCCCGACACAGTGACCAGAGTGCAGCTCACTGTCATGTGGGCCGATTGGGAGCATCATGTGGTACCGGAGGAGTACCGTCTCATGCGGGTCACCCAGGACTGGCACAGTGTGGAGGGGTACGTCACATGGTTCTACCGGGTGTCTCATCCTCTACTGACACCCGACGCTCCCGGCGCTCCTAGGCCAGCACACGAGGAGATCCTGGAGAACCAGCAGGCCGAGGATGACCACGCCATTGATCTCCTGCCGATCTGCCAGCGGATAAAGATGCTTGGGCGGGACGCGTTGGATCGAGGTGTTGTTCATCAGGGCGGTCCAGAGGCAGTCGCCGTGATGGAGATTATCGTCACTGATGCGGGCCGTGCGGCGGCATACAGGCGGCAGAGGAGGGCCCAGGGTGAGAGGGTTAGGCACACCCAGTAGTGGTCGGGTTTATTTATTTTTTGTTTTCGGATTGTATCTTTAGCACACTATTTTTATTTGGATTTGGATCGGCTTGTATATATTACTTTTTTATCATATTAGTTTTTTCTGTTTATATGTCACTTATTTTATTTCCCGGTTTCCTTTAATTAAAAATAAGAGACTGTTAAGAAAAACATAAAAAAAAAACCAGTTTCAGCATAATTCGGAAGTTCATTTCCGAAACCCCCCAAAATCTGAAAAAAGGTGTTTTCGGAAGTTCATCTCCGAAAACACCCCCTATGAGGTGTTTTCGGAGATGCACTTCCGAATTGTGGAAGTTTTTTTTAAAAAAAAAGTGCTTCGGAAGTTCATTTCCGAAGCAGGGGTAATTTGGATTTTTCGCTGGGGGTGACCCCCATAGGGAGGTGGCTAAAGAAAAAACCTAATTCACATGATTTTCGAAGCAGGGGTAATTTGGGTTTTTCGCTGGGGTGACCCCCATAGGGAGGTGGCTAAAGAAAAAACCTAATTCCCATGATTTCCATTACAAATTACAAAATGTGAAACTATGAATTCTAATTTGAAAAAGAAAAATGCATCCGTGAAGATAAATGCACTTGAAGAATGCTTTTAACTCGTCTGTCAAATTGATTTTGATATTTTTTCTACTCTTAACGGCTAGTGGAAACTGTGTGAAGGTTTAAGATTTACATTCATGTCACTACAGCAAAAAATATCTTATTTAGCACAATTCATTTTAAATTATGACACATTTCGTAGGCTGATTTAAAAAAAATATTTTGGATGTGGCTGGATGGCAAGAACTTAAAAGGAAGCATATCAACATAAATCAGAACCATATCTAAAAACTTTTGCAAGAATAGTGGCTGGATGGCATGCACTTAAAAGCTAAGAAGTAACCAGTTGAAATTAGACAAGGAAATGTTTCTTATTCAATAAGACGTACTCAATGTGCAATGTTTCTTCCAAAGAAATCTTGGGAGGGATAGGGAACCAAACTCCGAAATGCTTGCCAAAAGCTTGGGTGAAATGAAAATTCCTCTAAAAAATATATGTAATAATGTAACAGTAAAATTTAGTTAAGTTCATACCAATATTATTTTATAAATACTAATCCTAATATAAAATCTCGTGATAAAATCTTACTGATTACTAAAGTTAGAACTACGCTGCAACAAAACATTTTTTTTCCTTGGTGTTAAGTAAGGAAAATGAAAAACAAGACCTAGAAACATTTTACGGCAACATGCGTTACTTACTCAGGAACTGTCTCATAGGAAGATATAACATTCCATACATCACAAACATGAGCTTTAACGTTTATGCTTGCAACAACATACCGATGAACACCTCCATTTTCCTTCACATAAAAAACATTTTTATTAGTAACTTTCACTATAGCTCATTTTAAGAATTAAAGTCATCTGATAACAGGTTTAGTATAGATAAGTTACCAAAACTCCATCGAATCTACGGAGATGAACTTCGTCCACTACACAAGGCTTGTCAAGGCTACAAACTTTTCCAAATATACCCCATTTCCTGTTTAACTCACTCGAAGATGTAGGCAATGAACCAGTAATGGAAGTGTTCAAACCTTCCTTATCTTCTCTTGCTCTCAATTTATCGCTTTCACACAAAGAACCGTTTATCTTTTTGACAGAAGATCCATTAATAGCCAAAGTTTCATGCAAGTCATATTCTTCCAGAGGAAGTTTCTAATTTCCCAAAATAATCCTTTCAACTCTATAGGCTAAGGCTCAGAGATTCACAGGAAGATCCAATAAGATATTCCTTTCCAAGAAAATAGCTGGGAAGTTGAATCTTGGTATCACACTAACCTTATAAGATAAATTAGTCGATGATGATATGCAAAAAACGGAAATGAAGGATATAAAAACAAAATAAAATTTCTTTATATTATGCAAGGTTGCTTATTAACTTTCAGATGTATAGATTCTACCTTGTTACAAATTTTACTGACCATTTTTCCTCAAATTTCTTAAAGTCACCATCAACGATGGAAAAGTTAAGTTCTCGGTCTCATTCCTAGAGCATGAAACTTAGATATTAATACAGATGAAAAGTATCACAGATAAGTCAATTAACAACACTTACATCGTCAAAGCCGTGAAGGAACCAAATGTGTCTGTGAAGACACCATATGTTTCTTGTTTCTACATCATCGGTAACTCTCTCTTTTTCCCTCTTTATTCGTAGATCTGTTTTCTTTAAAGATGAAAAACATACATCAAAACGATAATATTGAACGAAAAGTGAACGGGAACAAAGAACGAAAATGACTTACCTCAAACAATGTCGAACGCTAACAAAGATCGAATAAGCTTATTGAAGGGAAAAGAGAAAGGGGTTGAGAGAAAACGAAATATCTGCGGAAAGAGTGAGAAAGAGAAACTGTATATAAAAAAGAACCTAACAATTTTGAAGATGATACTGAATGATGCAACTCTCTGTTACATCATCACCACCATTGCTTGGCTGTATTTGTCCCAACAGATCTCTCTCTATCCTCAGCAATTTCTCTTCCTTTCTACTCTATTTCGTCCGATCTCGGGTTTCAATTTCACGATTTGTCTTCGTCACTCTCATTTACTCTTTGTATCCAGCCCTAGATCTGCAGGATTCATAGAAAAGTTAATGAGAGGGATAGAGAGAGAATAGGGAAAACCGAATAGATAGTAAAAGAGTGTTGAAAATGACAAAAGTGTGGAAAGAGGGTGGATAGAGGAGAATGAGAGGGAAAAAGAGAATTTGAAAAAAAAATGGATGCCACTTGTACAAAAGAACTCTTTTCATTGGTTGAAATTAATTCAATTAGTAAATTACGATAAGGGGGGATTCTTAGTGTTAATTAAAATGCAAGGAAGGGTAATTTAGACGGTTTGGTGGCATCTTCCATTCTTAGTTAGGTAGTTGATATATATATATATATATATATATATATTGTGAGATATTGGATCGAACTCTAGTATGGTCGAAGGGTAGCTTCTTGGTTCGACAGGATTAAGCATGAAGTCGAAGGTTGTTCACATGCTTGTGTCGAAGATGCTAGGGTTGTTAGCATGTTAAATTAGGTTTAGTGTTTAAACCCTAATTTGTTAAGTTAGCTTGTTTATTAAGTTGGCTTGTGTAATGGGCCTTGTGGAAAAAAGCCCATTAGTTAGTATGTTAGGTTTTATTATAAATAGCATACTAGTCTCTCATCATTGCTAAGCTGCAAATCCTAACTTGGGGTGAGAGAGGTTATTTGTTATTCTTGTAAACTTGTAATCTTGTTTTAAGAGAAAGTAAAAGAATAGCAGTTATAACCAATATTTATGTTCTCCTCTTCTTCCTTGTCCTTTATTCATCCCTTATTTTATACTTTGTTCGTGGCATTGAATTCACAACAAATTGGTGCGGTGAGCGTGGAGAAGATGCCTTCAACAAAGTATGAGATTGAAAAGTTCACCGGAGTGAATGATTTCGGTCTGTGGCGCTTGAAGATGAAAGCCCTACTGGTTCAGCAGGGTTGTTTGGAAGCGTTGAAGGGAGAGGCAGCCATGAATGCAGAATTGACGGCAGCGGAGAAGATGAATATGATCGAGAAAGCACACAGCGCAATTTTGTTGAGCCTTGGTGATAAGGTTCTTCGGCAGGTATCAAAGGAGACGACGGCATCAGGGTTATGGGTGAAACTTGAAAGTTTGTATATGACCAAATCGCTGGTAAATCGACTCTACCTGAAGCAAGCTTTGTATTCATTCAAGATGATTGAAGACAAAGTATTGGCTGAGCACTTGGATATGTGCAACAAGCTGATTCTTGATCTTAAAAATATTGATATGAAGATCGATGATGAAGATCAAGCGCTGTTACTATTGTGTTCTTTGCCTCGATCACATGCTCACTTCAAAGAAACTCTCTTGTATGGAAGGGAGTCCCTGACGTTTAAAGAAGTTCAATCAGCCTTGTACTCTAAGGACTTGAATGAACGAAAGGAGCATAAACCTTCGAATGTTGGCGAAGGTTTGGCCGTTAAAGGAAAACTCTTACAAAAGGATGGTAAGTTCGACAAGAAGAAAGACAAAAGTCAGTCGAAGTCTTACAGTGGCGAAGCATCTGGCATTCGATGTTACCATTGTAAGAAGGAGGGTCACACAAGAAAGGTGTGCCCTGAATGCCTGAAATATCATGGAGGTAAGGATAATGGCAACGCTGCCATTGTTCAAGATGATTTCGAATCATCTGATGTTCTTTTGGTTTCAAGCAGTGACTCTAAGAAGGAGTGGATTATGGATTAAGGTTGCACTTGGCACATGACTCCAAACAAATACTTGTTCGAGGAATTATGTGATCAAGATGGTGGATCAGTATTGCTAGGAAACAACAAGGCTTGTAAGATTGCAGGTGTTGGATCTGTGAGATTCAAGCTCCATGATGAGTCAATAAGGTTGTTGACTGAAGTCAGGTATGTTCCTGATTTGAAGAGAAATCTGCTTTCTCTTGGTGAATTCGACAAGAAAGGATATGTTTTCCAAGGAGAGAAAAGTATCCTAAGAGTCATGAAGGGTTCGAAGAAAGTCTTGAGAGGCCTGAAGAAACAAGGCTTGTATACCCTTGAGGCTGAAGTTGTAAGTGGTTCGACAAATGTTGCATCCACGAAACATTTGTCGAAAACAGAAATCTGGCACATGAGATTGGGCCATGTCAGTGAAAGGGGTCTGGTCGAATTAGGAAAACAAAATCTGCTTGGTGGAGACAAAGTCGAAAAGCTGAAGTTTTGTGAACCCTGTGTACTTGGAAAATCTTGCAGAGTGAAGTTCAACAAAGACAAACAAAGAACACATGGATCCCTTGATTACATCCATGTTGATCTTTGGGGGCCTGCAAGGTGTCCATCACATTCAGGAGCAAGGTATTTTCTATCCATAGTAGATAATTATTCCAGAAAATTATGGGTATTAATCCAGAAGACTAAGGATGAAACTTTTGAGAATTTCAAAAGTTGGAAGACTCTGGTTGAAAATCAGACTGGCAGAAAGGTCAAGAGGTTGAGAACCGACAATGGCCTTGAATTTTGCAATGAGGCATTCGACAGTTTTTGTGCTGCCTTTGGTATTGCAAGGCACAAAACTACTGCAGGTACTCCATAGCAAAATGGTTTGGCTGAAAGGTTTAATCGAACTATTTTGGAGAGAATCAGATGCATGTTGACTAGTGCTGGACTAAAGAAGGTGTTTTGGGCTGAGGCTATTTCGACAGCAACATATCTGATAAACAGATGTCCTTCGACAGCGTTAGATATGAAGACACCTGAAGAAGTTTGGTCGGGACATCCACCAGATCTCGACAAACTGAGAGTATTTGGCTGCATAGCCTATGCTCACATTAGGCAAGACAAGGTCGAACCTAGAGCTCTGAAATGCATGTTCATGGGATACCCTGAAGGAGTCAAAGCTTATAGACTATGGTGCCTAGAGCCAGGTCACAGGAGGTGTATCACCAGTCGAGATGTAGTTTTCAATGAAGCTGAAATGGCTTTTAAGAAAATTGATGATGTTGGTCGAAGTACAGAAACATCTGACGAAGAGTTGGAACAGGTAGAGATTCCTGTTGAGGTGGAGCATGTTGATGCTGAATTGCATATCCCTGATGAAGTCAAAGAAGAAGCAGAAGATGTTGAGGAAGTTAAGGAAACTGACGATGACTACCTATTGTCGAGAGACAGGTCGAGAAGAGTCATCAAGGCACCTTAGAGACTTGGGTATGCAGATCTTATAGCTTATGCCTTAATCTCTGCAAGTGAGGTTCTAGACGAAGAACCTAGAGACTACAAGGAAGTTATGAGGAGTCGAAATAAGACTGAATGGCTGAAAGCCATGGATGATGAGATGAAATCTCTTCATGATAATCATACTTGGGAACTGATCAAGAAACCTGCTAGGGCAAGGTTAGTCAGTTGTAAATGGATTTTCAAAGTTAAGGAAGGAATTGAAGGAGTGACGTCGAAAAGATACAAGGCAAGGTTAGTTGCAAGAGGTTTCACTTAGAAAGAAGGTGTCGACTTCAATGATGTGTTTTCTCCTGTTGTGAAGCATAGGTCCATTCGAATGTTGCTTGCCATGGTGGCACAGTTTGATCTTGAACTGGAACAGATGGATGTGAAAACTGCGTTCTTGTATGGTGATCTAGATGAAACGATCCTGATGAGGCAACCTGAAGGGTATGTCGAAAAGGGGAAGGAAGATTGTGTGTGCAAGTTAAAGAGATCTTTGTATGGGCTGAAACAATCTCCTCGACAGTGGAATAGGAGATTCGACAAGTTCATGGTACGCATAAGTTTCATTAGAAGTCAGTTCGACCACTGCGTTTACTTCAGATTTCGACCTGGTAATTCATTTATTATTTTGTTGCTTTATGTGGATGATATTCTCATAGCAAGCAACAATGTTGAAGATGTGACGAGGGTGAAGGTTGAACTCAATAAGGAGTTCGATATGAAGGATCTGGGAGCTGCTTCCAGGATTCTTGGAATTGACATTCGAAGAGATAGAAAGAAGTCGAAGTTATGCTTATCTCAAGAGGCATATCTACGGAAGATTCTCGAAAAGTTTGGTATGTCGAATTCGAAGCCATTTGTGACTCCAACAAACCCTCAATTCAAGTTGAGTATTGATCAGTGTCTGTTTACGGTGATTTCCGGTAAACAACCGCTAGTCTTCCAAACTATAATAAATATGATTTGGTTACTCGCAGGATCGACTAGATTGATCCTAGGACACATAGTCAAGAAGATTGTTATCAATGTTCATTCGAACCATATTCATTATTTGTCTTCTTCAATTAGCGTTGTTCGATTAAAGAACAAATAGTCTTGATAATCACTTTGTTATATATAAATGTGACTTCAACGAAAAGATAAGTAACATAACATATGAAATTAAAAGGACTATTAAAACGTAAAGAATCTTAAACTGCAGAAACGTTAAAGACTTTGAAAGTAAATAACATGAAAGTAATTCGAAAGTAAATGACATTAAAGTAAAGATACAGAAATGTAAATGGCAAGAAGTAAACGAAATGCAGTAATTCTGGAAGATATTTGAAAACAAAAGATAATACACATGTATTAAAGTGGTGGTGTCATACGTACATTTTCTCAGCGAACTCTTTCTCTTAACGCTTGATACTTGAGTAAATATGTGAGTGATTTGTACAAAATGAACACACATAATCCTAACATTAAGACTCCTATTTATACTAGTTTCGACCTTAACGGTCCTACACTAATCTGCTGCCACGTTTCTCATAAGAACTTCTAGCGACGCCATCTGTTACTTGGACAGTTATGAAACCGTCTTCGAATTTCAAATCTTCCCGCCTGAGTCCGTCTTCGATGCGTGGCAGTGTATTAAAACACTACGAAAACACGCTAAGTAGTAATACTTGAATATATTTATAAATTTTGTCTAAGTCCCCGAAGACACATACTTTTCACTAGCTTTCAGTATTCATTATCTTCATAGCGAACTTAGAAATCTTTATTCTCGAAGCATGACCATCAGTAGCCATTCTTTTATTTTTAAGGGATGGCTATCAGTAACCATCTTTCCTTCGATTTTCTACTTCTTCGAAGGACAAATACTACAAAACGAAATCTTCAGCTAACAAATTGCCCCCAATAAATGCCTGTTTCGAGAGTCAACAGAAATAGGCGTTTCTTGTCATTATAAGATTTCGTTCTTTATTGATCTTTGAGAGTTCCAAGACTGCTGACTAACGTCATAATCATTGATGACCCTGTTTCCGAAACGTCTTGTCATTTTCAAAGATGTCTTCTCATAACTTACATTCCCACGTTTTAACCTTACTTCTTGATCATTACTCCTACATACTAGGAGTGAAGCTAACTTATTCGACCGCCGTTGGATTAAATCACCAGCCGCCACGTGTTCTTTGGATTTTACCCAAAAGATTTAAAAGGGTTTCCGTTAAACCTTTAAATACTTGGTCTTGTACTTCTACACAACCTTTCATTCCTATTTCTTCATCTTCTTCAACAAAAAACCAAACATCTTTAATTTCTTCAAAATCTCGCTCTCTTAATCAGAAATTTCTCTATGGCTTCATCTTCAAATGTTCTTCAACCTGCTCTGAAGCTCCAATCAACAACACGGTCTGGGGAACAAGAGCACGTTCAAAACCCTAACACCGAAGAAATACGCGTTATTTACGCTTCCCAGGTAATCATTCCCTTTGAACTTTCTGGAAAATCTCTCGCTTTTATGGGTCCATTACCAGGTGAAAATATCCCATCTCTGAATAAATTCTTCCCTGCTTATTACAAGACTAGACCATTAGTTAGCAAAATTAGGATAGATGAAGATGGCTGTTCTCCCTCAGGAAAATCTGCTAACATGGAAGAAACTCCAACTGTAACTCCTTTAGCTTTAGCGAAAATTAGGTTAAACTATATGACCAACTCTGTAAAAGTGTTTAGGTCAATTCCTTTAGCCAAAGATCCTGATTTGTACTATGCCTAGTTAGAAAAAGTAGAGAAACAGAAAGAATCCTTCTGGAAATCGTTAGGAATATACGATTTGATTCAACTGTCAAAGACAGGTTTAGAATACAACCAACCCATGTTAGTAGCAGCGGTTCACTTTTGGGATGCTTCTCACAACACTTTCCATCTCCCCTGTGGAATGGTTACCCCTACTCTTTTCGATGTGGCTGCGATTACAGGACTTCGACCAACTGGCGAAACCTTCGATCCCAACGAAATGGATAATGATACTATTGGTTTTAATGATTCACAAGTCACTTATACTGCATTCATCCAGAAGCATCATATTACCACCGAAACGGCAGTATCCGATGAAGAGCATATTGCTTTCCTAGCGCTATGGCTTTCACGATGTGCCTTCTGCTCAAGATCTATTCAAGTTGCAAAGAGGTACCTTTGCATGGCTAATCAGTTGCATGCTGGAAAAAAGCTCAACCTCAGCCAACTGCTTTTAGGGTCTCTTTATGAAAACCTCAGCGAAGCTGCAACCCTTACCAAGAATTTCAAATCCGGTAGTTTACTTTATGCTGGCCCTTTCTGGCTATTACAACTGTGGCTTGATGCTACATTCGAAACTCATCTTCCCTTTCGAGGAAACGTCAATGAGGAGGATGGCAAAATCAAAAATCGAACTATAGAAGGGACCAGGTTAGCTTACCTAGCTCCAAAAGAAGAAATTGGAAAGCTTCGTGAACACTTCTTGGCGTATTCAATGATGTTTGCCCGGCGTAACCAGTTCGATCCTTCTATGGCCCCATTTGTACACAGAACAATAGGTCCCGAATGGTTTACTCGAAAATTCCCATCAACATCTCAGGATCAACAAACTGAGTCTATGGAAATTTGGGAAGCCTTTCTGACTCCAAGGTTATTTTCCCATCGCCTTCGACCATCAAAAGGTCAATGTATTCTCATGTGCTATCAACCAAATTTGGTCTCGAGACAGTTTGGGTTGGTTCAAATAAAACCCAAGTGTTTATATGAGAAAAGAAACCATATGTGTTTCCATACCTTGTACTTGACTGAAGAAGAATGTAAAACAAAAATCAACAAATACGTTGACACCACCAATCTTTCTCCTGTCCCTTTCGAACCTGCTTTTTATTCTACACCAGACTTTCATCAATGGTGGACGGATTATTATAGCTCCCAAATCTTTGATGCTGATAGCCTTGCTCAAGAACTAACTGCAGCTTTTACTGATGTGCAGGAGAATTTTCAAAAAGGTACTTCAACTCATATTAAAGAAATCCAAGCTTTTCAAAAATTCTTTGAAACTATCTACAGGCCTGATGATCTTAGTCGGACCGTTCGTGAGGCTGCAGTCATTTTGCGCGAAAAGTTTTCCGCCAAACTGGATAAGTTGAAATTGCCCTCGTATGTTCGACCAGAACTACGTTATGAAGTGGCTTTCAAACTTAATCCTCCAAAATTCCCTCCACTACCAAGTGCTGATTTTGGTGTGGCTCTAAGTCCTCCTTTTCCAGACTGGTTCGTGTGTGGGAATGCTCTCAAAATTCTTCGAGAGAGTACCAAAAAACGCGCTGAACGAGTGGTTCCGACTAAGCATACCTTGGATACTTTCAAAGGACATCTTCATATAGATCTTAAACATGTTCGTGTCCTGACCCCAATACCTGAAGGTTTGGATTAAGACAATCTTTTCGACTGACTTTTCTTTTCTTTGCTGATATACTGATTTCAGTTTCAACTACAGCTGTTGCACGAAGGAGGAAGATCAAGGAAGCTTCTGCCCAAAAAGATTCTGGGACATCTAAGAGCAACAAACCAAGTGAAAGTGATTCCATCGTCACTGGCAAGAAGCCCACGGTACATACTCATCTCATATTCTTGATTTTGTACAATCTGTGAGTAGTATCCATCTTACTTATCGTTTATTTGCCAGAGCTTAAAACCCCCAACAGGTTCGAAGCGGAAAGCTTCCTCGACAGCTGCCTCAGATGGCGAAGATAAATCTCCTCCCCAAACTAGACAAGGACACAAGAAGAGACAAAAAGCTGTTACCCCTTCAAGAAAAGGGAAAAGGATAAGTCCCTCTAAAGCTGCTTCTCCTGGCGATAAGGCATCCTCTGAAGAGTCTCCTTTGAAAACTGCTAGTAATGCTTTCGTTGTGGAAAGTCATAATTCAAGTCCAGACAATATCCCAACCAAGGTATTTGGGTTCCACCCCACATATTATCTTGTGATTTTAACCAAATAATTGAACTGACATTTACCTTGTTATTGCAGGATGACGTTGGCACTGCCACTTCAGGTTTCAAGGACCATGGCTTTACCATTAATGTTGACAAACTTTACGGTAATTGTCAAACTGTAACTTTCGTCAACTAAACCCCTCAAAGGCTTATCTTTATGACTAACTTTGCTCCGTTTAACATAGGTACCTCTCAAAACCAAACTCATGTTCTCTCGCCAGTCTTCGAAGATGTTAGGCCAATTGCTACCATATTGCCTAATGAACCAGTCGAAGAAAGTCACTCCACTGACGAATCCCCACCTACTCATCAAGACAAAAATTTGGAAGAAGATCATCCATTCTTAGGAAGCGACAATGTGAACCCCCAAACACATGACAACGAAGATACTGCGTCGGAGCAAGATGCTATGGAAGAGATTTCTCAACCAGAAAAAACAAGATCCTTAAGGGACTTCGACCCTTGATACAAAAACCATTCCTGAGACAACTTCGACGCTTGCCCCTGCGAAGCCTACTCCTTCGGAGCTGGAACAACTTAAGCAAACTGATCCTCTTAGTTTCTTAAAGGCTATCATGAATGCGAATACTTCTTCGCCTTCGGAACTTGATGTCTCTCCAGCTGTAATTGTAGCATCTAGTGATAAAGAAGATATTCCTAGCCTCCTCCGACAAATAAAAGAGAGATTCTTTGGGGTCAATCTTGTGGATGTTCTCAACCGGGAAGCTATTAAGAGTCACAACTTAAATCAACTTCTAAAGAAGGTAGATTTGCTTCAAGTTTCCACAGAAGTTTCAGAGGTAATTGTTCTGCTAGGCTCTCTACTTGAGCAACTCCAGGCCAACATTCTTCGAAAGCAAAATGTCGAAAAAGAGCTATCTGAGATAATGGCCTCTCATGACTCTTCATGGAATTCTGCTGTGGACGCAACGAAGCAAGGTGAGGCCCTCAAGCTTAAACATTCAGAAAATCAGAAGGCCTTTGATGATTATGAGAAGAACATCAACTCTTGGAAACAAGAGATAAAGGCACTCGAGGACAAGATAAAAGAAGCTGAACGTTGTCAGGCAGCCATACAAAAATCTAACCAACAAGATTTGCTCGAAGTGGTGCAGTCGGGAATTAAACATTTCGAGACTGCACAGAAATTAGTGCCAGAGATCGAAAGATTGAAGAAACAACGGGCACTAATTGAGCTTCGTATGTCTTCGTGGGAGACTCAATACTTGAAGATCAAAACGGATCTCCCTGAGGATTTTAACTAGATGTTTTCAGTCCTGTTACTTGTTGCACCTTTGTTTTGTAATCGAAACTATTGTAGACCCATAATATTTGTATGCTTGACTCCCATTTATATCTATAATGTTTGCCAGCATTACTTTTAGCGAATCTAAACATTTCTGCCAAAATATATCTTTAGATTTTCTACAGTGCTTTTATTTAATGCAACGTGTAGAACCTGAACATCTTTCGCAGCATCCTTGCCTCTAGACTTGACGTTTCCCCTTCTCTAGCCATAATCATTATTAAACAGTGACGTCACTTTCTCCAAAACGTCGGTTTAAGACGTGCGTGCATCAGTTTCATGATTACTTCTCAACTTCCAAGGGCGGGAAACGGCGGAAGCCATAACTTCTTTCTTTGGAAAACCAACCGCAGTCCAATCACTCATTAACAATTTAAAAACACCCTTCAGTATTCCCAGTCTATATAAAGGGTCTAATATTGCCTTTATTTCTTCATTCATGCGCTTTCTCTCCAAACCAAACACAGAAAAAGAAAACACACAACTTCTTTCTCAAAACACCTTTCTTACCTTGCAATGGCTGAAACTCTCTCCTTTAACAACATCAAAGCCCTCATCAAAGGTGAGTTCAGACTCTCTGAGGATGAACTTACTCGTAACTTCATCAATATCGAAACCCTTTTTGTCAACCAAGAACTAAACTTCTATTTTGAAGAAGTCCTGGAGGGTGCTATCTACCCCAACATGGTGGCAGAATTTTGGATGAATGCGTCTTTACGCATAGATCCTGAAGGTAGGGCCACCATTGATTCAGCAATTCGACATGCTCACCTTAGCATCACTCCCACCACTATTGCCAACCTAATAAGATGCAATAATTCTGGGGCAACTTTTGATGACAACAGTTTCAGCATGACTACTCATCTCATGTTGAGAACTCTTATGGACAATGATCGCTTTAGCGCTAAAGTCATCAGGATCTGGCACCAGATGCTCGTGGGGAACTTCCAACCTCGGCGGATCGATGAAAACAACATCATGGTTGAAGACTTGGAGTTTATCCTCTGTGGTCTTCGAGGGAGGAAAATTAACATACCTTTAATGATCTTTAAAGGACTTGTTAAAGCTGTCTCCATCGGTGTTGACCGTCGAGAGAGTGTGACCTGTCTTCCATACGGAAGACTCCTCAGTTACATTTTCCTTAAGAAAGGTGTAGTGAGGAGGATGCGTGATTCTGGAGCCAGGGATATGTTCGAAGCTGAACCCTCGCCTGTGCTGTCTTTGGAAGGCTTAGACCAAAGGATCAACTAGCTAGTTTTTACCATAGGTTTTTTTTTATTTTTTATGCCTTCTTTTTTTTTTTTTTAATCTCAGATCCTGTTCTTTGGATCTTTTTTGTAATGCATGTACTTCTATGCTTTAAATGAAAAATATTTTGGTGTCTCCTTAAACTCTTTTCCTTCCATTTAAAATTTATTCTGATCGCAAAGCCATTTTGATCAATGTGGCGTATATGTTTTGGCACATGCCTGACCATTTTGGCTTTTCGTAGTACCCTGCGTATCTACGTTTTTGCAATCTTTACTTCGTACATACTTGGTTTATATCTCTTCAAATATTTCCCGTTTACTCTTAAGATCCTACGATCTTCTGCTAATTCTTCAATTTCGTAAGCATTGTTCGAGAATACTTTCAAGATTCGAAAGGGTCCTTCCCAATGTGGGGACCATTTACCAAGTGCCTGATTCTTTCGATCTATAGGTAAAATAACTTTCCAAACTAAGTCATTATTAACAAAATTTTTACCTTTCACCTTTTTATTATATGCTCTGGACACTCTTTCCTTTTGCCTTTTTATCATTTCCAGTGCTCGAAGTCTGTCTTCGTCCAAATCTACTAACTCATTCATCATTAACTCCCAGTATACGTTGGGAGGAATGTCTGCTTGTCTTTGTATTCTTACCGATTGCAAACATATCTCAATTGGGAGTACTGCATCATGTCCAAACGTCAACTGGAAAAGAGTTGTATTTGTAGCTTCTTTTGGAGATGTCCGACAAGCCCAGAGTGCTTGATCTAAAGTCTTATGCCAGCTCTTAGGTTTCTTTCCCACATGTTTCTTAATAAGGCCAATTATTATTTTGTTTGCTGCTTCAACCTGTCCATTTGCTTGAGCGTAGTAAGGTGTAGAAGTAAATAACTTGAAACCTATTTCTCTGGCAAAGTCTTGCATTTTTCGTCCAGTAAAGACTGATCCCTGATCAGTTGTTATACTTTCTGGGATTCCAAACCTATATATAATGTGTTTCTGAATAAACTCAATCACAGCCTCTTGATCCACATTTGCCAGTGGTATTGCTTCGACCCATTTTGTGAAATAGTCTATTCCTACCAAAATGTACCTTTGACCTTTAGATGACTTGGGGTGAATTTCTCCAATCAAATCTAATGCCCATCCCCTGAAAGGCCGTGGTTTTACTATCGTACTTAATTCGTTTGCTGGAGCGTGTTGGATACCTGCATGTTCTTGGCACTCTTGGCACCCTTTCGCAAACTCTATGCAATCCTTTAACATTGAAGGCCAATACATCCCATAACGAAACAAGAGCCATTTCATTTTGTGCCCTGCTTGATGTGCACCACATGCCCCACTATGTACGTTCGACAGAGCCAAATATGCTTCTGCTTCACCCAAGCATTTCAACAATACCCCTTCAGGAGTTTTCTTGAACAATTCATTTCCCATCAGAAAATATGACAATGCTCTATACTTGATTTTCCTGTCTGTATCCGTCGAAGGGCTTTTTAGGTAGTTAATAATTGGACTCCTCCAATATGTGTCTGCCAACGAGTCTATATTTAGTACTTCGAATTGTTCTTTGTTGGCATAACCCAATTGTGAGTTCTCTAGATCACTTGGCGAAAGTTTAGTAAACATTGCTCTTCCTCTTACTTCAATCAATTCTTCCAACTTTTCTTTTGATACTTTATATCCTGAAGCTAATTGTGCCAAGTCGTTTGCTTCCTGGTTATTCACCCTTGATACGTGTTTTAATTCCACATATTCGAATTTCTTGAGTAGCCTATTTGCGATGACAAAATACATGATCAAATTCTCTTTGATACACTTGTACTCCTTTGTCAATTGTTTGATGACCAATTCGGAGTCTCCTTTAATTTCGACTCTGGTTGCCCCCAATTCTAACAAAGCCTCAAGTCCAGCAATTAATGCTTCGTATTCAGCTTCATTGTTGGAGCATAATGGACCTTCGATTTTAAACTTGAGCTTTGTTGGAATTCCATCAGGAGAAATTATCAACATTCCAACCCCAGTACCCTCTCTATGCGTTGAACCATCGAAGTATAACTTCCAAGGTTTTAAGTCCACATAATGCTGATGATTCTCAACCACCGCATGGTCGACAATGAAGTCTGACACAATCTGACCTTTCATTGCCTTGAGAGGCTGAAATATTAATGAATATTCAGTAAGGGCCAAAGCCCACTTGCCAATTCGACTATGTAGTATTGGCTTAGATAACATATGTTTAATAACATCACAATGAGATGAAACGTAAACATCAACTGGCTTTATATAATACTTAAGTTTGATACAGGAGAAATACAAACAAAGGCAGAGTTTTTCTATATCAGTATATCTAGTCTCTGCATCATTGAGTACTCTACTTAAGTAATAAATGGCTCTCTCGATGCCATTCTCATCTTCCTGGGCCAACATGCTGCCTATTGTTTTATCTGACGCTGAAATGTATATGCGCATGTGCTTCTTCCCATTTGGGGGAGACAGAATTGGTGGACAAGTCAAGTATTGCTTTATCTGATTGAAAGCTTCTTGATGTTCAGCACGCCATTCGAATTTTCCTTGCTTAAGCCGAAGTAGAGGTGAGAAAGCTTGCGTGCGTCCACTCAAGTTAGAGATAAATCTCCTTAAGAAATTTATCTTACCCAATAATGATTGTAGTTCTTTCTTCGTGGATGGGGACTTGGTTTCCCTAATGGCTTTCGTCTTGTTCTGGTTAATTTCTATCCCTTTTTTGTGGACTACGAAACCCAAGAAATCACCTGCCTGCACAAAGAAAGCACATTTAAGGGGGTTCATCTTCAAGCCATATTTCCTCATTCTTTCGAATGATTGGCTCAGATGATCGAGATGACTCATACCCGAGGTAGATTTTACCACAATGTCATCTATATACACTTGCATGAATGTTTCTATAAAGTCATGAAATATATAATTCATTGCTCTTTGATAAGTTGCCCCAGCGTTTTTCAAACCAAAAGGCATCACAACCCATTCGTAAGTGCCTATTGCCCCTGGGCAACGAAATGCTATCTTGGATACATCATCTTCTGCTATAAAAATTTGATTGTATCCCGAATATCCATCCAACATGCTCAAATACTCAAAACCTGCGGCTGAGTCTACTAGCATTTCTGCTACAGGCATGGGATACTCGTCTTTAGGAGTAGCTGCATTAAGGTCACGAAAGTCTATGCATACTCTTAATGAGCCATTCTTTTTAATTACAGGTACTATATTAGCAATCCACTCAACATACCTTGTAGTTTGGATAAATTTGCAACGTAAGAGTCTTTCGACCTCTGCTTTAATCTTCGAGTGAATCTCTGGCGCGAATCTTCTGGGAGTTTGCTTTACGGGCTTCTTCCCTTCTTTTATTGGTAATTTTAGTTCGACTAAATCCCTTCCTAGACCAGGCATCTCATCATAGTCCCAAGCAAAACAATCTCTGTTTTCTTTCAGCATTTTGATGACCGTTGTCTCCAAGATTTACTTCTTCAAGTGGATCTTGGGCCAACATCTTTATGTTCGACGCCATTGGGTCTTTTTCGAATCCCAAAGGTTCCTCGTCGTATATTGCATCCAACCTTTGGTTTGGTTCTTCTCTTATGATCTCTTCGTCTGGAGCCGTGTGTTCAGGGAGTTCGAAACTCGTACGTATCTCCAATTCTGTTATTCCTTCTTTGGTTAGAACTGCATCTATCTTTGTATTTGATAGTTCGGCTTCGAGAGCCGCCTTCCTTTTGTTCTCGGCCACATAGGCCGAAATCTTTTCGAAGAACGAAGACTCAGACATGATTAATGTCATCGTCCCAGCCTGTTGGCCGTACTGTCGGATAATTCTCCAATGGTGCTGTATCTGGTGGACCATCCATGATCTCTCTATCCCATTGGAATCCATTTGGGTGTAAAGTTAAATAGTACAATGCATTTTTATTTGGGGTATACATCTCTTCTGCAGCATGACAAGGGCCTATGTTTACCAGGTTCCTATCGAAGTTGGTTTTGTTCACCTGGTTGACTTCAGCCATGTAGTAACTCTGATCACCTTCGATATTCTCCACTATACCATCTTCTCTCCAAATTGTCACCCTCTGATGCATTGTTGAGGGCACAGCTGCTACCCCATGAATCCATTCCCTACCAAGCAAAAGGTTGTAGTTTGCTTTTGCTGGTATAACCATGAACATGGTTGGCCTGGTAACTGAGCCTACTGTCAAATTGACTTGAACAACTCCCAGTGTTTGTCCTATTTTGCCTTCGTAGTTAGATAAAACCATGTTATGTGGCCTTATATCCGTATCGAACATACCAATTCTTTTTAGCATGTATTGAGGCATTAGGTTCACTGCTGCTCCCCCATCAACTAGGACTTTATTAATGCCAACATTCTCAATCTTAGCCCTGATATAGAGTGGCTTCAAATGATTTCGCATACCCTCATCAGGCCTTTCGAAGAAAGCCTTCTGTTCTTCTACTGCACCATTATTCAGCACATAGTAACACACAGGTCTGTGTTTTGTCATTTCTTCGATATCAGCCTCTTCACAGTCTTCCACTTCAGTTTCCTGATTAAACTCGTGAGGGAGTACGGAAACAACATTGCAATTCAAGTTTATAGATGACACTCCATCAGAATCAAAATCATTTGTCATTCTATCCTCTTCTTTCCAGGAATTTGAACGCATCTTTTCTTCTTCATCCAAGAGTTTTTCAGCTTCGAATAATCTGCGTTCCACCGGAGGTTTGTTTGACTTTGCCCCCTGGTATGGGACTTGGTTGCTAGTAGATTCTCCAGCTTCTCTTGGCCTGTATTCCTTCTGAGCCTTTTTTATTCTCTGATGCCTTCTCCACTGGGACCGAGACATAGGATTTTTTCCTTTATAATTCTCCAATCGATACGCCTCTCGATTTGGTCTTTGAAATTGTTTCCTATATGCCATTGCAGTTCTACCACCTTGGTCCCAACTTCGCCATTTGTTGGTTCTTGCATCAGCTTGTACCCACCTATCCCTTGGCGCATCTGCAGGGATTTTGAAAGTTACCCTTCGAGCTCTGGGGTGTGGGCTATCAGGCCTCTTTGTTGGAGTCCATATGTCGAAACCGTACAGGTTAGGACGCAAACCCTGAGTTTCTCGACTCATGTAGTAGTACACACGTTCGAATGATCGTGCTAGCATTTCATCATAGACTGCCCCACATCTTGGGCACAGAGCAACTTCAGTGTTTTCTTTGTGGCATCTGACCAAAAATCCTACCAAGCTTTCCTCCATCTTTGGGTACAGTTGTAGTAGGGGATTTGGCTCTCTTCCTGGGTGTTCCCACCTTTCGCGTCGAACCCTTTCGAAGTTGGCTTCGACCCTTCGATTCAGCATGATCGAACACCTTGGACACATCCATTGCTTACCACCATTTCTCTCGTGGCAATTCCAGAGATATTCTTTGAGGCTTTCGGTTCTTGGAGGAACTTCGATGCCCCCATTTTGCCTCGTCAGCCATGTCTCTAGTTCGCCAAATTCAGACACTGGTCGTCTGGCGCTGACCATGTTAACCGCTGCTGGAGGAACTTCAGAGATCTGGATTTTCTGGAGTTTCATCCTGAGGTCTTCAGTGGCCTCATTGTTTTCTTCCTTCGATGCTTCAGTTATTTCTGTCTTGGAAGATTCTTCAACAACAGTGTTGAAGACTATGTCACCTTTTAGGCTTTCAGTAGCCTGCTTTCCATTGAACATTGATTTAGTTTCCACAACTTCAACTTCAGATGCCTCCACCATGTTGATATCTTCTACCTCACAGAGGCTGGCGTCAGCAATGTTCAGGGGATTGGTATCGACCCTCATATGACTCTTGGTCTTGTCAGCAAACTTCAACCTTCCATCATTGAGAGCATTTTGAATTAGATCCCTGAAAAGAAAACATTGAGAAGTTTTATGGCCTAAAAACCCATGATATTTACAAAAACCTCTTTTCTTCCGTTGTTCCAACGGAGGAATTTTTGAATTTGGAGGTAGTATCATTTGGCCATCCTTTACCAATAAATCAAATATTTCATCACACTTGGTAATGTCGAATGTATAAGTTTTCTTAGGGAACCTATCATTCTTATCGTTTTCTACTGGGTTTTTTCCATTTGCAGGATTTAGCAATTTGCAGGCGTAAGGTGGCGCTTCTTTCAATTCAGCCAAGTCTATTTCGACTTCTTCAGGGCTATATGAGTCATTGAAAGACTCATCATCAGCGTCTTCGGCTTCGACGTACGCTACTCTTTCTTTCTTATAACTTTTATTCGCCCTAACTTTTTCTGCCTTCAGGCGTTCGACTTGTCGAACCCTGTCTGCTAATTGGGCCATGTCCCTAAGGTATTGGGTATCTAGTTTCTTTCTTATTGAATAATCTAGACCACCTGCAGCCATTTCGACAAGTTCATGCTCTGGGACTGTTGTAAAACACCTTGATTTCAACAAACGGAACCTATTCAAATAATCATCAATTGTTTCTGTGCATTTTCTTTTAACACTGGCCAATTCTTTCAAACTTATCTTAGTTTGACCCATGTAGAATTGCTCATGGAAAAGCCTTTCCAAGTATGCCCATGCATCTATCGAATTTGGTGGCAAAGTAGTAAACCAAATGAAGGCATTCTTTGTCAGCGAACTAGGGAAATATTTGATCCTTAAATCCTCATTTCCCGCTAAGTCTCCTGCTTCTGTCAAATATCTAGCAATATGTTCCACCGTTGACTCATTAGTTTCGCCTGAAAATTTTGTAAATTTGGGCACCTTAGTGCCCCTAGGCAATTCTGTCTGCATGATATAATCTGATATAGGGGATGTATAGTTTGGACGTCTAAGTCCAGTACTAAGGCCATTATTGGCCATAACCCTTTCTATCATGGCAGTTAAGTTATTTTCTGTAGCCAGATTTTCTCTTCTGACTCTTTGAACAACCTCATCTAGGTGTTCGTTCCTACCCACAATCCTTAATCTGGGTCGCTCCTCCTCCGTTTCCTGTCGAACGGGGACGGCTCTTTGATTTGAAGCTTCTAAGTTAATTACTGGAGTTCCTTCGAACATCTCTGTTCTTCGTGAGGGGCCTACATCCCTAGTGGCTGTCCTAGATGACGGAACTATATCTTGTACACGTTCCAAAATGGGCCTCTCTTCTTGATTCGAAGGCTGTTTGTCTTTCCTTTTAGGTGGTGTTACTCCCATGAATTCCGCCATTTGATTCATTTGAGATGATATCTTTTGGAAAGTCTCCATGTTTTCTCTATTTGTAGTAGTAACATTTGCCATTAGTGGGCTTAAAACTGAAGTCAATTCTCTGGCCAAAACCCCTACCATATCATGGTTGCTTGCATCCATTTCTTGTCGAAATGCTACTTGGTTATTTGTGGTAAAGTGGGGCACCTGGGTAGAAAAACTAGTGTTATGGGCACTTCGACCCACTGAACTAACATTCGGTGAAAATGTCGCATTGTTAGTTGGGGCATATATAGATCCTGCCCCTCGTATGCCTGTTCCATATGGGTATGGCATTCCATATGAACTATTTGGTCTCCATTCGAAAGCAGAATTCGTGCCTTGACCAGACAAATTATTTGCAGCATTTGTCGAGGCAAACAATACGTCCTCTGCGCTTGTGGATGAGGGTGCGGTTGTCGACACTGAAACTGGAATAGTCCCTGAAGGCCCTGTATTATTTTCAGGCAAAGCCTGGGAATTATCTGCAGGTCTCGATCCATTTGGACCCGTTGCATCTCGTGTTCCTTGAGTAGAAGTCGAATTTGCCGCTCCTGATCCTGAACCTTGTGGGGGATCTCGATCACCCCCTGCACTGGCCGTAACGACCATTTTCTTGTTGTACCTTCGTTTGGGAATCGGTTGTGCACTGTTCTTTAATTAACCGTTCCTAAGGTTCATACAAGATCTTGATATTGTCTAGACAAAAATAAAGCAATTGATTAAAACAATCTGTCTTTGACACTGTCCCACTGGGCGTGCCAATTTGTTTACGGTGATTTCCGGTAAACAACCGCTAGTCTTCCAAACTATAATAAATATGATTTGGTTACTCGCAGGATCGACTAGATTGATCCTAGGACACATAGTCAAGAAGATTGTTATCAATGTTCATTCGAACCATATTCATTATTTGTCTTCTTCAATAAGCGTTGTTCGATTAAAGAACAAATAGTCTTGATAATCACTTTGTTATATATAAATGTGACTTCAACGAAAAGATAAGTAACTTAACATATGAAATTAAAAGGACTATTAAAACGTAAAGAATCTTAAACTGCAGAAACGCTAAAGACTTTGAAAGTAAATAACATGAAAGTAATTCGAAAGTAAATGACATTAAAGTAAAGATACAGAAATGTAAATGGCAAGAAGTAAACGAAATGCAGTAATTCTGGAAGATATTTGAAAACAAAAGATAATACACATGTATTAAAGTGGTGGTGTCATACGTACATTTTCTCAGCGAACTCTTTCTCTTAACGCTTGATACTTGATTAAATATGTGAGTGATTTGTACAAAATGAACACACAGAATCCTAACATTAAGACTCCTATTTATACTAGTTTCGACCTTAACGGTCCTACACTAATCTGCTGCCACGTTTCTCATAAGAACTTCTAGCGACGCCATCTGTTACTTGGACAGTTACGAAACCGTCTTCGAATTTCAAATCTTCCCGCCTGAGTCCGTCTTCGACGCGTGGCAGTGTATTAAAACACTACGAAAACACGCTAAGTAGTAATACTTGAATATATTTATAAATTTTGTCTAAGTCCCCGAAGACACATACTTTTCATTAGCTTTCAGTATTCATTATCTTCATAGCGAACTTAGAAATCTTTATTCTCGAAGCATGACCATCAGTAGCCATTCTTTTATTTTTAAGGGATGGCTATCAGTAACCATCTTTCCTTCGATTTTCTACTTCTTCGAAGGACAAATACTACAAAACGAAATCTTCAGCTAACAGTGTCCCAATACTGATGTCGAAAGAGCCTATATGAATAGCATCCCATATGCTAATATAGTTAGTTCTTCGATGTATGCTATGGTCTGTACTAGACCCGACATAGCATATGCAGTAAGTCTTGTAAGCAGGTACATGGCGAACCCTGGAAAGGCTCACTGGCAAGCATTGAAGTGGATTTTAAGGTACATAAATGGGTCTCTGAATAGAGTGCTAATTTATGGTGGAGCCTTGGGTGAAGATAGTAAAGCAGTAATCGAAGGATATGTCGACTCTGATTATGCAGGTTGTATGGATTCTAGAAAATCTATTTCTGGATATGTTTTCACTATGTTTGGCACAACAATTAGTTGGAAAGCAACACTTCAGAAGGTTGTTGCTCTATCAACCACTGAAGCAGAATATATTGCTCTCACTGAAGCTGTGAAAGAAGCATTGTGGCTTGAAGGTTTTGCAAAGGAGCTGAAACTTCAAGGTCAAGTTATCACTGTTAAATGTGATAGTCAAAGTGCAATACACCTGTCGAAGAATTCAGCCTATCATGAGCGAACTAAGCATATTGATGTGAGGCTGCATTTCGTCAGAGGAGTAATCGAGCGTGGAGAAGTCCAAGTGCTGAAGGTTTCGACTGAAGACAATGCTGCTGATATGATCACCAAGACATTGCCGAGTTGCAAGTTTTTCCACTGTATGCAGTTGATAAAGCTGCATGAAGAAAGCTAGTTTGTTCCCTTGATGTTGTAGAGTTAGATCCAAGGTGGAGATTTGTGAGATATTGGATCGAACTCTAGTATGGTCGAAGGGTAGCTTCTTGGTTCGACAGGATTAAGCATGAAGTCGAAGGTTGTTCACATGCTTGTGTCGAAGATGCTAGGGTTGTTAGCATGTTAAATTAGGTTTAGTGTTTAAACCCTAATTTGTTAAGTTAGCTTGTTTATTAAGTTGGCTTGTGTAATGGGCCTTGTGGAAAAAAGCCCATTAGTTAGTATGTTAGGTTTTATTATAAATAGCATACTAGTCTCTCATCATTGCTAAGCTGCAAATCCTAATTTGGAGTGAGAGAGGTTATTTATTATTCTTGTAAACTTGTAATCTTGTTTTAAGAGAAAGTAAAAGAATAGCAGTTATAACCAATATTTATGTTCTCCTCTTCTTCCTTGTCCTTTATTCATCCCTTATTTTATACTTTGTTCGTGGCATTGAATTCACAACATATATATATATATATATATATATATATATATATATATATATATATATCACAACAGTTGTTTAAGATAATTGTTGTGATAGATAGCGAGCTGCCTAGTTTATCACCACGGTCACACGCCCGTGGTTGAAACCAACATACATAAATACATAACATACAATCACACACTACCTAACAACAGACGTACCATCATCATTATATATCATAATAGTTGTCATATGTGTTTTCTGTAGTAGTAAACCTGCAAAAGGCGTGTTTTTTTATGTAAATTATCGTCACACAAATTTGCAAACAATAGGCGCAAATAATCCCATGTACCCCATTGGCTTGCCTCTATAATTTCATCTACGTATTCCTTACCATCATTCAAAAATCTCAATGCATAGGAGGCCTTCTTAAAAGTCTACTTTGTATCATTATTAATTGTTTTTATTTCTTCAAAAGGTGTAGGACCCTTCACATAATTCAAAAAATCCTCAAATAAAACATCTCACCAGATCCAAGTGTCACAAAATGAAGTCTTCCAATTGAAAAACCTTGTTTACGTGGAGTCCATTTATGATCTTCAGCTTTTCACACAAACTTCGTAGGAAATGGACTTTATGTTATATTTTTTGCTTCAGGATATTTTTTATTGCCATCCATCTAAGCCAAAAACTTTGAACAATGAACATTTTTTCCACAACTTTCTCAATATCAGCAAAATCATCATATATCACATGTTGCTCATTCTTTAAATGAAACTGAGTCTTTCACTGGCGGCTCTCTATAATGAATATCAAAAGAAAATATTCTCCAAACTACTTCAATGCTGACAAATAACTAGTGTTGTTGTAAATCTTTATTTCATCAAATTAATCTGATTTATTCCTCTCATTGCCACAACTATATAAGCCAACAGTAACACGATCATGCCCTTTGTTGACATATTTAAAACGAAATTTTATTGATCGTCACTGATTGGACCACTCCATATTTCTATGAACACTATACTTCAATAACAAATGTTTATCATAAGTAAACATAAATTTGTTATCTACAAATGAGTCACCTTCTAAATAAACCTATAATTGTCTCTCCTTCTATATACTGGATATCCATCTACATCAATAATGGTAGAATCAACAAAAAAATTCAGAAAATGTTTCGTACACTTTCCATTTTGCATGCACGGAGATTTTTTATCATGAACACTGCATGGACTATGGATCATAAGTGAAGATACAACTATAAACAACTAAGATTATTTATCTTTATTTAGAATTTGGTAACCACAAAATGTATCGCATTTTTCGACTCGATTCACATAGTATTTTACGTTGTTTTGTCACCTTTTTTATGCTGGTTTTTTGTGTTGGTTTCAGGTACATAAGAGGTAGGAGTCTCTACGCAAGAAAATGAGACAAAAACGGTGAAAAAAAGGAGAAAATATGAAGATCTTGTACTCATGGCTCTCACCATGGCGTTTGCCATGACGTGGCTGCCGTGAGCGCCAGGGCCGTCCCAAACAATTTGGAGGCCCTATTCTAATTTTTAAATTAAGACCTTAAAAATTAAAATTTTAAAATAATCTTTACTCGTAAAAAGAGGGGGATGAACAATTAATATATTATACTTCAAATCAAAGGCACAATTCACTTTGTTACATGCTAGATATTCTATTTTACATGACACAATTCTCAAAAATTAAGATATCTCGTGTAATATATTCTATACACTCTTTAGGTTCAAGGTAGATTCATGTATTAAGAATCTTTATGTTTTGATTGAAAATATTATTTGGTTAAAATTAAATATAATAATTCAGTATAAAAATAAACAAATTTTAGCTACTTTTTGTTAATATGATTACTTCATTTCTTTAATCTAACAATATTATAGATGATTTATACTAAAATAACGTATGTTATTAATTTAAAATCTATAGTGTTAAATATTATTGTTAAAATCTAACAAAATTATCTTTACTTTGCAACTTATAGATTTCATAATTTTTATTCATTTATTTCTTGATGTTAATTAAATTTAAAATCTAATTAAATGTGCTCTCCATTCCTTTTTTTAAAAATAGAAATGTTTTTTTTTTTTTTACATAAACCAACAGCAAGAAGATGGGTAAAGTGTGCTGGAGTTATAGAAAGAGAGAGGAGTTTGAAATACCAGATTTAAATTTAATTAACATGAAGAGATATTAATTGTCTAATATAAATATACATAAGTATAAGTCCCACATTGGAGGTTTGGTAATCTTCAAATAAAAAGTAGCCTATAAAACAAAATAACTCACCGCTTGAAAACTTTAAGGTTTGACATGCATTGTTAGTGTGGGACCACGAGTAACAACCAGCACATTAAGTTATATTTTACCAACCTTAAAAGAGATAAAATCGAGAGGCCCTGTGCAACAGCTCTTGTTGCACATGCTTTGGGCCGGCCTTGGTGAGCGCCACTAGAATTAAAAGAAAAACGCATGTATCAATATTTCAGGTTCATGGTGTTCGCCATGGCAGCATGGCATCCGCCATGACCCCTAGACTGGCCACGTTCACCATTTAACACTTATGGCGTGGGATATAAGACCATGGCGACCACCATGGACTTCAAGACCAGAAAAATAGCAATTTCGTTGAATGAATTTTCTCCCCACTTCCATAATTCGGTCCACTATTCCTACACGTTTTGAGGGCACTTTTTACTAGATTTTAGCTCTATAAATAGGCCTTAGTTTTCAGTTTCAAGGATCCAAGTTTTTTAGAATTTAATTTTGGACAAAAAAGTACTTTTTTTAAAAACAGATATTTCTCACAATGAGGAATTTGTGCACCTTAGAGTTAGATTCAGAGATTTCACAGGAAACATTTGAATCGTTTGTGGTGTAATCCTGCCGGCATTCTTTTCCGGAATTTAATTGAGAAGTTTTTTAGTTCTAGTTTTTGAAGCTCTTAGTTATCACTACGTATACTTTCTTTGATATTGCAATGTTTATTGTTTGTTCTGATTTGCCACTAGTATATGTATAAATATTATTTTATTCATATTATATGTTTTACTGTTTATTTTGATTTACTAGTACACTACATATGCATAAGTACAATATTATTAATATTATATTTAATATGCTTGATTTATGTATGGAATCTGTTTGTGGTGTGAACGTAGATACCATGGGCTAAATCATTAGAGTCCGGAATGTAAGGACCGTCGTTTCGACGGTATTTGTGTCTAAGTTGTGAATTAAATGATTAAATTGGGATTTGTTTTTAGAACTGATTTTACATTGCTTTTAATTAAAAATATTTACCATGAAAACATTAATTTAAGATACTGGTTTTGTTTCGAAAGAAAGGAATCTGTATCTGACTTACGTAAAAATTCAGATTTTGAATTAATTTAGCAAAACTTCTTTTAAATTGTAAAAATAATTGTTTTCATAAATAGAGTTTAAGAGCATAAACATATGTGAGAAAGCAGACGTTTATGAACTTAAATTTAGGTGTTAGGTGAGCGAAAACCGGTAACATCTTTAGACTTATTTTTCACCAAAAACAACTTTTTAATTAATCAAAAGTAATTAATTACAATGCTGACACACGAAAGCGAAACAATACATTTTAGGCTAAAACTCGATTCTGGCTGCGTGAAACAGAACGATTCATTTAAATTAGTTTCTTTTAATTGAGAAAAAAACATTAGGTTGCGATGACCATATTTTTGTTTTTTTAGGATTTTATCTAAGTTTTCCCTTTAAAAAATAAACTTTGGTGGCGACTTCATTGCTTTCGAGCGTGTTCGTACTCGAGTATTTTTTGCACTGCGACAACACTAATGATTTGTAAGATTTTGGTAGTTAGGCCGACAAAAGTAGCAATTGCTCTTCATCTTTGATATCTTCCCTTATATTCATGACTCTATATACTAGCTCATTAAATTTATTAATATGGTCAAATATATTACCTACATCTTCCATCTTCAATGAGTATAAAATCATTTTCATCATTATTCAATTGGTTAATGTGGTAGATGCAAACTTGCTTTCTAACAAATCCCACAATTTCTTTAGAGAGGTTTCTTTCAACACAATCACCTACTCACTACCTGTTTTGTATTGAATTTCAATCTGATTATTTCATCTCACTCGATTTTTCATTTTCCAAAGCAAATCAAGACCTTGTTGGACCAAATAGTTTTGAATCGTGCATTGCCAATCCATTCTCTCATCAAACAAAGGAATATACAGTTTTATATTTAAAAAAAAGGAATATCCAACTTCAATGTAGCCATAATATTGTTTAAGAAAATAAAACTCATATCAAATAAGATGATAGAAAAAATTTGATTTCCTCCACTAATCGCAATCTTTGATCTATTGTCAGTTGTTGGGAGTGTAACCACAGTAAATCTCCAAAAATTGAATACAAATAAAATAAAATAAACTCATAATAAAAAAATTATTACTTGCAATTTTTGGATGGAAAAATTGCAAATCCTCTCAACAACTGTTTTTGGACAAAAAAATAGAAAAATTTCTCAATAACTATTTTTTTGACAAAAAAATAGAAAACCATCTCAACCACAATTTTTGTACAGAAAAATAGTAAACCCCTCTCTAGATGTACAACTACTCAAATCCCTAATACACCTAAAAGATTAGTATCGTTATGGTGAATTAACTCAAACTAACTATCTACATTTATAATAACTTTTTTCTTCACAATCACATTACTCGACGTGAGACTTGGATGAGTATCCACTTGAACAAAACATATTTTCCCTTCATTTAAAGTCTCACATCTATTCACTTCATAGTCACCTTCATCCTCACAAACTTAAAGATCATCTTCACAACTAACCATATCAGTAGAAAGATCGCTTTTCAATTCTTTTGTCTTCCTCTTTCTGCTTCACACATCCCCTATAAATTCTACACATATAGATTAAATGTGACTAAATTGTTCACAATAATTACACTTGACAGAAATCTTATTTCTTGGTTGAATATTTCTGCCATAGTTCTTCTTTGCCCTCCTTTGACAACTAGTATCTGGTTTTCTTCGGGAGATTGATTAATACCCATCCTTTGTTCATTCTCCTTTAATGATTTCACTAATTCATCTAATTGTAGTATGCTCCTCCCTGGAAACATTGATTGCACTAATTATTTGTGAGATTTTGGATTGTGAGGGCAACAAAAGCAGCGCTTGCTTTCATCTTTGATATATTTCCCCCTCCATTGTTGATTCTAGATACCAGCTCATTATATTTATTAATATGGTCAAATACATTACCTTCATCTTCCATCTTCAATGAGTATAAATTCATTTTCATTATCAATTGATCGGTTAATGTAGTTGATGCAAACTTGCTTTCTAACAAATTCCATAATTTCTTTGGAGAGGTTTCTTTCAACACAGTCACTTTTATCTATGGAGCAAGTGCTAACTGAATTGTACTCACTCCTTTTTTGTATTGAATTCAAATCCGATTCTTTCATCTCACTCGTTTTTTTCCTTTTCCAAAGTACAATCAAGACCTTGTTAGACCAAATAGTCTTGTAATTTGCATTGCCATAAGAGGAAATTAATTCTACCATCTAACAAAAGAATATCCAGATTAAATGTAGCCATAATATTGTTTAAGAAAATAAAAATCAAATCAAATAAGATGATAGCAATCCTGTGATTTCCTCCCTTGATCGGAACCTTTGCTCTGATGTTAGTTGTTGGGAATGTAACCTAACTAAATCTCCAAAAATTGAATACGAATAAAATAAAATAAATTCACAATAAAAAATTTCTTACTAACTTGCAATTTTTGAAAGAAAAAGTTGCAAACACTGTTAACAAATATTTTTGGACGGAAAAATAAAAAACTCCCCCAACAACTTTTTACTCGTTTTTTTTTCTCACATTACTCATTGTGTTACTTCGATGAGTATCTACTTTAGCACAACATACCCCTTGTAAGTCATCTCCCATTCCACCACATTTGAAACACTGAACCACTATAATTCATCGTGAATTCAACCTCTCCAATTTGTGTACAGTTCCCGAGCAGAACAAGTAATTTGTTAGATTAAAAACTCTATGACTAAAAAAATGGTAAAGAGTTAGTTAAAGGTAGTTGTGACAGTTGGAGTTTGTTAGAGGTCAACCAACTTCAACCAATTCAATATATATTTTTTCCATTTCCATGTAATTCTCTACACTTTGAATCAATGAACAATGAGAATGAATCACAGATTCAACTCATCAAAACATCTAACAATTCTACCACATATCACCACTTCCCTTCACCAAAGGGCATTACCTTTGGGCATTTATGATCATGTGTAAATGAAAATTCTGGTAAGACAGACTCAGAATGTCATACACAATGTCACGACACCTTTCCTGTCATCAGCTTAGCTGAGGCAGTACATGCAGATCCCCCAAATTTTGATTACTTCTAACAAGCAGAAGTCCATGAAAGCTGGGATCATATTAGTTCAGTTAACACAAATAAATCTGCTTTGTAGAGGTTCTGTGACATCACAGTCATTAAACAAAACACTGATGCCATGCACGATGTTATGACATCCAAACTGAACAAACAAATAAACAATGCAGAAACCTAAACAACACAGAGAATTGTTCACCCAGTTCGGTTCTAACTAACCTACTCTAGGGGCAACTGATAAGTGCCAAAATGTACTTATTTTGTGTATGTAAATAGTGGCACTTATCGATACTTTTGTTAATACCATTTGAATAATTCCCTGTTTTGTGTATAAATACGTATACTTTGTGAATAATTGTATTTTCATATACTTTTATACCATTTGATAGTTTTTCCTTTGTTTTTATAGGTATTCATGTTTATTGGAGCCTTGAGGAATAAAGTGTCAAAGGCACGACTTCGATTTCGCAGTTTTGGTGCAAGCCCGCTTAGCCACCATCAAGCGGACTTCCAAAGACTCAAAATAAGGATGATCAAAATCATAAATTTGGTCTCCATTCATTCATTATTATATAAAGCATTGAATAAGCTTTCCAATGCTTTGAACCGGGCGCAATTCGGAGTTACGGTTCTCAAGTTACGGCGAAAACAAAAATTCATTTTTTCGGTTCATTTCTCTTCTTCTTTGTGTATTTCTCTTTGGTTGGGTTTTGTTTGTATATTTACTTGAATCTTATGTATATTTACCGATTATAATGTTATGTTTAACTTGCTTTACAAATCTGTGTTAACGTTGTTCGGGATTTTTGCTCTATGCTGGGGATTTGGGTTGCTTTAGAGATAAACTTCTTGAATCCTTATCTAGGAAGATAATCTGTTGGTTCTGAACTCTAGAGATAGATTTAGAGCTAGCATTCACTGTAGGTATCTGTACTTAATGCTTTCGTGTTTGAGCGGCGCGCGAGAGATCGCCGACGCGAGAATATGGATGTTCTCGCGACTTCGCATTAGAAATAACCTTAGTTGTGAGATGATCTCGTTTGTGCTCCAGAGATGGAAGCTTATGTGAGAGATACGTGATGACATAGATGAGTATCGTAGGTTGAGTATAACGGGTTGGTAAGTGTATGTTTGTGAAGAGTGAATATATTTACATTCGTGATAAGTTATTTCTCTTCTAAGAATGTGTTTATTCTTTTACTGTCTATATCTTTGTTTACTTTTTGCTCATTCAATCCCGAGCTCGAAACCATAGAAACTATTGAATGGCATCTCTCCATCTCTGTGGACGATAATTCCTGGATCAATATTTCCAAATCTTTTTTGTTGCTTGCCCTATACTGCATTCAACAGCAACCAAGCCAGGAAGGAAATCCACTATCAGTAGTCTTAATTTGAAGCTAAACTCCCCCGTTTACAACTTCGCACTTAAACCCTACCCAACACAATCTCTACCTAGGTTCTCCCTAGATATGGAATATCTCCATTCCACTCCTAATCATAGCAATATGTCTAGCAGTCAATACTCAGCCACTGCATCGACAACCTAATTCCCAACATTGTAAACACAAACAAACACAACGTTAACTTGAAGTTGCTTACAAGCTTCCTCCAAGAACAAAACTTCACTCATTGCTTCACAGCTTCTGAGTGATTAAAATAAACCTCTCACCTACAGGCTTTGAGGCACAAATCAGTGACCATCCCATACACCGGGTGGTTCATCTACACGGCTAACCATAGAGACTACATCTTCCTAGTTCTGGCTATTAGCACTATAAAATTAGGTTACAAAGGTTTCTATTTATAACCTGATCCCAGTTGGACTTGGGCTTACAAATCGCAACATTCTTGCTGTTACAAATAAGGTCTTTAATCATAAGTTTCCTAATTTATCTCCTAAATTAGAAACCGTTGAATCTTCAATCTTCAGATTTAATTCTTCAATATTCTGACTTGATTCTTTGACCTTTAAATATGCGCCACATAGGATTACATAATATTCTCATAGAATATTCTGTATCTGTTTTAAATCAAACTGAATCTTTCTTCCTCAGTTCTACAGGCGCGATGTCATGGTTGAAGTCATGACATTCCATATAACATCTTGCTTTAGTACCTGTTTTGTTCTTTTCATATTTGCAAGACTTATACAATATTACATTCAGCTGCTATTATGTTTTAGCCAAGCATGGATGCCAATAAGACAATTCTACATAGCAGAACATCAACAGTAATTAACTTTTCAATTATTTTATGATTCTTATCCTAATTCCTAAATCTCCTTAAAATTATAAAATTAACATATGTTCAATTTTTTTACTCAAATTGGAATATAAACAAAACGAAGAAACAAAACAGGTACATCTTTGAGTCTGGTTTATACGATCTCCTCATCTTCTTCGCGTAATGCTTCTGCTGCTGTAGTGTATTGCTTCTGTGTTGATTTTTTTGCGTAAGGTTGTTGTGGTAAAAGTTTGAGGTCGATAATGTATGTGCTTAGTTGCTACTGGGGAGAGTGATTCGGGAAATTTTTTGGAAGAGTTTTTGTTGGAGATTGTTGGTTGAAGGTTAGGGGGTTTTGTGGTGTTTAGGTTTCTGTGTTTAACATATGGGTTGTGCTAGAAAAAGAGGGCTTTGTTGCTGTTTAGGTTATGATATGTTCTTTGCTCCTTTTGCAAGTGTGAATTTGCTAAATTGATTAAATCTGTTATTAGAAAATGTAAATTAGGTTTAGAAATGGGTTCGTTTTTAATGGTTTTTCTTTTCTTGTGTTTATCTTTTGAATGGATTTAGAGAACTGTTGTGCTGTCATTAGATTTGGGTATGCTAACATGATTTGATGGTGTTATGCAATCTTTAATCATTTGATAATTTGGATGGATTGAAGAAGATGATTAAATGATTTTGTTATTAATGGATTTGGAATTAAACATTGCAAGAACACAGGTGGTGTAGTGGTTGGGTGTTTGTTATATGAGTGAAGGTTGCTGGGTTTGAATCCTGGTGGGAGCAATTTTTTGAAATATTTTAAAATGAACATTGACATCACGTAGGAAGATTCCCTTGCAGAATCAGCGTAACCCTAACAATAGGGTCTTTACGCTCATATGACAGGGAAGGTATAAGACATTTAACCCTATTTTAAATTAACAATAATTTTAATAAAATAACACTATCATGGTGAGTTTATTGTAATTCAAATGTATTATTTTTTATATTGTCAATAAGAAAATAGCACTATCATGATGATTTTATTGAAACCCAAATGTATAATTTTTTATATTGGCAAAATTAAGATTTTTTTTAAATTAAATTTTGTTAAAATTTCATAATTATAAATTGTCTAAATTAATTTCACTATTGTAATATATAGTTTTGCACGAACAAATTAAATAACATAAATAAAAGTAGAATTTTATTCCCCGCAACTGCGATCGGGAAGGGGCTGGAGCCACTTGATGACAGAACTGACCACCGAACCGAACTAAACCGGTGGTGATAAGCCAAAAAAAATAGAATTTTTCATAAATGGCAACGACAAAAAAACTCGCTTAAATAACAAGATACATATAAGAAACATAGAAAAATAATTTAAAAATAATTATAATATAAAATTATACATTTATACTTAAAAAAAATTAGAAAAATAAAACAAAACTCATTCAAATGGCATAGAAGAAAAATAACTTTGATCATAGACTAAGATACAAATAGCAGCAAAGTTTGGAAGAAGAGTGTTTATCGTGTTTCATGGATTGATATTCTATTTGTAAAAAAAAAGAGAGTGAAAGAAGGTAAATTAGGTGCGGTATGGTTAGCGATAGTGTGGATTATTTGGTTAAGTAGGAATGAGATTTGTTTCCGCAATGAAGTTTGGAATGTGAATAACACGGTATGGAACATCAAATCTTTGATGTGGAAGTGGTATTTTATAGGAGAAATTACTCATCCCATTTGTAGCTTTGATGAATTTAACAAAGATCCTTTATTATTTCTTTCGTAATTCTAATTGGTCTGTAATTTCTATTCGTTGGCGGATTAACCCCGTTTTATGTGTAATCAGATTTTGAGAACACTTAGTTCTCCGTTATATTGATATCTTGCTTACACACAAAAAAAGCAGCAGAGTTTGAATTGTTAAAGAAATTTCCCAAGAGTCCAAGTAAAGCAAAACACAAACGTTGTCTAGTTGGGTGGTGGTTTTCTTCACAGAAAAATATCTCACGCGCATTCTTAAACTTCTAAATATTCTTATAAATACTCCAACATGTCTTCAATGATATTCATCAATACTGTGATATCCCACATTAATCTAAGCATAATTAAGAGATACTAAGAAGAAATGTGTATTATTATAGTGGATTAGTTAGAATCCAACTAAGTGGCATATTGGTAATTACCACTTAGTTGGAGGGCATTATGGACATTTAACTCTATTGCATGGGCTTAAGGGCATGTTTGGTTGGTTACTTGTTACAACTCAGATTTTTTGGAAAGAGGGACTTAGTAGCAAGTGGGAGAAAGAAGAAACTCATATTCATATCTGCATTTTCGCACCCTAAGAACAGCCTTCACTAAATCAGGTATATCTCTCAACTCGTAACTCCGATCGTAACGATTCTGGTCCCATTGAAAAGCTAACGAATTTATCTTCGATTTGCACATATGGTTCGCATTTATAGCTTCTGTTTTGAAGGAGAAAAACGAGTTTGAAGTTGGGACATGCATGCTGATTGTGTGATAAAGAGTGGATACGGGTTTGATGAATTTGGAGTTGGAGTTTTGGTCAAGTGAGGAGCTCAATTGCAGCATGTTCATCATCCAAAGCTCCATTGATGCAAGGTGAGTCCTTAGATAGTGACTTGGGGAATTAGCATGCAAGGGTTAGAATTGGGGTTAGGGAATTGTGAGAATGATCCATGAATCTATGATGATAAAACATGTTTATGTGATAATTGCTGGTAGTATGTGATTTAATTGATCAAATATGTGTTCTTATGATCATTTGCATGCTATAGATTGCTAAAATATGATGATACTCGTATTTGGAATGTTATAGGTATTGGGATTGGGATTGGTTTTGGTTAGGGACTGATAAAATGCAGATTTTTGGGACTGTCAGTCATGTAACCGGTTACATGGTTGACGTAACCGGTTACATGTGTGAAAAAGGGTGAAAAACGTAGTTTTACAGTGATGTAACCGGTTACATGATTCATGTAACCCGTTACATTGCTGTTTGGGGCAGATTTTCCAAAACTTCGGAAATTCATAACTTTTGCGTCGTAAGTCCGTTTCGCGCAAACTTTATACCGTTGGAAAGATAATTAAATATACTATCTAGAAAAATTAGCCTCGGTGTTTGAATATTATTTTTCGGCATATCAGACGTACCTTTAGTAAAGAGCGACATGAATAATATTTGGATAATATGCTGTTATAATGAATTTTTTCTCTTCAAATACTATGCTATATTATTGTATGCTATGCTGGAAGTATGAAAACTCCGTCGTTTTGGTTGAACGATCGGATTGCTTGTCTTGTTTGTGACCTTGACTTTATGTCATATTTTTGTATGCTTGAATCGAAGTGGCCGGCAGGCTAGATTGGGACGTTGCTCTGACCGTGTAGTCTATGAGCCCTCCCGGACCGTGTAGTCCAATGGAATAACCCGTTCATGTGTATTGTTCGATATGGTGTGCATCTGAGCTACCGTTGCAGTGTGCTCGTGAGTTTCCGCACGGGGTTTTACTCACCTGGCATTAACACACGTGCGTGCTCGGTATGGTGGGGTTATGCGGCTATGTAGGCTAATGCATAATGTGATAACTCACCTCTAGTGAAGTCACGTAGACTAACACTAGGCTTTCGCCCGATGGGCTCAGGCGTCAAGGTGGCGGTTTGTACTCGGCGTAACTCACTAGCGTGAAGGAGGTTAACGGGACAATGACGCCAATTAGGCCAGATCATCGCACGGCCATTTAGGCTTGTGTGGACTCGTTTAACCATCCTGCAGTGTGCTTGTACAAGTCCCTTGACAAATAGGCAGGAGGTTACTCATCGAGGATGCATTTATTCCATAATCCTAGCCGGGGTTGTTTACACTTCTGGATTCCCCGTATGTGGATGCGGGTTTGCATACTTGTTTGCTATACAATGTGTATTTGTTTTAGGCAAGTCCAATGGTGGACGAGTCACTTGTTTTCTCCGTACTTGTACCGGATGTGAGGATAACCCCGAATCAATGGTGGATTCGGTTGTTGATGCATGTACCTTGTAGAACCGAGTGGACCCATAGGATAGGAGGACTCACTGAGATTTAGTAATCTCACCCCAATCAACTTATATTTTTTTCAGGTGCAGTTTAGTAGTGTTTGGTCAGTAACAGGTTTGGACTGAAGACTTGGAAGTGGTGATGGCTCGGAGACCTCGTTGGTTTTGACTTTCCGCTGTGCAAGATCCATTGAAGACACATGTTTTGTAATTATTATTATTATTTCATGTTGTATTCTAAATGGATCATCTTGTATCCTTAGCTTTTGTATGTACTCAATATCAATTTTAACGTTTCATGCATAATATACTAGTCAGTTATGTATGGGGTGTTACAAACACTAGGGCTGAAAATAAATCAAAGTAATTCGAAAATAGTTTGAAATTCGATTTGAAAATTAAATCGTTGAATTAGGTTCATGAACCAAATGAGCTGAATATGAGCTAAAAACTAAATCCGTTAACTAAATATGTTGAACTTGAACTATACATAGTTCGACTCGTTAGGTTCATGACTCAATTTGATTATATATGAGATAGATTATATTGTCTTTAAGAGTAGATTTAAAGATTTGCTCTAGATCTTAGTATCATATTTTCTTTTAATATATAATAATTTTAATTGATAATTTATATTCTCAAGTGAGCAAAATATTTCTACAAATAAGTATAGAAATAAAATTAACATTGTATAAATTTCAATCTTATAACTTTTATTTTATTTATATATATTTTTATTTAAAAAATATTAATTTAAAATGTCATATATATATATATATATATATATATATAATAGACTTTAAAAAATTACTTTTAAGTCTGTAAAATAAGCGAGTTGAACCAAGATGTTCCTGAACTTCTAACAAGTCGAGTTTGAGTAGAAAATTTTTTTCGTAATGAACTCGAACTCGGCCAATTCTTAACGAGTCGAGTTTGAGCTGAAAAAAGTTCTCCATGAACTCAAACTCGAATTCAAACTCGGCCAATTCTTAACTAGTCGAACTGGGCTAAGGCGAGTTCGACTCGACTCGACTCATTTTCCGTCCTAATCAACACATAGCTTCAATAATAATCTACCTTCACACAACTTCTTCACAATTCACATATTTTGTTGTAGTCCTTTGTTTCACTATGGCATCATCAACAACCATATTGAAGTTCTTTTTCGTCTTGGTGTACTTAGCTGCCATGACCTCAGCCCAAGACCTTGGCCTCTTGCCGGCTTCGACTCTGGCACCAAGTCCTGATGCGGGAGCTACAAGATATGTTACAAGTTCTATGGCTATGATTGGAGTGTCAATTGTATTGTCCATGTTTACTATTTTGAAGCATTGAGAACTTCATAATTTAATCAACTTCTTTTCTTATTGCACACGCATTGTAAAATATATATGTATAATGAAATGGAAGAGAAATGTTACAGTATTTAATTTTTGTAATCATTCCTTTATTGCATGGGTCCGTTTGTTTTGGCTTTTTTAAAAATGACCTGCTTCATCAAAGAAACTCCCAAGATATCAAGATTCACTACTATAAAACACGCAAACAACAATGCCCAAAGTCACCATGATTCTTCTAAACACCCTGGTGACCTCTCTAAACTTAGGAGCTAACATTTTTTATTAAAACTTATTAGTATATAAGCTTTCATGGGTTCGAATCTCAACGCCCTCAAATATTTTATTTCTTTAACGTTAAGGCGCGCCTTTTCTTTTTTTAAATAAAAGGGATATCACTATGGTTATTTTGTTCAATCGTTGTGACACACACACGCGCGCACGCGCATGCACATACACATATACCATAATGGTTGGTAATGACAACCATTGTGAAATTGTTTAGCCATATATAAGCGAATTAACTCTCCTTTCTTGACAATATCGTCGTATCTTTCACAGCAAACCCCTAGCACACATTTTTTCTCTTCTTCTTCGTTATTAGCTTTTCTATTCTATGATATAACCGTCAATCTTGTTCTTCATACATAAAGGTATTCTTATTTTTCATTATTCTCGTTTTCGTGTTTCTTGTTGTTATGTTTCACACGATTTTCATATTATTTTTTCTTGTTAGATAGTTTATGGTTTTTTATTGTTATTGTTGATGCTCTGCTCTGTATTATTGTCTGATTGGCATCTATGTTTGGCTAAAACATTTGATATCATCAAAAGGTATTTCAATGTGTAATCTTGCAAATATAAAAGAACAAAACAGGTACAAGCAAGATGTTATATGGAATGTCATGACATCAACTCATGACACCGCGCCTGCAGAACTGGAATGAAGATTCAGTTTGATACTCAACAGATACAGAATATTTAGTGGAATATTTTGTAATCCTATGTGGCGCAAATTTAAAGGTCAAAAGAATATTGAAGAATCAGATCAGAAGATTGAAGATTCAGGAAGAATCAGGTCAGAAGATTGAAGATTCAGCAGTTTCTAATTTAGGAGATAAATTAGGAAACTCATGATTAAAAGACCTTGATTGTAGCAGAAGATTTTTGCTGATTTGTAACAGCAAGGAGTGCTGCGATTTGTAAGCCCATGTCCAATTGGGAATAGGTTATAAATAGAAATCTTTGTATCCTAGTTTTATATAGAAAACCTTGTTTAGAAAAGATGTAGTCATTAGAGTTTCTATAGGTAGACCACCTAGGTTGTGGGATGGCTGCCATGTCCTTCTCGAAACCTGTAGGTAGGAGAAGTGATTGTTCTCACTCGAAACCTGTAGGTAAGAGTTGAGTATTGTGTTCTTGATTGAAGCTGTGAAGCAAGATCAGGTTATTGTTCATTGTTAATTGTGTAAATAGCTGTTGCAGGGTTGTAACAGTTAGGTATCACTAGGGAGTGAGCAGAGGTTCTCTTGTCTTGGATGGATGGATGAGATAAAGGTTGCATTGGGTAGTGACTAGGTAAACCAGAGGTTGTTTATCTGTAAACCAGAGGTTGTTTACATAAAATAGTACTACTGATAATGAAATCTTCTTTCGGCTTGGTAGCTCCGAGAGTAGGTAGTTAGACCGAACTGGGTTAACAATTAACTGTGTTATTTATCTTCTGCATTGTGTTGTTTGTTCAGTCGTGGATGTTATGACATCGTGTATAACATTAGGTTCAGAATTGTTAGCTGTTCCTTTATAGAACCATTAAAATTTACAATCTGGTTATGTTGACTGAACATATATGATCCCAGTTATCATTGACTCCTTCTTAGAGGTAATTAAAAGTTGGGGGATCTTTCGGTTCTGCCTCTGCTACATTAATAACAGATCAGATGTCTTGACATCGTGAATGACATCCTGAGTCTGTCATTCCAAAATTTCAGTTATATGTTGTTGTTTATAAATTTAGATTAATGTTTGTTGAAATTTCATATTATTTACTTTGATTTCACATGTTTTGTTGTTGCTTGTTATTGTTGAGAAACCATTTTTCAGATTCGTTTTCACCACCTTAGCAAAGCGCATATTTTGGCTATGGTACATATGGTTTGCGTTGCTATGAAAAAAATACAAGTATGAGTTTATTATGGAAACTTCATCCATCTTGTATTTCATTTTCATAGCATCACAAACTAGATGAACTTCATAATTTGCTACAGTTCCACGATTATTTTCAATAAAAGGTGCATTCTTGAAGCAGTGTAATATATCTTGTGATGTTGTATGCTATTAGTGTTTTGTTGCTAAAATGTATGTTTTTTTATTTTGTTGCATGTATATGTTGTGTTGTTGCACGTTGTTGTTGTTGATCAATGTTCTCAAAACAAGAACGAAATATTGCTAAGTTACAAGAAAGAGGCTTCTTGTGACTTAGCAATGATTTGTTATTTAAATTCTTATACAGATTGACAGTATATGAAGTTTAGTTTATTATATGATATGAAGATTGTTTATTTTATTAACCTTTTAATGAAAATACATTCATTTAAATTCACATAGAAACTTATAATTTGAAAATTAAGATGTATTTGAAAATCAACCTATATCAATCGATGTTCTCCGAATTGTATGCGTCTCATCGTTCATTTCATGCTTTTTAACATATAGAATATGGTTCAATGACATGATTCCTTCATTACATCGATATCTTATATTCTAGTTTAATTTTAATAAAATCTAATTATTGACCAAGTCTACCTCACCATCGTCACTTATCATCGTAATTGTTATGATCACGATTGTTATGATGATAAGTCATCATAACAATCACGATGATAAGCGACGATGATGAGGTAGACTATACCAATAATTTGATGTTATTCAAATTAAACTAGAATCGAAGGAATTAATGAAATAAAAAATCATACCATTGAGCCACATTTTATGTGTTAAAGAGCAGGAAATGAATGATAAGAGACATGCAAATCGGAAAACAGTGGTTTGTTCAATATATGCCTAGGGTTTAAGGTTCGATTCCTAGCTCCTTTTATTTAATGTTTTACATGGAACCAAAACGGAGCCTTTATTTTTTTTAGATTTTATGACGGATATGTCACCTCGATTTTTTGTAAAACCGAGATGAAAACTCCCTATTTTTTTTTTTGCAACTAAAAATGGGCCTTTATTTTTTGTAGATTTTACGGGATAGTTTAATACATCAGCTTTTTAGATTACCCGAGATAAATACTCTTTATCTTTTTAATTCCTGAAGTGTCTACCTAAATCAATTTTTGAGCCCTAATGAAAGAACATTAATTCTCCAGCCAATGAAAGAACACTTCTTCTCCAAGGATTCACAGCGAACGAAAAAACTCTCTCACTAGTATGTTATTATTGTTCTTGTTGTTATTTTACTCTATTATTGTTGTTCTTGTTTTTCTTGTTGTTGTTGTTGTTCTCCATTATTGTTGTTCTGGTTGTTCTTCATTACTTTTGTTCTTCTTGATGTTGTTCTCCATTACTGTTAGTCTTGTTGTTTTTGTCGTTGTTGTTGTTTTCCATTACTGTTGTTCTTGCATGTTGTTGTTGTTGTTGAGAAGCATTACTTTGGGTTGTTTTAGGTTTTGGTTTTGGTGTTTTGGATGGTTAACGTACGAACTGCCTCAAGAATCAATGAATATGGGAAAGACTTGGACCTTTCCAAGATAATGTATTGTAAGTTATAATTTTTATGTATGAAGCATTTCCTTTAATTTTTTTTTGGTTTTATTCAGATTTAGTATAGGATGAAAGCTGATAGATTAGTATGTATGAAACCATAGAATGAAACCCCTAAATTAGTTGTAACCTTAAGTTGACAGATAAGAAACCATAGAATAAAACTTTCATTAAATAAAATTACAAAAAGGTCATTTTTTTATTCATATCTAAATCCCTTGGCTGAGAGAAAGTTTGACCAAGTATAATCTGCTTCATCATCATCAGAATTATTGATGATGATTAGCCTTTTCACCCTTCATCTTCTTCTTAATCTCCTCTCCAGAAAGCTCTCTTAGGTCTCAAAGGTTTAGTAGTAGGGTATCTTTCAACAACTTGGACCTCTACAGTCACATTAGCTTTTGTTCTCTTAGTATTGGATGAAGTACTCATTTTGTGTTTTGGTTCTTCCTCTTCTCTGATTTCTTTTGATGAAGTTTCAGCAGATGTACTCATTTTGATTCTTCATCTCTCCGATTTCTTTGGATGAAGTTCTTTTTGTGTTTTGGTTCAAAGAGGTTTTTAGCTTTTATATTGGTTCTTCTAATTTTTCCTCTTCTCTGATATTTGAAAGTCTAAAAGCCAAAAGATTTCACGCATGTCAAGTTTCATTCTAATTATTACTTCTTTAATTCTCCATGTTTTCTTCTCTTGGAAGTTGGAAAGATCTTCTGGATGATTAGCTACCTCGAGCTGTTGAATAATTACATCTCCTTGTCTTTTCAAATTTCTTTTTCCCTTCTTTGATATTCTTTCAACTCCTTCTTATGCATAATTTGATATAATAATGTGTACATTGTAGGTTCTTTGTGAATTGTGTCATTGATGTTATTCTTGTTCTTATTAATTTTGTTCTTGTTGTGGTTCTCCATTACTGTTGTTCGTGTGGTTGTGGTTCTCCATCCAGTTCTAAAAATAATAAAAATGCTGATGTTGTCAATCGAACCCACGTGCAGATTACTTTACCCTTCGGCATTTTAATAACCGAGGTGATAAGGGGTAGCTTTTCATGACGACCTATGTTACCTCGCTTCTATAGCCAACGTTAAACACATTTTGCGTCCGACGTTAGATGTGTTTTTTGTAGTAGTGATTTTCAGATTATATACTTCTTCATCAATTTGAATGGTTGTGTTTCTTTAATGAGGTGTATGGAAAAATAAGCAATCTACATATCATATAATAAACCATGAGTACTTTCCACAATGGTTATCTCTTATAACCGTGGTAAATTGTAATTTATGTTCCAAAATATCGCTGCTGAGAATCGAACCCGGGACCTTTAGGTCTATCACAACAGTTGAGTTAACTAACCACTGTGATATCGTGTGCACTTTCTAGTATACTACAACGATCCCAAGACCGTGATTGTAAGTAACACATTTACAATAACACTCTACATAACAATGCTAGGACCTACATGATTATATATCTTTTCCAACCGTTGTTAAATGCCTTTTTCGTACTAGTAAGTCTCCAATCATAATAGTGAATATTTTATAACTCCTAATAAAACTAGAATTATGGTCGAGACTGTTTATGTCACAACCAAAACTATCATTATAATCTCACAATTTTGCTAGACAGGTGAACAACTCACCTCTAAGTCTGTGTTATCATCAAATTTGATTCTCCCAATTTCATGGACGAGCGTAGCATTAAATATAAATAAAACTATATAATCATAAATAAAGAACTGTTACAGAGGAAGTCATATAAAATTACATAAATCACATATTTTGGATATAATCATATATAGGAAACTTAATCTAAGGGGACTACTCACTCATCCTTAAGAAATTCATAATTTTTACAATTGAAAAGAAATAATAAAGACTTCCAATGATTAGTATCAAGCTCCTAATTATTTCCTCCCTTTTCACTTTTCTTTGCATAGAAAATATCTTAGACTCTCTAAAATTGGCTCCCTAATGGCTAAACACGTTTCTCTAAAATTGTGTTACGCCATGACCTAGCCGTGTCGCGATTTTTCACTAAAAATGTTTCCAAGTCTTGGAAAAATGTTGGCTGCTGGACACACCATTCCTACTCCTGCTATGCTGATTAGCACGTTGCTTTGGCCTTATAGGTCTTGATATTGTCGCTTTGTCTCGTAGGAGCGCAAAATTTTATTTATTTATTTGTTTGTTTTTACAATTTAAGAAGAAAGTTTGGATCATGTTATTGCTCCTTTTGAGCGTTGTATTTACCTGGTGATATTGAATAACACCACTATTGACTATGAGTGTGTCGTTATTGCATGTTTTATGTACTTTTCTCTTATTTTATTTTGTTTTTGTTGAAAAAGAATTACAAGTGTGAGTAGTGTGGGGAAGTCTCACATTAGTTAGAAATGTGAAGACTTAAGCATTTATAAGTGGGGGAACTCACTCACCTATCACCTTAAGATTTTGGTTGAATATGTGGTGTGTCTCGCTCAAAGGTGTGTTGCTAAAAAAGAAAGTCCTCAAGTGTAAAATGCTCCTCGTTGACACCCCGTCCCCCCAGTTTGCGCCAACAGTTTCAGCCCTCTTTTTGCTTCTTTATTGTAACTTTCATAATAAAATACTATGAAATTTCTTTGATAAGGATGATTTCAACATATAGTTTTGTATTTTATGCAAATCTTCAAATTATTTATTAAAACCTACAAAACAGAAATGCACTAATAGAGAATTTGTTTAAAAACTAAAACAACAAATTAAAGTAATTTTGGCAAACGAGTGATGCAACCTTGATTGTAGTTTTGGTGAATACATTATCGCTCCTAATTATGTTAGTGGGTTTTTATATGATGATCTGTTAGGAGTCTCTGTTCCTAGATTGATCACGATGTAGCTTTTCCCTCGGGCCTCGGCCCTCTTGTTTACCAAAAAAAAACAAATTAAAGTACAAAAATATAGTGTGACGCACAGTCATCAATTATCTCATATACCAAATGTTTTAAGGTTTTTAATGAATATGTGGTGTTTCTCTCACTTAGTTGTTCTTGATGCAATATGAAAGCTTATTTTGTAATCATGCAACTCTTCCCTTTACCAAAGGACATACAACTTTTGAACATTCATAATCATGAGTACCAAAAAAAAAAACAAATTAAAGTACAAAAGCATAGTGTGACGCACAGTCATCAATTATCTCATATACTAAATATTTTAAGGTTTTAAATGAATATGTCGTGTTTCTACTTAGTTGTTCTTGATGCAATATGAAAGCTTATTCTGTAATCATGCAACTGTTCCCTTTACCAAAGAGCATACAACTTTTGAACATTTATAATCATGAGTAAATAACGTTTCAATTATTTCATGTTCACTCTCCTAAATAATATGATAAATATAAGAAACATAGATGAAAAAATAAAATATAAAATCAAAATAAAAAAATATTATAGAAAAATAAAACAAAACTCATTGAAATGGCATAGAAGAAAAATAACTTTGATCCTAGACTAAATAACAAAAGATACAAATACCAGCAAAGTTTGAATTGTTAAAGAAATTTCCGAAGAGTCCGAATAAAGCAAAATACAAACGTTGTCCAGTTGGCTGGTGGTTTTCTTCAAAGAAAAATAACCACGCGCATTCCCAAGCTTTCCAATATTCCTATAAATACTCCAACGTTCTCTTCAATGATATTCATCACCTCATAGCTTCAACAACAATAATCTACCTTCACACAACTTCTTCACAATTCACTTATTTTGTTTTAGTCATTTGTTTCACTATGGCATCATCAGCAACAACATTGAAGTTCTTTTTCGTCTTTCTAGTCTTAGCTGCCATTACCTCAGCCCAAGAGGTTGACCTCTCGCCGGCTTCGACTCCGGCTCCAAGTCCTGATGCTGGAGCTGCAGGATGCTTTACAAGTTCTATGGCTATGATCGGAGTGTCGGTTGTGTTTTCAATGTTTGCTATTTTGAAGCATTAAGAACTTCGTGATTTTAATCAACTTCTTTTCTTATTGTACACACACACACACACACACACACACACACACACATATATATATATATATATATATATATATATATATATATATATATATATGATACTACAATGTTGAAAAAATAAAGAATAATTTTTACAGTATATAATTTTTGTGATTAATCGTTTATTGTATATGTTGAAAAAATAAAGAATAATTTTAATTAATATCAATGTTGCATAAATAATTAATATCATTCTTGAATTTATTATTATTATTATTATTATTATTATTATTATTATTATTATTATTATTATTATTATATCATCATACTAAATTATAATCTTACAAGTTCTCCTACAAAATTTTCCCTTCAAAACTAATTTACTTATTAATTACTCCCTTCGTTCCTTTTTAAGTGTTGTTTTAACAAAAAGCTCTTCAACCAAAGATATCATACTAAGACAAAGAGATTGGAAAAACCACGTGATTCTAGAGAGAGAAGTTCCAACCTCTCACTAGAAACTTAGCGTGTCTCTTCCCCTTTCTTTAGGGTTTTCCCCCTTCATCTAGGGTTTTCCTCGACGGCGCTTCCGTCGTTCCCCCCAGTTTATCTGGTTAGCATACATCTCACACTAAAAGATATTACGGCATCTGATCCATAATATAATTTCTTACCATCGCTTTCTCAACTGACCCTCATGGAAAGGTGGAAAGAAATCGCATTGTCCAAGGAAGAAGAAGAAGAAGAAGGAGTCAATATCGATGTCGAAGAGGAGCATGGAGGAGATATTTTTGAACGAACACTAGCAGGGAAATTGTGGACGGAAAACAGATTCAACACCAAGGCTTTCGTCTCTACTATGACTGGAGCATGGAAGCTTAGGAACCCCATCGAAACACAAGAGCTGAACAATAATTTATTCCTTTTTTGATTTAGCCCGAAGAGGGATCTGGAAAATGTTTTGCGAAATGGACCTTGGAGCTTTGATAGGTACCTTCTTGTCTTATACAGAGTCTCTGGAGAAGAATAGCCTTCTGATCTCAAAATACACTATGGTGATTTCTGGGTACGCATCTATGAACTCCTGCTAATGTTGCGATCTAAGGCAATAACACAGAAGATGGGTAACATCTTAGGGGAATATGCGGAAATGGATATGCGTGAAGCCCATAGAAACGGACGGTTTCTCAGAGTGAAGGCAAAAATCGATCTCAAACGGGGAACTGTGATTTGATTCAAAGGAAAAAACCTTCGAGTCTATTTCAAATATGAGAGGCTTCCTACCTTTTGCTTCGTCTGTGGAAGATTGGGTCACCAAATCAAAGATTGTGAAGCGATTGAAGAATTGTAGGAGGAAGGTTTTGAGGATCTGGAAGAACAAGAGTTATCCTATGGAGCTTGGCTGCGTGCTTCCCCGCTACCAAGAACAGTAGAAGAGCAAAAGAAAAAGGAGTCCAACTCCAGCACTTGTAGCAAGAGCCTTTTCACCATATCGTCTAGCCATAGTAGACATGAAAATTAGAGCAAAATGATAGGAGGAGAGGAGGGAGAGGAAGGAGAGACGAAGCAAGGAAAAACAAGTCAAGGATTGGGGACGAAAGCCATTGTGGGGAAGGAGAAGGCATCAAAACTTAGAAGCACCGGACAAGAGATTGAAGAAGCTGTGGCAGAATCACTAGGAGCGGTTAGTATATCAAACAAAGACGCTGAGAAGGGTGCCAACCAGACAGAAATTTCTCCCAAAAGTGCAAAAAAATGGACCAGAAGACAGACAACCAGAAAGGTGGGAGCAAGGGAAACAAAAAAACAGATGGCTTTGGAAATGGGCAAACGATAACTTGTCGATGTGATGATTGTGGAAGGAAAATTGGAGGATAGGGTCAGTGGCGAGAAGAAACAGAAAAGTCAAGCTAATAACTCAAATGTTGTACCAAAAATACCAGAGGTGGTGTTGGAAGGCCAACACCGCCTGCAACAATGAAAATCTTAAGTTGGAACTGCAGGGGTTTGGGGAGCCCTCGTGCAGTTCGAGTCTTGATCAGGCTCATCAATGTAGAAAACCCTGATGTGGTTTTTGTAATGGAAACCCGTCTGAAAGCCAGTGAGTCTCAAGAAATTTGTAACAAGAGTAAACTCGGTTGTAGCCTACGGGTGGACTGCTATGGGAGTGGAAAGGAGAGAGCCGGGGTTTGTTAATCCTTTGGAAGGATGGAATCCAATTGAGTACAAATTTGTTTTCAAAAAATCATTTTGAAGGGGTGATACATGAGGACTGTGACAATCAAGAATGGACTTTTTGTGGGGTGTACGGTCATCCGGAGGAACAACATAAATGGAGAACTTGGGAAATGATAAAGGATATTGTTAGGAGAGGATGTGATCGAATTCTTGTTTGCGGTGATCTCAACAACACTCTGTATGCTCATGAGAAACAGGAAGGTAATAGTAGAACGTTTAATCAGACAGAAATTGGCAGAGCGACAATGGATGTAACCGGCTTACGAGATGCAGGATTCTTTGGGCACCCTTTCACTTGGAGGAATGGAAGAGAAGGTAGTGAAAACATACAATGCATACTGGATAGGTGCTTAGTATCATCTGACTTCATATAAAAATTTGGTCCTATCACTGTCAATCATTTGTCTAGATTTGGTTCAGACCATGCGGTGCTGAGTATTCAGTTAGAAGATGAAGACAAAGGCAGTAAAAGGAAAAGGCAATACTTGTTTAGATTTGAGGAGGTGTGGAGTAAAGATTCGAGATGTGAAGAAATTGTGTGCAAGTTGTGGAACAATTCAAGGAATGTAGGCCTAGGCAAGCTCCAAGCAATACAACACCTCAATGAGTATTTCCAAGAGTTCAGAACTGGAAGTATTAAAAAGGAGCTTAAACGAATTGAAGAATTGTTAAATGAAGAAGCAAGGTGGGACAGCGATATAGAAGCTATAAGAGAGCACAGAGCACTAGTTTAGCAAAGAAACAAACTTTTACACACAGAGGAAGTGATGTGGAGACAACGCAGTCGTGCGGTTTGGCTTAATCATGGTGATAAGAACACAAAATTCTTTCATGGGAAGGCGGAGCAAAGACGAAGAACAAACAAAATCACTAAGATGATGGACGAAAATGGGCACTGGTGGAGAGGAGATTATCACTGTGAACGGATTCTGGTCTCGTATTTCTCTGAGATTTTTGAATCTTCTCACCCATCTATTGAGGAGAATGTGTTAGGGGTAGTGAAAGACAGACTAAAACAGGAGCATGTAGCACAATGTGAGGAGCTTTTTACTGGGGAGGAAGTAAAGGAAGCGTTGTTCCAGATGTACCCGCTCAAAGCTCCTGAACCGGATGGTCTCCCCTCTCTTTTCTTCCAAAAGTATTGGAACATTGTGGGGCCGGAGATTACACACTTAGCCTTGGAAGTCCTAAACAATATGGACCCCAGCCCCTTAAATAACACTTACATTACCCTTATTCCCAAGTGTAAAAACCCCAAAAGCCCCAAAGATTATCGGCCAATCAGCCTTTGTAACGTCATCATGAAAATCATCGCAAAAACTGTGGCCAACAGGATTAAGGCTTTCCTTCCAGACATTATAGATGAAGAGCAAAGTGCATTTGTGAAGGGACGCCTCATTACTGACAACGCTCCTGTGGCTCTTGAATGCTTCCACTGGATGAAGAAGAAGAAGAAGAAGAAAGGTAAGAGAGGATTCATGGCACTAAAACTGGACATGTCTAAGGCATATGATCGATTGAAATGGGAGTTAATTTCCAAAGTTCTCTTATCTATGGGCTTTCCTGACAAGCTGGTGAATCTGATTGCTCAATGTATATCCACTGTATCTTATAAGATCCTTATCAACGGCCAACAAAGCATGAGTTTTAAACCGGGAAGAGGTCTCCGCCAAGGAGATCCTCTCTCCCCATACTTATTCATATTGTGTGCTAATGTTTTTCAGGTTTACTGAAGAAAGGAGTGGCGGAAAAAAAAGATCCATGGAGTTAAGATTTCTAGGAATTCCCTAGTGATATCATATATATTCTTTGCTGATGACAGCCTCCTCTTTGTGAGAGCCAACACCAACGAGGCTATGGAAGTCCTGAACATTCTGCACCAATATCAGTCAGCTTCGGGGAAGGTCGTCAACTTTGAAAAGTCGGAGGCTTCTTCAGCGCAAATGTTAAGCCAGAGGAAAAAGTTAACATTCAGAGCTGGATGGGAGTCAACACAGTTCAGAGGCACACAAAGTACTTGGGGATCCCGATTATCTTTGGTAGATCGAAGAAAGATATTTTCAAGCTTGTGGTTGACAGAGTTCAGAAGAAAGTGAAAGGCTGGAAGGAAAAAGCCTTGTCAAAAGCTGGAAAAGAAGTACTCATTAAATCTGTGGCCCAAGCAATCCTAAACTACATCATGGGATGCTACAAAATGCCGGAATCAGTTTGTCAAGAGATCGAGAGCACTGTGGCAAAATTTTGGTGGGGAAGTAAGGAGGGTGATAGGAAGATCCATTGGATGCGATGGGAAAGAATGGCCAAATCAAAGAAAGTAGGAAGATTGGGGTTTAGAGGCTTCAGCGAGTTCAACAAAAGCTTGTTGGGCAAGCACTTTTGGAGACTAATGCAGGAGGAAGGATCTTTGTTGGAAAGAGTGTTCAAGAGCAGATACTATCCCAACCGGTCCATCGAGGAGAGTAACTAAGGATTTAATCCTAGTTATGCTTGGAGAAGTATATTATCATCAAGGGAGCTAGTCCTAAGTGGCACAAGGTGGCGTATTGGAAACGGTGAAAAGGTTGTGGCAAAGAAAGACAAATGGATCCCTACCATAGCGGGCCTCAAAGTGGTGGAGCAAATGAGGAATTCTGAGCCAGATGACAGAGTGAGAAAATTTATTGATAGCGAGCTGGGTATGTGGCGGACAGATTTGGTGAAGAACACTTTTGAGGCAGATGATGCTAAGCACATTCTGGGAATCCCTCTTTCTAGACGGAATGTAGTGGATAAACAAGTATGGCAGCATGAAAAAACTGGAGAATATTCTGTTAAAACAGCGTACCATGTGTGCATTCGGGACAAGGCGGCGAAGGAACCTGGGCCTTCTACTCCTCCTTCCCAGGATCTTTGGAAGAAGGTTTGGAACGCTCCAATTCACACCAAAATAAAACACATCTTGTGGAGACTTGCTAGCAATATTGTGCCTACCAAAACAAATCTGCAGAAAAAAGGAATAGTGTTGGATGAAACATGTGGTCTGTGTCAACATGGAACTGAATCAGCCAGTCACCTTTTCACTCAATGGGATTTTGCCAGAAGGGTTTTCTTCGCCTCTATTATAGGATATCACTTCAACAGAATAATTGACACTAATGTTTGGATGTTAGAGATGCTGTCCAACAACAATGTTTTCTTTGTGCAGGTGTCTTGTTACTTACTCCACCAAATATGGAAAGCGTGCAACCTCGGGCTCTATCAGCAGAAGGAAGGTGATCCTATTAAAGTGGCTATGGAAGCTTGGGATGCAGTCATGGAGCTTAACCAGCACAAACAAACATGGGCGAAAAACAAAAATCCTGAGAGTGTGGAAAATGGAAGGACCTCAGTTGCTGATTTTCATACTGTTAGGGTCGATGCTGGCTTAGGAGAGAATGATGTGGTTACTTTTGGCTGTGTGATATTGGACGATGGGGAAAATCCGATGATATCTCTCTGCAAAAAATAGGTCTTAAGGTCCAATCCTAGCTTGGCAGAGTGTTTGGCACTGCGATGGAGTATGGAGACAGCCATCAAATTAAATCCCCGTAAGGTGATCTTTCAATCGGATGCGAAAACAATGGTGGACTGTGTCAATGCAGTTTCTAAAGATGTTTGTCTGGAAGTAGTTGCTGAGGATTGTCGTAGCCTTTTGAAGTCTTTTAGTATTGCTAATGTTATGTTTATTCCAAGGAATTTTAATTCAAAAGCTCGTGCTTTGGCTCAATTAGCAAAATCTGTTGGATCAAAAACTTGGTTGGGAGTTTGCCCAATTGTAGAATCTCCCTCCCCTGTGTTGTAATCTTTGTTGGAGTAATGAGTTCGCCTTTTCCATCAATAAAAAAAGATATCATACTAAATTATAATCTTACAAGTTCTCCTACAAAATCTTCGCTCCAAAACTAATTTACTTATTAATTACTCCCTCCGTTCCTTTTTAAGTGTTGTTTTAGCAAAAAGCTCTTCAACAAAAGATATCATACTAAATTATAATCTTACAAGTTCTCCTACAAAATTTTTCCTCCAAAACTAATGTACTTATTAATTACTCCCTCCGTTTCTTCTTAAGTGTTGTTTTAGCAAAAAGTTCTTCAACCAAAGATATCATACTAAATTATAATCTTACAAGTTCTCCTACAAAATTTTTCCTCCAAAACTAATTTACTTATTAATTATTCCCTCCGTTCCTTTTTAAGTGTTGTTTTAGCAAAAAGCTCTTCAACCAAAGATAATGGATTATTAGAGTTAATTTTCCAATTATACCCTTGTTTATTTTTCTCTTCCCAAATAAATTCAATCATATACTCTCTTATTCTAATAACTAATTGAAAAATTTGAGGTGGAGTTATTGAGAAAATAAGGGTATAAATAACAAATTATAACATTAAACTATAAAATGACACTAAAATAGGAAAAAAAATTCTTCTAAAACGACACTTAAAAAGGAACGGAGGGAGTAATTATTAACTATCTGCAAAACTAATTTACTTAATAATTAATTATTAACTATAATAATATTAAATTGAAACTAACAATAAAAATCTTATTAAATTAATAATATACTATTTATTAACCTACCAACTCCACTAACCCATTTTTCATATTCGCCAAAACACTTAAATAATAATTAAAACACGTTGTATTTAGCTTTATAATAATAAATTAACATAAAAATACTTTTACTAATTAAATGTTAATTAAATTATTAAAATAATATTAACAAAATGTATATCCTCATACTTCCACTAAATAAATATCAATTAAATTGACCATAGAAATTTCATTACGCTAACCACCTTCCCAAATCCAAATCATTATGCTTGACTAAAAAAACTTAAATAATAATTAAAACATGCTGTATTTAGTTTTATAATAATTATTAACATAAAATATATCATTACATTAACCATACATTCTAAATGACTTAAATCAAGAAAATGTGATCCTTACATCAATATTTATAATAAATTAATTATTTAATTGATTCATTAACTTATTAACTCTAATTCAATTAACTAATATTAATTAAAAATAAAAAAAATCTCATATAATAAACCCACTCACCCATACTCACATTCCTACTATTCCCACTCACCCACACTCAAGTTTCTATTACCCCCAACCTACTCACCATTTACTTACTCTATTTTTTCATTAACCAACCTCCACATTTTTAACTATAAAATCTCACCATTGTAACATAATTTTTACAAATTTTATGATAATAAGCTAAACTTTTTTTTTCATTGTTCTTCTTTCTTCCTCCTCATTTCATTTATTTTAAATTATTTATTTGTTATAATTTTGTTATGTTAATTTTTCTTACATTATTTTTGCAATTGCAGATAATATATAAAATACAAAATATCTAAAACTATTCATAAACTACGGCTCTTCTTTCTTTCTCCCCATTTCATGTATTTTAAATTATTTATTTTGTTGTAAATATTCATAGATGACTTTTATAGTTCTTCTTAAATTGTAACATTGTTTTGTTGTAAAATATTTATAGATGACTTTTATAGTTCTTCTTAAATTGTAGCATTTTTGTTTAAAAGAGATAGTGTCAATCTCATTATCATTATTGGGATTTGGCTTTTTTTTTATTGTTTGCTAATTTTTTAATTAATTTTTAGTCATTAATTGTGAGAAAAGTTGGTGTGAGAGAGAATGAATGAAAAGAAATACGTTTTTTTTGTTTATAATATTTTTTTAATGATTAATAATATTAAATTAATTAATAATAAAAATATTTTTTACCAATAAAATATAATATGTGTTATAGAACTCCACTTTACTTCAAAAATAAGATCTTAATTTATGTATTTTTATTTAAAAAATCATAAAAAAAGAAAAGCAAATCACGTATTGCATCAACTACTAATTAAAAATTAACTCATTAATTAACCAATAACTATTGTTAAATAAAACCAATAAAAAACCAACCACTAACTGTTAAAAAAATCAACCACACTGATACATAAAAAAGAAATCCCACACTAATCACTTATCATTATGTTTTCTAAATTCACTCATTAATTAATTAATTCATTTATTAAATATTATTATTATTTATTCACTAATAATTAATTATACAAAAATGGCTTAAAAAAATTTCTTCTTCTTTTAATTAATTACTCCTTAATACTCTTAATATAATCCATTATCACAATAAATCACAATTATTCATTAAAAATTTATTCATAATTTGTCTAATTGCACGTTCTCATTTTTTATATATGATAATTTGGAGGTTCATAAAAATTTAACTCTGAGATTAAGTGCAAATGCTTAAATAAACTGCAATAATTTTGAGATACACAGTTTTTTTCCTTCTACCATATATGAAGTTTGTATTTTTCCATCTTAACTTTACAACTTTATTTATCTTTTATTTCAATTATTAATTTAATGCCTGAAACATGGTCTATTATTTTAGTTATTAATTTATCAAATTCTATTTTAAGTACTTAAACAATACTATAAATTATAAGTGGGGGAGAGTTGTAGCAGTCCGATTTTATTTCCAGTATTTAATTATTAGATGTTTTATTTATTTAATTATTATTTATGTGATAATTAATTATGTGGTGTGTTTTGTGATTATTTGAATATGTGTAATATTTGAATAAATGAATATATGTGTTAAGACTAGTAATTAGTTAATGAGCCTAATTAATTGGAATGAGGAATTGGGTGAGTTAAGCTCAAATGACAAACTAGATATAGCAAGGGTTATGTGAGAAAACTTAGAATTGGGAGAGATAGAAAGAAAAGAGGCTATAGAGAAAAAGAAGAGAAGAGAAGAGGAAGAGGAGATGAGCTCTTGAAGAAGAAGGACTAAAGATTCAAGGTATTGCTTGGGATTGAAATCATGTTGTGTAATGTTGTGCAATGTTGGAAGAGATGTGATTATGTAGTTTAAGATATTGAAATCGTCTTATTTGCATAAGTCTTATTTGTTGCACACTTACACTAGCATGAGTCTTTGAAAGAGGCAGTGTCGGGTAATCTCGTGGAGATTATTTGCTTGTTCCAAACCTAACGAGTATGGAGTTTGAAAGCTTAACAAGTATGAGGCTTTAAGGTGGTTATCTAGTCTGAGAGATGGACAATCGGCTTGTCAAAAATGATAACGGAGGGATCCACATGCATATCGCATAGAGTCATACTTGAGTCGCACGTGTCTGTGTGAATTGTTGTTGTTGTTGTTGTTGTTTTGTGATCATGTGATATGATTATGTGGAATGATTTTGGTGGATATGCATATATGTGGATTTGGTGAATCATTTGATATTAATGGTTGATGAGTTATGGATGTGATATATATGATTGAAACATATGTGATGTAGATGTGAATATATATGTATTAATGATATATGTATATATGTGGATATGTGAATCATGTTTGATTGATGATGATACATGTGGTAAGAGATGTGATTACTTGTATACTTGTGATATAAATGACATGATTCCAATGATATAAATATATTCTCTAATGTTTTGTGAATTGGGATAGAGATGGATATATGCATTTGGTGATATGTGTTCATACTTGCGATATGTCGGTGAATTGTGTACATGTCTATATATTTGGAAAAGATGTATATGTGACTACGTGAAGACAACTTGTATATTTGGAATATGATTATGTTTGTATACAATTGTTACTTCGTGATTGTTGTTGGAAAGGATGTGTACTTAGAATTTATATGTTGGTGAAATATGATTATGCATATTGTTTAGTAATCATGTTTGATTACCTGAAATTGAATGAACTTTGTCGAATAGGCTAAACATGTGAATATTTATATATTGTATATGGACGCATGTTTATATGAAGAGTGATGAATTCTTGAAATGTATTCTTGTTGTGTTTTATATTTCTCATTATTATGTTTATTTATAATGATTTGAATTCTCACCCTTCTGTTTGAATGATGTTCAATGCAATATCGCACAGGTTTCGAGGATAGCGATGCTTCGAATGAGGCTTAGCACGGAGATTTAGATCTCTTGTAGATTGTCTTGACTAAGTAGTCATTCGTGCTCTGATCATGTAACACTTGGGATTGAGTTTTATAGTTTTAATAGACTTGATGCTATGAGACCTTGTTTTACTCATATGTATGTCATATTTGTATTATGTTATATTCTAGATATGTGGCCTTTTAGCGAAGAAAATTGTGATATAGTGGATGATGTATGGGAATCATCCGAATTTATCACTTATAGATGAGATGATTATTCCATAGTGGTTTGTCATACCCTAATTTTGACCCCCCTGAGATGTCACATCTCTAGACTTTTCATCAAATTCAAAATAGATACCCAGAGTAACCAGCTATTCATCTGGCACTTAATTGAGGATGTCCAAGGACAAAAGATCTCAGGCAAAGGATCAATCAATAAAAGGATTAGTCTCCAATACCATCATATGATTCAGAAAGCTTCATTCTATTCACCTATGATTGACTGGACACCAATCATCTGGGCTCAGGTTTACTTAATTCACCAATCTAGGGTTTTGAGCCTATAAAGGACTATAATCAGGGACCACATTTGGGAAACCCTGGAAATCCCCAGGACATCACTCAAAGGCTTCAATCATCTTCAAATAATCCATATGACAAACTCCATAAAGCATTACACTTCAATTCAAGGTCTACAGTCATCAATTTCATCTGGTCGACAATTAGGGTTTTTGACATAATTCACCAAGATAGTTGACTTTTAATCAGGACATGGATCCAAAACTCAAAGCATGACTCAAGAACTTCTATTACCTCAATATAATCCATTCACATCACTCATTTGAGGAGGAGAGTTTGATTCATCACAGAAGTCCAAGATTTCACTTCATCTGGAAAAAGTCAACTATACAAAATCACCTTTGACTTTTAAGGTTTTTGGTCAAACCATGACTTTTAAGGACCAATATCATCAATACATGATTATTAAAGTCATTTAGCAAAAGAAATTCAAGAAAATTCACCATGGATCAAAAAGTCAGGAATTAGGGTTTTAAGGGTATTTTGGGAACTCAAAATTTTGCTTACACACTCAAAAAAATCCCAAAATAAAATTTGTAGATCTTGCAAAATAAAACAACATCTTACATTGCAACTTTTTTCAAGAAATAAATCATTTAAGAGATTTGGGATTTTTGAAGTTTTAGGTCATAAAAACCTAGTTTTCTTCCAACTTTAGGCCCATTTTTCATAAATTTCCCAAATGATTTTGAAGAAACTCCAAACTAGTGAATTGAAGTAGATGATTAGGGCTTTCTAAATTGTGCTCAACCTTCTCCAAATTCATTTTGAGCTAGGAGTTATGCTTGTTCAAAGTTGGCCTCATGAAGTAAAATTATAGGTCATGTACAATTTGAAACTTTGCAATTTTGTGCATATGGCTTCACTAATGGATGCTACACGACCCATGATGCATCTGTAAACATACCATGCATTCATTTTCACCATGTCATGAGGATTGGAGAATATTCCTAAAAACAAGAACATGTGATTATGTAATGATTACATTTGGGAATTTATGGCAAATGGATGAATCACCAAAGGAATCTTCTCACCAACCAATTGGATCACACTCTGCATCAGAAATGTTCCCTAAGATCACAAGAGATCAAGGGATAGGGAGCTAGCTCAAAAATGCAATGATCACATCTTGATATTCTTTGAAATTTCTTCATGCTTAAGAAATCAAACTTACTTCACTAAGCAAGCTCACTCTCTCAAACTACTCTGAGCCCTTTGCCTATAAATATAAGTGTTATCCTCCATATAATACACACCAAAGCAACTCGATTCCTTGCTTTCTCTTTATCTCCCTAATGCTTATGGTTTTCAAAAGTTCTTTGGCAAGAAGAATCAAATTCTTCAAACCAGAGCTTTTCTTTTGAAAGTAAGCACTCTAACATCTCAAGGAGGTTCATTGGAAGTGATCCAAGCACCTGGATCACTTCTGTAAGTGCAAGAACATCATCTTCACTTTCACTTTGGAGCAGAGTCAGTTGGAGGTCTGTAGATCAATTCAGAAGGTGTCAAGCAAGTCTAAGCATTCAGACACTTTCCTTGGAGTGTAGTGAAGCTATCCAGATGGTCGCAACTCATCTGTAGGTGCAGAATCATCATCTTCAATTCATACTTGAAGCTCAAGCAAGAGGGGTCGGGTAGATCATTTTAGAGGTATTCAAAGCAATCCAAGTGCCCAGATAGCATCAACAAGGTCCCAGGAAGCTTTTGCAATCATTCACTCAAAGCCAGAAGCTCTCCATCATCCTCACGACCTTCAGTTTCAGAGGTAAGTTTTTGAACTCCACCTCTTTAATTTATGCACTCTTTGTGATTAAACTCAATATCATTTCATTCAGCATCATCAGAGGATTAAAAACCCTCTATCATCATTCATTTATCTTTCAGTATAGCCATTTAATTTGATTTTTAAATCTTAGGGTTCTTCACGTTTTTTAGTAAATTCATTAGATATAGTTAATATAAATCTGTGTCAGTTACATATTTGAGTCGTGAGGAAATTTAGAGTGAAATCCATGTTTATATCACCCTGTTTGGTTGAGAAACGAGCAAGTTCACAAATTCAAAATTTGAGAGCTTGAGGAAGAAGACGACCATGGCTGTGGCGCACAAAATTCAAATCTCTGGGTCAGGTTTATTTTATTTTGAATGGTATGCGTTTTACAAACGAATTCATCGTTTGCCCTAGTGGCCTCACATGCACTCTTAGTCTCCTCATGCCCATAGTCTGGGGTTCGAATCCCCCTCGCCCCAGACATTTTAGTTCTTTTATTTTTCAAACATTTTAACTTGTTTTGAAAATAAAACTAACTGTGCGCCTGTTATTGTCACCAATTGGTGCCTGGCCCAGTGGTATTATTTTGAGTGTGTGACTATGAGGGCGTGGGTTCAAACCCTCCAAGGGCCAAAACTATTTTTTAACACCCATTTTCTTTCTTTTTTTTTTTACAAACTTCACACAATTAATTCACCCATCAAACTAAATCATTTTCTCTTGATTTTTCACACACTTCTCATTTAATATATCTATTTTGAGAATATGCCAAAAAAATATTAAAAAATATATTATTTTAATATATTTTAATTAGGTTTAAAATCACATATTTTAAGTATGTTTTAATACTTTAAAAATATAAATTTCACTTAATTTTCAAACCTAATCTCTTGTAAATATTCTTGAGCTAAAACCCTAATCATTTAGGTCTTAATTAGGTATAGACTTTGTCATTACCCCAATTAAGTTGACTTTTGTCAATAATTTAAACTGTTTTCAAATCTCCGATTAACCAGACGATCATGGTTTTCAGACAACAAAACCTTGTATTATTGCAAATCATCTTCAACTGTTTCTCATAAACAGTAAATCATTTTCATTGGGCCTCTAATAGAGTGTAAGTCCCAACCCCTTTTCATTTTATACAGACAATAAAAACTGTTTTAACAACAGTATTTCAATCATTTTCAAACAATTGTTTCTCTTGAACAGTAAATAAATCTTTTGGGCCTCTATTAGAGTGTAAGTCCCAACACCTTTTTCTTTTTCATAGTTTGTTTTCAAAACTGTATTTACAAAATCTTCTCTCTGTTTTCAAAACATTCTTCTGGTATTTGAAGGGCATTATTCCCGGTGAAACTCTTCAGATACCTATGTGACCTATGTCCATCTTTACTTCTTCTGTTTTCAAAAAACCTTTAACTATTTACAATAAATATTATACTGTTATCAACAAAATTGCTGGTGAGGCTTTGTATATACTTCTTCAAAGGCCTCCACTCCATCCAGGTTAGGCTTTACAAGCTTTCATTTTACAGTCTTTATTTAAATTACTGTCAAATATAAACTGTTTATGTATTGTTTAGAACTACGTCTGAGTTTAAACCTTAGGACAGTTAAACTATATATATATATATATATTATAGGACTATGGCCTAGGATTGAGAATGTCTTCTCGGTGAAGGCTCTTTCCTAATTAGAGATCTTTTAGTTAAAACCCTCAAGATGAATTATTCCCGGTGAAACACCTTGAAAAAAGCCTTAGAACCCAAACTAGGATACATCCACCCAAGAGGAATTATTCCTGGTGAAACCTCTTACCCATTTGCTTAGAGCCAAAATAAGTTCAAAACCACATAGCTTTCTCTTGTGCTATAACAAGGACCCTCGATGACCCTTGATTAGCCTCCTCTTGGGCTTTGTACAAGGACCCACATGCTTCTTAAAAGCATTCCCAGCTTCCTCTTGAGCTTGTATACAAGGACCCATCAGGTTTCTTATAAACATAGGAACAGGTCTTTAGTCACCTTTTAGCCTATCCTAGTGAGTTTCTTCCTTTTTCAAACCGGACTTTAAACAAGCTAAGAATGTCTCAATCTCATATTGAGTACACCTTTTGGAATGAGAGACATGGACAGTCGCTGTCACCCTTATCATCATTAATCTTCCTTAGCAGAGTCTAGGATCCATAGTTATCTATCCTCAATCAGAGTCAGCCTTAATCTTGGGCTTTAAACAAGAAGTCTCAAATAGATAATCTTTCAGCCATAAATCCCCTGGAAAGGGTCAGCCTCCACAATCACTCCTTTAAATCCAAATCCCCTGGAAAGGGTTAGCCTCCAAAATCACTCCTTTAAATCCAAATCCCCTAGAAAGGGTTAGCCTCCAAAATCACTCCTTTAAATCCAAATCCCCTGGAAAGGGTCAACCTCCAAAATCACTCCTTTAAATCCAAATTCCCTGGAAAGGGCTAGCTTCCAAAAATTAAACTTTCAAAAGATAAAATTCTCCAGCAGAATAAAAAAAACTCCCCCAAAGAGTCAGCCACAACCTTGGGCTTTGTACAAGGCAGATAAACCATATTTCTTGTGTCAAAGATTCCTAACCTCTAGAATCGTTTCCCCATAAAATCATCCATACTCAGTTTCTTTAAGAGTCCACCACAACCTTGGGCTTCATACAAGGCAGAAAAATAATATACTCCCTAAGTAGAGTCAGTATATATATATATATATATATATATATATATATATATATACTTCCCAATTAAGAGTCAGCCTCAATTCTGGGCTTTGTACACAACACCAAAACTTCTTAGTTTAAGTTAATTCCTAATAGAGTTATCTCCTAGAGTCAGTAATAAAAACAATCAAAAAGCCTCAAGCTTGGGCCTCATACAAGCCAGCTAAAAATCAAATCTTTCAAACAATAAATAGACATAGCTCATCTTCATAGGTAGGTATTTCTCCTATCTCACCACAAACAAACAATCATTTCAAACAAACAATCATTTCAAACATTCTCCCATTTAGGACTCGTGAAAGGCATGCTCTGGCTACATCCCAGACTTGTACAACTTTCCCTAATTTGGTTGAGAATCTTTCATTCAAGAGGCATGTGGCTGTCATACTTGATCAACCAAGTAGGCTCCCTCTCTTAATGAAACAATTTTAGCTTTTCTGTCACTTTAAAAATGTTTGTGGTGGAATAGTAGAAATACCTCTCTGTAGAGATGATTTCATGTCTCTTTACTGTAAACAGAGATTTAATTCAAGCTTAAACCTTGAGCTTCAAGCAAGGCACCAAAAATCTTTAATCTCCCTAATTAGTTCTCCGAACTAAAAAAAGCTCTGACTTCCATTAGGGATATGTAGGCATGAGGTTCACAAGGAATCTCAGCGAGCTAATAAAATACCAAAAATAGCCAGTCTGTCTGTCTTCTTTTTTTATTCAATTCAATTCCTTCTCCTAACACAAAGGAGAAACTTTCCATATAATAAGCAACAAACACAAACACATAGACACAGAGAAGGTTCCCGTAGAGTACTACAGATATGTAGGGTGCTTAAACTCTTCCCTATGTATAACCGACCTCCCGGACTCCAGAATTTCTAGTCTAGGTGAATCCCCACACTTAGCAAACTCCTAGGGCTTATTTGAGATCTTTTTCCCCTTTCCTACTCGTAGGATAATTAAAAAGTTTGTGTGATATCGTAGGAAGAACTGAAATAAAATTCATCCCGCCCCGGGCGCATTCTCCTTCCAAATTTCGCGTGAAGGGTCTAGCGTGCTGTCCTCCCAAGTGAAACGGGGAGGTAAAAAAAACGACACCACAGAAAAATGGCGACTCTGCTGGGGAAAGTAATAACCTTGGTTTTTCATCCAAACCAATGGTTGACCTGTGCTGGTCCAGCCCCCAATGAGGAATTAGGGATGCCAAATTCCCCCTCAAACAAGAGAGGTCCTGTCTAACCTCTGTGTCATTTCATGTGATTGTTGCATATATACTTGTTTATTTTGTTTATTCTGTATCGGGAAAGGGCTTGATTCCCCCTTGTGGTGAGAAAGCCTATACCCGGATTTGAGTGCAACATAAGATAGGATGGAGGATGTCTTCTCGGTGAAGGCCCTCTGATCTTGGTTCTCAAATCTACTCTTGGGATTTGCCTGGCTGGTTGTGATTAACTGCGCCAATGCATTCCGGGACTGATTTGTATCAGGAGGACCTAGAAACACATTAACCCCACTTAAAGCCTTTTTTAGGACGTAGAGCAGTGATTACGAAAGTAATTGTCACGCAGATACTAAACTCAGAGAAAACTCTCTTATAGATACCAGTCAATGTATCTTTGAGATTGAGAAAAAGCTCTGAGACCCCTAGAACCCGTTCTACAGGTACAAAAATCCTTAACCTTAGTTTACGCTGGGGCGAGGTTTGCGTTGTGACTACATGACCACTATACCCTTCTACGTATGTTTGTTTAAAAACTCTTGTGTGTGCATTCATGCATTCATCATAATAACTAAAAACAAAAGAGTCTTTTTTCGGGTCGATTTTCAAGGAAACTAAATAATGAACGTTTTGAACTTCATAGAGAGAGAGAGAGAGAGAAACGGAGAAAGGACTTAAGGATCTATACCATGTATTACGGAAGAAAGAGAGCTAGGAAATACACCTTCAAAATTCCTAAGGTCGAGGAATTGGAAAAGCTCGGAAAACTGGTGGTCAACCCCCAGGCTTTCAAGGAGAAGTATGGAAAACTTCGGCCTCTTCTTAGTACAAACATTTTGGATGGGATCCTCCCCACATTGGTACAGTTTTACGATCCAACCTATCACTGCTTCACCTTTCCAGATTATCAACTCATGCCTACGTTGGAGGAGTACTCTCGTCTGATTGGAATACCCGTGTACGCGCAAGATCCGTACTCCGGTTTGGAAAAGAATCCTGATGACATTATCATTGCAGCAATTACTCCCTTGAATGTAGTCCACATCATAACTCATATGGTGAGTAAAGGAGGAATTCAAGGATTACCCTCCTAGTTCTTATTGGATCAAGCTCGGTACTTCGTCACCATCCAAGATATGAGTGCTTTTGAGGAAATCTTGGCTTTGCTTATCTACGGATTATTTTTGTTTCCCAACATTGACAACTTCGTTGACATCAATGCAATTAAGATCTTCTTGATTGGAAATCCAGTTCCAACCTTGCTTGCGGATGCTTATCACTCTGTGCATTCAAGAAACCTGCGGCGAGGAGGATTAATCACATGCTGCGTACCATTGTTATACGAATGGTTCGTCTCGCACCTGCCAAAGTCTAGCACTTTCTGGAATATGAGGGATGGCCTTTACTGGTCACAGAAAATCATGTCCCTCACTCATACGGACATTGATTAGTGTAGTCCTGACAACGATGAAACCAAGATCATCTTTAGTTGTGGAAGTTATCCCAACGTACCCCTTATTGGAACTAAGGGAGGAATCAGTTATAATCCAGCTTTAGCCCGTCGTCAATACGGCTATCCCATGAAAAATATACCAAGTAGTATTCAATTGGAGGGTTTGTTCTTTAAGAACATCGACGATCATGGCAACATGCTGAAGAAGGAAATTGTCCAAGCCTGGCGTCTTGTTCACAGCAAAGGGAGAATATTATTAGGAAAACATCTTTGCATCTCCCTGGATCCTTACCTTCAATGGGTACGCGTCAGAGCATTCAAGCTCAGGATGCCATATCAACATCAAGAACCTATTCCCCTAAGGGAACCAATATACCTTTTCTCCACCGATGTTGAGAAACTGCAAGCGGCATTAAACAAGGTATGCCAAGAAAGGAATGCTTGGAGAAACAAGTATCGAGTCGTCAACACGGAAAATGTTGAGATTCAAAACATCCTAAGAAGGAAGGATGAGTTACTTGAAGTACTCAATCGACAAGTGACACAATCGTCACTTTCTCATCATATCCCTCCTGCTTCCTGGATCATCGATCAGCTCACGTTAGAGAACGCTCAGCTCAAGAAACAGAAGAAAATGTTAGAACGTGAAGTTGGCTCTTCATCAAAGTTTTAGAGTCCTTTCTCTCTGTTTCTCTGTATTTCCCTTTTTCAAAGTGTGTAAAAAACGGCGTTTTCGCTTAATTAATAAAAGTTTGATGTTTCATAACGTAAATATGGTGTTTCCTTGAAAAACATTAACTTAATTGCACATCATGCATCGCTTTAGTCGTACGCACTGACATGAGAATTATCGCGGATCTAATCGTCACTTTCCTTTCTCCAGAAAGAGAGGAGGAGAAGGAGGTGAACCAAGAATTTCAAGCTGTCTCATTCATACAACACTCATTCAAGTCGCAAGAAAAGAATGGACGACTTAGAGCAAGAGAATGGAGAACTCAGAGAAGAGGTTACTACTCTCAAAGATGCTGTTGAAAGGCTCAATAGTATGGTAGAAGCCCTGGTGGTTGCATAGAATCGACCAACACCAGAAGAACCACAAAGGACTGTGGTTTTCGAGATTGTTTCTACTCCTATTCCTCAATATACCATGCCACCCAACCGACCTTGGGGCATGCCGTATAATTTTATTCCAAACGGGTACATACCCCCAGTTTTTGAAGTCCCAAGAGCTACAACGGAGATGCATCCACCGGAGGGTTACAGACCTCTGGAAATTGAAGTTCCAAGAGCAACGGCAATGGGTTTCACACAACAAAATGCTGAGATTCCAAGATCTGCTGTCATGGCTTCTCCACAGCCGATTATGCATACTTTTCCTCCACCGGGCGGACAATTATATCATCACGCTCCTGGTGAGGACGCTGGCGTGTATGAAAGATTGGACGAGTTCCAGGAACAGTTTCTGCAAATGCAGAAGCAACTCAAGACTCTCCGAGGACAAGATCTATTTGGAAAGAACGTTGCAGACCTCTGTCTGGTTCCAAATGTTAAGATTCCTCACAAATTCAAAGTACCAGAATTCTAGAAGTACAAAGGAAATTCATGCCCACAAAGTCACCTCGTGATGTACGCTCGAAGGATGTCAACTCAGACTGATAATCAACAATTGCTCATTCATTATTTTCAAGACAGCCTGACTGGTGCTGCACTCAAATGGTACATGAACTTGGACAGCTCAGAGATTCGTACTTTTCGAGACCTCGGAGAGGCCTTCGTCAAACAGTATAAGTACAATCTGGATATGGCTCCCGACAGAGATCAACTCCGGGCCATGACTCAAAAGGATAGAGAAAGCTTCAAGGAATACGCTCAAAGATGGCATGAAGTTGCTGCTCAAATTTGTCCACCACTTGAAGAGAAAGAAATGACAAAAATCTATCTCAAGACTTTGAGTCCATTTTACTACGGACGAATGGTTGCAAGTGCACCTAGTGATTTTACAGAGATGGTAAACATGGGTGTACGTTTAGAAGAAGCAGTTCGAGAAGGACGCTTAAACAAAGAACCATAATCTTCTATTGGTCCAAGGAAGTATGGAAGTTCTTTACAGAAGAAAAAGGATCAAGATGTCAGCAATGTCTTGCACAAAGCTAGAAAAAGGTTTCAACCTCAAATTGCAACAATAACTCTGGTTGTTAACTCAGCGCCAGCTTATCAACCTCAGGTTTTGCAACAACCATTTCAGCAAAGGTCACAACAACCTCAGCAGCAGGTTCGACCTCCAAATTTCAACATCAACCGGGCACAAAGGTATCCTCCCTTTGACCCCGTACCAATGCCGTATGCGGATTTGTTTCCAAAACTATTGGCAAAAGGACTCATTCAGACAAAGAGCCCTCCAAATCCAGCGAATGAATCTTCACCATGGTTCAAGGCTGACCAATCTTGTCCCTATCATCAGGGGGCACCAGGTCACAATATTGAGAGTTGTCTCCATTTCAAGATCGATGTCCAAAGATTAGTGAAGAGCGGAATGCTATCCTTCAAAGATACTAATCCCAATGTCCAGGCAAATCCTTTGCCGTAGCACAAAGAAGCTTCAGTGAATTTGATAGATCAACACCCCAATGTTATTCAAATCTACGACATTCGTCAGATAAGTGAAAATCTCGTCAAAATGCACGCTAGACAAGCTGGGTACGGCCACGTACCACCTCACAACTACTTCACATGTGAAATTTGTCCAAAGAATAATCAAGGATGTGCTGTAGTTCAAGCTGCATTACAAGAACAAATGGACTTAGGATGGATTCAACACGTCCGAGTCAAATTGAGTACGATGTCAACATGGTCCAAAAATGTCCGGGAGAATACAAAATCTACAAAGTTGAAGACCTCGAAGGATCAGTAGTCAGGTTCCATAAAACTTTAAATGGACTTGCCTACTTTGGAACAGATTTCCATCCTTACAGTAGATGCAGAATCTGTCGAAGAAATTCACGAGGATGTTTGCGCGTTCGCAACGACATTCAGAAACTAATGGATGATAATACCATTACAGTTCTTGCCAACAGAGAAGATGACGAAGTCTTTACCGTATTTCCTCAAATCAATCAAGTTGAACCAACGCAAGTCAAGTATGACAGCAGGAAGACAGAAATTGCTCTGTTAGTCATCTACTTACCAGGTCCTGTACCGTATGAGTCTAGCAAGGCTATACCATACAAGTACAACGTTACATTCATTGAAAATGGTAAGGAAATACCATTACCCTCTGTTGTCAACATTGATAACGTTAGTCGAGTTACTAGAAGTGGACGAGTCTTCAACCGAATGACAGAAAATGTGGAGAAACCTTCGGAAAAAGCACCACATAAGCAAGACAATCATCCGACCAATGATGTTCAAGCGAAAGAAAATGATGAGATCTTGAAGTTAATCCAGAGGAGTGAATACAACATTGTAGACCAGCTGCTACATACTCCGTCTAGGATATCTATTCTCTCCTTGCTATTGAGTTCTGAAGCTCATAGGGAAGCTCTACAGAAAGTTTTAGAACAAGCTTTCGTAGAACCTGGTGTTACTGTGAGCCAATTCAACAACATCATTGCCAACATCTCCGCAGGAACTAATCTGAGTTTTTGTGACGAAGATCTTCCTGAAGAAGGAATGGACCATAATCTGCCACTTCACATCTCAGTTGGCTGCATGAATGATACACTCACAGGAGTCCTGATAGACAATGGATCCTCTCTCAACGTCATGCCCAAATCAACATTGTCAAGATTATCCTTCAAAGATTACCCGCTAAGGGACAGTCACGTCATTGTCAAAGCATTTGATGGATCAAGGAAGTCAGTTTTCGGAGAAGTGGATCTTCCCATAACTATTGGACCTCATACGTTCAAAATCACTTTCCAAGTTATGGATACCCCAGCACAATACAGTTGTTTGCTAGGTCGCCCATGGATTAGGCTGGGGAAATTACTTCAACACTTCATCAGAAACTGAAGTTCATAAGAAATGACAAATTGGTAACCGTATGTGGAGAACAAGCTCTGATCGTCAGTAATCTATCATCATTCTCTGACATAGAACCAAAAGAAGTCGCTGGAACTAAATTCCAAGCACTTTTCTTGGATAAGGAAAAAGGAAAGGAGAAAGCAGCGTCTATATCTTCCTACAAAGATGCAATCCAAGTTGTAAAGGATGGCACTACCAGTGGTTGGGGGCACATTAATATTCCTACCAACAACAAGAATATAACAGGAGTTGGATTCTTTCCGACATCATCAAAGGCTATTCCAGAAATTGAGGTAGTTATTCCAATTCAAGAAACTTTCCGTAGTGGAGGTTTTCTTCAACCTGTTCAGCAAACAGTCAATACCATCGGTACGGAAAACACTGATGAGAATTTTGAAGTGGAATGTATGTCCTACTTTCTTGAGGCAGGATACATATCCCTAACAGAGTCTGATTTACCTTGCTGTTGTCCAACTAAAGGATCTGAAAGTAAGACTCAACCAAGCAATGAAGAAGTTACAAACAGCTTCATCACCAGAAGTCATGGTTCATCAGAAGAAGTTCCTCCTATCCCCGAAGAAACTTGGGATACATTAGGAGAACCAAGCGGAAAATTCGACTACATGGTGAAATACTCCGCTCCTGAAAGTTCAAAAATCTCTCTTGAAGACATTGTTCCAACTGGATGGAACATTGATTATGAGTACCTCACTCAGCCAAAAGAGATATATAACCCTTGCTATTCATCATCAGCATCTGGTGAAGTCATCATTGAGAATTATATCCCCAAGTCACCTTCCGAGGCTACGGATCTAGAGTTCACATACCTAGTCAATGCCATCTTGGGAGAAGAGCAAGACCAAAATATGGAAGAGGATGATCTCGAAAGTGTCTCCGACAACGAGTCTCTCCATTCAGAAGATTGGAAGTTTCCTCAAAAGAAGAACCGACATACTCCACTTGGAAATGGGTATGCTCACACTGCTTAGTCTGCTGAAGCAGAAGAAGATCGTCTAAGTGTTGCAAAGACAGTGGTTGGTAAATCAAGACCTACCACAGGCCAACTTAAGCCTAAGGTTCCAGATTACCTAGTGCACAATGGGGTTCGCCACTATTGGACGGCTGTTGAAGTTTCAACTGTTGTCCGCACTCCTAAGTAGGAACTTTCACCGTTATTTTATCCTCTCACCATAGCCCAGGGTGAAGAGATGTTTCATAGGGCTTTGCATTTTATTATTTCTTAGGAAAATGTCCCTCTTTGCTCCGCCCAAAGCAATAGAGTTTTGTTTTATAGGGTCTTTGTTTCAAGAAATGACTGTCGATAAATAAAAAATGTCATTTTGTTCCTTCATTAGTTTTTCCCTTTTCTTTTTTTCGGAAATTGGTAATCCTAAAAAACACCCTTAAAAAACATCAAAATATTCCATTAACTGCATACACCGAGTCTTCCCTCGTTGTCTAAATAAAATTCATCACACATATGCAGATTAATCATAAATCACCCCGTTGAAACGTACGACCGTATGACTTCTCCAAGCTTTGGGTTTCCTGTATTCGAGGCAGAGGAAGAAGAAGACGAAGAAATATCAAAGGAAATTTCACGGTTACTTCAACAAAGGGAAGAGACCATTCAGCCATACAATGAGCCTCTAGAAATCATTAACATTGGTTCCGATGGAAACAGAAAAGAGGTTAAGATTGGAGTTTCGCTCAGTTCAGAAATCAGAGAGAGTTTGATACAACTGCTCAAAGAATTCTCAGATGTCTTCGCTTGGTCCTATCAGGATATGCCAGGGTTGGATACCAGTATAGTGGAACATCATTTACCATTGAAGCCAGAATGCCCTCCGGTTAAGCAGAAATTGAGAAGAACTCATCCGGAGATGGCCATGAAAATCAAAGAGGAATTTCAAAAGCAAATCAACGCCGGTTTCCTCGTCACTTCAGAATACCCTCAGTGGTTAGCTAACATTGTTCTCGTTCCTAAGAAAGACGGAAAAGTCCGCATGTGCGTCGACTACAGAGATTTGAACAAAGCTAGCCCTAAGGATGACTTTCCTTTACCACATATTGACATGTTGGTTGACAGTACAGCAAAATCCAAAGTTTTCTCATTCATGGACGAATTTTCAGGATACAACCAAATCAAGATGGCACCTGAAGACATGGAGAAAACAACTTTCATCACCCCTTAGGGGACGTTCTGCTACCGCGTTATGCCTTTTGGACTAAAGAACGCAGGGGCAACTTATCAAAGAGCTATGACTACACTTTTCCACGACATGATGCATAAGGAAGTGGAATCTATGTGGATGACATGATTGCCAAATTAGAAAATGAGGAAGATCACATACAGAATCTGACAAAGTTATTTCAACGCTTACGGAAGTTTCAGCTTCGCCTGAATCCCAACAAGTGTACCTTTGGTATCTACTCAGTAAAACTCCTTGGTTTTATTGTCAGCAAACGAGGAATTGAAGTAGATCCAGACAAAGTCAAGGCAATTCAAGAAATGCCTTCACCCAGAACCGAGAAACAAGTTAGAGGATTTCTTGGACGTCTGAATTACATTTCGAGATTCATATATCTCATGACAGCAACTTGTGCTCCAATTTTCAAACTTCTACGGAAAAATCAAAGTTGCGTCTGGACAGACGATTTTCAGAAAGCGTTCGGCAGCATTAAGGAATATCTGCTCGAACCACCCATCTTGTCTCCTCCAGTCGAAGGAAGACCTTTGATAATGTACTTAATCGTCTTAGAAGACTCCATGGGATGTGTCCTTGGACAGCAAGACGAGACAAAAAGAAAAGAGCATGCCATCTACTACCTGAGCAAGAAATTCACCGATTGTGAATCCCGCTACTCCATGCTCGAGAAAACCTGTTGTGCTTTGGCCTGGGCTGCCAAGCGTCTCCGCCAATACATGATTAGACATACTACTTGTTTGATTTCCAAGATGGATCCAATCAAGTACATCTTTGAGAAGCCTGCTTTAACTGGGAGAATTGCCCATTGGTAGATGTTGTTATCAGAATATGACATTGATTATCACGCACAGAAAGCCGTGAAAGGAAGTATTCTAGCTGAGCACCTGGCTCACCATCCACTCAATGGTCATGAATCAACTAGTTTTGACTTTTCGGACGAGGACGTTATGTACCTCAAGATGAAAGATTACGACGAGCCACTACCAGACGAAGGACCTGAGATAGGATCCCAATAGGGCTTGATCTTTGACGGAGCTGTCAATGCTTATGGACGAGGAATTGGGGCAATCATTGTTACTCCTCGAGGTACCCATATTCCATTTACCGCTAGATTAACTTTCAAATGCACAAACAATGAGGCCGAATATGAAGCTTGCATCATGGGTCTCGAAGAAGCCGTGGATCTAAGAATCAAACACTTAGATGTATACGGAGATTCTGCTTTGGTCATCAATCAAATCAAACGAGAATGGGAAACACGCCAACCTGGGCTAATCCCTTACAAAGACTACGTGAGAAGATTGTTACCATTCTTCGACAGAGTAGATTTTCATCACATTCCTCGTGTAGAAAATAACTCGGCTGATGCATTAGCCACACTCTCTTCCATGATTAGGATAAATCATTGGAATGACATTCCTCGGATCGATGTTATGCGCCTAGATAGGCCCGCTCATGTTTTCACAGTAGAAGCAGTCATCAACGACAAACCGTGGTATCACGACATCAAAAACTTTCTTCAAAGACAAGAGTACCCTCTTGGAGCATCAAAGAAAGATAGAAAGACTTTGAGAAAGTTAGCTGGCAGATTCTTCCTGAATGAAGATGTTCTGTACAAGAAAAACTTTGACATGGTTCTGCTCAGATGCGTTGACAGAAAAGAAGCAGAAACACTCATGAGAGAAATACATGAAGGTTCCTTTGGTACTCACACCAATGGACACACCATGACAAGGAAAATACTGAGAGCAGGGTATTATTGGCTGACGATGGAGTTAGATTGCTACCAGTACGCGAAGAGGTGTCACAAATGTCAAATCTACGCCGATAGAATTCACATGCCACCATCTCTTCTTAACATACTCTCTTCCCCTTGGCCTTTCTCCATGTGGGGAATCGACATGATTGGAATGATCGAGCCGAAAGCATCCAACGGACATCGCTTCATCTTGGTAGCCATAGACTATTTCACCAAGTGGGTTGAAGTCGCTTCATATGCAAACGTCACAAGACAAGTTGTCGTTCGGTTTATCAAGAATCACATCATCTGTCGCTACGGCGTTCCTAGCAGGATAATCACTGACAATGGGTCAAATTTGAATAACAAAATGATGAAGGAGCTTTGTGAAGAATTCAAGATTGAACATCACAACTCATCTCCTTACAGACCAAAGATGAATGGAGCTGTAGAAGCAGCTAACAAAAACATCAAAAAAATCATTCAGAAAACGGTCATCACTTACAAAGATTGGCATGAAATGCTCCTGTTTGCTCTTCATGATTACCGTACATCTGTACGTTCTTCGACTGGAGCAACTCCTTTCTCCCTTGTATATGGCATGGAGGAAGTCCTACCCATAGAGGTTGAGATCCCATCAATGAGAGTCTTGATGGAGGCAAAGTTAACAGAAGCCGAGTGGTGTCAAAGCAGATTCGATGAACTTAATCGAAGAAAAGCGCATGACAGCTTTATGCCACGGACAGCTATATCAACAAAGAATGAAGAAATCTTTTGACAAAAAGGTTCGACCTTGCACAATCAAAGAAGGCGACCTTGTACTAAAAAAGATTCAATCTTTTCTCACAGATTTGAGAGGAAAATGGACTCCCAATTATGATGGCCCATACGTGGTCAAAAGAGCTTTCTCAGGAGGAGCCTTAATACTCACGACTATGGATGGAGAATAATTCACCCGTCCTGTGAACGTCGACGCAGTCAAGAAATACTTCGCCTAAATAAACAAAATAACAGCTTGCTAAGTTGAAAACTCGCAAAGAGCGGCTTAGGCAAAAAAGAGCGTCTCGGTGAATCGAAAACCCGAAAGGGCGATTCAGGCAAAAGTTAGAGACATAAAATATATATATGTATATATATATATATATATATATATAATCAATCCCGGTAGACTTAAAACCCGAAAGGGGTAGTCTACGCAAAATTTAGGGATATATGGCAAGTAACTGTGTTCAGGACAAACTTGATCATTCGAAATCCATAGCGGAGTATTCATCAACAGTAGGTCATCTTCTACGAAGCACGAATACATGTTGTAACCTAAAATTTGCCCTCCTAATTTTAAGTTTAATTGGCTTAGGTTTTGCATATCATTTACATCATATCATTAGGACATTAGCACATTTGCATCTCATTCAAGAAAAGTCGAAAAAATATGTATCATCATGTTGCATTTTGCATTCATTCAAAAAAAAAACTAAAAAAATCATGTACATATCCATTTTGCAATTTATTAGTTTTTACTAATCATGCACGATTTTAATTTCTAATTCAATTTAGTTTAAATTGAATTTTTAATTAGAATTAGTAAGATCATTTTATTTCTATCATATTATTTTTTTCCTTTTGTTCGGTGGTGCAAACATAAAAAGTGAGGTCCAAGTTCCATCCAATTACAAAGTCCATTTGATTTTGGTCCATATTTCATTAAGCCATTTCAAGCCATGTTTATGTTATTAAGTCATAAAAAATTTATGTGGGGGTCATCCAATTGCATTCCCGTTTTCACCAAGTTTTCATCACAATTGCCATCATCTTCTAGAAAGCCATAAAAAGACAAGAAATTCAAACCAATTCTTGCACAGCAAATACTACACGGTTTGCACTACTTCCACTCTCCATTCCACTACTCTGCAAATTCCATTCCACTACAACAAACTTGTACTAAAAGCGGAATTGTTCCCTTCATTCTTATCCAAATCTCTCATGAATTCTCCACAATGCCCTCATTCTCCTATGCCTATATAAGACCATACTCACACACTTGAAAAAGGGAGGAAGAAAGTTGTAGTGAAACTCTGCAAAAATATTACCCAAAAGCTTCCTCCAAACATGAAAAACTTTGCTTAACCATTCAAAAGCAGCCTGTGATTCACCATGATTACCAAAAATTACCTTACGTATCCATTATCCTCTGTTCAAAACCGCACTAACTTGCATATGATGCATCACTGATTCAAACAACCTCAATCGATCCAGAAATCCTTCAAATAAACCATATCACACTTTCAGCAGATCTCTCACATAACCAAAACAACATCAAAGTTTCTTTTCATCGCATCTGCTCACAAACCATTCACAAATGGACCTTACCGATCCTCATCAGTGACAACAAGAAACTTCCGCCTGCAAAACTCATACCGCACCTATCCATCTCCTTCAACGTCATCAGCATCAACGCAACCGCTTTCAACGATTCAACCAACCGAAACACACGTCCATACCTTACTTGTAGATTCAGTCCGACGACACAAAGCTACGACACGTAGATTCAGCCTCCTCCTCACTCGGACCGAGGACCACCGTTCCCTTGGATATTTGCGCAACACCTTTACCAGTAGCGATAAGAAACAGTCCTCAGCACCTCAAACGTTTCGTAATCACAGCAATCGCAACTCAGAGTTGATTTCAAGCAAGAGAGGAACTCAGATTCGGTACTCTTAAACTCCATGTGTTTATTATCTTCATTTGTGTATTTCTGAACTCTTGATTGAATTTATTGTTGCTGTTTGATTATTCTTGAGATATTTTGTGGTTATTATTCTTGGATTTGTTAAGAGAGGTAGGAGAATCATGTTGTGTTTAGGAAATTTCTGAGAATGAAAGTTAAGAAACAGGGGAGTGAGTTTTTGAGAGCGTGAGATAATAGGAAACCGAGAGTGGACTAGGGGTGCTCGCGGTGCGGTTTGGGCGGTTTTGACGAAAAAAAATCATCCGAACCGCAAGAGAAAAAATAGTGCGGTTTGGTTTGGTTCGGTTGGCTTTTAAAAAAAATCCGAACCAAACCAAACCAAACTAATGCGGTTTGGTTCGGTTCGGTTGGTTCGGTTTTTTACAAATATTTTATTGAGCCATACATACACATATAGATGATAACATAATTTTGTATTTATACATTCATACACTATCAAATAACAACAAAACTCGTCATATTTTGACAACAATTTTCCATTTAATATGTAAAAATTAAATTAGACAAAAGTGGAATATTAAACATAAAATAATAGCATAAAACAATATAAAAATTATTATAACGAAACAAAAAAATATAAGAGACGAAAGATTAGTGAAAGTGAAAAAGAAAAAAAGTGTTGAGAGATTAGAGAAGAAGATATGCGATAAAAACGAAACTGAAATACGGAACATTTACATAAAAATGAGAAGATGAAAAAGAAAGAATATAAGAGAGTAGAGATTATAGAAGAAGAGGGAAGATGTATGTAGCAAAGAAGGTGCGATAATGTTATTAGAGATTTTAGAAGATCGGGACTGAAATTATACGTGTAAGGATGAGAAAATTGTTCGTAATCATAATGCTAATGTATAATAAGTTTAAGTTTGGGTTGGATGTGAGTTAGTAAAATTTAGGTTGTAACATAGTGCGGTTTGATTCGGTTTGGTTCGGTTTACAAAATACAAACCGCAAACCGAACCGAACCGTGCGGTTTTGTAAAAACTGACCCAAACTAATCTGAACCAAATGCGGTTTTTTGCGGTTTCGGTTTGGTTTGGTTTGGTTTGCGGTTTTCTATTGGGTTGGTTTGGTTTTGATCACCCCTAGAGTGGACCGTTTACATGAGAGGGGCGGACAACACATTGATAGCTTAGGGTTTTTGTTTGAAATTTTCCATCTTTGGTTTATGCTAACTGAGCCCAATCTATTTCCATGTTATATACCCTCACCCGATTCCACATACTCTCCTGGCTGAACCTTCATATTTCTTTGGGCCAAGATTTGAGCCAATCTTTTCTATGCTACTGCATGGTTGCATTTTGACACCACTATATCACCGACCACACCCCTCCTGAGTTTAATATATTTTGTTCTTGGACTAGCCTGCTTTGGGCCCAGCGCCTATCTTTGTGTTCACACCCCTATTTTACTTTTTTTAGCCCATTTACATTTACTTCACTATTTTCTTTTAATTGTTTCTCTTGTAATTTTACTTTAATATTTGTGTTAATTTCTTTTGATCATAAAAACCCAAAAATATATTTATTTTAATTAGACTTTATTAAAAATACAAAAACATGTTATTTAAGTAGATTTACTTTATTTTCTCTTTTCATATTTCAAAATCTCAAAAAAATTAGTTTAATCTTTTTATTAGGTAGACATTAAGTTAGAATTCTCATTTTTAATTAGTCTTCTTTTTCTTTTTCAACCTTTAAAATACCTAATGAAGATTAATAAGTGGAGAAAGTGTGAGTATCCTTGCATTGGGAGTTAATTCACAACTATCCACATTCCCCCTTAAAAAATACCTAACATAAAAAACACTGAAATCACTTAATAAATATCAGACACTTAAAAAGTGGAGAAGGGTGGGTATCCCTGCATTGGGATTTAATTCACCATTATTCACATTGAAAAACACCAACCAATCATTTCTTTTCTCTCTCGCCTTCAGGGCTTTCTTAACGGACATGTTGCTTCCATTTGATCGCAAACAGGTAACGCCTAAGACTCCACTCAACGAGCTGCTATCCTAACGCTAGAATGCGAATGTAACTTCGTCCACTAAAAAACACCAAAACATACTAAAAATATTAAGCCGAACTACAGCGCTCTGATTCCTGAAATGGATACGTAGGCATCAAGTCGCGGGGCTTGAACGAGCACAATTTTGTAAATATTTCTTTCTTTTCCCCGCATTTTCTCTCCTTTCTTTTTCATATTCCTTTAGTTTTAGCATTAGATAACACACCCTTAGATTAGAAGCAAGCATAAGTGGATCCTGTGGAGTACCATAGACGTGAGGGGTGCTAGTACCTTCCCCTTGCGTAACCGACTTCCTTACCCGATCTCTAGTCGTAAGACCTTTTTCTTATCCATTTCCGTCTTCCGGGTTTTCTCGATATTTTCCCTTCTCTTAGGAGATAAATAAAGTTCGGTGGTGACTCTGTTTTCTTTTTTTCGAGCCAGTTGGTTGGCGTATGCGTTTTTTTTCGCGAGGGTGCGACAATACAGCGCAACTCGGAGTGGTAGGGAAAGATAACGGTCGTCACATTTCATCGTAGCCCTTTTCCCGAAAATTACCAATTTCCAACTGTGTAGATACTCCATGGAATCAAGAATTTGGCTGATTACCATTCCATAAATAATAATTTAAGCCTTGTGCCTTTTCTTTGCAAATCGAGTCTTATTCAGTTTCTTAAAATGTGTTTTAAGTTTAAACAGTCATTTTCTTGAAACAAAATGTTTTCATAAAATATCCTTTCTACGGTTTACATACAATAGGAAGAATGCAAACAGTTGCTCCAAGAACGGTTGAGACTCCGGGAATAAATTTCCCCATGAGATCGCTTTGCGAACATCTCCCGATGACGGATCGTCACTCCAATTCATGTCAAACAGCGGGGAACTGGTAGCCAGTTATCCCCAATAAAGTGCAAATTGCAAGAAGTAGACATCTTCTGATCAACAAAGATTCAAGTCGTTTCCCAGGATTTCACATCCGTAACAATTCTATTCACATTCACTTTACATTTTATAATCATCATAATATTCATGCATACTTCGCACATCATAATAGCATAATTAGCATAGTCTAGTTAGGCTCTGATCATGTTAGTGCCCGAGTCACTTGGGCATGTACTCAAGCTTCCCCTGCAAAGTTGTGAAAGGGTTTTTCTTTTTAAGAAAGAAAGTTCATACCCCCGAATTTCCCAAAGAAGTTGACAAATGTTGGTCTTCCGGAGGAAGATAGTTTGTTTACTTTGAGAAATCCCCAGCAAGTCATCAAATGGTAATCTCCCTCAAAGAGATAGTTTGTTCACTCCCAAGCAAAGTCGACAATAGATATCTTCTTCAAAAAAAAGATAGTTTGTTCACTTTTGGAATTCCCCAACTGAAGTTCTCCTGCAGAGCGACACTCGGCAATCTTCTTCAAATAAGATAGTTTGTTTCGCATTGGAATTCCTCACAGAATCGGCGAGCGGTGTTCTTTTCCAAATAGTTCCGATTCCCCGGTAGAATTGACGAATGACAAGTTCTCTTCCTGGAAAATGTTTTAACAAATCCCCAGTGGAGTCAGTGAATGACAGTTTTCGTCAAGAAGATAGTTCAGATTCCTCAGCATAAGTTGATGAACGACAGTTTTCATCCCAGAAAACAATTTGTTATCCCCCCAGCGGATCGACCAATGATGGTCCTCCTTCGCAAAACAGTTCATCCACTTTCAAGCGAAGTCATTAGCCCCTCAAAAGGACGCAAGATCGTATGATATTCCTTCGAAGGTGCCGAGTTGAAAGAAAGCATGATGAAGTTTTTTAGTTACCATTAAGGGACATCTCTCCAACAAGTACTAATGAGAGATTTGATGAGGGAACGAACCTTTGGAAATTTTCTCTTTATCTGAGATATTGTCCAAATTACAACTAAGACTAGTTTCGAGATACGGACATCCGAAACGAGGGGAGGTTGTTTACATCATTATAACTGAGACCAGTTCCACGACTAGACATCTGTATCGAGGGGAGGTTATCACAAATGAGACCAGTTTCGAGATACGGACATCCGAAACGAGGGGAGGTTGTTTACATCATTATAACTGAGACCAGTTCCACGATTAGACATCCAGATCGAGGGGAGGTTAACACAACTGAGACCAGTTTCGAGATACGGACATCCGAAACGAGGGGAGGTTGTTTACATCATTATAACTGAGACCAGTTCCGCGATTAGACATCCGGATCGAGGGGAGGTTATCATAACTGAGACCAGTTTCAAGATACGGACATCCGAAACGAGGGGAGGTTGTTTACATTATTATAACTGAGACCAGTTCCACGATTAGACATCCGGATCGAGGGGAGGTTATCACAACTGAGACCAGTTTCGAGATACGGACATCCGAAACGAGGGGAGGTTGTTTACATCATTATAACTGAAACCAGTTCCGCGATTAGATATCCGGATCGAGGGGAGGTTATTACAACTGAGACCAGTTTCGAGATACGGACATCCGAAACGAGGGGAGGTTGTTTACATCATTATAACTGAGACCAGTTCCATGATTAGATATCCAGATCGAGGGGAGGTTATCAGAAATGAGACCAGTTTCGAGATACAGACATCTGAAACGAGGGGAGGTTGCTTACCTTTTTTCTAAGTATCCACACTTAGTTAAAGAAGGTGGATTGCGCATTCTACATTGCCATCCATACACCAGAATCCACATAACGTATTTCTACAGGAATTTGTCACCTCATCCCCCGCCAAGTGCGACAACGGGATCAAGTCATGCAAGGATTTTATCGTCACTACAAAATCTCAGGAGCGCCCAAAATTCGGGCATTCTTTGGTATTTAAGTATCTTTCACTCAGAAGAGATCAAGATATCAATCTTTCTCCCTCTGAATGAAAGAAACTTAAATAGGGGCATCTGTCATACCCTAATTTGACCCCCCCTGAGATGTCACATCTCCAGACTTTTCATCAAATTCAAAACAGATACCCAGAGTAGCCAGCTATTCATCTGGCACATAATCGAGGATGTCCAAGGACAAAAGAGCTCAGGCAAAGAATCAATAAATAAAAGGATTAGTCTCTAATACCATCATAGGACTCAGAAAGCTTCATTCTATTCACCTATGATTGACTGGACACCAATCATCTGGGCTCAGGTTTACTTAATTCACCAATCTAGGGTTTTGAGCCTATTAAGGACTATAATCAGGGACCACATTTGGGAAACCCTGGAAAGCCCCAGGACATCACTCAAAGGCTTCAATCATCTTCAAATAATCCATATGACAAACTCCATAAAGCATTACACTTCAATTCAAGGTCTACAGTCATCAATTTCATCTGGTCGACAATTAGGGTTTTTGACCTAATTCACCAAGAAAGTTGACTTTTAATTAGGACATGGATCCAAAACTCAAAGCATGACTCAAGAACTTCTATTACCTCAATATAATCCATTCACATCACTCATTTGAGGAGGAGAGTTTGATTCATCACAGAAGTCCAAGATTTCACTTCATTTGGAAAAAGTCAACTATACAAAATCACCTTTGACTTTTAAGGTTTTTGGTCAAACCATGACTTTTAAGGACCAATATCATCAATACATGATTATTAAAGTCATTTAGCAAAAGAAATTCAGGAAAATTCACCATGGATCAAAAAGTCAAGAATTAGGGTTTTAAGGGTATTTTGGGAACTCAAAATTTTGCTTACACACTCAAAAAACTCCCAAAATGAAAGTTGTAGATCTTGCAAAATAAAACAACATCTTACAATGCAAATTTTTTCAAGAAGTCGATCATTTAAGAGATTTGGGATTTTTGAAGTTTTAGGTCATAAAAACTTAGAAAAAATTCTAAGTGTTTTAAACCTAGTTTTCTTCCAACTTTAGGCCCATTTTTCATAATTTTCCCAAATGATTTTGAAGAAACTCCAAACTAGTGAATTGAAGTAGATGATTAGGGCTTTCCAAATTATGCTCAACCTTCTCCAAATTCATTTTGAGCTAGGAGTTATGCTTGTTCAAAGTTGGCCTCATGAAGTAAAATTATAGGTCATGTACAATTTGAAACTTTGCAATTTTGTGCATATGGCTTCACTAATGGATGCTACACGACCCATGATGCATCTGTAAACATACCATGCATTCATTTTCACCATGGCATGAGGATTGGATAATATTCCCAAAAACAAGAACATGTGATTATGTAATGATTACATTTGGGAATTTATGGCAAATGGATGAATCACCAAAGGAATCTTCTCACCAACCAATTAGATCACACTCTGCATCAGAAATGTTCCCTAAGATCACAAGAGATCAAGGGATAGGGAGCTAGCTCGAAAATGCAATGATCACATCTTGATATTCTTTGAAATTTCTTCATGCTTAAGAAATCAAACTTACTTCACTAAGCAAGCTCACTCTCTCAAACTACTCTGAGCCCTTTGCCTATAAATATAAGTGCTATCCTCCATATAATACACACCAAAGCAACTCGATTCCTTGCTTTCTCTTTATCTCCCTAATGCTTATGGTTTTCAAAAGTTCTTTGGCAAGAAGAATCAAATTCTTCAAACCAGAGCTTTTCTTTTGAAAGTAAGCACTCTAACATCTCAAGGAGGTTCATTAGAAGTGATCCAAGCACCTGGATCACTTCTGTAAGTGCAAGAACATCATCTTCACTTTCACTTTGGATCAGAGTCAGTTGGAGGTCTGTAGATCAATTCAGAAGGTGTCAAGCAAGTCTAAGCATTCAGACACTTTCCTTGGAGTGTAGTGAAGCTATCCAGATGGTCGCAGCTCATCTGTAGGTGCAGAATCATCATCTTCAATTCATACTTGAAGCTCAAGCAAGAGGGGTCGGGTAGATCATTTCAGAGGTATTCAAAGCAATCCAAGTGCCCAGATAGCATCAACAAGGTCCCAGGAAGCTTTTGCAATCATTCACTCAAAGTCAGAAGCTCTCCATCATCCTCACGACCTTCAGTTTCAGAGGTAAGTTTTTGAACTCCACCTCTTTAATTTATGCACTCTTTGTGATAAAACTCAATATCATTTCATTCAGCATCATCAGAGGATTAAAAACCCTCTATCATCATTCATTTATCTTTCAGTATAGCCATTTAATTTGATTTTTAAATTTTAGGGTTCTTCACGTTTTTTAGTAAATTCATTAGATATAGTTAATATAAATCTGTGTTAGTTACATATTTGAGTCGTGAGGAAATTTAGAGTGAAATCCATGTTTACATCACCCTGTTTGGTTGAGAAACGAGCAAGTTCACAAATTCAAAATTTGAGAGCTTGAGGAAGAAGACGACCATGGTTGTGGCGCGCAAAATTCAAATCTTTGGGTCAGGTTTATTTTATTTTGAATGGTATGCGTTTTACAAACGAATTCATCGTTTACCCTAGTGGCCTCACATGCACTCTTAGTCTCCTCATGCCCATAGTCTGGGGTTCGAATCCCCCTCGCCCCAGACATTTTATTTCTTTTATTTTTCAAACATTTTAACTTGTTTTGAAAATAAAACTAACTGCGCGCGTGTTATTATCACGAACTGGTGCCTGGCCCAGTGGTATTATTTTGAGTGTGTGACTATGAGGGCGTGGGTTCAAACCCTCCAAGGGCCAAAACTATTTTTTAACACCCATTTTCTTTCTTTTTTTTTTACAAACTTCACACAATTAATTCACCCATCAAATTAAATCATTTTCTCTTGATTTTTCACACACTTCTCATTTAATATATCTATTTTGAGAATATGCCAAAAAAATATAAAAAAATATATTATTTTAATATATTTTTATTAGGTTTAAAATCACATATTTTAAGTATGTTTTAATACTTTAAAAATATAAATTTTACTTGATTTTCAAACCTAATCTCTTGTAAATATTCTTGAGCTAAAACCCTAATCATTTAGGTCTTAATTAGGTATAGACTTTGTCATTACCCTAATTAAGTTGACTTTTGTCAATAATTTAAACTGTTTTTAAATCTCCGATAAACCAGACGATCATGGTTTTCAGACAACAAAACCTTGTATCATTGCAAATCATCTTCAACTGTTTCTCATAAACAGTAAATCATTTTCACTGGGCCTCTAATAGAGTGTAAGTCCCAACCCCTTTTCATTTTATACAGACAATAAAAACTGTTTTAACAACAATATTTCAATCATTTTCAAACAACTGTTTCTCTTGAACGGTAAATAAAGCTTTTGGGTCTCTATTAGAGTGTAAGTCCCAACACCTTTTTCTTCTTCATAGTTTGTTTTCAAAACTGTATTTACAAAATCTTCTCTCTGTTTTCAAAACATTCTTCTGGTATTTGAAGGGCATTATTCCCGGTGAAACTCTTCAGATATCTATGTGACCTATGTCCATCTTCACTTCTTCTGTTTTCAAAAAACCTTTAACTGTTTACAATAAATATTATACTGTTATCAACAAAATTGCTGGTGAGGCTTTGTATATACTTCTTCAAAGGCCTCCACTCCATCCAGGTTAGGCTTTACAAGCTTTCATTTTACAGTCTTTATTTAAATTACTGTCAAATATAAACTGTTTATGTATTGTTTAGAACTACGTCTGAGTGTAAACCTTAGGACAGTTAAACTATATATATATATATTATAGGACTATGGCCTAGGATTGAGAATGTCTTCCCGGTGAAGGCTCTTTCCTAATTAGAGATCTTTTAGTTCAAACCCTCAAGATGAATTATTCCCGGTGAAACATCTTGAAAAAAGCCTTAGTACCCAAACTAAGATATATCCACCCAAGAGGAATTATTCCCGGTGAAACCTCTTACCCATTTGCTTAGAGCCAAAATAAGTTCAAAACCACATAGCTTTTGTAACGCCCGTATAATTTTAATATTAATTTAATCAAGAATATTGAATTAATAATTAGAATTATTAAGGATTTTGTGAAAAATAATAAATAAATAATGGTTTATGGCATTTGGGCCATGTGAGAAATAGTAAAAGGGGGGGTGTGATATAGGAAGGCCCTTTACTAATATTATTATTATTTTCATAAAATAATTGGAATTGGGAAGAAAGAAAGAACGTGAAAGAACAGAAGTCTGAGGAACGAGGAACGTGAAGGAGAACGGTAGAGGGAGAGACCAAGAATCAAGAATTTGTCTAAGGTAAGGGGGGACTTATCTGATTATCATCTATTATCGGGTTAGGGGTTGATAATACTGAATAGATGTGGAATTCGGGTCGATTGAGTCATATGATAGGTTTAGGGATTGAGTCAATTGTATGATGTTTGATCTCTATGTTTGAATCTATGATGTCTGCGTTGCTATGGTCTCAATTGATGTGTAATTGGTGTATTATGAGACGTATTTTGTGTTGTTTGTGCATTCTATTTCTCTAGGTTCGTACTGGTATGGTTTGGGTGTGTTTGGAATGCATAGAATGCTGTTTTCTGCAGGTTGGGGTTTCTGAAATTACTGGTTCGCGCCGCGTGCACAGGGTGGCGCCGCGAACAGGTGGGCAGAATGCCAGGAAGTTGTGATACGCTCAGGTCGCGCCGCGTACTTGTGTTCGCGCCGCGAAGGCGTAACTTTTTTTCTCGTTTCGCGCCGCGTGTGGATGTTTGCGCCACGAACAGCTTGGCAGAGAGCCAATGAATTTTGGGACGCTCAGTGCGCGCCGCGAACTGGTGATGGCGCCGCGTGCTGTTGGTGTTTTGAGATATTTTAAAAGTTCAAAGATGCATAACTTTTTAACCGTTGGTCTGTTTGATGCGCCGTTTTGAGCTAAACGAACCTTGTAGTATAATCTATATGATGATGATTGATTGTTTTTTAGAATGATGAAAATACATGTATTCTATTCTTATTGAGTATGATGATTGGTGCAAATACGTGTATGTTTTCTATATGATGATGATAGAATTGTGATTGAATGATGTGAATATATATGAACATACTTGCATGATGATGATGATGATGATGATGATGATGATGATGGTATAAGTATGTTGTATATGTTGCATTCATATGGTATAAGTATGATACTGTATCCATAAGGGTGTGTTGGATCAGTGAAGGGCATGATTCCCATCGTGTGGAATCTGTGCTGGCAGAGCCGTATCTTGGACGATGTTGGATCGGTCATGGGTTATCCCCATTTGATGATGATTGGTACCACATGCATAGTGTCAGTTCATACATATGCATAATTTATAACATGATTGGATGTATTCCAGTGTTGTAAATATTAATGATGTATTGATTTTGGTTTGCTTGTTGTGAATGTCTATTTATGAAACAATTGGGTGAATGATACAACTGTGATGTGTTATGGCTTTATAACCTTATAACATTTGTTAATTATGATGAGACTCACCCTTACATGTTGTCATTTTCAGATTGAGGATAGCGGTTGTTCGACTCGGTGAGGATTAGCTCATGAGTCAGTGTTTTAGTAGCGTCAGGTGTCATGCTCTGATAGTTGTAACAATGGGGACGCGATTGTTTAGAGTTTATGATTATGACTCTAGTTATGTTTTGATGTTTTGAAGGATAAGTTTTGAAGATGTTAAACTTAGTCCGTTTTTGATAAATTTCCGCTGTGTTAACATGAACCGTTTTAATTTATGATGATTACCTCAGTGAATGCATGACATGACTGAATGATGTTTATATATTATGAATTGTGGCACCCTTATTTCATGTACTCTGAATAATTGTTTTAAATTGCCGCGGGGTTAGTAAGGGGTGTTACAGCTTTCTCCTGTGCTATAACAAGGACCCTCGATGACCCTCGATTAGCCTCCTCTTGGGCTTTGTACAAGGACCCACAGGCTTCTTAAAAGCATTCCCAGCTTCCTCTTGAGCTTGTATACAAGGACCCATCAGGTTTCTTATAAACATAGGAACAGGTCTTTAGTCACCTTTTAGCCTATCCTGGTGAGTTTCTTCCTTTTTTCAAACCAGACTTTAAACAAGCTAAGAATGTCTCAATCTCATATTGAGTACACCTTTTGGAATGAGAGACATGGACAGTCTCTGTCACCCTTATCATCATTAATCTTCCTTAGCAGAGTCTAGGATCCATAGTTATCTATCCTCAATCAGAGTCAACCTTAATCTTGGGCTTTAAACAAGAAGTCTCAAATAGAAAATCTTTCAGCCATAAATCCCCTGGAAAGGGTCAGCCTCCAAAATCACTCCTTTAAATCCAAATCCCCTGGAAAGGGTTAGCCTCCAAAATCACTCCTTTAAATCCAAATCCCCTGGAAAGGGTCAGCCTCCAAAATCACTCCTTTAAATCCAAATTCCCTGGAAAGGGTTAGCTTCCAAAAATTAAACTTTTAAAAGATAAAATTCTCCAGCAGAATAAAAAAAAATCCCCCAAAGAGTCAGCCACAACCTTGGGCTTTGTACAAGGCACATAAACCATATTTCCTGTGTCAAAGATTCCTAACCTCTAGAATCTTTTCCCCATTAAATCATCCATACTCAGTTTCTTTAAGAGTCCGCCACAACCTTGGGCTTCATACAAGGCAGAAAAATAATATACTCCCTAAGTAGAGTCAGTATATATATATATATATATATATATATATATATATATATATATATATATATATATATATATATATATATATATATATATATATATATCCCCAATTAAGAGTCAGCCTCAATTCTGGGCTTTGTACAGAACACCAAAACTTCTTAGATTAAGTTAATTCCCAGTAGAGTTATCTCCTAGAGTCAGTAATAAAAACAATCAAAAAGGCTCAAGCTTGGGCCTCATACAAGCCAGCTAAAAATCAAATCTTTCAAACAATAGATAGACATAGCTCATCTTCATAGGTAGGTATTTCTCCTATCTCACCACAAACAATCAATCATTTCAAACAAACAATCATTTCAAACATTCTCCCATTTAGGACTTGTGAAAGGCATGCTCTGGCTACATCCCAGACTTGTACAAATTTCCCTAATTTGGTTGAGAATCTTTCATTCAAGAGGCATGTGGCTGTCATACTTGATCAACCAAGTAGGCTCCCTCTCTTAATGGAACAATTTTAGCTTTTCTGTCACTTTAAAAATGTTTGTGGTGGAATAGTATAAATACCTCTCTGTAGAGATGATTTCATGTCTCTTTACTGTAAACAGAGATTTAATTCAAGCTTCAACCTTGAGCTTCAAGCAAGGCACCAAAAATCTTTAATCTCCCTAATTAGTTCTCCGAACTACAAAAAGCTCTGACTTCCATTAGGGATATGTAGGCATGAGGTTCACAAGGAATCTCAGCGAGCTAATAGAATACCAAAAATAGCCAGTCTGTTTGTCTTCTTTTTTTATTCAATTCAATTCCTTCTCCTAACACAAAGGAGAAACTTTCCCAATAATAAGCAACAAACACAAACACATAGACACAGAGAAGGTTCCCGTAGAGTACTACGGATATGTAGGGTGCTTAAACTCTTCCCTATGTATAACCGACCTCCCGGACTCCAGAATTTCTAGTCTAGGTGAATCCCCACACTTAGCAAACTCCTAGGGTTTATTTGAGATCTTTTTCCCCTTTCCTACTCGTAGGATACTTAAAAAGTTCGTGTGATATCATAGGAAGAACTGAAATAAAATTCATCCCGCCCCGGGCGCATTCTCCTTCCAAATTTCGCGTGAAGGGTCTAGCGTGCCGTTCTCCCAAGTGAAACGGGGAGGTAAAAAAAACGACACCACATGGTTTGGCATGTTAATTATGAATCTTTTATTCCGTGTTACTTGTAATTGGCCATTGCATGTTAAAGTGGAAACATTTTTATATTTTGATAATTATGTGTAATGCCCTCATGAGATACATGCTTCTTTACTGTGATTTATGCAAATGCATGCCTTATTTGTTTGGTATAGAATTGTGGGTGTTACATAGTGGTATTAGAGCACGGTCGGTCAGTCGGCCAAGTCATTTATGTTTTCTATCCCTTTTGTATTGGATTTGTGTATTTGACATGATCAATACTATTTTTCTGTCATTCGTTGGATATCTTAGGATAATGGTTGCAAGAAGGAATGATGACATTAATGTCGAGGCATTAACGAGGTTGGCTGGTGCGATTGGGCAAGTGCCACACGAGAATGCTGATAGTAGAGGAGAGGATGAGTCCCGTGCTTTTGGAGACTTCCGAAGGAACAATCCTCCGATCTTTGAAGGAGAGTATGGACTGGACAAAGCACAAGCATGGATGAAATAAATTGAGAAGATCTTTCAAGTCATGAATTGTACTGATGTACAGAAGGTACGGTTTGGTACTCACATGCTGACGAAGGGAGCTAAGGATTGGTGGAGTAATATCGTGCAGATATTTGATGAGGAAGGCATTGAATTTACTTGGACTCTCTTCCATGGCGCATTCTTGGAAAACTATTTTCCAGAAGATGTGCGTGGAAAGAAAGAAGTGGGATTTCTAAAGTTGAAACGAGAAAGAGGACAATACTGTGGGAAACCGTATGCTGATAAGAAGAAACAGTAATCTGGTTTTTGCAAGAAGCCAAGTGGGGGATGAGCTTCTACACCGATTAAGTGTTTTAAGTGTGGCAAGCGGGGTCACAAAATTGTTGATTGTGGAGTCGGTTCGGATAGGATTTGCTACACTTGTGGTGAGCAAGGACACATTAGTGCCAAGTGCGACAAGCCAAAGGAGGAGCAAGTGGAAGGAAAAGTGTTTGCATTTTCTGGTGATGAGACCACAGCTAAGGATAGGCTAATCCGAGGTACGTGCTTTATTAATGGTACACCTTTGATTGCTATTATAGATACCGGTACAACGCATTCTTTCATTTCTTTGGATTTCGCTATGAGATTGGATCTTATTTTACCTGTTATGCGTAGAGGTATGGTTATTGATACACCTGTTATGGCTCTGTGTCTACTGCTTTTGTGTATTTGAATTGTCTGTTGAGTATCTTTGGTAGAGATTTTGGAATTGACTTAGTTGTTTTCGTTAGATAAATTTGATGAGAATCTCGGTATGAACCGTTTGGAGTTAAATCGAGTAATTGCAATCTTAAGGGAGATTTTGGACCTTAGTACTTTAGGTGATTTCGAGTACAAGTTCTGAAGGAACACTATTATAGTTTAGTAATGGAGGTTTATGTTCCATTATGGTTGTCGGCTACTATTAACAAATTAAGGAACTGATCACCCTGAATTTATTGTTGATAGGAGACGGGATCATATTGGACGGGATAGATTCGCCTTACTAACTTGGTAGTGTGTAAAGCGACTAGGGAGGAGTTAAAGAGTCAACTTGAGGAGTTGTTTGAGAAGAGGTTCATTCGTCAGAGTGTGTAGCCATAGGGTGCGCTTGTTTTGTCAATTAAGAAGAAAGAAGGTTCTATGAAGTGACGTTTATTGAGGATATTTTGATTCTAAGAGTGAGGATGATCATGCTAAGTATTTGAGGATTGTGTTTTAGTGTTGAAAGAGAGGAACTTATATGTGAAGCTTTCTAAGTGTGAGTTTTGGTTGAAGGAAGTGAGTTTCCTTGGGCATGTGATTTCGAGTGGAGGTGTGTTGATGCAGAATCGACAAGTGGTAGCTTATGTTTCAAGGCAACTACAGATTCATGAGAAGAATTATCCGACGCATGATTTAGAGTTGGCCTCTGTAGTGTTTGTTTTAAAACTTTGGAGGCATTATTTGTTTGGATCGAGATTTGATGTGTACAGTGACCACAAGAGTTTGAAGTAATTGTTTGATCAGAAAGAGTTGAATATGAGGCAAAGAAGATGGTTGGAATTCTTAAAAGACTATGATTTTGGTTTGAATTACCATCCTAGAGAAGCAAATGTTGTAGCCGATGCATTGAGTAGGAAATCATTACACATGTCTATGCTGATAATGCAAGAATTTGAATTGTTGGAACAGTTTCGCGATTTGAGTTTGGTTTTTGGAGCGACTTCTTCGTGTGTTAATCTTGGTATGTTGAAGCTTACTTGTGGTATTCTATATGAGATTCGCGAAGGTAAAAAATTGGATTTGAAATTGGTTGACAACATGACATTGATTAATCAAGGAAGAGGTGGTGATTTTCGGATTGATGAGCATGGTGTCATGAGGTGTCGTGATCGAGTTTGTATTCTTGATGTTTCGGATTTGAAAAAGAGGATTTTGGATGAAGGGCATCAAAGTGGTTTGAGTATTCACCCTGGTGCTGCTAAGATGTATCAAGATTTGAGGAAGTTATTTGGTGGCAAGGTATGAAGAAGGATATTGTGGGATTTGTGTATTCATGTTTGACTTGTTATAAGTCCAAGATTGAACATTAGAAACCGTCTGGTTTGATGCAACCGTTATCCACTCCTGAGTGGAAGTGGAATGGCATTTCTATGGATTTTTTTTTTTGGATAGAGATTCGAGGTTTTCTTCTAGATTTTGAGAAAGTTTGCAGAGTGTTTTGGGATAAGAGGAGGAAGTACTTAAGGGTCGAATGAAGGATATGTACCTGGAGTTAGTTGCTTGAAGTAAATTTTCGAGGGCGAAAATCTTTTAAGTGGGGGAGAGTTGTAACAACCCGATTTTATTTCCCGTATTTAATTATTAGATGTTTTATTTAATTAATTATTATTTATGTGGTAATTAATTATGTGGTGCGTTTTGTGATTATTTTAATATGTGTGATATTTGAATAAGTGAATAGATGTGTTAAGACTAGTAATTAGTTAATGGGCCTAATTAATTGGAATGAGGAATTGGGTGGGTTAAGCCCAAATGACAAACTAGAGATAGTAAGGGTTATGTGAGAAAACATAGATTTGGAAGAGATAGAAAGAAAAGAGGCTAGAGAGAAAGAAGAGAAGAGGAAGAGGAGATGAGCTCTTAAAGAAGAAGGACTAAAGATTCAAGGTATTTTTTGGGATTGAAATCATGTTGTGTAATATTGTGCAATGTTGGAAGAGATGTGATTATGTAGTTTAAGATATTGAGATCGTCTTATTTGCATAAGTCTTGTTTGTTACACACTTACACTAGCATGAGTCTTTGAAAGAGGCAATGTCGGGTAATCTCTTGGAGATTATTTGCTTGTCCCAAACCTAATGAGTATGGGGTTTGAAATCTTCATGAGTATGGGGATTTTAGGTGGTTATCTACTTTGAGAGATGGACATGTGAATTCGTGAATATGTGTTGATTTTGGTGAAACCCTAACTTTATAGATTTTTGTAGATTTGTGAGATTTTGTGGATCAAAACATGTTTAATGATGTTATAATGTTAACCCATGAGTAGTAACAAGTTAGGAACCTGATATATGTGTCGAATTTCTGTTTAGAATGAGATTTTGGTTGGATTAGAATGAAATCCGTATGCTCTCAATGCTGTAGAATTTTCTGCAGAATTCGCACAGTCGCGCCGCGAGGGTCTTGGCCGCACCGCACAAAACCTCCTGACTCGAATTCGCGCCACAAGGATCTGGACGCGCCGCGGGAGCTGTTATGAAATTTTGTAATTTTAATTCTTTGCTCGGGGGTTTGTATACTTGTGATTTTAGAAGAGTTTCCATGTATTTTAATAATTTATTCAATGATGTTTGGATAGGTTTTGGATGGAATTTAAACATGTACATAACGCTTGAAAAATGTTTGTGTGATGATGTGAATTGATGAATAATGATACAATACATGTTATGCTATGATTGAATACATGTGATTGAATGGATGTGTGTTATTTGGTGTATTGTTTGGGATTGAAATCATGTTGTGTAATGTTGTGCAATGTTGGAAGAGATGTGATTATGTAGTTTAAGAGATTGAGATCGTCTTATTTGCATAAGTCTTGTTTGTTGCACACTTACACTAGCATGAGTCTTTGAAAGAGGCAATGTCAGGTAATCTCGTGGAGATTATTTGCTTGTCCAAATCCTAACGAGTCTGGGGTTTGAAAACTTAACGAGTATGGGGCTTTGAGGTGGTTATCTAGTCGGAGAGATGGACAATCGGCTTGTCGAAAATGATAACGGAGGGATCCACATGCATATTGCATAGAGTCACACTTGAGTCACACGTGTGGGTGTGAATTGTTGTTGTTGTTGTGTGATCTTGTGATATGATTATGTAGGAATGATTTTGGTGGATATGCATATATGTGAATTTGGTGAATCATTTGATATGAATGGTTGATGAGTTATGGATGTGATATATGTGATTGAAACATATGTGATGTAGATGTGAATATATATGTATTAATGATATATGTATATATGTGGATATGTGAATCATGTTTGATTGATGATGATACATGTGGTAAGAGATGTGATTACTTGTATACTTATGATATAAATGACATGATTCCAATTATATAAATATATTCTCTGATATTTTGTGAATTGGGATAGAGATGGATATGTACATTTGGTGATATATGTTCATACTTGCGATATGTCAGTGAATTATGTACATGTCTATATATTTGGAAAATATGTATACGTGACTACGTGAAGACAACATGTATATTTGGAATATAATTATGTTTGTATACAATTGTTACTTCGTGAATGTTGTTGGAAAGGATGTGTACTTAGAATCTATATGTTGATGAAATATGATTATGCATATTGTTTAGTAATCATGTTTGATTACTTGGAATTGAATGAACTTTGTCGAATGAGCTAAACATGTGAATCTTGATATTTTGTATATGGATGCATGTTTATGTGAAGAGTGGTGAATTCTTGAAATTTATTCTTGTTGTGTTTTATATTTCCCATTATTATGTTTATTTATAATGATTTGAATTTTCACCCTTCTGTTTGAATGATGTTCAATGCGACATCGCGCAGGTTTCGAGGATAGTGATGCTTCGAAGGAGGCTTATCTCGGAGATTTAGATCTCTTGTAGAGTGTCTTGACTAAGTAGTCATTCGTTCTATGGTCATGTAACACTTGGGATTGGGTTTTATAGTTTTAATTGACTTGATGCTATGAGACCTTGTTTTACTCATATGTATGTCATATTTGTATTATGTTATATTCTGGATGTGTGACGTTTGAGCCAAGATAATTATGATATGGTGGATGATGTATGGGAATTGTCTGAATTTACCATTTATAGATGAGATGATTATTCCGCTGTGGTTTGGCATGTTAAAGTGGAAATATTTTTATATTTTGATAATTATGTGTAATTCCCTCATGAGATACATGCTTCTTTACTCTGATTTATGCAAATGTATGCCTTATTTGTTTATTATAGAATTGGGGGTGTTACAACATAGAGTCTGATCCAATAACACAAAATAAAAAGCAAATCTAATTTAGAGACTGACATTCATATATCACGTGTACAACCTAGCGAACAACTTAGGGCGCAGAACCAAATTGCAAAAAAATATAATTTATAAAATGACAATCCCTAAACAAAGATTTTGAAGACGGAGAATGAATTCGATCGCCAACACGATAACAACTTCATTAACCAACAAATTACTCGCAAACGTCGGTAACTAATAACGGCCATTTTTGACCAAACATTCCGAAATCAATCACTATTGACTGAAACGGATCTAAGACCGAGGAGGCAGTAAGCTCGAACTGTAGCAAGAATCCACAAACCACCGCCAGTCCGAAAGACCCAAAATTCTTCGACGCTGTTGTTTACGGTGATTTCCGGTAAACAACCGCTAGTTCTCCAAACTATAAAATATACTTTGGTTACTCGCAGGATCGACTAGATTGATCCTAGGACATAGTCAAACAATTGTCTCTTGATATGATTCGAATCATGTTTGTTTGTTCTAACTTCAAGAAAACTTGTTTGTGATATGATCGAATGAATATTCACTTAAAATCAACACTTGTTACATATGTTAATATGACTTTCGACAAAAAAAACGTAAACCAAAGCCTGTAAATTGCAGGAATGTAAAGTGCATAAATATAACGTGCATGAATGTAAAATGCAGAAATGTAAAGTGCTTCGAAATGAAAGTTAAACAAAGAAAATAAAAGGAATTGAAAAGATACTTGAATAAAGAAAGATACAAATGTATTTAAAATGGTGTTGGTGTCATACGCACATTTCTCAGCGAACTCGTTCTCTAAACACTTGATACTTGAGTGATTTGTTAGTGATTTGTACAAAATGAACACACGGAATCCTAACATTAAGATCCTTATTTATACTAATTTCGACCCTAACGGTCCTACACTAATCTGATGCCACGTTGCCCACAAGAATCCCTGAGATGCCATCTGTCCTTTTGCAGTTAGACAAACTACTTCGAAATTCAAATCCTCCTGCCTGAATCCTCTTTCGACGCGTGGCAACGTGATCAGAACCGAGAATGCCACGAAAACACGTTCAGCCTCAGTACCTTACATATTTCGCAAAATGTTTAAGTCTTTAAAGATAATTCACTTCGAATTAGCTCCAATTCTAACTATCTTCGTTCCAACTCAAACAATCATTCTCGAAACATGGCCATCAGTAGCCATTTTTAATCTCAGAAATGGTCATCAGTAACCATCTTCCTTCGAATTCTAACTCTTCAAAGAATATTCTTTCTAAACGAAATCTTCAGCCAACAGCTGTGGAGACAAAATAAAACTTGAAACCTGCAAATCTCAATATATCTGGAACAACCAGGGATTCAAAAATTAGAAATGTCAACACACCTGCATAAGAAAAGATTAGGCTTTGATGCATCAAAAACGGTGGCGGATTGGAGAAAGAGGTGACACAACCGTAACCAAGTTGCATCGCACCTTCCTCCACCCACAAAAAAATTTCCTGTGAGGACTCAACCGGAAAAAACAGCTCAACTTCAGACCTAGAGAGATCTGAAATCGATCTGTATGGAGAGAACAAAAAAAGGACAACCGCCATCGAAAACTGCCGGAGCCCAAAGAGACGAACCCCTGAAATACAGAAGAGCTTCTGAGGACCACTGAGACAACTTCGAAAGGGTGAAGGGTGGAGCGGCTTGAAAGGCAACGCACCACCATAGCCGAAAGCTACATAAGAGCACCGAAAGTTTAGATTTAGGGAGAAGAAAAGTTTTGCCGATGTTAAAGAGAAGACAGAGAAAAAGATTTGAAGAGAGAAATAGTTGTCTGTTAAATCACTTTTTAAAAATGAAAATATTTATGCAATATAATAATAATAATAATATGTTAATATAAAATTAAAATTAAATAAATATGCAACAGTATGAAATAATATATTTTTTCTATCCTAAATCATAAGTTGTTTTTTTTTAAAAATTATATCATATTATAAATTATTTTATATTATTTATTAAGAATTATTTTACTTATTTATTCTCTATTATCTATTGTTATCTTATTTTAATTTATTTTATATTTTTTATTAATGATTATTCTTCTTATTTTATTTTCAATTATTAGCACACACAGCCTTGTAATTGGTTGTTCAACAAACAAAACATACCAGCACATATACACAGCGCCGAAACGTCGAAACGTATAGAAACATGTAACGGCTAAATTCATTCACACGACACAATGTGAATTTTTTTTTTGAATAACAAGTTTTTTTAAAAAAATTTCAGAAATAACCAACTTTTCAAAAAAATTCCCCAAATGTCACTTTTTTACTACCTGCACCACGTTGTCGCCAGGGGGGGTGGCGACAACACTAAGCCCAGAACGTCGTCGCCAGTGGGCCTGGCGCCTACATGCAAATTTTAGGTGTTGTCGCCACCCCCCCTGGCGACAACACCCCCACTTATTTTTTTTTCTTTTTTTTTTGTTATTTTTTTTCTTTAACATATTTTCTCTTAAATTTTTTTATATTATATTTTTCAAATATTCTTTCAACATTATTTTTTTATATAATTTTTTCGGTAATTTTTTTTTCCATGGTAATATTTTTTCGGTAATTTTTTTCTTTCAACATTAATGTTTTCGGTAATATTTTCTCTTAAATGTTTGTAAATATTATTGGTTCCAAATATTTTTTCCATGGTAATATTTGGTAATTTCTTTCAATATGTCTCCTGAAACCATTATTTTTTTGGTAATGTTTTTTGTGTTGTAACCCATAAAATCTATGAAAAAAATTCATTTCATTGAAAAAGTAAATTACAAATATCATCGAAACTAAAAACTATGTTGTGGAGCTAGATCCACGATTGGGACATTTGGTCCTATTATGTCCTACCTCACGACATATACTACACTTCCTCTGCAGTTTTTCAGTTACGTCCATCTCGGTTCTAATACGCCTGCTGTTTGGTCGACCGCTTTTATTCCGACGCATTAAATCGTTATGCCAAACTGTTTCCCCCTCGTACACAGGCCAATATGCTTCCATTGCTACCACCGGAAAGTAATTGTCGTATACGTTGAGCAACGTTGATACCTTGTAAATTTCTGATACCAAAGATAATGCATCAAAGTGAGTATGTGAACATGCTACAAGGACATGGGAGCAAGGCATGCGATATGCTTGAAATTGGCCACAGTCGCACCAACGATCTGGGATATTGACGCGATACTGTTGTCGTGGAAGTCCCTGGTTATGGTCAATTGTTTCCTTTACACTGAAGGTGTGGCCATGACGGTCGAACTCGGTCACTCGGTGAGTGTTACCCTTGGCAGATTCCTGTTGTATATATTTCATACACACATCGCTGTAGACCTGTTGTGTTTGTAACACTGAATTCCACCGCTTACCTCTTGTGGCGAACAGAGTTGCCATCCGAAAATACGTAGCACAAACCAAGGCAGTTACAGGTAGGTTTCGAATGCCTTTGAAAACCCCGTTCATTGATTCCACAAGATTTGTAGTCATGTGACCCCACCTAGCCCCATCGTCGTATGACCTAGTCCATCTCGCTCTGTCAATGCTGTCAATCCACCTCCCTGCATCTGGATTTGTCAACGTTATTTCTCGGCGGTAGTATTGAAATCCAGGTTGGTTTAAGGCATACCCCGCGTTCACCAAGTGGTTCTTCAAAAATTTATCTTTGATCTCTCTCATAAAATTTTGTGCTATATGCCTAATACAGTAGACATGCTTAGAGGGGGGTTGTGCCAACCATTTGCCGGATTGTTGTATGCGCTGTCAATAGAAGCGTGCCTGTCCGAAATCAAACAAAGGTTAGACTGTGGAGCAACTCTAGCTCGAAGATTCTTCAGAAACAAACTCCAAGCAGCAGCTGTTTCTCCTTCTACCAGAGCAAAGGCTATTGGAAAAATGTTGCTGTTTCCATCCTGCGCGACTGCCATCAGCAAAGTTCCCTTGTATTTCCCATACAACCATGTTCCATCAATTTGAATAATCGGCTTGCAAAAACCAAAACCGATGATGCATGGTCGAAACGCCCAGAACAGTCTATGGAAGATTCCATTACCTTCGAGAGGGGTTCCGTCTTGGGACTGTGCCGGCAGTGTCTCCAATATAGTAACAGTCCCAGGTGAATACAATTGCAGTGCAGCCAGGTAGCGAGGAAGTTGTTGGTACGATTCCTCCCAGTTGCCGTAGACTTTTTCAATTGCTTTCTGTTTCGCCAACCAAGCCTTTCTGTACGAAGGTCTGTATTTGAACACAGAAACGCAATGAGAAATAATTGTCTTCACCTTCAGTGATGGGTCAGTTTCGACCAGAGGAATGATGGTATGACATATCATGTCATGACTGAGTTTTCGATGATCTTGCGCCATGTTAGTGGTGACGCAGGTGTGGGCTTGAGATATCGAACGTATCACCCACGCATTAAATTTCTTTCTGAATGATGCCTTCAGCATGTATCCACACTCCGGGTTTTTGCATGCAATACTGACTCTCTCTGGATTTGATCGATCGGCTTTAAAATCAACACAATTTGCTAAGTGCCAATTTTTTATAGCCAGTAGACAATCATCCTTCGAACGAAACGTGTCACCCTCTTTTAACTCCTCGCTTGACCTCATATATGGATTGTAGAACATATCGGACGATGGCTCGTCCTCTCCTAAATTAAGCGTTGTGAAATGTGCCGGAGGTGAATATGCATGTGTATCCGGTACTGGATCCGGTACTGGAACTTCTTCGTCACCTTCATCTTCGGAATCACGATTCACCAACTCATCAACAACATCTTCTATATCAGTTTCTTCATCAATGACATGTTCGGGTTGTTGTTTGTCATCAACAACAGGATCAATAACCTGTGACTGAATATTTTGCGAAGGAGCATTTTGTTCAACCACTATGTACAGTTCCAGATAATCATAACCAAAATACTCATGGGTGAGGAACATGTTTTGAACCTCTACGTCAGTTGTTATCTGTGATTGATAAAACTTGACTGAGTTGTTAGGTTGAACAAGGGGTTGTCGGTAAAATATTTGAGAGACTGGTTCTCTTATTTTGGATTCGATTTTCCTTTTTAGATAAGAGAAATCTGATTGTCTATTTAGAGCAAAACGTGTTGAGTTTGTGTTTCTAAATAGAAAACCGTTTGTGTCGCAGTGGTATGTCTCACCGTTCATATGAACACGAACTTTGTACTGCGAGGTGGATGCCATAATTTTGATATGTGAGAATTGTGAAAGAAGAAATGTGAGAATTGTGTTGTAAAAAGAAGAAATGTTTGGGAGAATTGTGTTGGTTGTAAAAAATAGTATGTGAAGTAGTTCCTATATATCATGCACCACCTCTTACACAAGGCTAATGCATGCAAGAAATGAAGCAATAATTCTGCACAAGATTCAAACATGACAAGACTATTGCATGCCACAAAAGAATCTCGTCCCCACCTCTTACACAAGGCTAATGCATGCAAGAAATGAAGCAATAATTCTGCACAAGATTCAAACATGACAAGACTATTGCATGCCACAAAAGAATCTCGTCCCCACCTCTTACACAAGGCTAATGCATGCAAGAAATGAAGCAATAATTCTACACAAGGCTAATGCATGCAAAAGATAGGGCTGCATGCATGCTTTGCTTAGGGGGAATCGTTGCAGGAATCTATCAGGAATCGCTTCAGGAATCATTGCAGGCGCATGCTAGGGTACAGGAACTCGTTTCGGACGCATGCGAAGGACAGAAAACAGGTGGGGACCATGTGGGGCCCTAATTTTTTTTCTTCAAAATTAGGGTTTACGTTTTTCCCTTGTATATGAAACCCTAATTGTGATACAGACCTAAGGCAAGGCGTCCGTCCCTCTATAAATTAGGGTTTCCTGTGTGCATTAGTACACACACGCAAAAATGAGATCTCGAATAAGGCCAGATATCACGCACCGGACTTCTGAGCCTCCACCACCTGTGAGGCGTTTCGACTATCAACCGGACTATCGTCGAAGGAATGGATACGTTATTTTCTCTGCCGTCAAACCTCCCATGCAGGTAATGTTTTGGAACATTCAATCCATGGACCAGCTTAAGAGAAACCTCCTTAGGTTTTTGGACGGAGAGTGGAGTCCAGGCCAACAAATCAGATCTATCAAGAGACTTAGAACAAGGGGAGGTGTTTTTCTTGAAAGACAGCGTTGGTGGGAGACAATGGAGGACGACATTCAATGCACTCGAATGATGGAGGACAGAGAAGACATTGTCCTAACCGTTGTAATATCCTAGATGTTGCAGTTTCTTTATCATTTCAGTTACTTCTGTACCGTCCAATTAAACGCTCTGAGCATATATTAATGAAATGTTTTTTTAACATTACAAAGTTTCCAATTAGTATTTAAGTTATTAATAATTAACAAAATTATTTTCCTCTGTATTTCACCCACTATAAATAAAGGTGTGTGTGTGTGGAGTTGAAGTACCAACTCTTTCTTCATCCTTACTGCAAACACTAAAAAATGAACTCAGTTTGGGCTGTCGTCTTTTTTGAGGAAGGTAGTCACATGCGTGTCTGCCTTAACCCCCATTGGAATTTCCAGAGAATTGTTAGAGCTATCAACATTGGGTTTCGTCAACTAGATGGTCCGACCAGAAAAGTTAAACAGATAGATTACCGTTGTCCATACATTACGTTGACGGATAATAATCCAGAAGGCACCTACATGTATTATTGGGACCGTGTGAAAGACGATGTGGACGTGGATCTAATGTTTTGGACACACAGTGGAGAGGTTAACCGAGGCATTGAAAATCCACTTGTTCTTGCAGTGATACTTGAGTAGTTTAGATTAAGTGTTGTTGTGTTTGTTGCAATGATCGAGCATGTACTACAAGTTGATATGTGTTATTTTGCAATGTAATATCGTGATATACCGGTTGTTTTGTGTTGCCAAAACCGGATCGTTCAATTAAAATAAATGTGGTAGTTGTGTTAATTGTGTTAATTGCCAAAACCGGTTGTTTTGTTTTAACCGTAGTAATTTCTTAGATGTTTTAGTTTCTGTGTTGTTTTGTACACTGCAGGGAATCTCGTCCCCACCACAGACACGACAAGACGAGACACTGCAGGGAATCTCGTCCCCACCACAGACATGACAAGACGATACACTTCAGGGAATCTCGTCCCCACCACAGACATGACAAGACGAGACACTGCAGGGAATCTCGTCCCCACCACAGGCTTGACAAGACGAGACACTGCAGGGAATCTCGTCCTCACCTATGCATTTTGGCTATAAATATGTTCACAAACTTGTTCAGTTTCTTCATCACCTCTTATACTTTCATCAGAGCAACTTATCATCAGAACCACCATTTTTTTCTCGTCAACAAACATGTCTCTCCTAACTATGGGTCAAGAGCATCGAGGAACCATTGCAAACATTGCTGATTTTGTAAGTTTGAGTAAACACTTAATTTTTTTTCACCTTAAATTTTCTAATTTCAAATACTTATGGGTAATGTTTTTTTTATAGGATATCACGAGATTTAGGACCCGTGCTGGACCGATGAATGCTCCTGACCCTTTGATTGTGGACTACGTTAAACGTGTGGGATTTGGTGAGGTAATGAACTTAACAGAAAGCAAAGTTGATATGAAGTTTATATTAGCATTGTGTGAGCGTTGGAGGCCTGAGACCCATACTTTTCACCTTCCAATAGGTGAATGTACCGTCACTCTAGAGGACGTGTACATGTTATTGGGTCTCAAAACAAATGGAAAGGCAGTGTATGGAAATGTCCAACAACCAAACGCTCTATGCGTCAAATTGTTGGGTGTGGATTTAATAGAGGGTGAGGGGCGACAAAGGGGTAGGGGACAAGGTATAAAGCTTGCTGGCCTTCAACTAGCTTATGATGGCCTTAAATTGAATGAGTTTTCTGACGAAGAAAGTATCCTACAGAAAACTAGGATGTATATTATGTTATTGTTTGGTAAGTTTTTATTTCCCGAAGGCACGGGAAATAGTGTTAATTTTATGTACTTGTGTTTACTTGGGGACATTGATGCAATAAAGACATATAGTTGGGGTTCGGCTGTGTTAGCATACCTCTATAGTTCCTTGTGCAAATGTGCAAAAAAGAATAGTTGTACATTTAGTGGATGCGCATTCTTGCTACAAGCATGGGCATGGTGGAGAATGCCGGTATTGGCCCCTGCAAATCCAAACAGTTTCGCCTTCCCTTACGCTTCAAGGTAACTTTTGGATCTTATTTTAATTAGTGCCTTTTATTCTATTATTATTTGTAACTATATTGATTTTTATCTTTTAATGTGTTTAGGTTTAATGCAATCGGGTTGGATTACACCAATACGCCTTTATCCAAAATCATTTTTTACCGCAAACTATTAGATCGACTTGGACCCCAAGATGTAAGACCACTAAAAATTTCCATTTTCAAAATATATTTATAAAATTTACTATCTTCTATATTTTGAAATTAATATTATTTGCTTTGCAGTTTATTTGGAGACCTTACTTGGAATTGGATCACGTACCCGACCTTGACGAGGCGGCTATTTGGACGACAAAATCACCCATCATACGGTTCACCACTGTGGAGATGCACCAAAGTGACCGTGTGAAGCTCCAATTCGGCATGCATCAAGGTATCCCTGACCCACCTGAACCTGACTGTTTGGGACGTTGGCATCTGGCGAAGGTTAGCGAACAGTGGTACGTAGAAAATTACAAGACGTTTGCTATAGATCAGCGTAAAATATGGGCTTTTCGTTCCAAATATGTTCTAGAATTTCCTGTGGCGCCGCAAGAAATGAAGCCAACTGTTGAATATGTCAACTGGTACAGATCGGTCACAAATCCTGAAATGATTGTGTCTGCCCCTTTCTATTTAGCTGACCCGCGAGCACAACCTCCATATTTTGGAGGACAACAACAACCACCACCAAATTACCACCAACAACAACAACAACCACCACCACCAAATTACCAACAACAACAACAAACACCGCCAAATTACCAACAACAGCATTACCCACGGCAACACCAACAACAACAACAAAGTTACCACCAACAACCAATCCAACCACAAACACCTTTTTACCAACAACATTCCCAACAATACCACCAGTTTTTTCCATCCCAAACTCAACCACAAAATCAAGAATTCCATGTAGGGAGCTCTTCCAGATCACATTTCCAAGAATTCCATGCGGTGAGCTCTTCAAGATCACCACCAATAACCCCCGACATGGGCATAGAAGAAGAATACCCGCAATACACCACATTCGACCAACCAACGTCACAGTACACCAACCAACCATTTGACCTCAACACACCACCACAACCATTGTATTTTAACCAAACCAGATCCACCACCAACTTCCAAAACTTCCAGGCCGCACCCACTAGGAGAAATTTCAACCCGCCTAGACAAAGCTTTGACAGCGCAGCGGGCACCCGCCTATCCTATGGAGGGAATTCTAGAGGTCAAGGACGGCCCACAGATTTTGAAGACCCAGATTTCATTGAGGGGCCGTCGACTCAAGCACAAGACGAACCAAATAGAGGGGGGCGTCGTCGCAGGAATAGGGGGGCATTACCAACTCGTGACCCGTCTACACGACCTATTAGACAACCTGAATGTGGATCGTACCATGGTCCACGTGGCGCGCAATAGGATTTTTATTTGTATCGTTAATGTATTTTGAGTTGTTTTTCATTTTAATGTATTTTGTGTTGTTTTTCATTTCAATGTATTTTGTATTTTGGTTATGTTTAATTTATTGCTATTATATTTCCATCTTAAAAAAAATAAAAAAACAACTAAAAAAGTAATATAAAAAAAAACAGAAAAAAAAAAGAAAAAAAAAGCAGTTGAAAAAAATAACAAAAAAAAAAAAAAGAAAAAAAATAGGGGGGGGGGGGTGTTGTCGCCGGGGGGTGGCGACAACACCTAAACAATACAAGGGAGGCGCCAATGGGCCTGGCGACATCACTTAAGCCCAGAACGTTGTCGCCACCCCCCTGGCGACAACGTGTTATTTTTTAAAAAAAAAAAAACATTTTCGTAATTATTTTGAAAACCTTGTTATTTCTGGAATTTTTTTAAAAAAAATGGTTATTCAAAAAAAAAATTCACACAATGTCGGTAAAAGCATAATTGTTTCTCAATCACCAGCTTTTAAACGTTTTATGTGTGCCCCCACATACTTCTCCAAATAATTCTTCTTCAATAAATACTTCTCAATTCTCAATATCACCAATTCAACAACATACACAACTTCTCTCATATTCACAATCTTCCACTATTTTCATCTTCAACTTTCTTTATTCTATAGTTTTACAATGGCATCATCAGCTACTACAATGAAAATTTTCACCTTCTTTTTCATCGTCGTTTTCGCCGCCGCTATAGCCTCAGCTCAAGATCTCAGTCCCTCGTTGGCTCCAGCGCCAGGTCCTGACGCCGGAGCTGCCGGATCTGTTACAAATTCAATTGCTATGATCGGAGCATCGATCGTTCTTTCAATGCTCGCCATCTTCAAGCACTAAGAACATGATGATTTCACTTATTTTCGGGCACCTTTAGCGCGTGGTTATGACTTATGATCTATTTTGTTTCAAATCACAATAGTTAGTTATGATTGTTGTTATGCTCTATGTATACTTTGAGCGCGAGAGAGATTTTTAGAATTATTTATTTATTTATTGTAGGGGTTAAGATTAATAAAGAGGGGTTTTATTATCTTGTTCGACTATTACTATAATGCTTTGTTAGTGTTTTCTCCTTTGGTTCTAATTAAAAATATCAAAACCAGCAATTTTTTTTTTAATATGGGTCATGCTAACGAGTGTCCCCGGATACTGGTGTCGCGGGCGAAAAATCGTTTTGTTCCTCTTTTTTTGTGGGATGAGACACCTGATGCCTTCTTTGGGCTCGAGTGCTCATAAAAAATGATTTTTCTTTTGTATCGACCAAACTTTTTATTATTTCCAAAGGAGGAAAAGGAAAAAAGCTGCAATAACCTAAAAGTGGGGGGAGAGATCTTTGGGTAAGAGGGTTGGTTATACGAAGGGAAGGTATTAGCACCCAACGTATCTATAGTACTTTATAGGTTTCTTTGCTTTGTTTTTCATTCCATATTATTGAGAGGTTCTTATGAAATAGGTGGGACCTAAGGTGTTTGTTTGATTATGCTCGCAAAGATCATCGCGATCCTCTGCATACATATCCCTTAGAGGGAATCAGAGCATCTGTAGCTCGGGGTCTACGGGTGCTAAGGTTTGAATGGTTTTTTTTTTGTGTTTTGCTTTGCTCGCCAAGGATCGACCTTGTGCCTACGTATTCTCAAAGGGATGTTGAGAAAGTCAGAGCAATCGTAGTTCCCACTTATGCTAGTGGAAGCAAAGGAAAATAGACAAATGTCGTCTAAATGCTAGATGTATCTAATCTATATCATCACATACATCTGTTTGATTTTTGTTTGTTTAACCAGCCTTGTGGCAAAAACTTTCAATGAAGTCAGCCTTGTGACAAAAAGTTTTGATTAATCAGCCAGCCTCGTGGCAAAAGTTTCAATGAAGTCAGCCTTGTGACAAAAACTTTGATTAATCATCCAGTACGGTGGTAAAACAGTTTGATTGATTAGCCAGCCTTGTGGCAAAAAAGTTTGAGTGATTGATTGTTTGTGATGATATAAAAGAGATACTCCTAGCATAGAGATGAAAAATGTCTAATCTCCTAGGGTATTTGGTTTTGGATATTGGGGGATGCTTATAAGAAGCCCGTGGGTCCTTGTACGAAGCCCAAGAGGAGGCTATCCGAGGGTCCTTGCATTGTAAGCCCAAGAGGAGGCTATGGGAGGGACAATCCAGGGTCCTTGCATTGTAAGCCCAAGAGGAGGCTATGGGAGGGACACTCGTTTGTACAAAGCCCAAGGGGAGGCATGGTATAGTTGGTTTGAGCTCTTAGAGCGATTTCACCGGGAAACCATACTCTATGTCCTAACCTAAACTAGTGGAGATTCTTTGCACGAAGCCCAATAGGAGGCTATGGGGAACCTAGTGTTGTACTAAGTTGAACAAGCATATATAACACAATCACAAGTATGAACAAGTACGAACAAATATGCACAAGTACATGAACAAATATGAACAGTTATATGAACAGATATGAACAAGTATGAACAAGTACATATATGACAAAGGGTGTGTGTATAATGGAGTTTATGAAGGAAATATACCTGTAAGCATGATCCATTTGTATACACAGGGCTCGAGACTCACACTCGGGGAGAGGTCCACTTGAGTTTATTCAAAGCTATTTAAACAGGTATTTACAAAAGGGCTTGGGACTTATACCTACATGGAGGCCCATGGTATTTTTTGGGAAGATTTAAAGAAACCTTCATTTTTGGTTTGTATTTCAAAGTTAAAAAATCAAACTGATCGAGATATGTACAAAAGGCGTACAATGAAATACCTAATTTCATGTACTGGAATGGGTATGTACAAAAGGGCTTGGGGCTTATACCTACGTGGAGGCCCATGGTATATTGAAAAGTTTTGAAGTTTCTTTGAAGTTTTGTTGTTTTGAAAATGATTTGAAAATTGTTTGAAAAGATTTTATTTTGAAGAATGTTTTATTGTTTTGAAAAACTGTACAAAAAGAAAAGAAATGGGACTTACACTCTCTAATATTCGAGAGGCCCCACTTCGTTTTGAAAATCAATTGATCAATTAAAGAGATTTAATCAAAAAGAAAGGGTTTATCGTTTTGAAAAAGAATCGCGATCGCTCGTCTTAAAACGATTTGAATTTGACAAAAGTCAACTTAATTAAGTTAAAACAAGTTTTAATGCTTAATTAAGACCTAAATGATTAGGGTTTGATCACAAAAAATATTTACAAGTGATTAAGTTTGAAAATCAAATAAAAATAATATTTAAAAGTATTAAAAATACTTAAAAACAAGTCATTTTAAATTTATTTAAAAATGTATCAAATAAATATTTTTTGATGATTTTTTTTGATATTCATAAAATATATGTGTTAAACAAGAAGTGTGTAAAAAATGAATGAAAAATGAATTAATTTGGTTAGTTAAATAATTAATTAAAGTTGTGTGAAAAAAGAAAGAAAAATAGTGTTAAAAAAATGGTTTGGTCCCTAGAGGACTTGAACTCGTGACCCTAAGGTCACCAACCAAAACAATAACCAGCTGAGCCACGCTTGTGGCTTGTTAGTAATACGCGCTTGGTAGAATATATTACTCAACTGAATTTCAAAACTTATGAACCAAAAAACGCGCCAAGAACACAATCCCAATCTGAATTTGAATTTTCTGAAAACTGAACCAAATTGATCAAGTGAAGGGTCTAACTCACTCGTTTTTTCATAAGGATCATGATGGTGGTCTTTAATTGCATTTATTTTCACTCTAAGGCTATCAATTTTCTGATGAACACGAAGAACCCTAATTCTATGATTCAATCTGAAATCGTGTATGTGCAAGTTATGATGCAATTGATTGAGGGTTAATGATCCTCATGTGTGCAGAAATGAGATGGTATGTTCATATTTCATTTATGATGCGTGGAGAGTAGAGTTTGAAGTTCAAGTGCACTTACCTCAAAAATGGCCAAACTGAGAATTGGATTTTGATCTGGAGGTGTTACAGATGCTTTGTATCAATCTGAATAGCTTCTATGATGATTATGGAAGGTGTCTGGATGTCTGGAACAAGTTGAATTCATCTGAGCATGGTCATGGCACCCGATCTGCAGTTGCTTCAAGTATGAATCGAATTTGAAGATGGAGATGTTTCAGATCATATGTGAGTGTTTGGATAGTTCATATGTGATATATATGAGGTGTTGGAAGTGTTAGTTTGGACAGAAATGATCTTGAATGGATTTTGGCATGATAAGGCCATAGTTATGCATATTTGAGAAGTGAGGTAGTGATTTTGAGCTTGAGGTGTTTTTGGGGTGTATGAGTGGTTCAAACAAGTTTCAAATGATGTTTATGAGTTGTGGGAAGCATCACTTTGCTCAGAACTTCAAAGGTTTAGAGGTTGAGCATTTTACCTCTTTGAAACTTAAGAAACTTGCAATTCAAGAAAGAAAGAGAAAGCCTATAATTTGTGAGACTTTGGTGTGAATTTGGAAGTGATTTGAACCTCTATTTATAGGCCAAGGATTCTGAACTCAGAACTTTGCAACTTGCTTCAAGAAGTGATGATTTGGCTTAAGGGATAGAAAGGAATCTTTCACATTTAATGCAATGGTTAAAAGTAACTAAACCATGGTTATTTTGGCCAAGCTTCTTATCTCTTTCCTATCTGATCTTAAACCAGAAAATATCATTCAATCATTGCTTTGGTGTGTCATTACTTGCATTATTTGGCAAATTGGTTCATAACTTTGCAAAAATGGCTTGAAATTTCAAGTGAAATGGTCACTAATGTCAAAATTCACAACCATAGCTACACTCCATATTTTTTCATGCTCTTGGACATTTTGGAAAGCTCATATTACACACTTCAAAACCCTAGTTGAAAGTTTCTTCAAGATCCTTAAGGAAGTGGGTGAAAAAGATCCATGAACTTTGAGAAAAATGAAGTTTTAAGTGAAGTTTTCAAAAGATGTCAACTTTGAAGCTCCATATCTCTTAAATGGTTGATCTTATGGAAAAACATTATATGTGACAAAGTTGTTCATTGGATCAAAATCTACAACTTTCATGTTGGAAGTTTTTTTCAGTTTGTAGGCGAAATTTTGAGAAATTCCCTCCCAAAGTTTGGAAAAAACCATGAAAAACACTTAGAAAAATTTTCTAAGTATGAAAGTCAAACTTTTGACTTTTTGATTCTTGATTGATTTTCTTGATTTTTCTTGATCAAATGACTTCTCATATCATATATTGATGATTTAAAACTTCAAAAGTCATGGTTGACCAAAATTCCCCAGAAGTCAATGGTGATTCTGTACAGTTGACTTTTTCAGACGAATCGCGTTTCTGGAGTTTTCAAATGAAACAGGCTATCCTCACCAAATGAGTGGTATGAATGGATCATATTGAAGCATTAGAGGATATTGAGCCATGGTTTGAGTTGTGGCACCATGTCCTGATTAAAAAGTCAGTTATTCAGTGAATTAGGTCAAAACCCTAATTGTCGACCTGATGAAATTGATGACTGTGGACCTTGAATTGAGATGCAATTTCCATGGGATATTGTCATAGGGATTATTTGAGGATGATTGAAACCTTTGATTGACTTCCTGGGGATTTTTAGGGTTTCCCAAATGTGATCCCTGATTTTAGTCCCTGATAGTTCAAAACCCTAATCTGAGGATTTGTCTGATCAATCTTTGTGTAGGAGATGTTATGAGCCAATGGATTAGGTCAAAATGATGCACTTGAGGTCTTGATATCATGTCCCTAGTCATTAGATCAAATCCTGAGCAAAAGTCAGGAGTGTGCTGTCTTCAGTCAAAACCCTAATTCAGTCGATTCAAAGCTGTTGAGCTTGTTGAAATGAATCTCTGAGGACCAAATGTTGATTATTGATGAAGATGATTCATTTGAGATGAAGGGAGAACAAAACCCTAATTGATTTGTACTTGTACTGATGAGTGATCTCTTGATTAAACCCTGCTGAGCACAAGTAACAAACACAAGCTATGCAATTTGTTAGAGATGCAAATAATGCATATGCAGATGATATGAGGTGGTATCTTAGGTCAAAAATTGGGGTATGACAGATGCCCCTATTTAAGTTTCTTCAACCTGAGACATGAAGATTGAAAATCTTTATTTTGATAGGGTGGAAGAGACTTAAATATCAGAAGACGCAAATTTTGGACCTAAGATACCAAAATTGCGAATGATGCAAGGATATCTTTACCGAGGGATATCAAACTGACTCCGCTGGGGAAAAGAGATTGGGGAAGGATATCTCAATCCGTTTTAGGAAGAGAATTCGTTTTCTCCTTTTCGGGAAAGCAAGTGTATGCTTCACCGAGGAATGATAGCTTTGTAAGAAAAGCTTACCTACCGACATTATCGACTATCAGCACGGGGATAGACTTGTTAATAATGCGAAGGTGAAAGGTATGAAACTGTATCACCGACTATCAGCATGGTGATAGACTTGACAAGGTAAAAGAGTTTCAAAGGTTTGGTTAATATTACCGACTATCAGCCTTGTGATAGACATGTTAATAATATAACCAGAACAAAAAGGGTTACCAACTACCAGCCCTGTGATAGTGGTTTTGAAGACTTGATCAATTATCAGCCGAGTGATAAAATGATCCTGGAGACTTTGCTAGGGAAATTACTGGTTATTCAGCCTTGTGAACAGTAATAAGGCCCTGATTGTCAAATGGTCTTCATGATTGATTTCCTTGAGAGGAAAATTTTTGAAAGAAACATAAACTGCTCAGATGATGAGGCTATTGTTTATGGTCCTATTTTTCACGACTCTGTTTGAGGAATCGGAATTTGAATCTTTGGTAAAGACAAGGTTCTAACCAAGAATGAATTGGAAAGAAATAGTCAAACAAGACTTTGTACCCATGAGGAATGAACTCAAATGGGGATTTTCTCCCTTGTTTTGAGAGGAGAAACTAAAGCAACCTTCTTCCACGAGGAATGATCTCAGTGGGGAACTGGAGAAAGAAGATGTTCTTTCTGCTTATGGGTGACAACCTATTTGGAGAGATGACACGCCCATATCTGTTTCTTTTTTCTTTCTTTTTTCTTTTCTTTTTTGGGATAGATATATCCTGAACAAGCGATTATTATTAAAAAAAAAAAATGCAAGAATGCATAAATGATGCAAATATGATGAATGTCATGAATGTAGCATGCATACTGACGATACTGACAGACAATGAAGTATATACTGGAGAAGGACCGACGTCGCAATACTACCAGATACTTGGCAAATGTTCTTCAACACGGTGTAGATAACACAGGTGATAAATGGTGTTGCATGTTTTAAACTTCTCTGGGGAAGATAAACATCTTTTCTCATTGAGATGGAAGAACCTCCTCACTGGAGATGGAAAATCTTCGTCACTGGGGATAAAAGACCTTCTTCACTGGGGATAGAAGAGCTTCTTCACTGGGGATAGAAGAGCTTCTTTACCTCGAGGGATAATTGCTTCAAGAATTCTTTTCTGGGACAAGAATACCGTTGTCTCAACAATTTTTCAGGGAGAATCCTTTTGTTCATCCTGTGGAGACGACTGCTAATGTTCCTTCCGTTGTTCACAACTCAAAGGAAAATTTCGCTTTTATTTTGAAAAAGAAAAGTGAAGTAAATTCATTTAAAACTTATTTTTTTCTTTTTTGTTTCAAAAGAGAATAACACAATTAAAGCGTTATTTTGCAAGCTGAAAGAAATTAAAGATTGCAAACAAATGGGCACAAGGCTCAAATTTATTTAATAGGATGGTAATCAGCTAAAGGCGTGATTCCATGGAGTATTTACAAAAGTTGGAAATGGTAATTATGCGGAAAAGGCTACATTGAAAGCAATAACCACTATCCCCCCTAAACAACTTTGAGTTCCAACTGTGCTTGTCGCTTCAGATTGGCGATGATTTGATCGAAGATCCTTTGATGAAGTACAGACTCTTCAGGTGACGAAGTACGGACTGATGCAGTTACTTTGTCATAAATCCCTATTTTTTGCCTAGATTGCCCTTTCAGGTTTTCAATCTACCAGGATGAATTTTTTCTGTTTTTTGTCTCTAATTTTTGCCTGGACCGCCCTTTCAGGTTTTCAGTCCACCGAGACGCTCATTTTTGCCTAAGTCGCCCTTTGCGGGTTTTCGACTTACCGAGCTGTTCTTTTGTATTTTTTAGACAAAGTATTTCTTGACTGCATCAGCATTCACAGGATATGGGAGTTCGTCACCATCCATGGTTGCAAGAGTCATGGCGCCGCCAGAAAATGTTCTTTTGACAACATACGGGCCTTCGTAATTAGGAGACCATTTGCCCCTAGAATCTGGTTGAAAAGACAAGATCTTTTTAAGCACGAGGTCGCCTTCTTGAAATTCACGAGGTCGAACCTTTTTGTTGAAGGCTTGTTTCATCCTTGCTTGGTATAACTGTCCATGGCATAGAGCAGTCATACGTTTTTCTTCGATTAAGTTCAACTGATCGTATCTGCTTTGACACCATTCAGCCTCTGATAACTTAGTTTCCATGAGGACTCTCATTGATGGGATTTCAACTTCTACGGGGAGCACAGCTTCCATGCCATATACTAGAGAAAAGGGAGTTGCCCCTGTTGAAGTACGCACTGAAGTACGGTACCCATGTAAAGCAAATGGCAGCATTTCATGCCAGTCTTTGTAAGTGACGACCATTTTCTGGACGATCTTCTTAATGTTCTTGTTGGCAGCTTCGACGGCGCCGTTCATTTTTGGTCTGTAAGGAGAAGAGTTATGATGCTCAATCTTGAATTCCTCACACAATTCTTTCATCATTTTGTTGTTCAAGTTTGAACCATTGTCAGTAATGATCTTGCTGGGAATACCATATCGGCAAATGATGTTATTCTTGATAAACCTCACAACCACTTGTCTTGTAACATTGGCGTAAGATGCTGCTTCGACCCATTTGGTGAAGTAATCAATAGCCACCAAGATGAAACGATGACCGTTTGAAGCTTTCGGTTCGATCATTCCAATCATGTCGATACCCCACATGGAGAAAGGCCACGGAGATGAGAGAACGTTGAGTAGAGTCGGTGGCACATGGATCTTATCTGCATAGATCTGGCACTTGTGACATCTCTTCACGTGTTTGTAACAGTCAGATTCCATTGTCAACCAATAGTATCCTGCTCTTAACATTTTCTTGGACATTGCATGCCCGTTTGAATGAGTTCCAAAGGACCCTTCATGCACTTCATGCATTAACATGTCTGCTTCGTGTCTGTCCACGCATCTGAGCAAAACCATGTCGAAGTTTCTTTTGTATAGTACGTCTCCGTTCAGGAAGAAACTGCCAGAAAGCCTCCTTAGAGTTTTCTTATCTTTGTTTGATGCCCCAAGCGGGTACTCTTGAGTTTGAAGGAAGCGTTTGATGTCGTGAAACCACGGTTTATCATCGATGACTGCTTCAGTTGCAAACACATAGGCGGGCCTTTCAAGGCGCGTGATTCTGACTTTAGGCACATCATTCCAGTGACTAACTTTGAACATGGAAGATAGAGTAGCCAAGGCGTCTGCCATTCGATTCTGATCTCGAGGTATATGATGCAATTCAACCTTGTTGAAGAAAGTCAACAGACGTCTTGCATAATCTCTGTAGGGAATCAAGCGAGGATGGTAAGTTTCCCACTTGTCTTTAATTTCGTTGATCACGAGGGCTGAATCTCCATATATGTCTAGGATCTTGATCCTTAAGTCAATGGCTTCTTCAAGACCCATGATACAAGCTTCATATTCTGCGATGTTGTTGGTGCAATCAAATAGCAATCTGGCGGAGAATGGGATATGAGTACCCTTGGGAGTGATGATGATTGCCCCAATTCCATTGCCAAAAGCGTTTACTGCTCCATCAAAAATTAGGCCCCATCTTGATCCAGGCTCAGGACCTTCTTCAGGTAACGTTTCATCATAATCTTTCATCTTCAAATACAATACATCTTCGTCAGGAAAGTCAAACTTGAGAGATTGATATTCATTAATTGGTTGATGCGCCAAATGATCGGCGAGAATGCTTCCTTTGACGGCTTTTTGAGCATGGTATTCAATGTCATACTCGGATAACAGCATTTGCCATCGGGCAATCCTTCCTGTTAATGCAGGCTTTTCAAAGACATACTTGATCGGATCCATTTTGGAGATTAACCAAGTAGTATTGTTGATCATGTATTGGCGAAGACGTTTTGAAGCCCAAGCCAAAGCACAACATGTTTTTTCGAGCATGGAGTAACGAGACTCACAATCTGTGAATTTCTTACTCAAGTAATAGATGGCATGCTCCTTCTTACCGGTTTCATCTTGCTGTCCAAGCATACAACCCATGGATTCTTCTAACACGGTAAGGTACATGATTAGTGGTCTTCCTTCAACTGGAGGAATCAATATTGGTGGTTCTAACAGGTACTCTTTGATACTGTCGAACGCTTTCTGGCAATCTTCAGTCCATACAACCCCTTGATCTTTGCGGAGAATCTTGAAAATTGGCCCACAGGTAGCAGTCATTTGAGAGATAAATCTGGAGATATAGTTTAATCGTCCGAGAAATCCTCTTACTTGCTTTTCAGTTTTTGGTGCAGGCATCTCTTGAATAGCTCTGACTTTGTCGGGATCTACTTCGATACCTCTTTGGCTGACAATGAAACCCAAGAGTTTTCCAGATCTAACCCCAAAAGTACATTTGTTAGGATTCAAGCGAAGCTGATATTTCCTTAGCCGTTGAAACAACTTCAAAAGGTATTCAATATGTTCTTCTTCAGTGCTGGACTTGGCTATCATGTCGTCCACATAAACTTCAATTTCTTTATGCATCATGTCATGGAAGAGAGTAGTCATTGCCCTTTGGTAAGTTGCGCCTGCATTCTTTAATCCAAACGGCATCACTTTGTAGCAAAAGGTACCCCATGGGGTAATGAAAGATGTCTTCTCCATGTCTTCAGGAGCCATCTTGATCTGATTATAACCGGAGAACCCGTCCATGAAGGAAAAGACGTTGAACTTAGCGGTGTTATCGACCAGCATGTCGATATGTGGTAATGGAAAGTCATCTTTGGGACTGGCCTTGTTCAAGTCACGGTAGTCAACACACATTCTAACTTTACCATATTTCTTCGGAACTGGCACTATGTTAGCCAACCATTGAGGATACTCAGAGGTGACAAGAAAACCTGCGTCGAGTTGCTTTTGAACTTCCACTTTGATCTTGTTAGCCATATCAGGGTGAGTCCTTCGCAATTTCTGCTTAACCGGCGGACATTCTGGCTTCAATGGCAAGTAATGTTGAACAATATTGGTATCCAACCCAGGCATGTCTTGGTAGGACCAGGCAAACACGTCAACATATTCTTTGAGAAGGTCTGTCAACTTACTCTTGATATCAGCATCAAGCAGCGATCCAATGGTCACTTCTTTTTTGTCTTCTTCAGAACCCAAGTTGATCTTTTCTAAAGGCTCTTTGTGAGGCAGAATGGCTCTTTCCTCGTGCTTAAGTAATCGAGAGATCTCGTCCGGGATCTCCTCTTCTTCCTCTTCTTCGGCTTCGAACACAGGAAACTCAAAGTTGGGAGAGGGCATAGGGTTATTGCATTCAATGGGTTTATCAATAGTAAATCTGCACATGTGATTTATATTTATTTCAGAAAATTTATGAATGCAGGAGTGTATGCAGATTTTTTTTGGAAAAGTTTTTTTTTTATTTTTATTTTTTATTTTTTTTGGTTTTTTAGGATTACCATTTCCAGAAAAAGCAAAAATAAAACATATAATGTAGGGAATTCAAAATGACACTTTATTTATGATTCATTTTTGAAACAAAGCCCTAAACACAAACTCATTTGCCTTGGGCAGGACAAAGAGGGAAACTTTTAAAACAAAGCCCTATACACAAAGTTATTTGGGCGAAACATTTAAAAGCAAAGCCCTATAAAACATCTCTCTGCTTTGGGCAAGGCAGGAGGTCAAAATAACAGCGAGATGATTACTTTGAGCGGCGAACAACATTCGGAACGTCGACAACTTTCCAGTAGCAACGAACTCCTCTGTGTATTATGTATTCAGGAAAATTCTCCTCAGAGTTATCTCCAGTATTGACATTGACCGCTGGTCGAGCAGGATTTGAAGGTCCTGGTTTGTCAACCTTGTTCTTTGTAGAGTTGAAACGGTCTTCTTCTACTTCTTGAAGAGCATAAGACGAGTCACAATCTTCAGAATTTTCAGGATGTATTTCCCAGTCTTCAGGATGAAGAGACTCATTGTCAGCGACACTTTCTGAGTCAACTGCGGGGCCATCTTCCCCTTCATCTTCAAAAATGGCATTTATGTGATAATAACCATCTTCAGGACTGTTAATCTTGGCAGATGCATTGAATCTGAAACCTCCAGTAATTTCAGGCTGCTGAGAAAATTGACAGGGCTGATAAACCTCTTCTGATTGACTATTATATTCAAAGGAATCTCCCCATCCAGTTGGTTGGATATCCTCAATCGCAATTTTTGAACTTTCAGGCGCAGTATATTTCACCATATAATCAAATTTTCCACTTGGTTGTCCTAAGGTATCCCAAATTTCTGCAGGAATAGGCTCAGTTTCGTTGCCTTTGGATTTCTGTGACGGAGGATATGGTTCTTCCTGAGATATGTATCCTGGAGAAGGACCGACGTCGCAATACTACCAGATACTTGGCAAATGTTCTTCAACACGGTGTAGATAACACAGGTGATAAATGGTGTTGCATGTTTTAAACTTCTCTGGGGAAGATAAACATCTTTTCTCATTGAGATGGAAGAACCTCCTCACTGGAGATGGAAAATCTTCGTCACTGGGGATAAAAGACCTTCTTCACTGGGGATAGAAGAGCTTCTTCACTGGGGATAGAAGAGCTTCTTTACCTCGAGGGATAATTGCTTCAAGAATTCTTTTCTGGGACAAGAATACCGTTGTCTCAACAATTTTTCAGGGAGAATCCTTTTGTTCATCCTGTGGAGACGACTGCTAATGTTCCTTCCGTTGTTCACAACTCAAAGGAAAATTTCGCTTTTATTTTGAAAAAGAAAAGTGAAGTAAATTCATTTAAAACTTATTTTTTTCTTTTTTGTTTCAAAAGAGAATAACACAATTAAAGCGTTATTTTGCAAGCTGAAAGAAATTAAAGATTGCAAACAAATGGGCACAAGGCTCAAATTTATTTAATACGATGGTAATCAGCTAAAGGCGTGATTCCATGGAGTATTTACAAAAGTTGGAAATGGTAATTATGCGGAAAAGGCTACATTGAAAGCAATAACCACTATCCCCCCTAAACAACTTTGAGTTCCAACTGTGCTTGTCGCTTCAGATTGGCGATGATTTGATCGAAGATCCTTTGATGAAGTACAGACTCTTCAGGTGATGAAGTATATACTGGAGAAGGACCGACGTCGCAATACTACCAGATACTTGGCAAATGTTCTTCAACACGGTGTAGATAACACAGGTGATAAATGGTGTTGCATGTTTTAAACTTCTCTGGGGAAGATAAACATCTTTTCTCATTGAGATGGAAGAACCTCCTCACTGGAGATGGAAAATCTTCGTCACTGGGGATAAAAGACCTTCTTCACTGGGGATAGAAGAGCTTCTTCACTGGGGATAGAAGAGCTTCTTTACCTCGAGGGATAATTGCTTCAAGAATTCTTTTCTGGGACAAGAATACCGTTGTCTCAACAATTTTTCAGGGAGAATCCTTTTTTCTTACTCAAGTAATAGATGGCATGCTCCTTCTTACCGGTTTCATCTTGCTGTCCAAGCATACAACCCATGGATTCTTCTAACACGGTAAGGTACATGATTAGTGGTCTTCCTTCAACTGGAGGAATCAATATTGGTGGTTCTAACAGGTACTCTTTGATACTGTCGAACGCTTTCTGGCAATCTTCAGTCCATACAACCCCTTGATCTTTGCGGAGAATCTTGAAAATTGGCCCACAGGTAGCAGTCATTTGAGAGATAAATCTGGAGATATAGTTTAATCGTCCGAGAAATCCTCTTACTTGCTTTTCAGTTTTTGGTGCAGGCATCTCTTGAATAGCTCTGACTTTGTCGGGATCTACTTCGATACCTCTTTGGCTGACAATGAAACCCAAGAGTTTTCCAGATCTAACCCCAAAAGTACATTTGTTAGGATTCAAGCGAAGCTGATATTTCCTTAGCCGTTGAAACAACTTCAAAAGGTATTCAATATGTTCTTCTTCAGTGCTGGACTTGGCTATCATGTCGTCCACATAAACTTCAATTTCTTTATGCATCATGTCATGGAAGAGAGTAGTCATTGCCCTTTGGTAAGTTGCGCCTGCATTCTTTAATCCAAACGGCATCACTTTGTAGCAAAAGGTACCCCATGGGGTAATGAAAGATGTCTTCTCCATGTCTTCAGGAGCCATCTTGATCTGATTATAACCGGAGAACCCGTCCATGAAGGAAAAGACGTTGAACTTAGCGGTGTTATCGACCAGCATGTCGATATGTGGTAATGGAAAGTCATCTTTGGGACTGGCCTTGTTCAAGTCACGGTAGTCAACACACATTCTAACTTTACCATATTTCTTCGGAACTGGCACTATGTTAGCCAACCATTGAGGATACTCAGAGGTGACAAGAAAACCTGCGTCGAGTTGCTTTTGAACTTCCACTTTGATCTTGTTAGCCATATCAGGGTGAGTCCTTCGCAATTTCTGCTTAACCGGCGGACATTCTGGCTTCAATGGCAAGTAATGTTGAACAATATTGGTATCCAACCCAGGCATGTCTTGGTAGGACCAGGCAAACACGTCAACATATTCTTTGAGAAGGTCTGTCAACTTACTCTTGATATCAGCATCAAGCAGCGATCCAATGGTCACTTCTTTTTTGTCTTCTTCAGAACCCAAGTTGATCTTTTCTAAAGGCTCTTTGTGAGGCAGAATGGCTCTTTCCTCGTGCTTAAGTAATCGAGAGATCTCGTCCGGGATCTCCTCTTCTTCCTCTTCTTCGGCTTCGAACACAGGAAACTCAAAGTTGGGAGAGGGCATAGGGTTATTGCATTCAATGGGTTTATCAATAGTAAATCTGCACATGTGATTTATATTTATTTCAGAAAATTTATGAATGCAGGAGTGTATGCAGATTTTTTTTGGAAAAGTTTTTTTTTTATTTTTATTTTTTATTTTTTTTGGTTTTTTAGGATTACCATTTCCAGAAAAAGCAAAAATAAAACATATAATGTAGGGAATTCAAAATGACACTTTATTTATGATTCATTTTTGAAACAAAGCCCTAAACACAAACTCATTTGCCTTGGGCAGGACAAAGAGGGAAACTTTTAAAACAAAGCCCTATACACAAAGTTATTTGGGCGAAACATTTAAAAGCAAAGCCCTATAAAACATCTCTCTGCTTTGGGCAAGGCAGGAGGTCAAAATAACAGCGAGATGATTACTTTGAGCGGCGAACAACATTCGGAACGTCGACAACTTTCCAGTAGCAACGAACTCCTCTGTGTATTATGTATTCAGGAAAATTCTCCTCAGAGTTATCTCCAGTATTGACATTGACCGCTGGTCGAGCAGGATTTGAAGGTCCTGGTTTGTCAACCTTGTTCTTTGTAGAGTTGAAACGGTCTTCTTCTACTTCTTGAAGAGCATAAGACGAGTCACAATCTTCAGAATTTTCAGGATGTATTTCCCAGTCTTCAGGATGAAGAGACTCATTGTCAGCGACACTTTCTGAGTCAACTGCGGGGCCATCTTCCCCTTCATCTTCAAAAATGGCATTTATGTGATAATAACCATCTTCAGGACTGTTAATCTTGGCAGATGCATTGAATCTGAAACCTCCAGTAATTTCAGGCTGCTGAGAAAATTGACAGGGCTGATAAACCTCTTCTGATTGACTATTATATTCAAAGGAATCTCCCCATCCAGTTGGTTGGATATCCTCAATCGCAATTTTTGAACTTTCAGGCGCAGTATATTTCACCATATAATCAAATTTTCCACTTGGTTGTCCTAAGGTATCCCAAATTTCTGCAGGAATAGGCTCAGTTTCGTTGCCTTTGGATTTCTGTGACGGAGGATATGGTTCTTCCTGAGATATGTATCCTGAGTCATCGAGATAACATTTCCATTCTTCTTCACTATCGGAGAGACCTTCTTCGATGCATTCTTCAATAAGGACATTGACCTCTTGAGGAATTGGGTTGAGGAATCCTCCACTAATGAATGTTTCTTTGATCGGTCGAAGGGTTTCATCCTTCTTGGTGCAGTTTTAGAATGTTGGTGAACATCCGAGACCTGCTCTAGTTTCATTCTTGGTCGGGATCACAACTTGCCCCCAGCCAGTGGTAGTCCCATCTTTCACTACTTTCACTGCCTCTTTGTAAGAAGAGATTGATGCTTTCTTCTTGGAAGATTCGTATTCTAAAGAGAGACCTTGGAACTGAGTTCCTTCCACATCATCAGCACCAATGAAAGAGAAATTGGATAAATGGCTCACCATCAAGGCTTGTTCTCCACTTATCGTTACCAATTTTCCATTTGTTACAAATTTTAACTTTTGATGGAGCGTAGAAGTTACTGCCCCTGCTTCATGGATCCATGGTCGTCCTAACAGGCAGCTATAAGCAGCTTGAATGTCCATGACCTGGAAGGTGATTTGGAATGTATGTGGACCAATTGTCATGGGAAGGTTGACTTCGCCAATAACCGATTTTCGCGATCCATCAAATGCTTTGACAACTACACCACTGAACTTCATAGGCATTCCTTGGTAAGACAAGCGAGCAAGAGTCGTCTTTGGCATCACATTCAAGGAAGATCCGGTGTCTACCAACACATTGGACAAAGAGTCTGACTGACAGTTCATAGAAATGTGCAAAGCAAGATTGTGATTTTTACCCTCCTCGGGGAGTTCTTCATCACAGAAGCTTAAATTGTTGCAAGCTGTTATGTTGGCTATTATCCCATCAAAGTGGTCAACAGTCACATCATGATCTACAAAAGCTTGATCTAAGACTCTCATCAGGGCTTCCCTGTGGGCTTCTGAATTCAACAGCAATGAAAGTATTGAGATTTTTGAAGGAGTCTGCATAAGCTGATCCACAATCTTGTATTCACTTCTTTTGATAAGTTTCAAAATTTCATCAAAGTCAGGATTCACATTGGTTCCACTGGATTGACCAACATCAGTGTTTGTATTACTAACAGGAGTTTCCACAGGGTTCCCCACTGGTGTATTCACAGGATTTTGCCCGGATGCAGGAGCAACAGGCTGTTTCGGAGGTAGCGGAGTATACACACGTCCACTTCTTGTTACACGACTTACATCAGCAATGTTTTCAACAGATGAGAGAGTAGGCAAAGGAACTTCTTGTCCATCTTTTATCATGGTTGCATTGTAGTTGTATGGAACTGCCTTGTCAGAGTCATAAGGAACAGGTCCAGGTAGACAAATGATCAAAGGAGCAATAGGAACCTTTGGCTTGTTGTAGGTAACTTCCATGCGCTCAGGCATGTTGAAATGAGGAACGATGACGTTAACTGTAGGCATTTCCGAGTTGATATCTGAGACTAAAAGCTCATGCGGATAACATCCTATCATGTTAACTTCATTTTCATCCCTATTTCTGTAGATCTCAATAGTACCATTATCTAGCAAAACTTGGAGATCTCTTCTCACAATCGAACACCCGTGAGGATCCACACAACATATTCTACAGGAACCGTATTGATGCTGGCGAAAATTCTGCCCCCGACAAAGAGTGGCGTGCATTTGTACCAAATCGGCTCTTGAGAAATTGATATTATAGACTCGGTACGGACCAGGACATCCATTCACCATGTTTACAACATGCCCTCCATGATTGGGCAGCGGATTTGCTTGCACATTAGGATTCAAATTTCTGAAAGAGAGGAGATTAGATCTAACCAACCTCTGAACTTCATACTTCAAGGCTATGCAATGCTCAAGATCATGGCCAGGTGCTCCTTGATGATAAGGGCATGAGACCTCAGCTTTGTACCACCATGGGAGTTTCTCAGGTACTGGTGGTGGTGCTTTAGTTTGAACAAGACCTCTTTCAACCAAAGCAGGGTACAATTCTGTGTAGGTCATTGGAATCGGATCGAACTGTGGAGCTCTTTGCACACGATTCTGATTATTGTTAAGCTGCTGAGCCTGTGGTCGAGGCTGTTGTTGTTGAAACTGCGGAGTAAACCCCGGATTCGGTGCGGTATTAACGACTGGTGTGATAGAAGCAACCTGTCGCTGACGATTGACATTTCCTCTTGGCTTTCCTTGGGATACCATGTCAACACTTTGTTCTTTCTTCTTTTGGAAACCACTTCCGAACTTTTTGGTTCCGCTTGAAGATCCACCTTCTTTAGTCAGACGTCCGGTTCGGACTCCTTCTTCTAGACGCATCCCCATGTTTACCATTTCGGTGAAATCACTTGGAGCACTAGCAATCATGCGTTCATAATAAAACGGACTGAGAGTATTCAAGAAGATCTTTGTCATCTCTTTCTCTTTTAACGGTGGATTAATCTGAGCAGCAGTTTCTCTCCATCGTTGGGAATATTCTTTGAAAGCTTCATGATCTTTCTGAGCCATGGATCGGAGCTGATCTCTGTCCGGAGCCATATCCGAGTTATACTTGTATTGTCGGACAAAGGCCTCACCTAGGTCATTGAATGTTCGAATATTAGTGCTATCCAAGCCCGTGTACCACTTCAGTGCGGCACCAGTCAAACTGTCTTGAAAGTAATGGATAAGCAACTGATGATTATCTGCATAAGTAGACATCTTTCTAGCATACATCACAAGATGGCTTTGCGGACAAGAACTACCTTTATACTTCTCAAAGTCTGGGACCTTGAATTTAGCTGGTATTTGTACACTGGGAACCAAACATAGCTCCTGGGCATTCTTTCCAAACAAATCTTTCCCACGAATAGCCTTGACTTCCAATTGAATCTTGTTGAACTGCTCTTGGAGATCTTCCACAAGGTTACGCTGATTCGTGCTATCACCCTGATCATGATAAATCTCATTACCGTCATAAGGAACAGTGTGAACCGTAGGGGTCGGAACCGTCATAGTGGGTTGAGAAAGTGCCATAGTGACTTGGGAAAAAGTTACCCCTGAATGTGGAATAAAAGCCGAACCTTGTGCAGCAGGCGCTTCAGTTGTAGCTGTTTGAACCCCAGAGAAATTATGACGAAATCCTGTACCAAAGCTGAAAGGCGGGCCCCAACCTTCTGGCATGGAGAAAGATGGAATACCGAATGCAACTGTAGAAACTGGAGTAGTGACTTCAGATGTTACCGTTGCTTGACTGTTAGGTGGCGGCGGCTGATTCTGTGCGGCCATTAAAGAGTCAACCAGAGTCGTGAGACTTTCCAACTTTTCCTGAAGGGTGGTCACTGTACCACGAAGCTCAATATTCTCTTGTTCAGAGTGTTCCATTACTCTTCTTCTGCTTGAACGAGTATTGTATCTGTGATCTGATTGCGAGCGCGGTCGAGAAACTTTGAGACGCGACAGCTTGACGATCTAATGGAGAAAGATCCAAAAGATGAGACTCAATACAACAGACTCGATGTGCAGAATGATGTATGCAAAAAGAAATTTATGATTTTTCCAAATATTTTAAAGATTATTTCCTTGCAAACATTTGAACACAAACAATTCTTTTATTCATTCTTTTTTTTTTTATTGCAATAATGGGAAATGTTACAACATTGGAGCGTAGCTCCTTACAAAAGCAAATGATAAATAAAAAGGCTAAACAAATCCTAAGCATCTTCATCAGACGAAGAACCAAATGCATTGTGCAGCTTGAGCTTCATAATTTCTTTCCCACAGTGAGCTTTCAATTCGGCCTTTTCAGTCCTCAGCTTGTCAACAATATTCTTCCAATCATCGGGAGTCGGAGCGTTGCTTGTCGAGCCTTCAAGATTCTTCTTGCTTTCTTTAATGTACCTCTTGATTGCAGCGTCTTTCTGACGAATCTTCTCATCTTTACTCATGAGCCATCCATCTTGATAATAGAGAGTTTCTTCGTGATCTTTCACTCTTTTCTTCAACTTTCTATTTTCCACCTCAGTGCTACGAAACTTTTCTTCCCAAGCATCTTTTTCTGTCCTCATTTTAGCCAAAGTGCGTTGGTATTCCTCCATAGCTAGAATGTTGGGTCGTTGAGACACTGCAGGAAACATGGGTTTTTCATAAGCATAAGGCATTTGGAACTCCTTGGCTCTTTTCTTTACCCAGCAGGTGTAGGCGTCCATGGCAATGCAATTTCTTTCCTCACCTTTTTCTTTCCATCGGACATCGTACCAAGCTCTCACCATTCTTGCTTTCAACCTTTTAGGATTATCCCCTTCTCGGTAGAAGTATCCTTCCACTGAGGGACCAACAGGTTTAACTGAATTTGCATACCCGAGTTGTCGTCGGGCCAGGACCGGATTATAGTTAATTCCTCCTTGTGTACCAATGAGGGGTACGTTGGCGAACTCTCCACAACTATCAATGGTTTCTGTACCACAGCGAGCCAAGGTATACCAATGAATATCATTATTAGTAAGAGACATAAGTCTTCGAGGCCAACGCAAACCTTCTCGGTTTTCTGTGAAAATAGGGGACTCAGGTAAGTGTGAAACAATCCATTTGAACAACAAAGGTGCACAACATACAATGATTCCACCGCCTTGGCGATTCCTATGATGGACAGAGAAATACATGTCACCAAGCAAAGTCGGAACAGGATTTCCAATCAGAAAGATCTTTATGGCATTGATATCAACAAAGTTATCGACATTGGGAAACAGAACCAACCCATAGATGAGCAAGGCCAGTATAGCTTCAAAAGCTATCATGCTACCAGTTTCGATGAAATCAAAGGCTTTCTTTATTAGGAAGTGTGAAGTTAAACCCGGGAGGTTTCCTTTGGTAGTCCAATTACTCTCTACTTCAGACTTTTTCATGTGGATACTTGCTGCAATGATGTGTGACTTAGGAATGGCTTCCAAACCATTGAAGGGTATTTTGTCAGACACGGGAACACCCAAAAGATTGGCATATTCTTCCAAGGTCGGTACCAACTGGTAGTCTGGAAAGGTAAAACAACGGTAGATGGGATCATAGAACTGAACCAGAGTTTTGAGAAGTCCTTCATCAACATGAGTGTTCAGGATAGGCAAAAGCTTTCCATAACTTTTCCTAAAATTAGAAGGATCTTGTACAGAAGATGCTAACTCTATCAGTCTTTCTACATCAGGCGCTTTGAAACCGTACTTTTTGGTATACCTTTTTTCCATAACTTAATCCTATAATGTTTGCAAAGAAAATTCTCTAAATTTTTTTTGGAAAAATCATGTTTTTTTTATGGAAAAAGATGGGTTTTTTAATGGATGTATGAATGCATGGATGCATGGATGCCACATATTCAAACATGGTGAAACAAACATGGTAACGCAAACAGGGTAATGCGAACATGGTAACGCATACATGGTAACACAAACATGGTAACACAAACATGGTAACACAAACATGGTAACGCATAGGTTCAAAGGTCCAAAGTCACGAGCATGAGGTCAGAGAACCAAAAATGGGATAGATCTAGTTAATCACCTGCATGACATGTTCTACTGAAACGTCAGAGTCTACATTTTTCTTTCGGATATTACCGGCCTTCCACAATTAAACTCATGAGCCAGTAATATTCTCAAGAAAAACTCGTCTGAGTGTGGTTCTCCGCATGACAACTAATCCAAGTCTTCACCTGAATAGTTTCTGCACCACAACCTAATAAGGCCAGGATGGGTTGGGGTTCTACGGTCTCTCAGCTTCTACAGTTCAATGAAAGTAATAATGTCTTCGCTACGAAACATGCTAAACATATATTACCAACAAGGAACCTCCACTGAGCGGAAGGATTCTCACGTGCGCCTGCACATGACTATACCCTCCACCTAATTTCTTATGTGTACTTAATCCGGGTTAGGATTTGTCCATAATGTATCACTTGTAACAGAACCACGCAAGTAACAGAACCAGAACCACACATATAACAAAAAATGAAATGAAAAATAAAGCAAATAGAAATAACCCTTCCTTTGGAAACAATAAAAAGATGCTCCCCAGTGAAGTCGCCATTTTTCTGTCGCGGGCGAAAAATCGTTTTGTTCCTCTTTTTTTGTGGGATGAGACACCTGATGCCTTCTTTGGGCTCGAGTGCTCATAAAAAATGATTTTTCTTTTGTATCGACCAAACTTTTTATTATTTCCAAAGGAGGAAAAGGAAAAAAGCTGCAATAACCTAAAAGTGGGGGGAGAGATCTTTGGGTAAGAGGGTTGGTTATACGAAGGGAAGGTATTAGCACCCAACGTATCTATAGTACTCTATAGGTTTCTTTGCTTTGTTTTTCATTCCATATTATTGAGAGGTTCTTATGAAATAGGTGGGACCTAAGGTGTTTGTTTGATTATGCTCGCAAAGATCATCGCGATCCTCTGCATACATATCCCTTAGAGGGAATCAGAGCATCTGTAGCTCGGGGTCTACGGGTGCTAAGGTTTGAATGGTTTTTTTTTTGTGTTTTGCTTTGCTCGCCAAGGATCGACCTTGTGCCTACGTATTCTCAAAGGGATGTTGAGAAAGTCAGAGCAATCGTAGTTCCCACTTATGCTAGTGGAAGCAAAGGAAAATAGACAAATGTCGTCTAAATGCTAGATGTATCTAATCTATATCATCACATACATCTGTTTGATTTTTGTTTGTTTAACCAGCCTTGTGGCAAAAACTTTCAATGAAGTCAGCCTTGTGACAAAAAGTTTTGATTAATCAGCCAGCCTCGTGGCAAAAGTTTCAATGAAGTCAGCCTTGTGACAAAAACTTTGATTAATCATCCAGTACGGTGGTAAAACAGTTTGATTGATTAGCCAGCCTTGTGGCAAAAAAGTTTGATTGATTGATTGTTTGTGATGATATAAAAGAGATACTCCTAGCATAGAGATGAAAAATGTCTAATCTCCTAGGGTATTTGGTTTTGGATATTGGGGGATGCTTATAAGAAGCCCGTGGGTCCTTGTACGAAGCCCAAGAGGAGGCTATCCGAGGGTCCTTGCATTGTAAGCCCAAGAGGAGGCTATGGGAGGGACAATCCAGGGTCCTTGCATTGTAAGCCCAAGAGGAGGCTATGGGAGGGACACTCGTTTGTACAAAGCCCAAGGGGAGGCATGGTATAGTTGAAGGATAGAAAAACACTTAGAAAGGGGGGGTTTGAATAAGTGTAGCTTTAAAAACTTGACAGATAAAAATAAATTGCACAGTTATTTTTATCCTGGTTCGTTGTTAACTAAACTACTCCAGTCCACCCCCGCAGAGATGATTTACCTCAACTGAGGATTTAATCCACTAATCGCACGGATTACAATGGTTTTCCACTTAGTCCGCAACTAAGTCTTCCAGAGTCTTCTGATCACACACTGATCACTCCAGGAACAACTGCTTAGATACCCTCTAAGACTTTTCTAGAGTCTACTGATCAACACGATCACTCTAGTTACAATCTGCTTAGTTCACTCCTAAGACTTCCTAGAGTATTCTGATCAACACGATCACTCTAGTTTCTTACAACTTAATGTAATCAATTCTAAGAGTTTACAAATGCTTCTTAAAAGCGATAATCACAACTGTGATATTTCTCTTAACGTTTAAGCTTAATCTCACTAAAATATTACAATAGCAATGTAGTGAGCTTTGATGAAGATGAAGATTCTGAGTTTTGATTTGAACAGCGTTTCAGCAAGTTTTATAAGCGTTGTTTTGTTCAGAATTGTTAACCTTGCTTCTCATCAGAACTTCATATTTATAGGCGTTGGAGAAGATGACCGTTGAATGCATTTAATGCTTTGCGTGTTCCGTACAGCATCGCATTTAATGTTATACGCTTTTGTCAACTACCTCGAGCCTTGTTCACGATGTGTCTACTGACGTAGCCTTTAATAGCTTTTAACGTTCCTTTTGTCAGTCAGCGTAGCTTGCCACTTGTACTTCCTTCTGATCTGATGTTTGTGAATACAACGTTTGAATATCATCAGAGTCAAACAGCTTGGTGCATAGCATCTTCTGATCTTCTGACCTTGAAGTGCTTCTGAGCGTGATACCATCTTCTGAGCTTCAGTGCTTCTGATCTCATGTTCTTCTGATGCTTCCATAGACCCATGTTCTGATTCTGCTTCGACCATCTTCTGATGTCTTGCCAGACCATGTTCTGATGTTGCATGCTGAACCCTTGAGACAAAGCTTCTGAGCGCTGAATTATGCGTACTCTTTATATATTTCCTGAAAGGGAAATTGCATTGGATTAGAGTACCATATTATCTTAAGCAAAATTCATATTATTGTTATCATCAAAACTAAGATAATTGATCAGAACAAATCTTGTTCTAACAATCTCCCCCTTTTTGATGATGACAAAAACATATATAAATGATATGAATTTGCGATCAGAAAGAATAGACGGCAAAAGACAAATTACACAGCTATAGCATAAGCATATGAATATGTCTCCCCCTGAGATTAACAATCTCCCCCTGAGATAAATAATCTCCCCCTGAAATAAATACTCGAAGAACTTTAATAAAAGACTTCCCTGATTATTTCGGTAGAGACGATCATATAAGCTTCTTGTCTTCAGAGAATTCATAGCTTCTGACTTCTGCTTCCATAGGACAGCTTCAGAACTAGAATTTCCTTAGATCCTTAGAACACTCACAGCTTCTGATTCCTGCTTCCATCTAGGACAGCTTCAGAACTTGAACTTCTTTGATCTTCTGAACATTCACAGCTTCTGATTTCTGCTTCCATTCAGGACAGCTTCAGAACTTGAATTTCTTTGATCTTCTGAACATTCACAGCTTCTGATTTCTGCTTCCATTCAGGACAGCTTCAGAACTTGAGTTTTCTGGATCTTTAGAACATTCGCAGCTTCTGATTTCTGCTTCCCTCGGATAGCTTCAGAGCTTTGAATTTCTACCAACATCACTTCATGCTAGATTTGTATCAGAACATTGTTGAATGTACCAGAGCATCATCTAAGCATCTCTACATCCTGAAATGTTACAGAACAAAAACTAAACGACAAAAGTCAGCATGAACGAGTTAGAACATAAAATGTATGTTAGAACACATTATATGTATCAGAGCCATAACATTATATGTATCAGAGCAAATAATGTATCAGAGCCATAACATTATATGTATCAGAGCAAATAGAATTTTGTCAGATCAAATAGACAAATATGGATCAAATTCTATTTCCAGTGCTTCTGATTCATTCTTCTTTCTTGCTTCTGATTTCTGAAGCTTGACAGCACTCAGCTTGCTTCAGTTTCCATGGTTTTGCTTCTGTGTTTGCTTTTTGCTTTGAAGATTCTCTTCACTTCTTTATACCTGCAAAACACTTAAACCATGTAGAACTTGCAGTTCTTGTTAGTGAATGTGTGGGAGCTTTACCCAGCAACTGATAGATTAATCAAATCATTTATCATTTATCTTCTCCCCCTTTTTGTCATAACATCAAAAAGAATATTTCAAAAGATTCAGATGCATAAAACAACAAATAAAATCACTGGAATGTAAAAGCAAAGAAACTTTTCATTGATAATCAAAAGATATTACAAAAGGTTCCTATGTTTAACAAGATGAGAAACATTCCTAGCAAATACAAAAAAGAATTTCCAAAGAGGAAATCACTACAAAAAATAAAAACAAAACCCTAGCAAGACACACTCTGTGTCAACCCATCAAGAATCCCTAAGGACTTCTTGTCTTCCAGACTGGAACCTCCACTGTAGGAGAGATCCCAGAGACCAAAGAGGAAGAGAGGGACAGTTCACAGACAGAGAGCTAATGTTGCAAACGGGGCTTTCCCTCAACATAGAAGTCAAGAATATCATTCTTAACCTCCTCCCATAACTCAAGAAAGTCTTCTGTCTTTGGGTGAAAGTTGATAACAACATCAAAGAAGAGGTCTGACTTGAGAGGTATTAGGAGAGCCATCCCGAGATATGCAGAGATCTGTCGCCTTTGAGTCATAGATCTTCAACAGGCTTAGGGTGAACGCTAGGTTTGAGCTAGGATTATTATTTTTTTTTTTTTTAAAAATTGTTTGAGCAAGAGACGAAAAAAAAGAGAGAGAAAAACTTGATGAGGAATGCAAAGAGATAGAGAGAGATGAGAGGGAAAGAGAAGAGTTTGAAGAGTATTTAAAAGGAAAATAAAATGAAACGAATGATGAAAAGCATTTAATGTTACGTGACGTGAGGAGAGATAATAAAGACAAATGAGGTGACTAGCACAGTTACCTATGGTCGGTGTCCCTTCAACTGCACGCACGCTTATCCATGAATAGTAACGACAGGTTTACCATCCCGAGATAAAACGTAACAGCTGTTTTGCTTTAAAAGAGGTTCTGAATCAACTTAGACAATGAAACGTTAGTAATAACCGAATCATAATTTCTAAAAGATTTTAATCAGAACTTCTGATATATAAAAAATAATCCATTTTCAGTTCAGAAGTTACTCATACATAAGAACTTCTCATCTTCTCATTCTGGGCATAAATCCATACTGATGTTCTTCAGAAGGAACTTAAACCTATCTTCAGCCAGGGGTTTTGTAAAGATATCAGCCCATTGATGGTCTGTATCAACAAAGTTTAAAGATATAACACCCTTCTGAACATAGTCCCTTATGAAATGATGTTTAATCTCAATATGTTTAGCTTTTGAATGAAGAATAGGATTCTTAGATAAACATATAGCAGAAGTATTATCACAGAATATAGGAATGTTACTCTCAAATATCTGATAATCTTCTAACTGACTCTTCATCCAGAGCATCTGTGTACTACAACCAGCAGCAGCGACATATTCTGCTTCTGTTGTTGATAGAGCAATAGTTGCTTGCTTCTTGTTATACCAAGAGATCAAATGACTTCCAAGAAACTGGCAACTTCCTGAAGTACTTTTTCTTTCAATTCTGTCTCCAGCATAATCAGCATCGCAGAATCCTACTAAGTTGTATTCTTTAGATTTTCTGTAAACTAAGCCAACATTAGTAGTACCTTTCAGATACCTTAGAATTCTCTTAACAGCAGTTAAATGAGATTCTCTAGGATCTGATTGGAATCTAGCACACAAACAAACACTGAACAGAATGTCAGGTCTAGAAGCAGTCAGATATAGAAGAGATCCAATCATACCTCTGTATAACTTCTGATCTACCTTCTTACTTACCTCATCCTTACCTAGGATGCATGTTGGATGCATAGGAGTTTTGGCTTCTTTGCAGTCTAGAAGATTAAACTTCTTCAGAAGTTCCTTCACATACTTGGTTTGATGAACATACGTTCCTTCTGATGTTTGATTTATTTGTATTCCAAGGAAATACTTGAGTTCTCCCATCATGCTCATTTCAAACTCAGCCTGCATAGACTTAGCAAACTCCTTTCCAAGTGTAGCATTAGATGTTCCAAAAATAATATCATCTACATATATTTGACAAATTAAAATATCCCTTTTAAAGGTTTTACAAAAGAGAGTAGTGTCCACTTTTCCTCTAGTGAAACCATTATCCAGAAGGAAAGAACTTAAGCGTTCATACCAAGCTCTGGGAGCCTGTTTCAATCCATACAATGATTTCTTAAGTTTAAAAACATGATTAGGAGACATAGAGTCTTCAAAACCAGGAGGTTGATGGACATAAACTTCTTCATCTATATAACCATTTAAGAAGGCACTCTTGACATCCATCTGATAAAGAGTGATGTTATGTTGAGTGGCAAATGAAATTAATAGACGAATAGATTCTAACCTGGCCACTGGTGCAAAGGTTTCTGTATAATCAATCCCTTCTTGCTGACTATAACCCTGAGCCACCAGTCTGGCTTTGTTCCTTACCACTTCACCTTTCTCACTGAGCTTGTTTCTGAAGACCCATTTTGTACCAATTATATTGAATCCATCTGGTCTAGGAACAAGATCCCAAACATCATTCCTTGTAAACTGATTCAGTTCTTCTTGCATAGCAATTATCCAGTCTGGATCTTCTAGAGCATGATCAACAGAAGTTGGCTCGATCAAAGATACAAGACCTAATTGACAGTCTGCATTGTTCTTAAGGAATGCTCTTGTTCTGATTGGATCATCCTTCTTTCCAAGAATGACATCTTCTGAATGACCAGAGATGAGTCTGGATGATCTTCTGACAGATGGTTCTTCAGAAATGCTTAGATCCTCCAGAGAAGCTGATACTTGATCTTCAGATTCTTTGCTTCTGAGAAGCTCTGCTTCTGATGCGTTGCTTCTTGGCTCAACAACTTCTGATATATCAATATCACAATCTGCAAAATTATCAAACTGCTTTGGTTTTTCAGAACCAAGCTTATCATCAAACCTGATATTGATTGATTCTTCTACAATCAATGTTTCAGTATTGTATACTCTGTAGCCTTTTGAGCGTTCAGAATATCCAAGAAGGAAACATTTTTGAGCTTTGGAATCAAACTTACCAAGATGATCTTTAGTGTTCAGAATAAAGCATACACATCCAAAAGGATGGAAATATGAAATGTTGGGCTTTCTATTCTTCCACAATTCATAGGGAGTCTTATTTAGAATAGGTCTGATAGAGATTCTATTCTGAATATAGCATGCAGTGTTTATTGCTTCTGCCCAGAAATGCTTAGCCATATTGGTTTCATTGATCATGGTTCTGGCCATTTCTTGCAGAGTCCTATTCTTTCGTTCTACAACCCCATTTTGCTGTGGAGTTCTAGGACAAGAGAAATCATGGGCAATACCATTTTCTTTGAAGAATTCTTCAAAGGATCTGTTCTCAAATTCACCACCATGATCACTTCTGACCTTTATGATTTTACACTCTTTTTCAGATTGAATCTGAATGCAGAAATCAAAGAACACTGAATGAGTCTCATCCTTGTGTTTCAAGAATTTTACCCATGTCCAGCGGCTATAATCATCTACGATGACTAATCCATATTTCTTCCCTCTGACAGATGCTGTTTTGACTGGGCCAAACAGATCAATGTGCAAGAGTTCTAATGGCCTTGAGGTAGAAACAACATTCTTGGACTTGAATGCAGGTTTGGAGAACTTGCCCTTTTGACATGCTTCACAAAGAGCATCTGATTTGAATTTCAGATTAGGGAGTCCTCTGACCAGATCCAGTTTGTTAATCTGAGAAATCTTTCTCAAACTAACATGACCTAATCTTCTGTGCCAGACCCACTGCTCTTCAGAAACAGACATAAGACAAGTCACCTTCTGACTCATAAGATCTTGCAGATCTGTCTTATAAATGTGTTCTTCCTCTTGCCTGTAAATAGGATTGAGCCATCCTTCTGATTTACAGCCTTGCAAGACTCTTGATTAAAGATTATATCATAACCATTGTAACTTAATTGACTGATAGATAAGAGGTTATGTGTTAATCCTTCTACAAGAAGTACATTAGAAATGGAAGGAGAGTTACCAGACTTTATAGTTCCAGAGCCAATTATCTTGCCCTTCTGATCTCCTCCAAACTTGACTTCTCCTCCAGACTTAAGCACCAGGTCTTGGAACATAGACCTTCTTCCTGTCATGTGTCGCGAGCATCCAGAGTCCAGGTACCATGACATGTTGTGCTTTGTCCTTTTTGCAGTCAAGGATATCTGCAATAGGAATAATCTTATCCTTAGGTACCCACATTTTCTTGGGTCCTTTCTTGTTAGATTTTCTCAAGTTCTGATTGAACTTGGGTTTAACATTGTAAGCAATAGGAGGAACAGCATGATAATTTTTAATGTGAGTTTCATGATATTTCCTAGGTTGTGTCACATGCTTTTTGGTGTGTGTTATATGAAAACTTTGAGCATGTGAAGTGTGCCTAATATCATGGGAGTGGCCATACTTGAACTGATCATACAATGGCTTGTATGTGATTTTCATTTCATCAACAGGTTCAAGTTTGTATGGGGTTTCACCCTCAAAACCAATGCCTACTCTTTTGTTTCCAGACACAGCATATATCATAGAAGCTAGCTGACTTCTGCCAATACTTCTAGATAAGAACTTCCTGAAACTTAAATCATATTCTTTCAGAATATGGTTTAGACTAGGAGTGGATTTTTCTGAATCAGAAGGAGATCCAACATTATTGGATAATTTTAAAAGTTTTTCTTTTAATTCAGAATTTTCCAACTCAAGCTTCTTTGTTTCAAATTCAAATTGCTTTTTCAGCTTTTTGTATTTGAGACTAATCTGAGACTTGAGTTCCAGTAGTTCAGTTAGACCGGAAACTAACTCATCTCTATTAAGTTCAGAAAATACCTCTTCAGAATCTGATTCTGATGTAGATTCTGATCCGTCATCTTCTGTCGCCATCAGCGCACAGTTGGCCTGCTCGTCTTCAGAATCATCTTCTGACTCATCCCAGGTTGCCATAAGACTTTTCTTCTTATGAAACTTCTTCTTGGGATTTTCCTTCTGAAGATTTGGACATTCATTCTTGTAGTGTCCAGGCTCATTGCATTCATAGCACATGACCTTCTTCTTGTCAAATCTTCTGTCATCAGAAGATTCTCCACGTTCAAATTTCTTTGAACTTCTGAAGCCTCTGAACTTCCTTTGCTTGGTCTTCCAGAGTTGATTTAGCCTTCTGGAGATTAAGGACAGTTCATCTTCTTCTTCAGATTCTGATTCTTCAGGATCTTCTTCTCTAGCCTGAAAAGCGTTAGTGCATTTCTTGATATTGGATTTTAATGCAATAGACTTACCTTTCTTTTGAGGCTCATTTGCGTCCAGCTCTATTTCATGACTCCTCAAGGCACTGATAAGCTCTTCCAGAGAAACTTCATTCAGATTCTTTGCAATCTTGAATGCAGTCACCATAGGACCCCATCTTCTGGGTAAGCTTCTGATGATCTTCTTTACGTGATCAGCCTTGGTGTATCCCTTGTCAAGAACTCTCAATCCAGCAGTAAGAGTTTGAAATCTTGAAAACATCTTTTCAATGTCTTCATCATCCTCCATCTTGAAGGCTTCATACTTCTGGATTAAAGCTAGAGCTTTGGTCTCCTTGACTTGAGCGTTTCCTTCATGAGTCATTTTCAAGGACTCATATATGTCATAGGTCGTTTCCCTGTTAGATATCTTCTCATACTCAGCATGAGAGATAGCATTCAGCAAAACAGTTCTGCATTTATGATGATTCCTGAAAAGCTTTTTCTGATCATCATCCATTTCTTGCCTTGTCAGCTTTACGCCTCTGGCATTTACAGGATGTTTGTAACCATCCATCAGAAGATCCCATAGATCACCATCTAGACCCAGAAAGTAACTTTCCAGTTTATCTTTCCAGTATTCAAAGTTTTCACCATCAAATACCGGCGGTCTAGTATAACCATTGTTACCGTTGTATTGCTCAGCAGAGCCAGATGTAGATGCAGGTGAAGGTGTAGACTTTTCACTTTCATCAACCATCTTTTACTGAAGCGTTTTTCTCTTCCTGAATCTTTTCTAAACACGGTTAAGTGCTTGCACCTTAGAACCGGCGCTCTGATGCCAATTGAAGGATAGAAAAACACTTAGAAAGGGGGGGTTTGAATAAGTGTAGCTTTAAAAACTTGACAGATAAAAATAAATTGCACAGTTATTTTTATCCTGGTTCGTTGTTAACTAAACTACTCCAGTCCACCCCCGCAGAGATGATTTACCTCAACTGAGGATTTAATCCACTAATCGCACGGATTACAATGGTTTTCCACTTAGTCCGCAACTAAGTCTTCCAGAGTCTTCTGATCACACACTGATCACTCCAGGAACAACTGCTTAGATACCCTCTAAGACTTTTCTAGAGTCTACTGATCAACACGATCACTCTAGTTACAATCTGCTTAGTTCACTCCTAAGACTTCCTAGAGTATTCTGATCAACACGATCACTCTAGTTTCTTACAACTTAATGTAATCAATTCTAAGAGTTTACAAATGCTTCTTAAAAGCGATAATCACAACTGTGATATTTCTCTTAACGTTTAAGCTTAATCTCACTAAAATATTACAACAGCAATGTAGTGAGCTTTGATGAAGATGAAGATTCTGAGTTTTGATTTGAACAGCGTTTCAGCAAGTTTTATAAGCGTTGTTTTGTTCAGAATTGTTAACCTTGCTTCTCATCAGAACTTCATATTTATAGGCGTTGGAGAAGATGACCGTTGAATGCATTTAATGCTTTGCGTGTTCCGTACAACATCGCATTTAATGTTATACGCTTTTGTCAACTACCTCGAGCCTTGTTCACGCTGTGTCTACTGACGTAGCCTTTAATAGCTTTTAACGTTCCTTTTGTCAGTCAGCGTAGCTTGCCACTTGTACTTCCTTCTGATCTGATGTTTGTGAATACAACGTTTGAATATCATCAGAGTCAAACAGCTTGGTGCATAGCATCTTCTGATCTTCTGACCTTGAAGTGCTTCTGAGCGTGATACCATCTTCTGAGCTTCAGTGCTTCTGATCTCATGTTCTTCTGATGCTTCCATAGACCCATGTTCTGATTCTGCTTCGACCATCTTCTGATGTCTTGCCAGACCATGTTCTGATGTTGCATGTTGAACCCTTGAGACAAAGCTTCTGAGCGCTGAATTATGCGTACTCTTTATATATTTCCTGAAAGGGAAATTGCATTGGATTAGAGTACCATATTATCTTAAGCAAAATTCATATTATTGTTATCATCAAAACTAAGATAATTGATCAGAACAAATCTTGTTCTAACAATAGTTGGTTTGAGCTCTTAGAGCGATTTCACCGGGAAACCATACTCTATGTCCTAACCTAAACTAGTGGAGATTCTTTGCACGAAGCCCAATAGGAGGCTATGGGGAACCTAGTGTTGTACTAAGTTGAACAAGCATATATAACACAATCACAAGTATGAACAAGTACGAACAAATATGCACAAGTACATGAACAAATATGAACAGTTATATGAACAGATATGAACAAGTATGAACAAGTACATATATGACAAAGGGTGTGTGTATAATGGAGTTTATGAAGGAAATATACCTGTAAGCATGATCCATTTGTATACACAGGGCTCGGGACTCACACTCGGGGAGAGGTCCACTTGAGTTTATTCAAAGCTATTTAAACAGGTATTTACAAAAGGGCTTGGGACTTATACCTACATGGAGGCCCATGGTATTTTTTGGGAAGATTTAAAGAAACCTTCATTTTTGGTTTGTATTTCAAAGTTAAAAAATCAAACTGATCGAGATATGTACAAAAGGCGTACAATGAAATACCTAATTTCATGTACTGGAATGGGTATGTACAAAAGGGCTTGGGGCTTATACCTACGTGGAGACCCATGGTATATTGAAAAGTTTTGAAGTTTCTTTGAAGTTTTGTTGTTTTGAAAATGATTTGAAAATTGTTTGAAAAGATTTTATTTTGAAGAATGTTTTATTGTTTTGAAAAACTGTACAAAAAGAAAAGAAATGGGACTTACACTCTCTAATATTCGAGAGGCCCCACTTCGTTTTGAAAATCAATTGATCAATTAAAGAGATTTAATCAAAAAGAAAGGGTTTATCGTTTTGAAAAAGAATCGCGATCGCTCGTCTTAAAACGATTTGAATTTGACAAAAGTCAACTTAATTAAGTTAAAACAAGTTTTAATGCTTAATTAAGACCTAAATGATTAGGGTTTGATCACAAAAAATATTTACAAGTGATTAAGTTTGAAAATCAAATAAAAATAATATTTAAAAGTATTAAAAATACTTAAAAACAAGTCATTTTAAATTTATTTAAAAATGTATCAAATAAATATTTTTTGATGATTTTTTTTGATATTCATAAAATATATGTGTTAAATAAGAAGTGTGTAAAAAATGAATGAAAAATGAATTAATTTGGTTAGTTAAATAATTAATTAAAGTTGTGTGAAAAAAGAAAGAAAAATAGTGTTAAAAAAATGGTTTGGTCCCTAGAGGACTTGAACTCGTGACCCTAAGGTCACCAACCAAAACAATAACCAGCTGAGCCACGCTTGTGGCTTGTTAGTAATACGCGCTTGGTAGAATATATTACTCAACTGAATTTCAAAACTTATGAACCAAAAAACGCGCCAAGAACACAATCCCAATCTGAATTTGAATTTTCTGAAAACTGAACCAAATTGATCAAGTGAAGGGTCTAACTCACTCGTTTTTTCATAAGGATCATGATGGTGGTCTTTAATTGCATTTATTTTCACTCTAAGGCTATCAATTTTCTGATGAACACGAAGAACCCTAATTCTATGATTCAATCTGAAATCGTGTATGTGCAAGTTATGATGCAATTGATTGAGGGTTAATGATCCTCATGTGTGCAGAAATGAGATGGTATGTTCATATTTCATTTATGATGCGTGGAGAGTAGAGTTTGAAGTTCAAGTGCACTTACCTCAAAAACGGCCAAACTGAGAATTGGATTTTGATCTGGAGGTGTTACAGATGCTTTGTATCAATCTGAATAGCTTCTATGATGATTATGGAAGGTGTCTGGATGTCTGGAACAAGTTGAATTCATCTGAGCATGGTCATGGCACCCGATCTGCAGTTGCTTCAAGTATGAATCGAATTTGAAGATGGAGATGTTTCAGATCATATGTGAGTGTTTGGATAGTTCATATGTGATATATATGAGGTGTTGGAAGTGTTAGTTTGGACAGAAATGATCTTGAATGGATTTTGGCATGATAAGGCCATGGTTATGCATATTTGAGAAGTGAGGTAGTGATTTTGAGCTTGAGGTGTTTTTGGGGTGTATGAGTGGTTCAAACAAGTTTCAAATGATGTTTATGAGTTGTGGGAAGCATCACTTTGCTCAGAACTTCAAAGGTTTAGAGGTTGAGCATTTTACCTCTTTGAAACTTAAGAAACTTGCAATTCAAGAAAGAAAGAGAAAGCCTATAATTTGTGAGACTTTGGTGTGAATTTGGAAGTGATTTGAACCTCTATTTATAGGCCAAGGATTCTGAACTCAGAACTTTGCAACTTGCTTCAAGAAGTGATGATTTGGCTTAAGGGATAGAAAGGAATCTTTCACATTTAATGCAATGGTTAAAAGTAACTAAACCATGGTTATTTTGGCCAAGCTTCTTATCTCTTTCCTATCTGATCTTAAACCAGAAAATATCATTCAATCATTGCTTTGGTGTGTCATTACTTGCATTATTTGGCAAATTGGTTCATAACTTTGCAAAAATGGCTTGAAATTTCAAGTGAAATGGTCACTAATGTCAAAATTCACAACCATAGCTACACTCCATATTTTTTCATGCTCTTGGACATTTTGGAAAGCTCATATTACACACTTCAAAACCCTCGTTGAAAGTTTCTTCAAGATCCTTAAGGAAGTGGGTGAAAAAGATCCATGAACTTTGAGAAAAATGAAGTTTTAAGTGAAGTTTTCAAAAGATGTCAACTTTGAAGCTCCATATCTCTTAAATGGTTGATCTTATGGAAAAAAATTATATGTGACAAAGTTGTTCATTGGATCAAAATCTACAACTTTCATGTTGGAAGTTTTTTTCAGTTTGTAGGTGAAATTTTGAGAAATTCCCTCCCAAAGTTTGGAAAAAACCATGAAAAACACTTAGAAAAATTTTCTAAGTATGAAAGTCAAACTTTTGACTTTTTGATTCTTGATTGATTTTCTTGATTTTTCTTGATCAAATGACTTCTCATATCATATATTGATGATTTAAAACTTCAAAAGTCATGGTTGACCAAAATTCCCCAGAAGTCAATGGTGATTCTGTACAGTTGACTTTTTCAGACGAATCGCGTTTCTGGAGTTTTCAAATGAAACAGGCTATCCTCACCAAATGAGTGGTATGAATGGATAATATTGAAGCATTAGAGGATATTGAGCCATGGTTTGAGTTGTGGCACCATGTCCTGATTAAAAAGTCAGTTATTCAGTGAATTAGGTCAAAACCCTAATTGTCGACCTGATGAAATTGATGACTGTGGACCTTGAATTGAGATGCAATTTCCATGGGATATTGTCATAGGGATTATTTGAGGATGATTGAAACCTTTGATTGACTTCCTGGGGATTTTTAGGGTTTCCCAAATGTGATCCCTGATTTTAGTCCCTGATAGTTCAAAACCCTAATCTGAGGATTTGTCTGATCAATCTTTGTGTAGGAGATGTTATGAGCCAATGGATTAGGTCAAAATGATGCACTTGAGGTCTTGATATCATGTCCCTAGTCATTAGATCAAATCCTGAGCAAAAGTCAGGAGTGTGCTGTCTTCAGTCAAAACCCTAATTCAGTCGATTCAAAGCTGTTGAGCTTGTTGAAATGAATCTCTGAGGACCAAATGTTGATTATTGATGAAGATGATTCATTTGAGATGAAGGGAGAACAAAACCCTAATTGATTTGTACTTGTACTGATGAGTGATCTCTTGATTAAACCCTGCTGAGCACAAGTAACAAACACAAGCTATGCAATTTGTTAGAGATGCAAATAATGCATATGCAGATGATATGAGGTGGTATCTTAGGTCAAAAATTGGGGTATGACAACTGGTTAAGCATTCTAAATAAAGAAAATATCTTAGATTCAATGTATTCAATACACACAATATTCTTTTAAAAAGTTAATTATTTATGTTTTCTAACGCATTGAATACAAATATTCTTTTTCCTTTCAGTCCTGAAGTTCGTACGAGATCTTCTCCCGATGTTGAGTCATAGATCGCACTAGATCTTTTTCCTTTCAGTCCTGAAGATCGTACGAGATCCTCTCCTGTTGTCGAGTCGATGTTGAGTCGTAGATCGCACGAGATCTTTTCCTTTCAAGTCCTGTAGATCGTACGAGATCCTTTTCTTTCAGTCCTGAAGTCGAGTCGATGTTGAGTCATAGATCGCACGAGATCTTTTCCTTTCAAGTCCTGAAGTTCGTACGAGATCTTCTCCCGATGTTGAGTCATATATCGCACGAGATCTTTTCCCTTTCAGTCCTGAAGATCATACGAGGTCTTCTCCCGATATTGATTCATAGATCGCACGAGATCTTTTCCTTTCTGTCCTGAAGATCGCACGAGATCCTCTCCTGTTGTCGAGTCGATGTTGAGTCATAGATCGCACGAGATCTTTTCCTTTCTGTCTTGAAGATCGTACGAGATCCCCTCCTGTTGTCGAGTCGATGTTGAGTCATAGATCGCACGAGATCTTTTCCTTTCAGTCTTGAAGATCGTACCAGGTCTTCTCCCGATGTTGAGTCGTAGATCGCACGAGATCTTCTCCTTTCAGTCATTGTCTCATATAACCATTCTCTTTGAAAACCTGTATTGGCACCTCGGCTATGTTACTACCACCATTCAAATCCATTACTCACCGTAAATTCTTCCACCAGAAAAAAACAAAAATTCTCTTTCCCCAGCAGATATCAAAACAAAAATAAGAATAACACTTACACCATCTCATCTTTTAGGACAAATTTCTGGTCTTGATATTTAATCTTCTTCTACCTTGAATGTTCGAAAGGCTAGCGCCAATCTCACCTTCAGGTTTAAGACGATTAAATAGGGGCAGCTGTCATACCCCAAATTTGTCCTACCCCTTTACTTCTAACTGGCTTAGGCTTTGCATTCATGTACATACATCACTTAGGTCATAATCCATACCCATGCATGCATATCATTGGTATCAATCAAAGACTAGCAAGAAAGAACTTTTATAGCTAGGAATTTCCTACCAAATGTGAGGATCTGAGGTGTGATTATGTGGCTTTGTTTTCATTGAAGTCTTCCTGGATTAGGGTTCTTCTCAACTCAAGGCATTGGTGGGAGTGTACAAGCTTGTAATTCATCTGGTTATTCTTAACCAGGGTTTCCTTGACCAAAGTCGACCAGTTGACTTTCTGGTCAACATTTAATCAGGAAAGGGATTTTATAAGGGAGAAGCTTTCATGCTGACTATGTGGATGTGTTTATTTGACTGGATTTGACTGGAGAAGATTTAATCAAGAATTCCATCAATAATCATAAAAAACAGAACAGTTGACTTTTGGGTCAAAATCAGAAGAATTATTCAAATATTGACTTTTGGTGGAAAATCAGTCAAGAAAAGTCAAAGAATGGATAAAATCAGGAGTTTGACAAAAAGTTGCCAAAAATAGAAAAATGACAAAAAAGGAAAGTTTCAACACTTAGAATTTTTTTGAAGGTTTTAAATCTTGATGAGCAGTCCACTTCAGCCCTGATTTACACGTGGCAAATGACATTTTTTGGAGAAATTTCCAACATCAAAGTTGTTCCTCTCATGGAGGAGAACAACTTTGTAGTTGGACACTTTTTCATTTGAAGCTTGGTTAGAGAGTTATTGAGGTCTGAAGTTGCTGAAAACTCATTTCATCTAAGTCACAATCCAAGTCACGGGCCAAGTCATGACCAGACATTTTATCAAGCATGTGGCGTGCCAAATTGCAAGCTGATTTCAGAGATGTACAAGTATGCTATGAATGCAAAATTGGTATGCATCTCTTCTCCTCCATGCCCTCTATGCAATGAAACAAGACTGAAGCAAATTGAGTGTGTGTTGAACCATTTATGAAGCTCCAAAGTCATGCCCTTGTAACTGAAGTTGTGTGGTTCATTGGCTAGGGCACGCGCCGGGAATTTGATCGAACACATGGCAGGTCATTTTCAAGTCAATTATTAGAGTGTTTCAAGCATCTACAGGACTTCATTGTCATATCATACTACTCCTTGCTATATCCTCTTTCCAATGAGCTATGAGGTATGTTAATTGACCATGTATTGATCAAGATATAAGGACCTAAAGTCACATTCTCGCCAATTTACGTTTTGAATAAGACGTGGGTCAGATTCATGTCATGCACACCATAGGTATTGGTAGTAGCAACACTCCAAGTTTGAGATCATTTAACTCCCACACCAAGCCCTATCTCAGGAAATCACCAATATCATGATCCTTCATCCCCATCATCTTGTTACAATGAGCCTAAGTTTGTGTCATGAAAATGTCTAAGGAGAAAGTAATGTGGACCCAAAGTGAGACATGTGCATGGCTTTATCTAGCTGCAACACAACCAATCATTCACTACTACAAAGGCCCATGCAGAACCTGAGGTTAAAGAAAGCTCATTAAAACCTTGCCCCAATCATCCATAACTTGTTCACTAAGTTGAAATAGAGTCCCACTCCAAAGATATCACCATAAGCCACACTCACCTCTTACTATATAAGGGACCAAGCTCCCATTCCAAAGCTCTCACTTTCTTTCCGAAACATCACTCTTATTTCTCTTCTCCATCCTCTCTTCACTTCACTCTCTCACTACATTCTTTCTCTCACTACATTCTTTCTCTCACTACATTCTCTCTCTCGTCTCTCTCTCCATAACGGTTTCACAACAAACTTCACCATAACCGCCATAACTAACTCTTCAACCACCACTCTCCTCCGCCTCTAACCTCCACCATAGCCACCATCAACCTCCTTTGATTCGCATCATCATCAATACCACTCCCTCTGCTGCATCCCCCATAGCCGCCGCATCACTCAAGAAAATCTGAATCATCACCACCTTCAATACCGAACCTCATCATCTTCATCTACCATCGCCAAGCTACGTTTCGAGGCAGAGATTGGAGCATCACTGTTATCATCACGGTCAGTTGCGCTATCTGTCACCATTGAGCCTCTCTCCAAAGCACTATGGTCCACGCATAACCTGCAAGATTCGTCCTCTTTCGCTGAGTTCGAGTTTCGTTCAAGAACTTGCAGGTACGTCCTCTAAACGCAACTCATAGGTAGCACCATACTTCCAAGCATACATTACATCTGTGTGAAGTTTATCAGGATTTTTGGATCTGATGCGCTCTGAATAAATTACCTATTGCTTCATTACGTTAACTGCACTTACGCGCTCCGTATGGATTGAGTTTTGTTTTGATACGAAGATATGGCGTTTTCATGAACTTCCGTCAAACTAGGGCTTTGCAATTAGGTCCGGTTATGGTGTTGAGGTTAGAATCAACGAAAAGCAAGGCAGGATCTAGGCTCAGGGATAGAAACCGAGTGGAATAGTGGTGGTTCGGTCGATTTCTGAGCGAGTTGAAGGTCTCCGGCGTGGTGAGGCCGCCGGAGAAGATGACCGGTTTGTTAACAATCCGGCGAGAGCTTCACGTTTTCTCTTCATGCAGGGGATACGTGTCACTACCTCATTTGTTCCCATTCCCATACTCTTGGCTTTGTGTCTTATTTGCAATGATTGGAAAGTCGTGTGGCACTTGTTGATTGGTTGGGGAATTAATTTGTCCTTTAGTGACTTAAGTTTTCCTTGACCGATTGATATGTTAAGCTGAGCTATTATGTGTCACGTTTAATCAGTAAAAAACCACATGATAAATCATAAAATAAATACAATGCTGAATAGATGAAATAAAAAATAAAATGAAATGCATGCGTTTGGGCCGTACGTGTCTGGGCTTGGTTCTTTTATGGATTGCACACCCTAACTGCTAATACACCACATGCTAGTGACTGGGCCTCTATGCGCCCTTGCTATTCCCACACCCCTTTTTTAGGCCCAGCTTTGCTTATAACTGTTTTGAGTTCATTTTGCTAATTGCTTTTGCACCTCTGCTGTTTAACAAAAAAACAATAATAAAAATTGATTTTTCTTCTAATTCCTTTTGCACATTAATTGAATTTCTTTCTTAAATAAAATGACAAAAAACATTTTTCACCCAATTAGTTTCTTTGAAATTTTATTTTCTTTCAATTGAATTTTAATTGTTGTTTCCTTTGATTTTTGATTGGTTGATAAACCATAAATAAATAGTTTCTTTGTTAATTCAAAAATAGTTTCTAACATGTATAAAGTGCAATTGTTTGTGTATATATTTTCATGAATAGTCTAAACTTTAATTCTTTTCTTTTTGTGAATATTCTCATATATTGTGAAATGCTTAAGCAACTTCTTCCTCATTTCTATTAGAAGTAATCAATTCTAGGCTTAGAAATTAGGCTAGTCCCCCTTTTCTCATTCTTTTTTTTTACAACATAAAACATCTAACAAATATTCAAATAAAATTCCATTAAAAAATACAAAGAAAACACTAAAAAACATTAATAAAAAAGTGAAAATCATTAAAAAGGGAATGGAAGCTTGAATCTCCCTTGCTTTAGGGAATCATTCGAGTGCTTGGATCTCCCTTGCTTTAGGGAACCATTCGGGCGTAAGTTCCCAAATTCTAAAAGACACAAACCAAAGAGTAACTCGAGTTTCCCTTGCCTTAGGGATTTCCTCGAAACACTCAAACTCTCTCTCTCTGCTCTCCTTTCTTAAGGGCATTGTTATCTCCGCTCTATTGCATCCTAGGTCGATCCCTTATGCAAGAGCGCGAGCGTTAACTCCGCCCAACTAAAAAACACAAAAACAAACAGAAAATCTTGAGCCGAACTACGGCGCTCTGATTCCTGAAAATGATACGTAGGCATCAAGTCGCGGGGCTTGAACGAGCACATTTGTAAATAATTCCTTCTTTTCCCCGTATTTCTTTTTGCATGTATTCACATATAGGTAGACATAGTACACACCCTTTAGATAGAAACAAACATAGGTGGATACCATCGAGTACGATGGGCGCGAGGGGTGCTAATACCTTCCCCTTGCGTAACCGACTCCCGTACCTAGATTCTCTGGTCGCAAGACCTTGTTCCTTCCTTTGTTAGGTTTTCTGATATTCCTTTCCCTTATGGGATAAATATATTGGTGGCGACTCTGTTCATTTTTCGCGAGCGTGCGACAGCTGGCGACTCTGCTGGGGATACCTAAGCAAGTCGATCCTAGCCTTTGTTTGTTTCTTTTATTGGGTGTTTATTTATTTGTTTATATGTTTACATCTTGTATATATGTTTGCATATCATGTCTATTTTCCTGCTTGCATATCATGTTTACTTTCCGCATGCATCTGGACTATATTATGGGTCCCCGTGGGGGCCACATATTCTTCTGCTTTATTTTGCAGGTGGGGGTTTTTTGTGAGGTAAAAGGCCCACTACCCAGGCCAGTGACACATAGGATTAGCGTGGATGCTCATGTTGACTCCCGTGGCTCTTGCTACGATCGAGCTTGACATGGGGTACCACAACTGGGAGAGGTTCTTTCATGGAACACTGTGTCTGGCACGCTTGTTGCCTCAAACACTTTGTACCCCATGGGAACTGTAGACCCTAGTGACCATTAGGGACCACTTGTCCGTGTCTAGACTTCATACCCGTGAGATTGGGGTGGGACAGGAAACCTTAACTCCTACATACCATTGCTTCTTCATATTTGAGGTCGGACCTTTATTTGGTCTGTTCTCATGGTGCTTGATATTCTGGTATTCAAAAAAGGGCGTCGAACCTTTGATCCTGTGACATTTGGCCTGTACAGAGGTTTTACCTCAGTTATTCATAGGATTGTACATATACTACTAAGATTATATGGACCTCGATTTCGTGCTTTTGCATTGCATAACATCATTGCTGTATCCACTTCATTTGTGGGGGATCCTAAAGTCTATTTCCAAAAAAAAAGAAACAAAGAGAAAAAAGGAAATAGAAAAGCAGAAAAAAGAAAAGAAAAGATATTCTATACAAAACAAAGCTTTGATTTCAAAAGAAAAAGAGAAACAAGAAGTGTGAAAGGACTTTAGGATTCTCCATAAATGAAACATGCATCCATACTATCATGCATTTCATGGTTCAATCAGAAGCTTGTGGGAGCCCTTCCTTTCAAATTCCGACTTCAGCAACAAAGTTGACTTCTCGCCGCTATGTGCTCAAAAGTTAACATTGGAACAACTCTGTGGGGTTTTGAATGAGATGAGAACAGAAATGGAAACTGGCATGAATCAGTGTATGGAGGTTATTCAGGCGTTTTCTCTTTAAAAAGAAGAATTGAGACGAGTTCCTCCTAGGCCAAATGCAAATGTTAATCTCACCCACGAGAAGGTCTTATGAATCAGAATGTCTGAAATAATGTTGAGATTTCTGTTCTTGGTAAGGAGAATTCACATCATTGAAGTCTTCGAGTTTCCGAGTATGGGAATTGACAAAAGGTTCCACCTCTTGGAGAAAAGGTTGAAAGTCATAGAAGGTCGTGACTCCATTGACTTATACATTGTGTGTTTGAGCCTAATACTTGATGTCAAGAAACTGCAAGGGTCATTTACTCACTCTAGATGGTTTGGATATTGAAGCTAAATTGGTAATCATCTCCTATACATGTGTGGAAGTTGCTTGGGGCTCCCGATCGAGGGATAAGCAAGACGTATTCTTATTTTGAGCTTTGCACCACTTGCATTGCTCGAATCCCCTAAAGCACTACAAATTCCTAGGTGATTTCGTCAGAATCTTCTTCTGTGTGGTAATCAAGAGTGTTCTTCATAATGCTCCTCATTCTCAAAGTTCTACTTCATATCTCAGTTGTCTCTTCTCGGAATTTCCCTCTCATTGGCCTTCGTTTGTTAATAGATACAAGAGGAATATGAGAAATAAATTGATCTGATTCTATTGCCTTGTGCCCATTCGCTTCCCTGTTTGTTGGAACTTCAATTGGTTAAGATTCGAGTATTGGGTCTTCTTCACCACAAGTAGATCTCCTCAATTTGATGACCATGCAAGGTACTTCCATTTAGGATGGCGATTACTACTCTAGCAACTATGCTTGGGGCTCCCGATTGAGGGATAAGCAAGACGTACTCTTATCTTGAGCATTGCATCACTCGCATTGCTCGAATCCCTAAAGTGAGGCAAAAATTTACAACTCTTGGGTGACTTCGTTGGGGTTTTCTTTTGAAGTAATCTGAAGGGTTTGGAAGGAACTACAGAAAGTATTCGAGATCAACAAGTCCAGACGGAGTCAAGTCCCCTCAACAATGGCAGCCATTCAGTTCTTCATTGCATTCTCATTCGCAACATTTCATTGTTTGTTTAAGCATTCCTAGCATGTAAAAACTTGTTAATTTCTGAATGAAAATCATAATACATTGTTTATGTTTGTCTTGAATAAACCCATTCGTTTTCACTCATAAAATGTTTTTAGCATATCGATACCAACTTTACTAATCGCTTGCTTAGGCAAAGAGCTGAGGGAGAATGATGAAAGATAAAAATGCAAAATCTCTAATTGTGTGCTTTTGAACAAAACCCTACTGAGTATGTACAGGCATTATTTCAATTCCCCAAACACCGGAGATATAAGGGAGATAGACCCTCGTCAACCCCGTTGAGCCTTGAAGTAGGAGTTTCTTTTCTAATCATAAAAACCCTCATTTTGACCTTGGGGAAAGGTAGTGTTCATTTAACTTGACCGAGCGTTCAAAACTCACCAAAAGGGTAGGCATCTAAGGATACAACAATGGTTATCCTTCAAAAGGCTGAGGAATGTCAAAACCGCAATGATTATCCTTATTCCATCAAGAGATCAAGAGATGACGATGCCACAATGGTTATCCGTCATCAATCAAAGAACGAGGCTGTCGCAATCACCTCCAACGAATCAAAGACTATGCGAGGTCACACGACTTGTTAAAAAAAAAAGAGCAAAAAAAAATGGCAAAAAATGAATAAAAAAGAATGATGATGGAAAAAAAAAGATGATGAAATTGCCAAGCAAGAACAAAGTCGTGTGATAATGAATCAGAAGAATAAAAGGTGAGCGACCGCCATGTCCAAAAAACCGCATTGATTCCTCAACCATTCCAAATTCCTTGTGAGGGATGGACGCTCGTATCAAGCTAAGTTGAACTTAGGACTGGAGAACATCACGAAGGGGGTGGGTACAAATAATCTTGAGCCTAAAAATCCTTTGTTTTCTAAAAAACCGTGTACCCGGCCAAATTACAACCCTTAAAAGTCCTAATTGAAGTAGGGTTTATTTTGAAAGCGCACTCCGATGAGATAGCGTTTAACTGACTCCCAATGAAGCGAGACTCATATCCATGGGGGTATCGTACGTTTGCTTTATCTTCCATATGCAAAAATCGAGGTTGTGTCAACTAGTGATCCATTCACAAGAGGTCGCAACCTCATTTCAATAAAAAGTTTTAAAACTTCAAGACTAACATAGACTTTGCATTAGAATTATCATTCTTAGAATTAACATTCTTTTGCATGCAAAATATGTGCTTAACATCAAGGAAGTTTTCAAGGATGAGAATCAGTGAGTAACTTGATCATGTCAAAGTACAAGAAACTTGAGAACTCCAAGGAGTAAAAGCTAATCATCTCAAATGTTGACCATCAAGGGGCAGGTTCTCTAAAGAAATCTGTTGGGCATGAACTGTTGATGCATTCTTTGATTACTCTGTGGGGAAGAGTTTGAAGACACTGTTGAGCGTGGTAAAGTTGTTTCCCTGTTTGTTTGACTTCAAAACAAAGAAAGCTTGAGGATTCTAGTAAGATGTACATAATCAGGGGCAATTGAATCGAGGTTCGACCTCTCAAATTCATCATATCTGGGGCAATCATGTCGATAAATATCTTCAAGCTTTGATCAATCTGGGGCAATCATGTCGAGGAATCTCCCTCAAATTCAACCAATCTGGGGCAGTTACGTCGAGATTTGACAAATCTCTCCAAGGATCCACTGGGAAAATTTCTTCATGGGTCATGAAACTTGGAGCACGATCCTCTGAGTTTTATCGTCCTCTCCCTAATCATAGGAGTTTATTTCTCCTGGAACCTTAGTCTCTCCCCAAGCATAGGAATTTATTCCTCCTGAGAGTTTGTTCCATTCCTCAAGCATAGGAGTTTATTTCTCCTAGGAGCGGTTCTACTTCCCTAATCAAGGCTCCTTACCTGGATTTCTCGTCCCCGACATGGTGAATCCAAGGAATTTCCTCAAGCTGAAAACCCTCCAAGCAGTGGCCCATGGTGAGAAGTCAAAAGTTATTCTTCACTCTGCAAGCCAACAACCAGAATGTGCATCTTACAAGTCAAAGTCCAATATATATTGGCATCTCTACATGGTCCTTAACACTAAGGGGATTCTCCCTGGTGTTTACCTCACTAATGCCTTTATTTGGCACTCTGCATATAGTATTCACTGCATATAACATTGCATCCTCAAAAGCGTAGCATATCCGTCAAAACGGATCATTACGCCATAGAAAAATTCAAACATGCATACAAAGCATAAGCCAGATAATACAAATCAACACTCAATCAAAACGACGATACCTCCCCACATAAAAGGTTGTCCTTACAAACTCCGATTGATATCTGCTACTACATTACAAATCTCCTCCAACCACGTGCCGATACCTGGTATTCTCAATCCCCAGAAGAAGTCTCATTTTCTCTCTCCAATATGGATCGGATGCAATGTCTTTCTTCGTCAGAATCGTTGTCTCCGAGGTTATTTCCCGTATGCTGCATGCAGATTAGAGCGTGAATGAGGGTGGTCATTCAACCCATCTCATTTTTCAATCGTTTGAATAATCATACTTGGTGTGTGGCAATTCGAACGATTGCCGCTCTTAAAGAGTTACACCCCGCCTTTTGGCCTGAGGGATTAATGTAATTCTTATGCTTCGCAAGCATCAAAATCTCCGTAATTTCCAATGGTTACTGTCATCTTCTTGTCGAGTCTAGTCGTTACTAGTCTTATCGTGGTTATTTCCCGTGTGCTGCATGCAAATTAGAGTGCGAATGAGGGTGGGCATTCATCCCATCTCATTTTTCAATCGTTTGAATAACCATACTTGGTGTGTGGTAATTCGAACGATTGCCACTCTTGAAGAGTTACACCCCGCCTTTGGCCTGAGGGATTAATGTAATTCTTATGCTTCGCAAGCATCAACATCTTCGTGATTATGTCTTTTGATCGAGTCTAGTCGTCACTAGTCTCCGTGGTCCCTTCCCCCGTATGGGAAAACTTTTCAGGTCCAACCCCCGTGTTGTGAATCCTTTGCCTTCCGACCTTCGAACCCTTTCAAAGCCCAGTTCCCAACCTGGCAAACCCTTTCAAAGCCCAGTTCCCAACCTGGCAAACCCTTTCAAAGCCCAGTTTCCAACCTGGCAACCCATTTCAGAACCAATTTCCTTCTCCAAACCTCGATGTTGAGTCATAGATCGCACGGGATCTTTTTCCTTTCAGTCCTGAAGATCGTACGAGATCTTCTCCCGATGTTGAGTCATAGATCACACGAGATCTTTTTCCTTTCAGTCCTGAAGTTCGTACGAGATCTTCTCCCGATGTGGAGTCATAGATCGCACGAGATCTTTTTCCTTTCAGTCCTGAAGATCGTACGAGATCCTCTCCTGTTGTCGAGTCGATGTTGAGTCGTAGATCGCACGAGATCTTTTCCTTTCAAGTCCTGTAGATCGTACGAGATCCTTTTCTTTCAGTCCTGAAGTCGAGTCGATGTTGAGTCATAGATCGCACGAGATCTTTTCCTTTCAAGTCCTAAAGTTCGTACGAGATCTTCTCCCGATGTTGAGTCATAGATCGCACGAGATCTTTTCCCTTTCAGTCCTGAAGATCATACGAGGTCTTCTCCCGATATTGATTCATAGATCGCACGAGATCTTTTCCTTTATGTCCTGAAGATCGTACGAGATCCTCTCCTGTTGTCGAGTCGATGTTGAGTCATAGATCGCACGAGATCTTTTCCTTTCTTTCTTGAAGATCGTACGAGATCCCCTCCTGTTGTCGAGTCGATGTTGAGTCATAGATCGCACGAGATCTTTTCCTTTCTGTCTTGAAGATCGTACGAGGTCTTCTCCCGATGTTGAGTCGTAGATCGCACGAGGTCTTCTCCCGATGTTGAGTCGTAGATCGCACGAGATCTTCTCCTTTCAGTCATTGTCTCATATAACCATTCTCTTTGAAAACCTGTATTGGCACCTCGGCTATGTTACTACCACCATTCAAATCCATTACTCACCGTAAATTCTTCCACCAGAAAAAAACAAAAATTCTCTTTCCCCAGCAGATATCAAAACAAAAATAAGAATAACACTTACACCATCTCATCTTTTAGGACAAATTTCTGGTCTTGATATTTAATCTTCTTCTACCTTGAATGTTCGAAAGGCTAGCGCAATCTCACCTTCAGGTTTAAGACGATTAAATAGGGGTAGCTGTCATACCCCAAATTTGTCCTACCCCTTTACTTCTAACTGGCTTAGGCTTTGCATTCATGTACATACATCACTTAGGTCATAATCCATACCCATGCATGCATATCATTGGTATCAATCAAAGACTAGCAAGAAAGAACTTTTATAGCTAGGAATTTCCTACCAAATGTGAGGATCTGAGGTGTGATTATGTGGCTTTGTTTTCATTGAAGTCTTCCTGGATTAGGGTTCTTCTCAACTCAAGGCATTGGTGGGAGTGTACAAGCTTGTAATTCATCTGGTTATTCTTAACCAGGGTTTCCTTGACCAAAGTCGACCAGTTGACTTTCTGGTCAACATTTAATCAGGAAAGGGATTTTATAAGGGAGAAGCTTTCATGCTGACTATGTGGATGTGTTTATTTGACTAGATTTGACTGGAGAAGATTTAATCAAGAATTCCATCAATATTCAGAAAAATCAGAACAGTTGACTTTTGGGTCAAAATCAAAAGAATTATTCAAATATTGACTTTTGGTGGAAAATCAGTCAAGAAAAGTCAAAGAATGGATAAAATCAGGAGTTTGACAAAAAGTTGCCAAAAATAGAAAAATGACAAAAAAGGAAAGTTTCAACACTTAGAAATTTTTTGAAGGTTTTAAATCTTGATGAGCAGTCCACTTCAGCCCTGATTTACACGTGGCAAATGACATTTTTTGGAGAAATTTCCAACATCAAAGTTGTTCCTCTCATGGAGGAGAACAACTTTGTAGTTGGACACTTTTTCATTTGAAGCTTGGTTAGAGAGTTATTGAGGTCTGAAGTTGCTGAAAACTCATTTCATCTAAGTCACAATCCAAGTCACGGGCCAAGTCATGACCAGACATTTTATCAAGCATGTGGCGTGCCAAATTGCAAGCTGATTTCAGAGATGTACAAGTATGCTATGAATGCAAAATTGGTATGCATCTCTTCTCCTCCATGCCCTCTATGCAATGAAACAAGAATGAAGCAAATTGAGTGTGTGTTGAACCATTTATGAAGCTCCAAAGTCATGCCCTTGTAACTGAAGTTGTGTGGTTCATTGGCTAGGGCACGCGCCGGGAATTTGATCGAACACATGGCAGGTCATTTTCAAGTCAATTATTAGAGTGTTTCAAGCATCTACAGGACTTCATTGTCATATCATACTACTCCTTGCTATATCCTCTTTCCAATGAGCTATGAGGTATGTTAATTGACCATGTATTGATCAAGATATAAGGACCTAAAGTCACATTCTCGCCAATTTACGTTTTGAATAAGACGTGGGTCAGATTCATGTCATGCACACCATAGGTATTGGTAGTAGTAACACTCCAAGTTTGAGATCATTTAACTCCCACACAAAGCCCTATCTCAGGAAATCACCAATATCATGATCCTTCATCCCCATCATCTTGTTACAATGAGCCTAAGTTTGTGTCATGAAAATGTCTAAGGAGAAAGTAATGTGGACCCAAAGTGAGACATGTGCATGGCTTTATCTAGCTGCAACACAACCAATCATTCACTACTACAAAGGCCCATGCAGAACCTGAGGTTAAAGAAAGCTCATTGAAACCTTGCCCCAATCATCCATAACTTGTTCACTAAGTTGAAATAGAGTCCCACTCCAAAGATATCACCATAAGCCACACTCACCTCTTACTATATAAGGGACCAAGCTCCCATTCCAAAGCTCTCACTCTCTTTCCGAAACATCACTCTTATTTCTCTTCTCCATCCTCTCTTCACTTCACTCTCTCACTACATTCTTTCTCTCACTACATTCTCTCTCTCGTCTCTCTCTCCATAACGGTTTCACAACAAACTTCACCATAACCGCCATAACTAACTCTTCAACCACCACTCTCCTCCGCCTCTAACCTCCACCATAGCCACCATCAACCTCCTCTGATTCGCATCATCATCAATACCACTCCCTCTGCTGCATCCCCCATAGCCGCCGCATCACTCAAGAAAATCTGAATCATCACCACCTTCAATACCGAACCTCATCATCTTCATCTACCATCGCCAAGCTACGTTTCGAGGCAGAGATTGGAGCATCACTGTTATCATCACGGTCAGTTGCGCTATCTGTCACCATTGAGCCTCTCTCCAAAGCACTATGGTCCACGCATAACCTGCAAGATTCGTCCTCTTTCGCTGAGTTCGAGTTTCGTTCAAGAACTTGCAGGTACGTCCTCTAAACGCAACTCATAGGTAGCACCATACTTCCAAGCATACATTACATCTGTGTGAAGTTTATCAGGATTTTTGGATCTGATGCGCTCTGAATAAATTACCTATTGCTTCATTACGTTAACTGCACTTACGCGCTCCGTATGGATTGAGTTTTGTTTTGATACGAAGATATGGCGTTTTCATGAACTTCCGTCAAACTAGGGCTTTGCAATTAGGTTCGGTTATGGTGTTGAGGTTAGAATCAACGAAAAGCAAGGCAGGATCTAGGCTCAGGGATAGAAACCGAGTGGAATAGTGGTGGTTCGGTCGATTTCTGAGCGAGTTGAAGGTCTCCGGCGTGGTGAGGCCGCCGGGGAAGATGACCGGTTTGTTAACAATCCGGCGAGAGCTTCACGTTTTCTCTTCATGCAGGGGATACGTGTCACTACCTCATTTGTTCCCATTCCCATACTCTTGGCTTTGTGTCTTATTTGCAATGATTGGAAAGTCGTGTGGCACTTGCTGATTGGTTGGGGAATTAATTTGCCCTTTAGTGACTTAAGTTTTCCTTGACCGATTGATATGTTAAGCTGAGCTATTATGTGTCACGTTTAATCAGTAAAAAACCACATGATAAATCATAGAATAAATACAATGTTGAATAGATGAAATAAAAAATAAAATGAAATGCATGCGTTTGGGCCGTACGCGTCTGGGCTTGGTTCTTTTATGGATTGCACACCCTAACTGCTAATACACCACATGCTAGTGACTGGGCCTCTATGCGCCCTTGCTATTCCCACACCCCTTTTTTGGGCCCAGCTTTGCTTATAACTGTTTTGAGTTCATTTTGCTAATTGCTTTTGCACCCCTGCTGTTTAACAAAAAAAACAATAATAAAAATTGATTTTTCTTCTAATTCCTTTTGCACATTAATTGAATTTCTTTCTTAAATAAAATGACAAAAAACATTTTTCACCCAATTAGTTTCTTTGAAATTTTATTTTCTTTCAATTGAATTTTAATTGTTGTTTCCTTTGATTTTTGATTGGTTGATAAACCATAAATAAATAGTTTCTTTGTTAATTCAAAAATAGTTTCTAACATGAATAAAGTGCAATTGTTTGTGTATATATTTTCATGAATAGTCTAGACTTTAATTCTTTTCTTTTTGTGAATATTCTCATATATTGTGAAATGCTTAAACAACTTCTTCCTCATTTCTATTAGAAGTAATCAATTCTAGGCTTAGAAATTAGGCTAGTCCCCCTTTTCTCATTCTTTTTTTTTACAACATAAAACATCTAACAAATATTCAAATAAAATCCCATTAAAAAATACAAAGAAAACACTAAAAAACATTAATAAAAAAGTGAAAATCATTAAAAAGGGAATGGAAGCTTGAATCTCCCTTGCTTTAGGGAATCATTCGAGTGCTTGGATCTCCCTTGCTTTAGGGAACCATTCGGGCGTAAGTTCCCAAATTCTAAAAGACACAAACCAAAGAGTAACTCGAGTTTCCCTTGCCTTAGGGATTTCCTCGAAACACTCAAACTCTCTCTCTCTCTCTCTTCTCTCCTTTCTTAAGGGCATTGTTATCTCCGCTCTATTGCATCCTAGGTCGATCCCTTATGCAAGAGCGCGAGCGTTAACTCCGCCCAACTAAAAAACACAAAAACATACAGAAAATCTTGAGCCAAACTACGGCACTCTGATTCCTGAAAAGGATACGTAGGCATCAAGTCCCGGGGCTTGAACGAGCACATTTGTAAATAATTCCTTCTTTTTCCCGTATTTCTTTTTGCATGTATTCACATATAGGTAGACATAGTACACACCCTTTAGATAGAAACAAACATAGGTGGATACCATCGAGTACGATGGGCGCGAGGGGTGCTAATACCTTCCCCTTGCGTAACCGACTCCCATACCTAGATTCTCTGGTCGCAAGACCTTGTTCCTTCCTTTGTTAGGTTTTCTGATATTCCTTTCCCTTATGGGATAAATATATTGGTGGCGACTCTGTTCATTTTTCGCGAGCGTGCGACAATAGTTTCCTTTTAGAACATTTTAGGTTTTTGGTGATTGGTTTTGGGGATTTTTGTGCTCCCATGCCAATTTCACCCATTTTTCTTTAGGATTAGCTTAGATAACAACTAAGGGTCTTGCATTCGGTGATTCGGAGGTGGATTGCTCATCAACCGGCGCTGACAAACCGGAAGATTTATGGTTTCTTCTCTATTTCTCTCTATGTATTTCTCTTAGTTGGGTTTTGTATGTTTATTTACTTTGAACTCATGTATATTTGTCGCCCATGGCGTTATATAAAGTTTGCTTTACAAATCTTTGTAGATTGTTGTCTTAGATTTTTGCTCTGTGCTAGGGATTTGGGTTGTTTTAGAGATAGACTTCTTGAATCCTTATCTAGGATGATTATCTGTTAGTTTCTGGATTTTAGAGATAGATTTATAGCTAACAATCTTTATGAGTGTCGAAGCTTAATGCTTTCGTGTTAGTTGTGTCGATTGAGAGATCGTCGATATGATTGATATGGATGTCTGCTGTGTTGTTGAGGTGTGCTGAGAGATCCTCGCCGAGATGATATAGTAGTTTTCTCTACTTTGGGTTAGAAATGAATTAGGGTGCGAGCGATGCCGGATGACATTGACGAGTATTGTAGGTTGAGTGTAACTGGTCGATAAGTTTAAGTTTGTGAGAAGTAGATTATATACCAGGCTTGATAGGTCTCTTCTTTCTGAAAAATGAATTATTTTTGTGTTGATATTTACTTTTATGGTTTTATGCTTCACCAATTTAATCCAAACTCATAATTGCGGAAACTGTTGAACGGCAGTTCGATATCACTAATCTCTGTGGACACGATAATTTCCCGGATAAATACTTCCAAAACTTTTGTTGCTTGCCGCTTTACCGCTTCAACAAAATGAAGCCGTTGTCGGGGATTGGTGTTTTATTGAACTTGCATCGCAATAGTTTCTATAGTTTTGAGTTTTGTATATATCGCACATATTGTATATTCTCACTTGTTTATATTGATACTTGTGTACGTTTACTATACTTGAATATGTTTTCTATACTTGTAAATTTGTAATAGTATTGTTTGTTTCCTTTCACGTTTACTTGTGCGTGGTAAGGAATAGCCGGCGGAAGTAACTTTGAAGAACGTTCTTAAATAACAGGCGTCAAGCTTACGACGTAAAACAAGCATGTTTGTTCTTTTTAGTTTTTGTTTAGTTTAGGTAGTGTGATGCAATTGTCTAAACAAATTTAGATCGGACCAGTTCTTAAATTTCAAATCTTCACTTTTAAATTTGTTTAGACAATTTCATATGGTCTTTTAGTTTGTGTATATTAATAGTTATATGTTTGTCTTTGAGCTTGATTTGAGTAGCTTGAGGAATTTGAGGTGATTTTCCAAGTTTGATCGTTTCAACTTGCGAGTGTATGGTAATGATTTTGTTAAAGTTTTGTACACATTCAAGGTATGTTTTTATCGCTTTCTAGACTTTAACATATTCTTGATACTTAGGCTTTTTACAAATTCTATGCCATTCATTCTTTTGTATACTTGTTCGTTTGTGAATCACTTTAGTTCCTACCCTTTTTGTGAGGTAGCTTTCCATTGTTCACATATGCTGGAGACCATAAGTCTTGTTCTAACTGGATTTTATTATGCTTAATCTTTTGTTTGTATTGACTATTTAAATGCAAGAAAGTGATCAATGCATTTTCGTTCCATTTTGAGCACAACTACCTTGGCCAAATAATCAATTCACCTTGTGAGTGTGTGATCATTAGTATCTCTTTTGAGCCTTTTTGTCAATGTCCATGGTTTTTTGCTAAATGCTTGTCTATGAGTGTTTGGTTCTCACTTTTTGTATGGACATTGATTCTTTATTTTCTTGAACCCTCAACCATGATTTTTGGTTTGAATTTTTGCCTTGCCTTAGAAAGTAGGGAGTATTCACACTTTGATAATATGGTTGAATTCAAGTTTGGGAGAGACTGTTTACTTGCTTTTTGGTTTATTGATTATGAGGTTGTGAAAAGAAAATAGAAAAGAAAAAAATGTGAAAAAGAAATGAAATGAAAAAGAAAGAAAAAAAGAGAAAAGTTTTGAAAGAAAAAAACAAAAAGAGTATGGAATAATGTTGTGTTAATAAGTAGGTGATTGGTTTGAGAAATTTGGGATTATGAAGAAGTTTGATTGAAATTTTGTGTTTGAACTTTTGTGAGTTGATCACTCCCTTAGGTTTGGGCAAGTTTTTGTTTCGATTAGCCTTAGGAATTATCTCTTGTTTGTTCACCCGACCACATTACAACCTTGAAAAGTCCTTGTGATTCTTGTTTTTATGTTTTCAACATGATTTTTGGATGGTTGCATAATTTAGTTTTTTGTTTGCAAGATTGTGGGTGAGTGCAAATACCCCATTTTTTGTGTTTTTCATCTACCGATGATTGTGTGCTAGGTGTGATTCATTTTTGAACTAGTGTTGTTTTAGAATGTTTGGTATATTCTTTGTATTTAGCATTTGTGTCATGTTTATGTTATCGTCGTAGTTTAGTGGTAAGTATGTTTCTTGTGTGTACCGTTTTGCATTTAAGCCATACATTTGTTTCCTTTTTCCAAAACTTGTTGATTCGTGATTTTTGGATTTTTGGCGTTCGTTTCCTTGAGTTAGTTGATTCTTGTTTAGGGACAAACAAGTTTAAGTTGGGGAGATTTTGATAAGTGCCAAATTGTAGTTATTTTGTGTATAGTTTTGCGGCACTTATTTACTCCTTTTCCTCAATTTAGACGCGTTTTAGTGTATATTACATACAATATGTAGCCTTTGTGTTTTATCGAGTTTTCGATTCATTTATGTACCAAATAATAGTTTTCCATTCATTTCGTAGGTATTTGAGCATTTATTGGAGCATTGAGAAATAAAGATTCAAGGGTGCAATTTTGGATCAATAAAAGAGTGGCCATTAGAAGAAGCAAATGAAGAATAAAGTGCAGACTGGTGTGAGTCGCCCGACGGAGCAATTGGCTCGCCGGGCGAGCGTGGAAAATAAATTGCCAAGTTTCTGTTTTGGGCCACCTCATGGTCGCCGGGTAAAATTTTTCAATTCTACTCCTAATCTGATAAGAACTTGCTAGATGTTCTAATTGGATGTTTCTTCAATGGTGTTATGACGAAATCCTTTTTTGACTCTGTACCAGCGATTCCACTATTATTATAAGATATTATCAAATTTTTAGTGAAAAGGAAAAAAAGAATACAAGAAAAATTAGTAAACAATAAAAAAAAAAGAATGAAGAAAAGAATTTCTTCATATTGATATAGATAGGAGACATAATTTACATGGATATAGTAAGTCTTGCTTGGGCTGCATTAATGGTAGTTTTTACATTTTCCCTTTCCCTTGTAGTATGGGGAAGAAGTGGACTCTAAAGTTAATACTAATTGAGTTAAGGGATCAAACTGTCTCAATTGTTTTCTAGCTGGGTTCTTCCAGTTTTGAACTATTTTAGTTATTTTATTAATACTAATTAATTAATGAAATGCAATTCTATCTGGATTGAGAAATTCTATTGTATTCCAGTGGTGTAATATATTCCATATATAAAAAAAATCTTTGAATCAAAGAAATATTTAAATTGTTGCCATCTTGATGTCCCGGGAATACAGATAATTGGAAACGGATTACTATTCCAAACCGAATTCTTTTGAATATTTCTATTCAATTTAATCAATTTCAATTTTGGAATACTAAAAAGATTCTTTATTTTTATTTATTTCTTAGTTACCGGGATTTTGAAAAAAATCTGAAATCAAAAAATGAAAATAAGAAGAAGAAAAATTGTGTTGCTTTTTCATTATTTCAGATTGATTGGAACCAATACAAAAAGAATAGATTTAGATGAAATAAAGAGAAAATGTGGACGCCATGGAATTTACATTCCATATATATCTATAGATAGATATCCATATATCCATATGAGAAAAGAAAAGTATAGATTGGTTCCTCCCTATTCAACCTCTTTTTTTTTAAGTAAAACATTCTAGTTTTACCCTACGGTAATAGATAAATAGTAGAAAGAAATAGATTTGATTTCTTTCTACTATATTATCTGGATTGAATAGAATTATACTGGTTGGAGCCTGATCATTTTATTTCAAACAAAGACTCGAAATAGAAATCTTTTTTTCATTTTTTTTATTCAATCATTGCATTGATAAGAAATAAGAAGTCATCTTTCACTAAAATTAGTCACTTTGACTTACCGTTTTTACATAAATTATAAGTAAAAAGGCAGTAGGAACTAGAATGAAGAGTGCAGTAGCTATAAATGCCAGAATATGGACTTCCATATTCTCTATGTTTTCTTTCTCTTTAATTTCTAATAAATACTTCGGGATTTAATCCCATAGAAATGAAAAATATTTCGTCACTAAATTCAATCGTATTGGATCTCGATGATATCAAATCGGATTAATATCAGAATAACAATATCTGAGCTATCAAATAAATAATTCATGGTCAAGAATTGAATAGTATAACATCAGAAGATGTTTTATCCATACCAAATAAGAAAAACGAATTTCTGATGCAATCAAAAAGTCCTTTTTCTTTCTTTGTCCAAACCTTTCCCTTAAACTAAAAAGAAATAAAAAGGGGGGATACATGTTAGAAATGATATTTTTTTGTTATTTTTATTCCCTTTCATATACGAAACCAATTGATATTTTTTGGATTTGTATCCATCGGGACTGACGGGACTCGAACCCGCAGCTTCCGCCTTGACAGGGCGGTGCTCTGACCAATTGAACTACAATCCCAGGGAAAAAGTCGTATAGTATATATACATCCATATTCTTACAATTTCATTCAAACTCTTTGTTTTTCTATTTCCCCTCCTGTAAAATAGGCAGACTTCTATATCTATATATATTCATATTTTTATGGGTCTACACTTTATCTTTATCGACACAGATGACTCGCAATCTGTTCGTTATTGCCAACTTGATTAAAAATCAAGTAAAAAAAGACTTTTTTTTTTTACTTTAACTCTTTCCTTAGACTTTATACTTACAGATCCCGATTAGGAATTTTGTAAAATCCAAATCTAAAATATGTAAGGAATATGGAAAAAAGACATAGGACTCGAGATTTTAATCTTATGTATGGGAACCCGTTGGTGATTTTAAGAGAACACTAAATGGGTTATATCATTTCAGGGTGCATCCATAAATATTTTTGGGTCGAGCTGGATTTGAACCAGCGTAGACATATTGCCAACGAATTTACAGTTCGTCCCTATTAACCGCTCGGGCATCGACCCAGGCAGGAAGAATCAATTTTAGTCTTTCTTGATACTCCCTGATCCACTTCCTTTCGTAGTACCCTGCCCTCAGGGGAAGTCGAATCCCCGTTGCCTCCTTGAAAGAGAGATGTCCTAAACCGCTAGACGATGGGGGCATCCTTGCCCGACCTCCATTCTACTATGTTCATAGTATGAACAGTTTTTTGAAATTGTCAATAGAATGATATGATTCGATCAGAAGGATCTTCCCATCTTTCAGAATTCCTTACAATTTTTTAATTCATCCTTTAGATTCCGAAATTGTTGTTCATTCCAATCACCAATCTATAATTCAACAAAATAGAAAATAAAACGAAGTAATACGAAAGAAACCAAAATAAACATAGAATCCTTTCTGGGAATAATTGATTTGCTGGAACAGGGGGGCATTAACACCCTATTTCTTTCACTTTCATTCAGTGTTAAGAAAATTGAATTAGGTATATTTCTATTTCACACTAAGTCGGGAAATAAAAAAACGAGAATGAATCCAGAAATTGAGTAAAAAGGATGAAGATAAATAACAATTAAGTTGAGGGACAGGATAGAATCCATTTATCAAAGATTCGGAAATATTTGAATTAGGTTTACATGTATCAATGAAATTCATTTGGTGTTATGATGAAGATGACTTCAATTCGAATCGGTTTTCAAAATTGAATTTGATTGATATTTATCAAACCCAATATGAATTAATTCTTTTTTCACTATACTCGTAAATCCAATTTTTTGTTCGTTAATGAGTTGCTATGTAGAAAAAATAGATCTATGTACATATATCAAGTACATATAGAAATAAGATTTCTATAGATTTCGTATAGATAGAATAAGTATATGCAGTAACAAATAGATGTACTAAACTCATATTCATATTGTCTTATCCCGTATTCGGTAATTTACTCAAACGGCGCCCTTTTAACTCAGTGGTAGAGTAACGCCATGGTAAGGCGTAAGTCATTGGTCCAAATCCAATAAGGGGCTTTTTTTTATCAAAAAATGATAACAGTAGTATTCCTATTGGAAGGAAGATATAGAAATATTCTTGATACTTGTAAGAAGTTTCTGTTTGTAATAAAATAAAAAAACTAAGGAATAGTGGAATTTCATTAAAAAATCGAATTTAGAATTTCAATTCTATGTAAGTTGTTTTTATCATTCGAATAGAGTAAATTCATTCTAGTTAGAAAGGGAAATGGTATTCTTTTCTATATATATATATATATATATATATATATATATATATATATATATATATATATATATATATATCTTTCCTTTTTTAGAATGTGATATTTCCTTGAATTGTCAGATACTGCTATTTTCAACTCTTCCAATCAAAAAAGGGAAAGATTCGTCGGGCGAAGCATTTCGTTCGCCGTGTGAAAGAAGATATTTTTGCCACTTGTTTACGTGGAGTAGACTGTGTGGCCAGGAATAAAGGTTTCGCCGGGCGGAGCAATTGGCTCGCTGGGCAGAAGTCGCGTAGCAAAATTTGTATATAGTTTCCTTTTAGAACATTTTAGGTTTTTGGTGATTGGTTTTGGGGATTTTTGTGCTCCCATGCCAATTTCACCCATTTTTCTTTAGGATTAGCTTAGATAACAACTATGGGTCTTGCATTCGGCGATTCGGAGGTGGATTGCTCATCAACCGGCGCTGACAAACTGGAAGATTTGTGGTTTCTTATCTATTTCTCTCTATGTATTTCTCTTAGTGGTTTTGTATGTATATTTACTTTGAACTCATGTATATTTGTCAACCATGGCGTTATATAAAGTTTGCTTTACAAATCTTTGTTGATTGTTGTCTTAGATTTTTGCTCTGTGCTAGGGATTTGGGTTGTTTTAGAGATAGACTTCTTGAATCCTTATCTAGGATGATTATCTGTTAGTTTCTGGATTTTAGAGATAGATTTAGAGCTAACAATCTTTATGGGTGTCGAAGTTTAATGCTTTCATGTTAGTTGTGTCGGTTGAGGGATCGTCTATATGATTGATATGGATGTCTGCTGTGTTGTTGAGGTGTGCTGAGAGATCGTCGCCGAGATGATATAGTAGTTCTCTCTACTTTGGGTTAGAAATGAATTAGGATGTGAGCGATGCCGGATGACATTGACGAGTATTGTAGGTTGAGTGTAACTGATCGATAAGTTTAAGTTTGTGAGAAGTAGATTACATACCAGGCTTGATAAGTCTCTTCTTTCTGAAAAATGAATTCTTTTTGTGTTGATATTTACTTTTATGGTTTTATGCTTCACCAATTTAATCCAAACTCATAATTGCGGAAACTGTTGAACGGCAGTTCGATATCACTAATCTCTGTGGACACGATAATTTCCCGGATAAATACTTCCAAAACTTTTGTTGCTTGCCGCTTTACCGCTTCAACAAGGTCCGCGTTGCAGCTCTTTTCCTAACACGTTTTTTGACTGCTTTATTAGGAAAAATAAGGAAAGAAAGCGGAAATCGATTCCAAGGAAAGAAATGTGACGTTTAAGGGAAATTTTAGAGCTTTTGGAGGCTAATAAAGCCATTGGAGGTCTTATTCTTTAGTGATTCTTCATGGTTTTCGAGTATACACTTATGGTATTGATTAATTTTAACATAAGTAGCTAGATTTCTCTTAGTTTGGGTTTTATTTGACGATGAATCTGTTTCTATTTGATTGGGACATATGATTGGATGATGCTAATATAATTTCTTTGAACCTTTGTTATTATTTAGTTATTGATTACGTTCATTGCCTATTATTTGTTGCGAAATTCAATTTGATCTTGATAATAGTGAATACTGACCCCTAGGGCTATTTATCTGACATAATTTAATTTTTAAATTTGATAATTGACTAGAGATAGTATAATTAGGAATTGTGACTTAGGGATTAATGAGCTTTGTTGCCTAGTTTGACCTTATAATTGGCCTGAGGGATCGGGGAATTGATGCTTAGGTTAGTGTGCTACATGCCAAGGGATTGGATGTAGTGGTAGAGTTAATCAGCCTTGTAACTTTGTATTCATTGCATGTCTGTTAATGCCCCTTTCATTAATTAAGAAGAAATATGGGATTTTGACAGTAAAATCTGATCGTTTTTATCAAAATTGTTATAAAACTTCTCTCTTTCACTTCCTACAAAAACGAACCTTAAAACCCCCCATTTACTATTTTTAATTACATCACACAACGTATCTTGTTTTAAGTTCGCAATCCTTGTGGAGAAGAATTTATTTTTATTACTTCGATAACAACACTAGTACATTTGCTAGTAAATTGTCCATCAAGTTTTTGACGCCGTTGTCGGGGATTGTTGATATTTCAACAAGGCATAGTGTGCGACTTGTTTTGTTTCTTTTTATTTATTTTATTTTATAATTTTGATTTTATTTTCTACTCTATTCTGCATCGAACAGTGCTATTAAGGTATTATTCTCTGTGTTTATGTGAGGTTCAGATCCAACGCTTCTACGGTTGGATTTGGAGATCGAAAGAACTGCACGAGCACTTCATAAAGCAAAGATAAAAGCCTTGTTAGCTGAACAACAGAAAAAAGAGGAACATGAAATGGAAGACCCACCACGTCATACATTTGGGGATTCCAATCGCCGAACCAAGTGACTTTTGATATTAAGAATTCTATAATTTAGGGCCTACGAGATAACACATTTGACGGCCAGGTCATTCGTGATCCTTGGGAACATCTTGTTAAGTTTTATGAGACCTGCTCCATATGCAAACCACCAAGAACAAATATAACTGATGACCAAGTGAAATTACCCCTGTTTGGATTTTCATTAATTGGTAGAGCTAAAGACTAGTTGTAGTGTATTCCCAATGGGACGATACAAACATGGAAAGAGTTGGAAGATAAGTTATTGGAAATATATTTTTCGGATGCACAGTATGTCGAAAGAAAAGTTGCAATTACGAATTTTAGCCAGGAAGATAGTGATTCTTTATCAGATGTGTGGGAAAGATTTAAGCTGTTACTCTGCAAGTGCCCAAACCACAACATGAGTTCAATGGGTTTGCTAATGCACTTCATGAGAGGATTGACAATAGCCACTCAAATTCTTATTGATGTCTTATCTGGAACTACATTGAGAGAAAAGACTGATGAAGAAGTTAAGAATCTCATTACAAAAAGGGGGAGAAAGATATTGATGATTTTGATGATATTTTAAACCTCATTACATGCTTTTCTAATATATATATATATATATATATATATATATATATATATATATATATATGTGTGTGTGTGTATGTGTGTGTGTGTGTGTGTGTGTGTGTGTGCGCGCGCGCGCGCAAGAAGTTTAGAATATGTTTCAAGCACATCAAAAGAAAGATAAATGAACTAAGAACTTCTAAAGTCTAGAAAGTTCAAACAATCAAGCTGTTATAAAGAACTTTTAATGATTGGAAGGGATATGTTGATCAAACTCTTCTGATAAAGGAAATTCTAGGATATAGAATGTTCTAAGAAATCAAGTGTTGATAACAAACTTCAAACATTGTGAAGAGTCTGATAGATCAAGCTGTTGACGAACCTATCTGATGATTAGAAAGTTATAAAGAAGAAATAATTTCTGATAAAGCCAAGTCTGATATATCACTTTTACTGCTTCAATCATAATTCTAATCAAGCTCCAAAAACCCCACTTTTTTGATAAATTCTTAATTTTTAGATTTAGGGAAGATTGTTTAACTTAAGGGGAGTTTTCTAAACAATGCTCAGATATCCCTTCCTTCTAAAAACTGTAAGTCTTAGACTCAGAGGGGAGCTACGCTAATCAAGGTATGTTTTTCTTTTTAACTCTATTTCGATTATGACATTACTTTGTAAAATTGTTACATCAAAATACATGGTTTTGTCATCGTCTAAAAGGGGGAGATTGTTAGAACATGATTTTCTTCTGCATTTAAGCCTTAAGTTTTGATGATAACAACACATATATTTTATACGTAAAAAATTTTATTTTTATTGGTTTCTTGAGTATGCATATTAAAAGGTCTTACTGATTCAGGACTGTTTTCTGAAGAATCATCATAAATATGCTTAGCACGCCAGAAAGACTATTCACATCCTTTTCTAAAATAACATCAGTAGTTCTGAAGAATGTTGAATGTTAACTAGAAAGAGGATCTCATGTGTACTTCTCTTTAAGTTGCTGCTTCAGAAGTCTCAAGTATTTCCAGAAGAAAGAAGACTCTTAAAGCTTTTGCTCTAAGACCAGAAAACAAGATTGCACCAGAAACAAGATTTTGCTTCAAAAGATCAGAAGTCAAGTACACTATTTCTAATATAACTTGATCACAATACCCGAGAAAGACTAGAATAAGACAAATCATATGAATGAGTACGTTAATCACTTATGTACAGGTGAACCATCATCTACAGTACCAAGCATAAGCATGTTCTTCCTTCCATCAAGATTAATGATATGCATCCAATGGTCATCCCTATTCCATATCAGATAAATCAAGAACGGATGTAAATGCCTCTCTTAACCAAACGTGACTCTGAATCACACTCATATACGCTTTCACTCATACTTGCAAAGTTCCATCTCATTTACGTACTAACTTGTGCGTTAAAATTGTAATTACTGTCCCAAAAGCCTTTCCACTTTATAGTCATCATTAACCTTTCATCAATTCCCTATTTCAATATGTGATAATGATACTTTTTGAAAACCTACCTAACTTATCGAAGTGCTATAAAAATTGTATAGAATCTTATTTATTACCTCCGTCCCAAATTATAAGATGTGAAAAGATATATGATTTTACAAAAAAATTCTTTAATAATTACATTGGAAAGAGAAATAAAAGAACTAAAAGAAGAATAGAATAGGACATATTAGGCAAAAAGCCATTAATAATGTATTGGAATTGTAAAGTAATTTATAATTTGGGACAAATATTTTTGGCAAAATGACTTATAATTTGGGAGAGATGGAGTGTATATATATATATATATATATATATATATATATATATATATATATATATATATATATATATATATATATATATAATCTTTGTATTTGAAAGTTAGAAAATGTTAACATTTGCCCTATGGTACACATTAAGAAATTTAAAGATAAAAAATTTATACAGAAAAAAATAATAATTAATTATAAAATTTTAATAAAATTACTAAATATTTTTATATTTAATTCTTAATTTGCGGCCTAAAGTTACATATTAACATTACCTTTCAAATCAAAGTTACAGACTGAATCTCTATTCCTAGTATGCTTGAAAATAATCAACTATTATTATTTGAAAATTTCATGCAAATATCTTCATTAAACTTTGAATTAGTAGTACTCGTTTTAGTTAAGAGAAATGATATGCTTACACTAAAAGCTACACCTACACCGTATAAACATACGGTTCCTTATACTTTTGTTGTTTTTTAATAATTTTCTTGTCTAGATATTTGTGTTGGAGTTAAAATACATTGAAAATGTTAGGGTGTAAATACGGTGTATATACTTTTTAGTGTACACATAGCACCCCTCTTTAGTTAATGCAATCTTAGAAGAATCCAAGTCAATTTAAATTAAAACATAAACGTTGGTTTTCTTTTCTATGGTAGTTGAGTTGTTCAAAGAAAAAGTAATCATTGTAATTGGTTGTTTAACAAAACAGAAAACAGCACATTCACACAGCGCAGAAACGTATACAAACAAACATCTAACGGCTCAATTCATTCCTATGATATATTGTCGGCAAAAAGCATTCTTGTTTCTCAATCACCAGCTTTCCACATTTTATGTGGGTCCCACTTGCATCTCCAAGGAAATCTTCTTCAATAAATACTCCTCCACTATTTTCATTCTCAATATCACTAATTCAACATACACAACTTTCTTCTCAGATTCACAATTTTTCACTCTTTTCATCTTCAAATTCTCTATAAAATTTTATAGTTTCACAATGGCACCATCATCATCAGCTACTTCAATGAAATTTTTCACCTTCTTTTTCATCATTGTTTTCGCCGCTGTTGCCTCAGCACAAGACCTCAGTCCCGCGTTGGCTCCAGCACCAGGTCCTGACGCCGGAGCTGCCGGATCTGTCACAAATTCAGTTGCTATGATTGGAGCTTCAATTGTCCTGTCGATGCTTGCCATCTTCAAGCACTAAAACTGATGTGTGGTGATAATTTATTTTGTTTATGAGTTGATCTATGTATAATTGAGAGTGAGAGTTTTTGCAGTATTTATTTTCATATTTAATTATTTATTGTTGGTATTAAGGAAAATAAAGAGGAATTTCATTATCTTTTAGCGAGTAATTACTATTGTTAATGTTTTCTAATTCATTTTTGTACGTAGTATTTTTTTTTTGGGTTAAATATGTTTTTAGTCCTTGTAAATATGACAACCTTTAATTTTAGTCTCTACAAAAATTTTATTTAAACAATGGTACTCGCAATATTTTCCGTCCCTATTTTTGATCTCTCCCGTTAGATTCAACTAACGGAGGTTCATGTGTCACGCCACGTCAATTAAAGTTAACAGAAAAAAAACGAGACAAATTGAGGGGTTTTAAACCCCCTTTAAATAACTTAAAAAATAATAAATTTTCAGAAGTAATTAATCAAACAGTTGATAGGAAAATCTTTGTTACCTTCCTTCTTCACATTTGAAAATCAGTATATTTATCTTTTCACTGCAGTAAGAGAATTCCAGGCTTTTAGCCAAATGTGTATTTAGCTTCTTTTGAAATTGGTGCTGTACCAATATTCTTAAGTTTTGGATTTGTACATTATTTTTCAAATCATATATTTGTCTGGCTTCAGTGGAATTCCTTTTGTTCACTAGAAAACTTTACATGTCACAATTCACACTCTTAGTTGACTAGTCTAATTAGGAAATGTTGTTTTTCGGTTTAAGAAAATAATGCCACAGAGGAAAATATCGGCTGAGTCGCGGATCGGTACGCTTTCTTTAAGACGTTTTGCGGTACTGCCAGATTTATGCAAAGCAGCTCTTAAATACCCACGACGCCTCCAGGATAAAACAGTTCGTTTCAATACGATTCACACTTGCACGTGTGATGAATCGTTCTAAATGATACACCTTCTGATGGTAAAAACCAGTCTTAGTATCAGGAGTAGATCCAGTCGAAAAAGGAAAGAATATTTAAGAAGATGAAGCAGAGTAAGGGAGAGAGGAGAGAATTCAGATATGAATTCTAGAGTGCAGAATAAGTGAATGAGGGAAATGTATTTATAGGCAAAAGGATCCACCCGAATGGACCAAATCGTGGGCGAAAATATAGTGGGAGAGTTGAACCGGCCCAGTCAAGGTAACCGTTATTTACTTGGTCAGCAGACTTGGAGGACAAGTAAACCTAGTCAAAATCTAGGTTAGACTTGGTCTAAGCACACGTCACCAATTCGTATTAATTAATATTAAATATTAATTAATTCCATATTTAATATTATTTAATTTTTACCGAATTAATTAATTATTCAATGATAATTAATTTTCATTAATTCGGGTTCCAAAAAATAAATTCATGTAGACCGAACCGAACCGAACCGAACCGAGCCGGCCAGACGGACGGACGGCGGCGGCGGCGCGCGCGCGTGTTTGTGTCTTCTTGGCACATTGGTGTGTCCTCACTCCTTTATAAAATTGTAGGTGCCCTTGGGCCCAACAACAATTGTCCAAGTTGGAATATATATACGCTACTAATATTTGTGTTCCCTCCAATGTGGGACTTATAAATGAAGCTTTTCAAATTCATCTCCATATTAGCTCTTACTTGTGTTCATTTATTGCTCATTTAATGTCAATAAATATTTTCAACTCTTCCTCCAAGTTATCATCATTCCAAGTTCCAACAATCCCCCACTTGAATTTAAAAGGTGATTTTAGAAGTACGTTAAACGTTTCTAAGATTATGCATAAGCAAAGGTGTCTACGACTTGAACCTTTGCGTAGCAAGTAAGATTCCGATTCAACAAGAGTGACACTATTGTCTTGAACTCTATCTCAGGCATCAGACCCGCACATAACCTTTTCTTAAGGTGTATTCTTAATAGTCCGTGCTTTTAATGGCCCTGCACGTGTATCCCGGTTTAGTGAAGGCTCTAGGAATTTTGCCTCGAAATTCCATAGGAGCCGGCCTCAGTTCCACAATCACATAGGTGAATCTATCAAGAGTACTCCTGTAGCCTAGGTACCCCCTCATATAGAGTATAGATTTCATTAAGAGTTTCTATTATCTCATCCTCTTATCACTTCAGGATTCATGCTTCTTTTATTTAGTTTAGCATGATCGTCTCATATCACTCACAACTTGTTATTACCCATTGAACCTATTTCTTGGGATCTCCAGTCATTTAGGTCGGGTTACCATCATGAGCGACTCACATTCCTATAGGCATTAGTCCCATCTTATATGATGTATTATAGACTTTCTCTCAAGCTAATTCTTTCGTCAAAGGATCTGCTAAATTTTCATCAGTGCGTACATGATCCTTTCTCACAGCTCCTTTAGAGATACAGTCTCTAATAGTGCTGTGCTTTCTTCTAATTTGACGTCTTTTACCATTATAATAACGGTTCTCTATTTTTGCAATAGCCGCGGTACTATCGCAGTGGATCAACACAGCTGGCATAGGTTTTTCCCACAAAGGAATCTCAGCTAGCAAGCATCTTAACCAACTTGCCTCTTCACTAGCATTTGCTAATGCTATCATTTCAGACTCCATCGTGGACTGAGCCAGGATAGTCTGTTTCTTTGATTTCTAAGATACAGCTCCTCCGGCTATGTTGAACACATAGCCACTAGTAGCTTTGGAATCATCTGATAAGGTATTCCAATCTGCATCACTGTATCCTTCAAGTACTGCAGGAAATCTCTGATAATGTAGACCGAGACTCATTGTATTTTTAAGGTACCGCATGACTCGCTCAATAGCTCGCCAGTGCTCATTACTCGGTCTACTTGTAAACCTACACAACAATCCTACAACATATGCAATGTCTGGTCTAGTACAATCAGTGGCATACCTAAGACTGCCAATGATGCTTGCATATTCTGCCTGTCTGACACTTTCACCAGTGTTCTTAAACAGTTTCATACTTGGATCATATGGTGCACTTGATGGTTTACATTCAAAATAGTTATATTTCTTTAAGATCTTTTCCACGTAGTGTGATTGATCCAAAGAAATTCCTCGTTCAGATTTTGTGATCTTGATGCCAAGAATCACACTCGCTTCTCCGAGGTCTTTCATATCAAAGTTGTTGCATAACAATGATTTCATAGCGTTAACGGCGTGAATGTTTAATCCAAATATGAGTCACTTTCATTCACTTTGTACCCATTCGATATCATTAAGTTATCAAACTTTTCATGCCATTGCTTAGGAGCTTGTTTCAATCCATACAAGGATTTATCTAACTTACAGACCTTGTTTTCTTGTCCATGGATCACAAAACCTTCAGGTTATTCCATATAGATTTCTTCTTCTAAGTTATCGTTTAGAAAAGCTGTTTTTACATCCATTTGGTGTACTATCAAATTATAGATAGCAGCGATTGATATAAGTACCCTAATGGATGTAATTCTAGTGACTGGAGAGTAAGTATCAAAGAAATCTACATTTTCTCTTTGTCTAAAACCCTTGGCTACAAGACGAGCCTTATATTTATCAATAGTTCCATCAGGTTTTAGTTTCTTTTTCAAAACCCATTTACAACCAATTGGTTTGCATCTAGGAGGCAAGTCTACTAAGTGCCAGGTCTTGTTAGACTCAAGAGAATCTATCTCATCATTAATAGCTTCCTGCCATAAGTTTGCATCTAGCGATGACAAAGCTTCTTGAAGATTTATTGGATCTTCTTCTACATTATAAGCCGCATAGTCAGGCCCATAATCTTTAGAGACTCTTACTCGTTTACTTCGTCGAAGTTCTGTTTCTACATTGTCGTTGCTTTCTGTGCTTCTTATCACAGGAATGTGACTCGATTGAGTGCCCCCACTATTTCTTGATTTGAAGGGAAATTTGTCTTCATAGAAATCAACATCATTTGATTCTATGATCACTTTTGCATTTAGGTCATAAAACCTATATGCCTTACTGTTTGCTGCATACCCAATGAATACACATTCGTATGCTCTACTAGTGAGTTTAACTCGTTTCGGATCTGGAATTCTGACATAAGCCAGACAGCCCCAAGTTCTCAAATAAGACAAGTTTGGTTGTCTTTTCTTTAATATCTCATAAGGTGAGATCTTAATTTTTGACTTGGGTATTCTATTCAGGACATAGCAAACAGTCAATAAAATTTCCCCCCACCAGTGAGGTGCAGCACCAGAATTCATCATAATTGCAACAACAAGTTCAGTAAAAGTTCTATTCTTTCTCTCTGCTTTACCATTCATTTCAGGAGAGTATGGAGCAGTCGTTTCATGTACAATTCCATGCTTAATATAAAATTCATTGAATAACCCAGAATCATATCCAGTTCCCCTATCACTACAAAGTCTCTTAATCTTCTTACTAAATTGATTCTCAATTTCAGTCACATACATCTTAAACATGTCAAGCGCTTCACTTTTATTTTTCATTAAGTATACATAAGTATAATCAGAACAATCGTCAATAAAAGTGATAAAATAACGTTTACTATTTCTAGTTAAGGTTCCATCTAATTCACATATATCAGAATGTATAAGATCTAGGGGATTAGATTCTTTAATTATTGATTTATGCGAAGTCTTAGTTATTTTAGCTTGACTACAATATTCACATTTATTAGTATCATTCACATTTAATTTAGGAATTAAGCCTAAGTCGCTTGCATTAGAAATAACTCGCTTATTAACGTGACAAAGTCTAGCATGCCAAATATTAAAATCACACAAAGAGTAAACAGAACGAGAAACTTTATTAAAATCAACATTCAACTTAAACATGCCATCAGCGGCGTACCCTTTCCCAACAAAAATACCATTCTTAGTGATGGTGTACAAATCTGCCCCTATAGTTTGACTAAACCCTGCCTTATTTAAAAGAAAACCAGAAACAAGATTCTTCCTAATTTCAGGAACGTGCATGACGTCCTTCAAGATCAAATTCTTTCCTGAGGTGAATTTCAGCTCAACATCTCCAATTCGAGCAACATTAGTGGTGTGAGCATCTCCCAACAACACTTTCTTATCTTTAGCAATAGTGTATGTCTTGAACATAGCACGGTCATAGCAGACATGGCGAGAGGCACCAGTGTCTATCCACCAGCCATCACTTCCACCAACCATGTTGATTTCAGTGATCATAGCAACAAATGGCTCATCAGTCATGTTAATTTGAGCATTTGATCCAGCAACAGGTTTAGGCCTGCTCTTACATTTCTTTGCCATATGACCCGGTTTTCCACAATTGTAGCAAGTGAAAACCGGAGCGTCATTTCTCTGAGGTGGTGGTTGCTGCCTAGCAAATGGAGCAGATAGGGCCCTAGAGGGATTCCCATTCTTAATTCGGTTCACAGCATTGCGGTTCTGATTCTTTAATGGTTTGCGAGTAGGCTTCAGAACCGCACCGAATCTCTTTTTGTTGTTCGAAACAACTAAGACTTCATCTTTCTGATCTTGTCTCCGAGCTTCCTCTTCAATTCGGAGGCGAGTAATCAGACTCTCGATTGAAAATTCTTTTGTTTTGTGTCGAAGGACATTTTTGAAATCTTTCCAACCGGGGGGCAGTTTGTCAATTATTACAGCAATTTGAAATTGTTCATTGAGGGGCATACCTTCAATAATGATTTCATGAACAATTTTCTGAAGCTCGTGGCTTTGAGCTTCCACAGACTTTTCATCCACCATCTTGTAATTCAAGTAGCGGCTCACAGCATATTTCTTTGCACCAGCTTCTTCAGTGTCATACTTCCTTTGGAGAGCTTCCCAAACCTGTTTAGCAGTCTTGTGATTACTATAGTAATCATACAGGTCATCAGCAAGACTGTTCAGAATGTGATGTTTGCATAGGTAATCATTTTCTTGCCATAGGGCAATTTCTTTTAGGAGCTGTAAGTCATCTACTGCCGCTTTTTCTTTTGCAGCAGAGTCTCCATCAGACGTTTTGGAAGCTCCGTCCTTTTTGGAGGTTCCGTCAGATTTAGCAGTTGACTTACCATTAGTTATCTCGATTGATCCAGAAGGAACAATTGGGATGTCCTCAGTTAGAACGTGAGCAACCTTTTTCAGAGTTAGGAAAAACTTCATCTTAGATTGCCAACGTTTGAAATTGGATCCCTCAAACTTGAATGGTTTGTCATTCACAGAAGCGGCCGCAGTATTACCGATAGTTTCCTCAGTCGACATGGCAGTTACAGAAAACGTCTTAAAATTGTTGTTTTTCGGTTTAAGAAAATAATGCCACAGAGGAAAATATCGGCTGAGTCGCGGATCGGTACGCTTTCTTTAAGACGTTTCGCGGTACAGCCAGATTTATGCAAAGCAGCTCTTAAATAACCCACGACGCCTCCAGGATAAAATAACTCGTTTCAATACAATTCACACTTGCACGTGTGATGAATCGTTCTAAATGATACACCTTCTGATGGTAAAAACCAGTCTTAGTATCTGGAGTAGATCCAGTCGAAAAAGAAAAGAATATTTAAGAAGATGAAGCAGAGTAAGGGAGAGAGGAGAGAATTCGGATATGAATTCTGGAGTGCAGAATAAGTGAATGAGGGAAATGTATTTATAGGCAAAAGGATCCACCCGAATGGACCAAATCGTGGGCGAAAATATAGTGGGAGAGTTGAACCGGCCCAGTCAAGATAACCGTTATTTACTTGGTCAGCAGACCTGGAGGACAAGTAAACCTAGTCAAAATCTAGGTTAAGACTTGGTCTAAGGACACATCACCAATTCGTATTAATTAATATTAAATATTAACTAATTCCATATTTAATATTATTTAATTTTTACCGAATTAATTAATTATTCAATTTTAATTAATTTTCATTAATTCAGGTTCCAAAAAATTAATTCATGTAGACCGAGCCGAGCCGGCCGGACGGACAGACGGCGGCGGCGCGCGCGCGCGCGCGTGTGTGTCTTCTTGGCAGATTGGTGTGTCCTCATTCCTTTATAAAATTGTAGGTGCCCTTGGGCCCAACAACAATTGTCCAAGTTGGAATATATATACACTACTAATATTTGTGTTTCCTCCAATGTGGGACTTATAAATAAATCTTTTCAAATTCATCTCCATATTAGCTCTTACTTGTGTTCATTTATTGCTCATTTAATGTCAATAAATATTTTCAACTCTTCCTCCAAGTTATCATCATTCCATGTTCCAATAGGAAAAACTATATTAAAACTTCATTCAAAACTTAATTAAAAGTTCTTAAAAAATGTAGAGACGTAGTATATAATTTCATTATACTTATTTATTATTTTGTATTAACAGAACATCTATAGACCATATGCTCAGAGAATACAGATGGGATACTTTTGTATATGATCAATTTTGTTCAAAGGGATTTTATTTCATTTGTTTGCGAAATTTATAATTGACAATATTTGGTTGTTTTTGTTTTGTAGATATATTTTTAAAAACTTCAATTGGTTCTTGTTAGAGTCTAGAATGAAGGTCAGTAATCTGATTATTGTAACTAGTCTTAAGAAGCCATTAGTATTATGTGGCTAGAATTTTCATGTCTTTGATTATTGTAAATTCCATCAATGTTAACCAACAATAAATTTGAGTGAGTTATGGACTTGGAATGAAGCAAAAACAACAAATCTTTTATATTAGGTGTAAAGCCCCAATTACGTGTTTTGACTTCTACTGGATGAGTGTAAAAATTCATGTAGCTTGGCTACAAACTTTATAATGTAACGAGACACTTGATATGGAAGATAAAAGAAGACTATACTGATAGGATGATGTCTACAGGTTAGGTTCAGCACCACCTACATGTCACAACAAGTGTAATCAATGTCATCCAAGATAGTGATAATAACAGGTACTCAAATTATAGGTTCTAAGCCATGAACATGTTCAGCAAGGCATACGCATACTGCTGCTTCAAGTTCGGCCATGGAATATAGATTACTTATTCAAGATAGTGATAATAATAGGTACTCAAATTACAAGCCATTGAATTGGAAATTTCATTCATGATGATGTGAAGAATGAGGGTAACAAAGATTTTTCTAATTAATTTCTTGTGAAAAATTATTGTCTTTAAGTTATTTGAAGGGGGTTTAAAACCCCCGCAATCTATCTCTTTTATTTAATATTTATTTTAACTGACGTGGCGTGATACGTGGCATACCACATAAGCCTCCGTTAGTGGAATCTAACGGGAGGGACCAAAAATAGAGACGGAAAATACTATGAGGATCATTGTTTGAAGAAAATTTTTGTAAAGACTAAAATAAGTTGTCATATTTATAGGAATCCCTAACATATTTAACTTTTTTTTATAAAATTAAATATTACTCAAACAGAAAAAAAAATAAACAAAAATATGTGACACATTAATTAAATTCAAAAAAACGACTTCTTCTATTTTTTATTATAAGAAATATTTTATTTTTTAAATACATTAAATAATAAATGAATTTAGATAATATATGCATTAGATAATTAATTTTTTAATACGTTTAAAAAATCAAAAAATTATAATAAATATTAAATAAAATATAAAAAAATTATAATATAATTACAATAACAATTTCGATTCTTTGTAGTATTAGGTCTTTTGTCGAAATTTCTCTTGGTCGGACACGTCGGTTGTATCTGGAGGTTGTGATCTTCTTGATAATAGCGTTGGTGAAAGAGACAAAAAACATTTTTTCTTCTAAGAGGTTGATTTCTTCTCCGATTTCTTGGTCGTTCTCTTCTCCCGATAAAGGATAAGTCGTCCTCCAACTCAACTCTTCACTTTCCATTATAATAACGACTTCAACACCATAGGTGAGGTCGGAAAGGAGTTTCTCCGATGGTCGAATAAGGAGATTATTTTGGCAACTCATTATCTAATCCAACCCAACTCGAAAATTAATGGATTCGTGCAAAACGGCCAATTGCTGTAACAAGTGGTTATTTACCCCCACCAAAACGGAGTGACCTATATGAATTGGGTAATGGGCTTGGCCAAACCCAACCTAAACCAGCCTGCATACACTCCTAGTCACATTGGCTTAGGAGACCCTAAAATCTAGCTAGAACGTTTCGTTTGAAAAACTTCAGCTTTAATCCATTTGGTGAAGTAATCCATAACTATTATCAAGTATTTGAGTGTTTCGGGGGCTGGCGCGAACGAAGGGCTAAGGCGACGTCAAAATATGTAGCTTCGTGGATGAGGCATTAGAAATGTACCCATGCTGCTAGCATGAGTCAGACTTCTTCATATATTCCTTGGCATTTTGAACCACAGTCTGTCATAAATATCCTTATCTTAAAACCTTATTTGCCAATGCCCTCGCTTCAAGTATCGTTGCATTAATGGATCTTCAGCTTAGGCTTGTCTCCTAACTTGAGAGATGACTAACTAATTAATACTCTGTTCGCAGCTTGATGTGGTCCTCTCCCATTTTCTCTGCCAGGGTTATTCCTGCAATTTCTACTTCGTACTCAGCTTGGTTATTGGTGGTCAAAATTTGGAACCTTAAAGAAACTTTGACTACGAGGCCGATCTAATTTTCTAGAATCACGTCGACACCATTTCCTTGATTATTAGACGATCCTTCCATGAATATAACTCAGGTATGATTTGGCTCCGGAGGGATGCAGGTCATTTCGGCTATTAAATTGGCAAATAGATGGGCTATCAATGTCTTCCTTGCTTCAAAAGATATATCGAACTCCAACCGTTTAATGGATCATCTTGTCAAGAGTAAGTCTCTTCGAAAATTTATAGAGTGGGTAAGGGAGTAACTTCGGAGTTTCCTTGACACAGTTACCAATGCCTGAGCCATTTTCTCTATCTTCTGGTACGTGTCTCTTGTTAGAATTATGCTCTCTAATAATCACAACACTTATCGTCTCCTTTGAGACTACCAGGTATAAACATATGGTTTTCGTGGGGAGTGGCCACTTGAGTACAGTTGGTGTGGCTAAAGCTCTCGTTCAGTGACTCAAATGATTTTTCATATTCAGGTGTCCATTCAATCTTCGCCTCTTTCCTCAACACCATACAGAAAGATAATGCATGTTGGACGAATTTTAAAATGAACTCGTTTAAAGAGGTTAGCATATCGTTCAAGTTCTAGATCTCATTATTCGAAGTTTGTGCATTCATTTGAACTGCAACTTCGAACTTGTCAGGGTTGACTTCACTTCCTCTCTCTGTTACATAGAAAACCCAAGAACTTGTCGGCTATTACTTCGAATGTGTATATCTCAAGTTTGAGTCTTATAATGTGTTGGACTCGTTTGAACATATGTTTGAGGTGTTAAGCATGAAACTCTTCCTGGTCGGACTTTACGATCATGTCATACATGTACACTACTAGTGTCTCCCCTATCTCTTCCCAAAAAACCTTGTTCATCATTCTTTGATCTGTCATTGTGCAAGGGCGAGTTAACGAATTATTAAAGGCCAACAGATCTCCGCCGAGATATGGACTCGGATCTAGTGGTTGGAGGCCTAAATGCTCTAGAGTGTCGTTGTAGAGGACATTACACGAACTTCCGCCATTTACGAGAAATCTTGTGAGAGAGCGATACGCAATGGTGATTGCTAAGACTAGTGGAAACTTCATGTTAGAGCTCTGTTTATCGTCTTGCAATTAATAAATCATATAACCAGTTGATCTTTGCTTCACAGTATGGTGTCAACTATTGTTTGGAAGAGGTATTGTGGCGAGAGATCTCCGCTGGATGTCGCCGCGTTACTAATTTCATTGATGGTTGGAAATTTAAGCGAAGTCGAACTAGATGATTTAATAGAGTTCTTCAATGTGATATATAGGGTGACTGTCTCCATCATTTGGTGATTCTAGTAGAGATTTTGCTTTGGATTGAGGATGATCTATTTGTGGAATTTCAAGGGAAGTAAAAGTCAATTCCCGCAGTTCGCGTCACTATTCTGTTACGGAACCATAATTAATGTTGATCAATGATGGAGGACCCAGAACCGATGGTGCTGAATTCTGATGTGGCGGCGCGAGGTGGACCTGATGGTTAACACTTGAACGCCTAAGTCAATAAAAAATAGGGATCATAAAAGTGTACATTCGATTCTCACATATACCGACTTTATACATTGGGTCATTTCAATTGAGCCTATTCCTGGCTGGGCTTTTGGCCGGTCCATAATAATAATAATAATAATAATAATAATAATAATAATAATAATAATAATAATAATAATAATAATAATAATAATAATAATAATAATAATAATAATAATAGATAATTTCTTTATGGACCCCCCAACCTTCTTGGAAACCCACGGCGAAATTCCAAAAATACCCCTATATTTCGGAAGTGCATCTCTGAAATTACTTTTTTTCTGAAAAAAAGTTGATTTCGGAAATGCAATTCCGAAAACACCTTATTTTTTAGAAAAAAAGGTGTTTTCGGAGATGCACATCCAAAATCACCGTTTTTTTTTTGGAAAGGAGGTGTTTTCGGAGATTTATTTCCAAAATATTGTCTAAAAATTAAACAACCAAAATAACCAACAGCAACCATGACACCACATAATATCTTCACTCTCTAATCTTTCCATTTTTAAATGGGTTAATAGTAATTCAACCCCCTGTAATGTTAGCGAATTTTGCTTTTCCCCCCTCCCTACCTTTTGGCAACGGTTTTTTCAAAAAAAACGTTGCCAAAGCCTGCCTTTGACAACGGTAGGGGGTAAACCGAAACACGCTCATATTACAAGGGGGTAAACAACTATTAACCCTTTTTAAATTAACTCTCCTCTCCTCAAGCTTCACTCTCAAAACAAGCAATAACATCTCACATCTCTCTCAACTTTTATTTTGTTGATTTAAACATGTACCATACAATCACACTCGCAAAGCTAACAAAGAACGATATTCGAAACAAACAAAGATTTACAACTTAGAAAAATTAAATCAACATCACAAATTACAACTCAAGATGCTTTAGGCGATGATGAACTGAATATTGAAAAAGATTGATGCGAGGTGAGGTACGAATCGGAGCTGATGCTTGTTGTCGACTTTGGTTTGTGCGATCGGTTCAGTGGTGTGGTTTAGCAGATGAATGAAGATGAATGTTTTGGGAACAAATCTGAGAAGTTAAAGTGGGAGAGAATCAACAACATATGCCATTGACAATTTATTTCGGAAATGGGTTTCGGAAATGTATTTTCGAAAACACTAAAAAATGGATGTTTTTAGAGATATATCTCCAGAAACACCCTTAAATTGGTGTCTTCGGAGATGCATCTCTGAATTTTGAAAAAATCTAAAGAAAAAAAAAGACTTCGGAGATGCATCTCCGAAATTAGGGGTATTTTAGGATTTTCAGCAGGGATTCTTTCCCCAAGGCGGTCAATAAAGAATAATAAAAAATATCTAGGACAAATCCATACCACAACACAAGTATTTGTCTAATAACTTCATAAGAATCTTTACTTAGCTTTTAAGAAACAAAAACAACTTCTCGCCTTTCCAATAATCTCCAAAACTTAATTAATTAAACATGTAAACCATAAGTTTAAGAGATAGACCTCTAATAAAATTAGCTTATAGTGAAGGCGATATATATTGACAATCCTCTCAATTATTAATTACAATATCATTTTCATTTAAAGTAGAGTTTAGAAGGTGATATTTAGGTATACCACATGCATTGTTTGGGGCTTGCCCACAACACTTTATTTTAGATCTTGTATTGTGACATTGGATTGGTCAAATTTGAAAAAATTTAAACATTGTTTGCCAAAGCCACCCCACCACAAGAATTCTCCACCAAAATATTTGGTATTAAGTTACAGGCCACAGAATTATCCTTCACATCACATGTTTGGCATTATGTTTGTAGCGATGAAATGAGATATGTGGAAACAACTTTAGATTCAGATATATTATTTGTTGGAGCAGCATTAAATCATGTAACCCCATCATCATCACATGCAGCCTCATCTTTTTCCAAGTTATCTATCACATGTTTGGCTCTAGCTGTGGTTAAAACTACTCATGGTAATAATCTACTATTATTATTTGAAAATTTCATGCAAATATCTTCATTAAACTTTGAATTAGTAGTACTCGTTTTAGTTAATGCATTCTTAGAAGAGTCCAAGTCAATTTTAATTAAAACATAAACATCGGTTTTCTTTTCTATGGTGGTTGAGTTGTTCAAAGAAAAAGTAATCATTGTAATTGGTTGTTTAACAAAACAGCGCAGAAACGTATATAAACATCTAACGGCCCAATTCATTCATATGATACATTGTCGGCAAAAAGCATTATTGTTTCTCAATCACCAGCTTTCCACATTTTATGTGGGCCCCACCTGCATCTCCAAAGTAAGTAATTCTTCTTCAATAAATACTCCTCCACTATTTTCATTCTCAACATCACAAATTCAATATACACAACACAACTTCTTCTCAGATTCACAATTTTCTACTGTTTTCATCTTCAAAATTCTCTATAATATTCCATAGTTTTACAATGGCATCTTCAGCTACTACTATGAAGTTTTTCACCTTCTTTTTCATCATTGTTTTCGCCGCTGTTGCCTCAGCACAAGACCTCAGTCCCGCGTTGGCTCCAGCACCAGGTCCCGATGCCGGAGCTGCCGGATCTGTTACAAATTCAGTTGCTATGATTGGAGCTTCAATTGTCCTGTCGATGCTTGCGATATTCAAGCACTAAAACTGATGCGTGGTGATAATTTATTTTGTTTACAATTGTTATGAGTTGATCTATGTATAATTGAGAGTGAGAGTGTTTTTGCAGTATTTATTTTCATATTTAATTATTTATTGTTGGTATTAAGGAAAATAAAGAGGAATTTCATTTTCTTTTAGCGAGTAATTACTATTGTTATGTTTTCTTATTCATTTTTGTATGTTGTATTTTTTAAAAATTAAATATTATTCAAACAAAAAAAACAAAAATATATGAAACATAAATTAAATTCAAAAAATTATTTCTTCTATTTCTTATTATAAGATATTTTTTTATTTTTAAATACATTAAATAATGAATATATATGGATAATAGGTTTGATTGGTCTTTTTTAGATTTCGTTAGTTGGGTTTTGGCATAGTTCTCACTTTTGTATAATCTTTTCTTTCAATACGTGAGGTTTCTCATTTTGAAAAAATATGGATAATATATGCACTAGATAATTAATTATTCAATGTTGTTACAAAATCCAAAAATTATAATAGAAAGAGAATAAAATATAAAAATTATAATATAATTATGATAACAAATTGGCCTCTTTGTAGTATCTAGTCTTTTGTCGGAATTTCTCTTGGTCGGACATGCGGGTTGTATCTGAAAGTTGTGATCTTCTTGATAATGGCGCTGGTAAAAGAGACAAATATCATTTTTTTTTCTTCAAAGAGGTTGATTTATTCTCTGATTTCTTGGTCGTTCTCTTCTCCCGACAAAGGATAAGCCGTCCTCCAACTCAACTCTTCAATTTTCACTAGAATAACGACTTCAATACCATAGGTGAGGCCAGAAAGCAGTTTCTCCAGTGGTTGAATAGGGAGTTGTTTAATAGGCCCACAAGACGTTTGGTAGCTCTTTGGCCAAATTTCCTTTTGTTTTTTTGAGTCTTTGTTTCAAACCTTTAAGTAGTAGCACCCATATAGCTTATTTTGCTTGTCCATTTGTTTCGGGATGAGTTACTGAGGCGAAGTGTTGCTTGATCTTCAATTCCTCCAATAAACCTTTCAACTTCTTATATATAAATTACGTTCCATTATTTGTCACAATTATGGGTGTAAATGAGTTGGGTCGATCCATAAAACCTGGTCAAATCCAAAAAAAAAAGAAGGTTGAGTCGCGTAATTTGATGGATATGGGTTTAAAACTAAAAAAATCATTAAAAATCAAGTTTTAGATAAAATAGGACCCAAACTCCAAAAACCTTTTGACCCACTAGTCAAACATTTATTATTACAATTCTAATGATTTTGATGAAACTTAACTTAGTTGTATAGTTGTTACAATTTTAGTGTCTTGAAATTTTAGTGAACCATGACTTAAACTAATTTTGGATGTTTCACTATTTTGTTATTTTAATGCGAATGCAATTTTATATCATACAACTTTAGTTCGTTGGTAGTATTTTGTGATAGTTTTATTAGTTGATATTATCATTAATTATTTTATGATACTAAAAATAGTAAAAATATATTATCTATTTTTTCAAGAAGATAAAATGGTTGAGTAATTTTTATGAAAAAAAATGATGACTCATCATTTCATCAGTTAATATTAATAAAACAAAAAAACTATTTAGGTAATCCACTATCCAACCCAAACCAATCCGAAAATAATTGGTTTTCCCAAACCGGACCATTGATATAATAGGTGGTTATTTTACTCACATAAACTAAAGTTTCCCATATGAATTGGGTAATGGTATTTGCCAAACTCAATCCAAGTCGGCCCACGTAGACCCCTAGTCACAATGACTTAGGGGACTACAAATCTAGCCATGACGTTTCGTTGAAAAACTTCAGCTTTGACCCATTTGGTGAAGTAATTCACAACTACTATAAGGTATTTGTGTTTTCCGGGGTTGGCACGAACAAGCCCAGGATGTCTAACCCTTACTGTAAAAAGGGCCAAAGCGATGTCAAAATATGTTGCTCCGTTGATGGGGCAAAAAGATGTACTTGAACATGTACTTGAACCCCAGGGTATATGGTTCGATTCCCACGGAAGGCAAAAACTCTACTAGAGAGTGGGTAGAGAAGATCGTGAGGTGGCAGTGCCGGGTGAGCTTTGCGAGGGACTCGGGCTGTTACACTTAGCCCCATTTACTTGGCTATTAAAGGATCCTTCCGTGAATATGACCCAAATACGAGTTGGCTCCGGAGGGACGCTGGTCATTTCGACTAGGAAATTGGCAAATAGTTGGGCTATCAATGCCTTCCTTGCTTTGAAAGATACTTGCAACTCCGACAATTCAATAGCCCATGTTATCAAGAGTAAGCCTGTTTGAGCAGTTGAAAAATGTGTAAGTGATCGGTCACGATTCTCATGATGTTTTTGTCACTTTCCTGATGATAATCCAGGTGTTCTGCACTGCTTAATGCCATAGTGTAGTCTTTTTAATCTGTTTAAGTGATTTTGGGTGCGTTTGCAAGTTTTATCCGTTTATTAGTTTTCGAGTTTATTTTCCCATTTTATGCTTTGGTTTGGTTGTTTAATGATGTTTCAGATCTAGGAGATGATTCACTCTACACTTGGCAAGAGATTTCGGAAGGAAGAAGCAAGAAGAATGCAGAAAATAACGGATCAGTGGTGCAACACGGGCGCCCGTGTTGAGCAACACGACCCGTGTTGCTAAGAAGGTGATCAAGATAACAAAGTGAGGAGACAGTGGTGCAACACGGGCACCCGTGTTGCCTAACACGACCCGTGTTGCCACTACTGAGCGCAACATGTAATTTTAAAATAGACAGAGGACCAACACGGGTACCCGTGTTGCCCAACACGGCCCGTGTTGGCTTATTGCGTTGATTTTCATGATTTTTAGTTTTTGACTCAAAAAGTGATCCAGGAGGGCATTTTTGTACTTTCCGACTTATTAAGAGGTTTTGCAATATATAGTGAAGGATTAAGAAGAGAAGGGACATCTTTTTACAACCGGAGAAATTGAATCTGAGTCAGAGTAACGTATGAGATTATTGGAGAATGGAGATCATTCATGAGCAAGAGCAATTGAAGATCACAAATTCCCCAATTATCTGTAATGTTTAACTTTGATACTTTTAAATTTCTTTTGAACAATATGAGTAGCTAAACCCCCCAATGCTAGGGGGTGTCCCTGATTTGGTTTGTAATGACTTTGATATTTTGATTTGATCGATTTCATGTTTATGTTATTCAATTCAATTTTATACCGTTTTTAATGCCTTCTTTATCGGACAAATAAAGATTGTTTTATGATTAACAATTTGTCGGATCGCAATTGTTAAGGTTTGTATTAAATTGAACCTTAGTAGATATCACCTAGGACTAGGGATACCCTATGGTCACTAAGAACTCTTGATAGAAAATAAGCTTGGTTTTATCTAATTTCTCTAAGGACTTAGGGTTCGTAGATGAAAAACCAAAGGTTTGCCCAATAAGGATTTAGGGGCAAACACTCTAAAGAATTAGTAATTGAATATCATGAACTTGTTGAAAAGATCTCAAATAAGGATTCAAAGTTGTTACAGAGCAAATTACACACCTTGCCTTGGCATTTACTCATATTAGTGAAAAAGGCTTAAATTTATCTTCTGCTATTTTTATTTTACATTTAGAAACTATAACTCAATCAAAAACCCCTGTTGACTTTTTATTTAATTGAATAATTATAACACTTATATTCCAACGCAGTCCTCGAGATCGATACTTGGTTTTAACCTTTTATTACTACTTCGTAAAAATAGTACACTTGCTATTTTTTTGATCAAGTTTTTGGCGCCGTTGCCGGGGACTGACAAATATAAGTTAAATAATAATTCAATTGAATTTTTGTTGCTCTGCAACCAAAATTTTATTTTCTTTTATTTGAAATGCTCGTACTAATATTCATCTAATCTTTGTATGCGAGGTAAGGCCTCAGCTGAATTTCTTTTTGACGCAGAACCAGAAAGATTATTTCGAGCGAGACGCCGAGAAGCTAAACAAAAATAACTGGAAGCAAAAGAAGAAACGCTGATAGTTTCGGATTCTGAAACAGAGAAGACTAATTCAATCCATTCTGAGCATTCAGTACTTGTTGGAATTTCTAATGCACATGTTTACACACTGAGGCACTTGTTTGTTTTACACCTGAGCCTTTCAAGCTAACCTTTTCACGTTATCCCTTGTTCACCCCGTTTGAGCCATACAATCTTTTGTTTGTTTGATTACATGCATAAGTTCACCAATAAACCAAACACTTCCGTACCCTGCTTTGATAAGGTTTGTTACTTCTGATCTGTGAAACAATGTAAGTTTGGGGTCGGTACACCGAAAACAAAGAGTAGGTAAGTGCAGAAAAAAAAAAGAGAGAAAAAAAAACAAAAGAAAAAAAGAGAAAAAGAAATGATAAGTACAAAGAGCACTTACCTATAAGAGAAATTGATATGAAAACAAAGATGTGAAAGAAAAGAGATGCTCAAAGAAATACATGAGCAATCATTCGAGGATCTTGAGAAACGGTGTCCGACACTTGTGATTGTGAACAGTAAAATAACACAGTGATCGAAGTAACGACTATGATTCTAAGCCAAAAGCCACTAGTTCTCCCTTTTGTTTGTTTATCCCACCGTTTCCCTTAGCCCCGTTACAACCTTGAAAGACCTCAAAAAGTGTGTGTCGTGTGCATATGAGATGAAGATAAATGTTATACAAACCTATGATCTGACTTTGCATGCTTTGATCCTGGAGTGCAAACACTTTAACCCGAGAGTTTTGGTGAGAGTTTGAATAAGCTTGCAGGTAGAGAGACACCTCAATGTGGAAGTATAGCTGAATCGCTAAAGTCGGGGAAGAAGGAAATCGTTGGAAGGCCAAGGTTAAGGAAGTTGCGAAAGATCTCAGCGGTACTGTGGTAAGATATTTGTAAGAAGTTTGGGGGATCCTTAGTTGTTTCTCGAGCATCGCTTGAGGACAAGCAATGAAATAAGTTTGGGGTTGTGATCGGTCACGATTCTCATGATGTTTTTGTCACTTTCCTGATGATAATCCAGGTGTTCTGCACTGCTTAATGTCATAGTGTAGTCTTTTTAATCTGTTTAAGTGATTTTGTGTGCGTTTGCAAGTTTTATCCGTTTATTAGTTTTCGAGTTTATTTTCCCATTTTATGCTTTGGTTTGGTTGTTTAATGATGTTTCAGATCTAGGAGATGATTCACTCTACACTTGGCAAGAGATTTCGGAAGGAAGAAGCAAGAAGAATGCAGAAAATAAAGGATCAGTGGTGCAACATGGGCGCCCGTGTTGAGCAACACGACCCGTGTTGCTAAGAAGGTGATCAAGATAACAAAGTGAGGAGACAGTGACCCGTGTTGCCACTACTGAGCGCAACATGTAATTTTAAAATAGACAGAGGACCAACACGGGTACCCGTGTTGCCCAACACGGCCCGTGTTGCCCAACACGGCCCGTGTTGGCTTGTTGCGCTGATTTTCATGATTTTTAGTTTTTGACTCAAAAAGTGATCCAGGAGGGCATTTTGGTACTTTCCGACTTATTAAGAGGTTTTGCAATATATAGTGAAGGATTAAGAAGAGAAGGGACATCGTTTTACAACCGGAGAAATTGAATCTGAGTCAGAGCAACGTATGAGATTATTGGGGAACAGAGATCATTCATGAGCAAAGAGCAATTGAAGATCACAAATTCCTCAATTATCTGTAATGTTTAACTTTGATACTTTTAAATTTCTTTTGAACAATATGAGTAGCTAAACCCCCCAATGCTAGGGGGTGTCCCTGATTTGGTTTGTAATGACTTTGATATTTTGATTTGATCGATTTCATGTTTATGTTATTCAATTCAATTTTATACCGTTTTTAATGCCTTCTTTATCGGACAAATAAAGATTGTTTTATGATTAACAATTTGCCGGATCGCAATTGTTAAGGTTTGTATTAATTTGAACCTTAGTAGATATCACCTAGGACTAGAGATACCCTATGGTCACTAAGAACTCTTGATAGAAAATAAGCTCGGTTTTATCTAATTTCTCTAAGGACTTAGGGTTCGTAGATGAAAAACCAAAGGTTTGCCCAATAAGGATTTAGGGGCAAACACTCTAAAGATTTAGTAATTGAATATCATGAACTTGTTGAAAAGATCTCAAATAAGGATTCAGAGTTGTTACAGAGCAAATTACACACTTTGCCTTGGCATTTACTCATATTAGTGAAAAAGGCTTAAATTTATCTTCTGTTATTTTTATTTTACATTTAGAAACTATAACTCAATCAAAAACCACTGTTGACTTTTTATTTAATTGAATAATTATAACACTTATATTCCAACGCAGTCCTCGAGATCGATACTTGGTTTTAACCTTTTATTACTACTTCGTAAAAATAGTACACTTGCTATTTTTTCGGTCAAGTATTTGGCGCCGTTGCCGGGGACTGCCAAATATAAGTTAAATAATAATTCAATTGAATTTTTGTTGCTCTGCAACCAAAATTTTATTTTCTGTTATTTGAATTGCTCGTACTAATATTCATCTAATCTTTGTATGCGAGGTAAGGCCTCAGCTGAATTTCTTTTTGACGCAGAGCCAGAAAGATTATTTCGAGCGAGACGCCGAGAAGCTAAACAAAAAGAACTGGAAGCAAAAGAAGAAACGCTGATAGTTTCGGGTTCTGAAACAGAGAAGACTAATTCAATCCATTCTGAGCATTCAGATTCTGAACCTGAAACTATGGCTGAAGACCCACCTCCCGTGGAAAGGCTTTTAGGGGATTATGGGAGAGCAAATGCACCTCTTGGCCGGATGACAATTTTTAACCAACCGGTCAATGTTGCCCACTTTCAGCTACACTCGGCAACAATACGACAACTAGAAAAGAAACCATTCTCTGGAAGAATCAATGAAGATGCAAATCAGCACTTACAAAGGTTTCTTACTATGACAACGTCATTAAAGATAGAGGGGCATTCTGAAGAAGCCAAGAAATTGGTGATGTTTCCATTTACATTGTCAGACGATGCTGAAGAGTGGTTTTACTCTTTACCTGCTGGAAGTATTACAACTTGGCAACAAATGGAGACAACATTTCTGAATGAATATTTTCCAGCTTCTGTATATATCCGCAAAAGATATGATATAGTCAATTTCAAACAGAAAGAAGGAGAATCACTTGGAGATGCATATAAAAGATTCAAGCGGTTGTTGGCTGCATGTCCTACTCATAACATGGATGCAACCGAACAAATGCAGAATTTTGTGAATGGTCTTAAGCTTAAGACTAAATGTTCGAACAAGATTTGTTCTGATCAATTATCTTAGTTTTGATGATAACAATAATATGAATTTTGCTTAAGATTATATGGTACTCTAATCCAATGCAATTTCCCTTTCAGGAAATATATAAAGAGTACGCATAATTCAGCGCTCAAAAGCTTTGTCTCAAATGGTTCAGCATGCAACATCAGAACATGGTCTGGCAAGACATCAGAAGATGGTCGAAGCAGAATCAGAACATGGGTCTATGGAAGCATCAGAAGAACAAGAGAACAGAAGCACTGAAGTTCTGATGGTATCACGCTCAGAAGCACTTCAAGGTCAGAAGATCAGAAGATGCTATGCACCAAGCTGTTTGACTCTGATGATATTCAAACGTTGTATTCACAAACATCAGATCAGAAGAAAGTACAAGTGGCAAGCTACGCTGACTGACAAAAGGAACGTTAAAAGCTATTAAAGGCTACGTCAGTAGACACAGCGTGAACAAGGCTCGAGGTAGTTGACAAAAGCGTATAACATTAAATGCGATGCTTTACGGAACACGCAAAGCATTAAATGCACTCAACGGTCATCTTCTCCAACGCCTATAAATATGAAGTTCTGATGAGAAGCAAGGTTAACGATCCTGAACAAAACAACGCCTATTAACTTGCTGAAACTCTGTTCAAATTCAAAACTCAGAATCTTCATCTTCATCAAAGCTCACTACATTGCTGTTGTAATATATTAGTGAGATTAAGCTTAAACGATTAAGAGAAATATCACAGTTTGTGATTATAGCTTTTAAGAAGCAATTGTAATACTCTTAGAATTGATTACATTAAGTTGTAAGGAACTAGAGTGATCGTGTGGATCAGAATACTCTAGGAAGTCTTAGAGGTTATCTAAGCAGGTTGTAACTAGAGTGATCGTGTGGATCAGTAGACTCTAGAAAAGTCTTAGAGGGTATCTAAGCAGTTGTTCCTGGAGTGATCAGTGTGTGATCAGAAGACTCTGGAAGACTTAGTTGCTGACTAAGTGGAAAACCATTGTAATCCGTGCGATTAGTGGATTAAATCCTCAGTTGAGGTAAATCATCTCTGCGGGGGTGGACTGGAGTAGTTTAGTTAACAACGAACCAGGATAAAAATAACTGTGCAATTTATTTTTATCTGTCAGTTTTTAAAGCTACACTTATTCAAACCCCCCCCCCCCTTTTCTAAGTGTTTTTCTATCCTTCAATTGGCATCAGAGCGCCGGTTCTAAGGTGCAAGCACTTAACCGTGTTTAGAAAAGATTCAGGAAGAGAAAAACGCTTCAGTAAAAGATGGTTGATGAAAGTGAAAAGTCTACACCTGCATCTACATCTGGCTCTGCTGAGCAATACAACGGTAACAATGGTTATACTAGACCGCCGGTATTTGATGGTGAAAACTTTGAATACTGGAAAGATAAACTGGAAAGTTACTTTCTTGGTCTAGATGGTGATCTATGGGATCTTCTGATGGATGGTTACAAACATCCAGTAAATGCCAGAGGCGTAAAGCTGACAAGGCAAGAAATGAATGATGATCAGAAAAAGCTTTTCAGGAATCATCATAAATGCAGAACTGTTTTGCTGAATGCTATCTCTCATGCTGAGTATGAGAAGATATCTAACAGGGAAACGGCCTATGACATATATGAGTCCTTGAAAATGACTCATGAAGGAAATGCTCAAGTCAAGGAGACTAAAGCTCTAGCTTTAATCCAGAAGTATGAAGCCTTCAAGATGGAGGATGATGAAGACATTGAAAAGATGTTTTCAAGATTTCAAACTCTTACTGCTGGATTGAGAGTTCTTGACAAGGGATACACCAAGGCTGATCACGTAAAGAAGATCATCAGAAGCTTACCCAGAACATGGGGTCCTATGGTGACTGCATTCAAGATTGCAAAGAATTTGAATGAAGTTTCTCTGGAAGAGCTTATCAGTGCCTTGAGAAGTCATGAAATAGAGCTGGACGCAAATGAGCCTCAAAAGAAAGGTAAGTCTATTGCATTAAAATCCAATATCAAGAAATGCACTAACGCTTTTCAGGCTAGAGAAGAAGATCCTGAAGAATCAGAATCTGAAGAAGAAGATGAACTGTCCTTGATCTCCAGAAGGCTAAATCAACTCTGGAAGACCAAGCAAAGGAAGTTCAGAGGCTTCAGAAGTTCAAAGAAATTTGAACGTGGAGAATCTTCTGATGACAGAAGATTTGACAAGAAGAAGGTCATGTGCTATGAATGCAATGAGCCTGGACACTTCAAGAATGAATGTCCAAATCTCCAGAAGGAAAATCCCAAGAAGAAGTTTCATAAGAAGAAAGGTCTTATGGCAACCTGGGATGAGTCAGAAGATGATTCAGACTCTGAAGATGAGCAGGCTAACTGTGCGCTGATGGCGACAGAAGATGACGGATCAGAATCTACATCAGAATCAGATTCTGAAGAGGTATTTTCTGAACTTACTAGAGATGAGTTAGTTTCCGGTCTAACTGAACTTCTGGAACTCAAGTCTCAGATCAGTCTCAAATACAAAAAGCTGAAAAAGCTATTTGAATTTGAAACAAAGAAGCTTGAGTTGGAGAATTCTGAATTAAAAGAAAAACTTTTAAAATTATCCAATAATGTTGGATCTCCTTCTGATTCAGAAAAATTCACTCCTAGTCTAAACCATATTCTGAAAGAATATGATTTAAGTTTCAGGAAGTTCTTATCTAGAAGTATTGGCAGAAGTCAGCTAGCTTCTATGATATATGCTGTGTCTGGAAACAAAAGAGTCGGCATTGGTTTTGAGGGTGAAACCCCATACAAACTTGAACCTGTTGATGAAATGAAACTCACATACAAGCCATTGTATGATCAGTTCAAGTATGGCCACTCACATGATATTAGGCACACTTCACATGCTCAAAGTTTTCACATTGCACACACCAAAAAGCATGTGACACAACCTAGGAAATATCATGAAACTCACATCAAAAATTATCATGCTGTTCCTCCTACTGCTTACAATGTTAAACCCAAGTTCAATCAGAACTTGAGAAAATCTAACAAGAAAGGACCCAAGAAAATGTGGGTACCTAAGGATAAGATTATTCCTATTGCAGATATCCTTGACTGCAAAAAGGACAAAGCACAACATGTCATGGTACCTGGACTCTGGATGCTCACGACACATGACAGGAAGAAGGTCTATGTTCCAAGACCTGGTGCTTAAGTCTGGAGGAGAAGTCAAGTTTGGAGGAGATCAGAAGGGCAAGATAATTGGCTCTGGAACTATAAAGTCTGGTAACTCTCCTTCCATTTCTAATGTACTTCTTGTAGAAGGATTAACACATAACCTCTTATCTATCAGTCAATTGAGTGACAATGGTTATGATATAATCTTTAATCAAGAGTCTTGCAAGGCTGTAAATCAGAAGGATGGCTCAATCCTATTTACAGGCAAGAGGAAGAACAACATTTATAAGACAGATCTGCAAGATCTTATGAGTCAGAAGGTGACTTGTCTTATGTCTGTTTCTGAAGAGCAGTGGGTCTGGCACAGAAGATTAGGTCATGCTAGTTTGAGAAAGATTTCTCAGATTAACAAACTGAATCTTGTCAGAGGACTCCATAATCTGAAATTCAAATCAGATGCTCTTTGTGAAGCATGTCAGAAGGGCAAGTTCTCCAAACTTGCATTCAAGTCCAAGAATGTTGTTTCTACCTCAAGGCCATTAGAACTCTTGCACATTGATCTGTTTGGCCCAGTCAAAACAGCATCTGTCAGAGGGAAGAAATATGGATTAGTCATCGTAGATGATTATAGCCGCTGGACATGGGTAAAATTCTTGAAACACAAGGATGAGACTCATTCAGTGTTCTTTGATTTCTGCATTCAGATTCAATCTGAAAAAGAGTGTAAAATCATAAAGGTCAGAAGTGATCATGGTGGTGAATTTGAGAACAGATCCTTTGAAGAATTCTTCAAAGAAAATGGTATTGCCCATGATTTCTCTTGTCCTAGAACTCCACAGCAAAATGGGGTTGTAGAACGAAAGAATAGGACTCTGCAAGAAATGGCCAGAACCATGATCAATGAAACCAATATGGCTAAGCATTTCTGGGCAGAAGCAATAAACACTGCATGCTATATTCAGAATAGAATCTCAATCAGACCTATTCTAAATAAGACTCCTTATGAATTGTGGAAGAATAGAAAGCCCAACATTTCATACTTCCATCCTTTTGGATGTGTATGTTTTATTCTGAACACTAAAGATCATCTTGGTAAGTTTGATTCCAAAGCTCAAAAATGTTTCCTTCTTGGATATTCTGAACGCTCAAAAGGCTACAGAGTATACAATACTGAAACATTGATTGTAGAAGAATCAATCAATATCAGGTTTGATGATAAGCTTGGTTCTGAAAAACCAAAGCAGTTTGATAATTTTGCAGATTGTGATATTGATATATCAGAAGTTGTTGAGCCAAGAAGCAACGCATCAGAAGCAGAGCTTCTCAGAAGCAAAGAATCTGAAGATCAAGTATCAGCTTCTCTGGAGGATCTAAGCATTTCTGAAGAACCATCTGTCAGAAGATCATCCAGACTCATCTCTGGTCATTCAGAAGATGTCATTCTTGGAAAGAAGGATGATCCAATCAGAACAAGAGCATTCCTTAAGAACAATGCAGACTGTCAATTAGGTCTTGTATCTTTGATCGAGCCAACTTCTGTTGATCATGCTCTAGAAGATCCAGACTGGATAATTGCTATGCAAGAAGAACTGAATCAGTTTACAAGGAATGATGTTTGGGATCTTGTTCCTAGACCAGATGGATTCAATATAATTGGTACAAAATGGGTCTTCAGAAACAAGCTCAGAATGAGAAGATGAGAAATTCTTACATATGGGTATCTGCTGAAATGAAATTTTTTAAGAAGTTCTGATTGAAATCAATTAGAATTGTGATTCAGTTATTACTAACGTTTCATTGTCTTAGTTGATTCAGAATCTCTTTAAAAACAAAACAGCTGTAACTGGCTATCCAAATGGTAAACACGTGTTCACTATTCCTGGACAAGCGTGCGTGCAGTTGAGGGGACGTCTACTTAGGTAACTGTGCAAATCACATCTTTTGTCATTATTATCTCTCCTCACGTCACGTAACATTAAATGCTTTTCATCATTTACTCTCTTTCAGTTTTCTTTTTATATTCTTCAAACGTTTCTTTTCCCTCTCATATTTCTCTCTCTCTGCATTCGGTTTCTTTTTCGTCTCTCTCTCTTTTCATATCTTAAACCCTAGCAGTTTCCAATATCTACAAATTCATCATGAATCCATCGTCAAGCTCTGGGAATCAAGATAATGATCGGAAACAAAAGAGAAAGGCAACTGCTGAACCAGAAACCAAACCAAAAAGAGTAAGGATCTCCTATGACCCTCTCAAAGTGTATCAACCCCTTGACGGTTCCCCTCAATCACCTCCCTCTTCAAAGACCTCCACCACCTCTTCCTCCTCATTCATCCTCTCGGAACCACCTTCTTCACCATCTGATATCTCCTCTCCTTCAACCCTTCCATCAGATATTTCTTTATCTCTCTCACACCCTTTTCCCACCAGAACACCTAATCCCTATAGCGTTGTTCTTCCCGACTCCAGGTTCACTGTCAACCCTCCAACCCCTACCACTCAATCATATCTGGAGCTTTTACATGCTGATGTAAATGGCTGGTTGGAGATTCTGGGTGCTGCTCATCTTAATCATCTGGATGAGTATGCTACAAGCAACCTTTGGGATACCTTTCGTCAGGATTTTCTGGCTAAGGCTATAGACACTCAGAGAAGGATTATGTCTGAAGCTCCTGGTGTTCGTGGTCTTCGGTTGGAAGTTGGTGAAAGCAGCCATCACCATCTCATCAGGAACAGAAGTGTTCTTGAAGGGAAGATACCAGCAGATGAGTTGGAAGAAGAAAATCTCTGCAGAGACATCGTGGTGTGGAAACCATGGTTTCCTGTGCTGACTGGAGATTTTCAGTGGCTGTTCAACTGGTTCAGAATGAACCCTTCTGAAAAAGCACCTCACATGGTCTTTCCAGTAGTGGTTTATCCTGCTGAAGTTGCTGGTCCTACTCCTCCAACAAACCTAGCAGCTATTCTTCAAGCGTTGGAAGCTGGAACTTCTGAGCTGCCTGAACCAGAATATGCTAAGGCGACTTCTGAGTCAGACTCAGATGAGGAAATGGAAGATGCACAAGCTGAAGATCTTCCAGAAGATCACCCTGCTGAGATTGCTGTCCCTTTTGGCAGAAATTCTGGTGCCTCCTCTTCTGGTGAAACCTCAGCTCTGATGGAGACCTTGGAAACTCTTCATCAGAATCAAGCTATGCTGGCTTCTCGTTTGGACGCGCAAGAAGTAGCCAATGCTGAGTTTCGCTCCTTCATGACAAGGCAAGCTACAAGCACTGACGGGATTCATGATGTTATGGCGCGGATTTTGCGTAGGCTAGGATCTTAGTCTTTTGGTCTTTGTAGTTTCCTCTCCTTGTTGCATCTGTTTTCCTGCATTCCTTTCTTGTAATCCTTTTTGATTATAAATGAAAAGTTTCCTTGTTTTACATTCCAGTGAATTTATTTGTCGTTTTAGTCATCTGAATCCTTTGAAATATTCTTTTTAATGATATGACAAAAAGGGGGAGAAAGATAAATGATAAATGATTTGATTAATCTATCAGTTGCTGGGTAAAGCTCCCACACATTTTCTAACAAGAACTGCAAGTTCTATATGGTTTAAGTGTTTTGCAGGTATAAAGAAGTGAAGAGAATCTTCAAAGCAAACACAAGGAGCAAAACCATGGAAAGAAGAATGAATCAGAAGCACTGATAATAGAATTTGATCCATATTTGTCTATTTGTTCTGACAAAATTCTATTTGCTCTGATACATTATTTTAGCCTATATGGCTCTGATACATATCATGTGTTCTCATATACATTTTATGTTCTAACTCGTTCATGCCGACTTTTGTCGTTTAGTTTTTTGTTCTGTAACATTTCAGGATGTAGAGATGCTCTGATGATGCTCTGGTACATTCAACAATGTTCTGATACAAATCTAGCATGAAGAGATGTTGGTAGAAATTCAAAGCTCTGAAGCTATCCGAGGGAAGCAGAAATCAGAAGCTGCGAATGTTCTAAAGATCCAGAAAACTCAAGTTCTGAAGCTGTCCTAAATGGAAGCAGAAATCAGAAGCTGTGAATGTTCAGAAGATCAAAGAAATTCAAGTTCTGAAGCTGTCCTGAATGGAAGCAGAAATCAGAAACTGTGAATGTTCAGAAGATCAAAGAAATTCAAGTTCTGAAGCTGTCCTAGATGGAAGCAGGAATCAGAAGCTGTGAGTGTTCTAGGGATCTAAAGAAATTCTAGTTCTGAAGCTGTCCTATGGAAGCAGAAGTCAGAAGCTATGAATTCTCTGAAGACAGAAGCTTATATGATCGTCTCTACCGAAATAATCAGGGAAGTCTTTTATTAAAGTTCTTCGAGTATTTATTTCAGGGGGAGATTATTTATCTCAGGGGGAGATTGTTAATCTCAGGGGGAGACATATTCATATGCTTATGCTATAGCTGTGTAATTTGTCTTTTGCCGTCTGTTCTTTCTGATCGCAAATTCATATCATTTATATATGTTTTTGTCATCATCAAAAAGGGGGAGATTGTTAGAACAAGATTTGTTCTGATCAATTATCTTAGTTTTGATGATAACAATAATATGAATTTTGCTTAAGATTATATGGTACTCTAATCCAATGCAATTTCCCTTTCAGGAAATATATAAAGAGTACGCATAATTCAGCGCTCAGAAGCTTTGTCTCAAATGGTTCAGCATGCAACATCAGAACATGGTCTGGCAAGACATCAGAAGATGGTCGAAGCAGAATCAGAACATGGGTCTATGGAAGCATCAGAAGAACAAGAGAACAGAAGCACTGAAGTTCTGATGGTATCACGCTCAGAAGCACTTCAAGGTCAGAAGATCAGAAGATGTTATGCACCAAGCTGTTTGACTCTGATGATATTCAAACGTTGTATTCACAAACATCAGATCAGAAGAAAGTACAAGTGGCAAGCTACGCTGACTGACAAAAGGAACGTTAAAAGCTATTAAAGGCTACGTCAGTAGACACAGCGTGAACAAGGCTCGAGGTAGTTGACAAAAGCGTATAACATTAAATGCGATGCTGTACGGAACACGCAAAGCATTAAATGCACTCAACGGTCATCTTCTCCAACGCCTATAAATATGAAGTTCTGATGAGAAGCAAGGTTAACGATCCTGAACAAAACAACGCCTATTAACTTGCTGAAACTCTGTTCAAATTCAAAACTCAGAATCTTCATCTTCATCAAAGCTCACTACATTGCTGTTGTAATATATTAGTGAGATTAAGCTTAAACGATTAAGAGAAATATCACAGTTTGTGATTATAGCTTTTAAGAAGCAATTGTAATACTCTTAGAATTGATTACATTAAGTTGTAAGGAACTAGAGTGATCGTGTGGATCAGAATACTCTAGGAAGTCTTAGAGGTTATCTAAGCAGGTTGTAACTAGAGTGATCGTGTGGATCAGTAGACTCTAGAAAAGTCTTAGAGGGTATCTAAGCAGTTGTTCCTGGAGTGATCAGTGTGTGATCAGAAGACTCTGGAAGACTTAGTTGCTGACTAAGTGGAAAACCATTGTAATCCGTGCGATTAGTGGATTAAATCCTCAGTTGAGGTAAATCATCTCTGCGGGGGTGGACTGGAGTAGTTTAGTTAACAACGAACCAGGATAAAAATAACTGTGCAATTTATTTTTATCTGTCAGTTTTTAAAGCTACACTTATTCAAACCCCCCCCCCCTTTCTAAGTGTTTTTCTATCCTTCACTAAACAACTAATTGATACAGCTGCTGGTGGTTCAACGAGTTTTAAAACAGCCACTGAGATAAAGAAGATCATTGATGCTATTGCATCAAACGAACACTTAGAGCTGTATGACCGCAGTGTAAATCAACCAGAAGGGCTAGTTGATTTGAAGTTGTCAAATCAAGTTGTTAAGATGGAAGAGCAGATCGCAGCTGAAGTTGAGCGTAGAATAAAACAAATGGCTCTTGAAAAACAAACGGTGGCTCAAGTTTAGCCGGTTCAACCGATTCAAGCAGTGAATTGTGAAATATGTGGAGGAGCTCACTTTGCCGTGCATTGTGTGGTAACAGCCCAGCAGGTGGAAGAAATCAATTTTTTGAAATAGAACAACCCTTACTCTAATACTTACAATCCAGGGTGGAAGAATCATCTGAATTTCTCCTGGAAAGATCAACAAGGACAAGGGAATGTTCCAAAACAAGGGACTGCTCCTTATCAAAGTCTTCCACAACAACAACAGCAATATCGGCCACCACAACAACAACGGTATCAACAACCTTATCAGCAACCTCAACAACAATTCCAGCAATAAGGGCCAAGAAAAGCAGATTGGGAGATCGCCATTAAAAAAATGGCTGCTCAAAGCTCCCAATTTCAAGAAGAAACAAGAAGTAATTTTCGGAATACAGGAGCATCAATTAAAAATCTTGAAATTCAGATGAGTCAAATAGCACAACAATTGGCAAGTCCTCAGCAACCTGGTGCTCTACCTAGTGCCACGGTTACGAATCCCAAAGACCATAATAATGTGAGCGCTATAGTAACTAGAAGTGGTAAAGCGAAAGAAGTTGTGGAGGAGAGTGCTTAAGAAGGAGAGCCATTGCTTGAAGTGGATGTAGAAATAAAAGAGAATGAGGTAGAAGTGGAAGACTTAGTTGTGCTGGAACCAACAACTAAAGGGAAGACTAGTGAACAAAAACCGGAAATTAAATTACCTTTTCCAACAAGAAATAAGAAAAAAGGGCAGCACGAGAAAAATTTTCAAAAATTCTTGGAAATGTTTAAGAAACTTGAGTTGAACATACCATTCTTGGAGGCATTAGAACAAATGCCTACATATGCCATGTTCATGAAAGATATCATCTCCAAGAAAAGGACAACCGATTGTGACCCAATTATTCTAACCGAAACTTGTAGTGCTATTTTGCAGGGTATGAAGATTCCAAGGAAAAAGAAAGACCGAGGCTCTGTAACTATTCCTTGTACTATTGGGGATATATCATTTAAAAGGCTCTTATTGATTTAGGAGCAAGTGTGAGCCTTATGCTGCTGTCCATCTACAAGAGATTAAGAATTGGTAAAGTTTAAGATACAAGAATGACACTCCAATTTGCAGATCATTCCGTAAAAAGACCGTACGGGATAGTAGAAGATGTGCTCGTAAAAATTGACAAGTTTGTGTTTCTAGTGGATTTTGTAATTTTAGAGATGCCAGAAGATGAAGAAATTCCGATCATTTTGGGGAGACCATTCTTGGAGACCGGGAGATGTTTGATAGACATAGAAGAGGGCACGATGACCTTGAAGGTGTACGATGAAGAGTTAAAAATTGATGTGCGAAACACCTTGAAATACAAGGATGATGTTGCTACTAGTCAACATATTGAGGTGATTGATCAAATTGTTAACAATGAGAATGCTTTGAAGTCACAAAAACTACCTTTAGAAAGAGTGTTGAGTTTATCAATTTTCAACGGAACTGAAGAGGTTGACGAAAAAGAGATAGAAGTGTTGAATATGATGGAAGCAAAACCTTTCTTTAAAAGTTCTCGACAAAATCGGTGGGAGGATTTAAGGCAACCATTAGTAGAGGAAAAGAAAGATGAACCAAAGAAGGGGGCTGAATTGAAACAACTATCGGAAAACCTCAAATATGTCTTCCTAGACACAGAAAGCAAATGTCCGGCTATCATAAGTTCACACCTTGAAGTTATCCAAGAGAACAAACTTGTTGAAGTTCTGAAAAAGCACAAAGGGGCCATGGGATGGTCGATTGACGATTTGAAAGGTATTAGTCCTACGGTTTGCATGCACAAAATTCTCATGGAGGATGATCACAAACCTGTAGTCCAACCTCAACGGAGGTTGAATCCAGCAATGAAGGGCGTTGTCAGAAAAGAAGTGGTGAAACTATTGGATGCGGGGATGATCTACCTATATCTGATAGTGCTTGGGTGAGTCCTGTACATGTAGTGCCGAAAAAGGGAGGAACTACAATGATAAAAAATGAGAAAAATGAGTTAATCTCTACAAGGACAGTAACAGGGTGGAGAGTTTGCATTGATTACAGAAGGCTAAATCTGGCGACAAGAAAAGATCACTTCCCGTTGCCTTTCATAGACCAAATGCTGGAAAGGTTAGCGGGTCATGACTACTATTGCTTCCTCGATGGGTATTCGGGGTATAATCAAATAGCGGTGGCACCAGAAGATCAAGAAAAGACGGCCTTCACTTGCCCGTTTGGGATTTTTGCCTATAGAAGGATGCCATTCGGGTTATGTAATGCTCCAGCTACTTTTCAAAGATGCATGCAAGCCATCTTTGATGATATGCTTGAAAAGCATATGGAAGTATTCATGGACGACTTCTCGGTTTTTGGTAAGTCTTTTGGTAATTGTTTAACTAATCTTGCTCTTGTGTTAGAAAGATGTCAACAGACCAACTTGATCCTCAACTGGGAGAAGTGTCACTTCATGGTGCGTGAAGGTATAATGCTGGGTCACAAAATTTCCCACAAAGGAATAGAAGTTGACCAAGCAAAAATAGAAGTCATATCAAAGCTACCACCACCAATGAATGAGAAAGGTATTCGAAGTTTCTTAGGGCATGCAGGTTTCTACCGCCGGTTCATAAAAGATTTTTCTAAAATAGCCAAACCCTTAACTACTCTGTTGGTTAAGGATAGGGTCTTTAATTTTGATAATGAGTGTGACGTAGCATTTGAAACAATTAAGAAAAAACTCGTTTCGGCACCAATTGTCTGGCCCCAGATTGGTCTCTTCCTTTCGAGATCATGTGTGATGCAAGTGACATTGCAGTAGGGGCGGTTCTAGGACAGCGTAGGGACAAATTGTTACATGTTATTTACTATGCTAGTCATGTTTTAAACTCTGCACAGATAAATTACGCAACAACTGAAAAAGAGTTGCTAGCTGTTGTTTATGCCTTTGATAAATTCAGGAAATATCTGTTGGATTCCAAAGTTATTGTTTACACTGACCATGCTGCTTTGAAGTATCTTTTTGCCAAACAGGATTCTAAGCCAAGGCTTCTGAGATGGATCTTACTCCTTCAGGAGTTTGATGTGGAGATTCGTGATAAAAAAGGATGCGAAAACACAGTCGCAGACCACCTTTCCCGAATGTCACCTATCGAGGAAACAGAGGAAAAATGCCCTATACAGGATGAATTCGCAGATGAGCATATCCTTGCTGTTATTGGTGCACCTTGGTTTGCCGATTATGCAAATTATCTGGTAGGTGGGGTAATTCCAGAAGATTTTGATTCTAACCGCAGGAAAAAGTTTCTACATGATTGCAGGTTCTACTTATGGGATGACCCCTTCCTATACAAGAAAGGGATAGATGGGTTGGTCAGAAGATGCGTACCAGAGGAGGAACAAAGGGATGTGCTAAAAGCATACCACGACTCAGACTATGGGGGACACTTTAGTGGAGATAGAACTGCTGCGAAAGTCTAACAATCTGGGTTATACTGGCCGACTTTATTCAAGGATGCTCACCATGTTGTTCGAGAATGTGACAGATGTCAAAGAACAGGTAACATCTCAAAGCGAAATCAGATGCCTCAGAATGCTATGCTGGAAGTAGAACTGTTCGACTTATGGGGGATTAATTTTATGGGACCTTTTCCACCGTCCTTCGGGAAGAATTATATCTTGGTGGCAGTCGACTATGTATCAAAGTGGATAGAAGTCGTGGCCTTGCCCACCAATGATGCGAAAGTGGTGGTAAATTTCCTCAAACATAACATTTTCTCTAGGTTTGGAGTACCCCGAGCACTGATCAGTGATGAAGGCACTCATTTCTTAAATAAATTGATGGAGAATTTGTTGAGAAAATACAATGTGAAACACAAGATATCCACCCCATATCACCCTCAAACAAGTGGGCAAGTCGAGGTTTCTAACAGGCAAATAAAACAAATTCTGGAAAAAACTGTTAGTGCCTCTCAAAAAGATTGGTCAGTCAAGTTAGATGATGCTCTATGGGCGTACAGAACAGCTTACAAGACACCAATAGGTATGTCTCCGTATCAATTGGTGTATGGGAAGGCATGTCACCTACCGCTCGAACTCGAGCACAAAGCGTTTTGGGCCACCAAATTCCTAAACTGTGATTTTCTGAAAGTCGGTGAAGCTCGAACGACTCAACTTCATGAGTTGGAAGAGTTTCGTAATCAAGCATACGAGAATGCCAAAATATATAAGGAACAAACAAAAAAATGGCATGATCAGAGGATTCAGAAAAAGGAACTGCAGGAAGGTCAATTGGTATTGCTGTTTAATTCCCGTTTGAAACTATTCCATGGAAAGTTAAAGTCGCGGTGGTCAGGACCATTTCTAATTCACAAAGTATTCCTTCATGGAGCAATAGAATTAAAAAATCAAGCCAACGGGAATACATTTAAGGTGAATGGACAGTGGGTGAAGCCTTACTATCAAGGACAAGAAAGTGGTCTGATTAATAGTGTTCGTCTCACAGGATAAGATGAACGACCGTCGAGCCAGGCGACGTTAAACGCAGCGCTTCGTGGGAGGCAACCCACGAATTTTTCCTAATTTAATTGCTTTCGTCCTTTTTGTTTTTGTTGTTCATTGTGTGGTTTTAGTTTTCAGGTTAAGCAAGTTCCAGGGGTGGATACAAGGTCAGGAAAATGAAGGAACACGTGGAAAGAATAATTTTGTGAAGAAAAAAACAGGGGAGCAACACGGGCGGCCGTGTTCTGTAACACGGGCCGTGTTGCCCAAGCCATAAAATTGAAGAAAAAAATTGGTGGAAAACAGTGGAGCAACACGGGTGGCCGTGTTGCACCCACTGGGAACAACAAAGTTTTGAAGAGGATACCAGAAAGGCAACACGGGTGGCCGTGTTGCTTGTGCGAAAAAAAAATTTTTCAAAATTTTTCAAAATCTGTTTTAATGACCTAGCGGGCCCCACCCATTCCACCTTACCATCAGCCAATCAAAGCTAAGTTTCTGTCATAATACCTTTAATTCTTTTTTTTATTTCCTCTTTCTCTCATAAACCCTCTTCTTCAACCTTTCTCTCCCTCACAAAAACCTAAACCTCCATTAAAACTCTTCCCTAAAGCTTCCAACTTCTCCCTCCACACTACTCAAAACCCATATCAACCTTCACAAAAGTTGTTCTACTCATCACCCTCTCCAACCCTACGGCAACTTTTTATCCTATTTCATAATTTTTTTCGTTTTGAATTTTTTTTCTTGTAGGTACACATCATGCCACCAAAGAAAAGAACCAACACGGGTAAGCAAGTCGCTGAGCCTGCGGGCACTCGCAAAAGGCCGGTCCGCCAATCCAACCCTCATGACATTCTCTTTGAGGACCCTAAGCATCACCAAAGATATATGGCTCATGTCAAACGAAAGCTCATTCCCACAAGGTATATCTGTGAAAACACTATGAATACCCTAGGCATTAAAACCAAAATTGATAGGCTATTTCATTCTGTGGGTATGCTGAAATTTATGTATATGGAGGCACCATCCTATGAACGCCTCACTCTTGAGTTTCTAAGCACAATAGAGTTTCATTTAGAAAGAAAGTGGAATGGGTCTATTAAGTACTTCTTTGGTACTCTTAAGTTCCGCATGTTTAACCAAGCTCATGAGTTAACCGTAGAGGAGTTAGGGGGTGTCCTCGGTTTTCCCATCTATGGACCGGGACCTGTTCCGGATGAATTCCCGAGACAACAATTTTGGGGCGATATCACAGGATTGGGGGCGTATGTCGCCGCGAGTGCTAAGTCATCATGGATTCAGAATCCATGTATTCGCTATGCCCAGAAAGGTCTTGCGTATACTGTATTTGGCAGGGGTGATAGTCATGGCGTTGCGACCATGAGGGAACTCTTTTTCCTCTATGCAATGCTTAATCATGACGTGCTTAATGCCGCCGCGTTCGTGGCTGATTTTTTAGGCAAAGTAGGTCGTGCCTCGTCGGGTGGAATTTCTGTGGGTGGTCTTATCACCCAAATTGCGGTTCATTTTGGTTACAAAGAATTATTGGACACTGACACTCCTATTGCAGGTAAAACTAAGATTGATATGGAATCCCTTATTCATCAATCCATGATTACTATTTCTAATGGTGGCTATTGGTTGACAAGCAGAAGTCGATTCTTGTTTGAATTACTTGACCCGGCAAAAGCCAGCACGTCTAATCGTGCTAACTGGCTCTATACTAATGTCGCTCCGGAAGGAGACGACCAAGATGCTGATTTTGATGCAGGTAATCAAGGAGACGGCGAAGACCCGACTCAGCATCAGTTCCCACAGGAGCCCTCTCATTTTAACACATTTGGTTCAGGATCTTCTTCTATGGCTCCGAATCAATGGGAATGGGTTCAATCTGAAATTGGGCATCTGCGAACTGAGCAAACCCGACAAGGCGAGGAGCAGACCCGACAAGGAATTATGATCACTGATATGCATGAGATGATGCAACGTCTGATGTTGCAGTTTCCACCCCCTCCTCAGTAGGTCCGGTATGTACCTCTCACGCTTGTACAAAAACATTGCGGACAATGTTTAGTTCAGGTGTGGGGGGAGTTCTATTTATCGCTTTTAGTAGTTTCTTTTTATTTCGTATCTCTTTTAAATTTGTCAGTACTTTATGATAGTTTGTGTGTTATCTAGGACATGTCAGTGCTGGATGCTGAAATTGTTACCAGGACAAGTGATGAGAATCTGTGATAGTGAACCGAATTGCACCTCGCAATGATGAAAGGAACCCCCAAAGAGTTGGTACTGATGAACTTAATGATCGGACGCGCTTTCAAGCTTTAGGACCGGACAATAAACCTGTAGACCCGATGAGGCGATAAAGTTGTACCACACAAGAAGTGTTTTTGGACCCTGTGAGCTTGACCAAACATGGTGAGGATTATAAAAAGCCAAATACAAGATCATCATGAGAGTTTGTCAGGTATGTTATCGTCACTTTTGGTTTGTGTGAGTATTTGTTGGAATTTATAATGCACATGTTTACACACTGAGGCACTTGTTTGTTTTACACCTAAGCCTTTTAAGCTAACCTTTTCACGTTATCCCTTGTTCACCCCGTTTAAGCCATACAACCTTTTGTTTGTTTGATTACATGCATAAGTTCACCAATAAACCAAACACTTCTGTACCCTGCTTTGATAAGAGTTGTTACTTCTGATCTGTGAAACAATGTAAGTTTGGGGTCGGTACACCGAAAACAAAGAGTAGGTAAGTGCAGGAAAAAAAAGAGAGAAAAAGAAAACAAAAGAAAAAAAGAGAAAAAGAAATGATAAGTACAAAGAGAACTTACCTATAAGAGAAATTGATCTGAAAACAAAGATGTGAAAGAAAAGAGATGCTCAAAGAAATACATGAGCAATCATTCGAGGATCTTGAGAAACGGTGTCTGACACTTGTGATTGTGAGCAGTAAAATAACACAGTGATCGAAGTAACGACTCTGATTCTAAGCCAAAAGCCACTAGTTCTCCCTTTTGTTTGTTTATCCCACCGTTTCCCTTAGCCCCATTACAACCTTGAAAGACCTCAAAAAGTGTGTGTCGTGTGCATATGAGATGAAGATAAATGTTATACAAACCTATGAGCTGACTTTGCATGCTTTGATCCTGGAATGCAAACACTTTAACCCGAGAGTTTTGGTGAGAGTGTGAATAAGCTTGCAGGTAGAGAGACACCTCAATGTGGAAGTATAGCTGAATCGCTAAAGTCGGGGAAGAAGGAAATCGTTGGAAGGCCAAGGTTAAGGAAGTTGCGAAAGATCTCAGCGGTACTGTGGTAAGATATTTGTAAGAAGTTTGGGGGATCCTTAGTTGTTTCTCGAGCATCGCTTGAGGACAAGCAATGAAATAAGTTTGGGCTTGTGATCGGTCACGATTCTCATGATGTTTTTGTCACTTTCCTGATGATAATCCAGGTGTTCTGCACTGCTTAATGTCATAGTGTAGTCTTTTTAATCTGTTTAAGTGATTTTGTGTGCGTTTGCAAGTTTTATCCGTTTATTAGTTTTTGAGTTAATTTCCCATTTTATGCTTTGGTTTGGTTGTTTAATGATGTTTCAGATCTAGGAGATGATTCACTCTACACTTGGCAAGAGATTTCGGAAGGAAGAAGCAAGAAGAATGCAGAAAATAAAGGATCAGTGGTGCAACACGGGCGCCTGTGTTGAGCAACACGACCCGTGTTACTAAGAAGGTGATCAAGATAACAAAGTGAGGAGACAGTGGTGCAACACGGGCACCCGTGTTGCCTAACACGACCCGTGTTGCCACTACTGAGCGCAACATGTCATTTTAAAATAGACAGAGGACCAACACGGGTACCCGTGTTGCCCAACACGACCCGTGTTGGCTTGTTGTGCTGATTTTCATGATTTTTAGTTTTTGACTCAAAAAGTGATCCAGGAGGGCATTTTGGTACTTTCCGACTTATTAAGAGGTTTTGCAATATATAGTGAAGGATTAAGAAGAGAAGGGACATCTTTTTACAATCGGAGAAATTGAATCTGAGTCAGAGCAACGTATGAGATTATTGGAGAACGGAGATCATTCATGAGCAAGAGCAATTGAAGATCACAAATTCCTCAATTATCTGTAATGTTTAACTTTGATACTTTTAAATTTCTTTTGAACAATATGAGTAGCTAAACCCCCCAATGCTAGGGGGTGTCCCTGATTTGGTTTGTAATGACTTTGATATTTTGATTTGATCGATTTCATGTTTATGTTATTCAATTCAATTTTATACCGTTTTCAATGCCTTCTTTATCGGACAAATAAAGATTGTTTTATGATTAACAATTTGCCGGATCGCAATTGTTAAGGTTTGTATTAAATTGAACCTTAGTAGATATCACCTAGGACTAGGGATACCCTATGGTCACTAAGAACTCTTGATAGAAAATAAGCTTGGTTTTATCTAATTTCTCTAAGGACTTAGGGTTCGTAGATGAAAAACCAAAGGTTTGCCCAATAAGGATTTAGGGGCAAACACTCTAAAGATTTAGTAATTGAATATCATGAACTTGTTGAAAAGATCTCAAATAAGGATTCAGAGTTGTTACAGAGCAAATTACACACCTTGCCTTGGCATTTACTCATATTAGTGAAAAAGGCTTAAATTTATCTTCTGCTATTTTTATTTTACATTTAGAAACTATAACTTAATCAAAAACCCCTGTTGACTTTTTATTTAATTGAATAATTATAACACTTATATTCCAACGCAGTCCTCGAGATCGATACTTGGTTTTAACCTTTTATTACTACTTCGTAAAAATAGTACACTTGCTATTTTTCCGATCAGTAAGGAATTACCTTCGGAGTTTCCTCGACACAGTTGCTAATGCCAAAACCGTTTTCTTTATCTTCTGGTAGTGTGTCTTTAGTCCGACTAGAGCCTTCAATATGTAGTATATCAGACTCTGGTTAAAATTTGACTATCTAATCAACACATCACTCACCATCTCCTTTGAGACTACTAGGTACAAGTATAGGGTTTCCCCAGGAGTGGCCGTGTGAGTACAGTTGGTGTGGCTAAAGCTCTCTTTTAGTGACTCAAATTTTTTTTTTTGCATTCAAGTGTCCATTTAATCTTCGCCTTTTTCCTCAACAATATATAGAAAGATAATGCATATAGGGCGAATTTTAAAATGAACTTTTTTAAAGTGGTTAGCAAACCATTCAAGTTCAGGATCTCCTTCTTCGAAGTTTGTGCATTCATTTGAACCGTTACTTCGAACTTGTTTGGGTTAGATTCACTTCTTCTCTCGATTATATAGAAACCTCAATAACTTGTCGGCTCTAACTTCGAATGTGTATTTCTCTAGTTTGAGTCTCATATTGTATCAGACTCTTTTGAACACACGTTGGAGGTGTTAAGCATGAAACTCTTCTTGGTTGGACTTTACGATCATGTCGTACATGTACACTTCTAGCGTATCCCGTATCTCTTCTAAAAAAACCTTGTTCATCATTCTTTGATATGTCATTCCGCAAGGCCGAATTACCACATTATTGAAGGCCAGTAGATCTCCGCCGAGATATGAATTCAGATCTAGTAGTTAGATGCCTAATTTCTCTAGAGTGTTGGTGTAGAAAACAGTACACGAACTTCCGTCATCTACGAAGAATCATGCGACAGTGAGATATGCGACAATGATTGCTAAGACTAGCGTAAACTTCAGGTTCGGGACTCCATTTATCATCTTGTGATCCATAAATTATATAGCTAGTTGATCTTCACTTCGCGGTATGGTTTCAACTATTTTTTAGAAGAGGTATTCTGGCGAGAGATCTCCGCTGGATGTCGTTGCGTTATGGATTTAATCAATGGCTCACAATAAAGATGGAATTAGACTAGACGATTTGATAGAGTTCTTAAATGCGGTGTATGGGGTGACTGTCTCCATCGCTCGGTGAGTCTAGTAGAGATTTGACTTTGGATCGAAGATGATTTATTTGTGGAATTATAACGGGAATTAAAATTCAATTTTCAGATGTAGCGCCATTGTTCCATTACTGAATCAGAATCGGTGTTGATCAAGGATGGAGGACCCTGAACGGATGGTGCTGATCTCCAATATGTTGGCGGGGATGAACCTGATGGTTAGCATTTGAATGACCAAGACAGTGAAAAATAGGGATTGAAAAAGTGTACATTCAATTCTCACATGTGCCGACTTTATATGTTGGGTCATTTCAATTGGACCTACTCCTCGTTGGGCCTTTCCTTCAGGCTTTTGGCCGATCCGAAATAATAATAATAATAATAATAATAATAATAATAATAATAATAATAATAATAATAATAATAATAATTATTATTATTATTATTATTATTATTATTATTAAAAATATATAGGACAAATCCATGCCACAACACAATTATTTGTCCAATAACTTCATAAAAAAGTTTACTTAGCTTTAAGAAACAAAAACAAGTTCTCGTCTTTCCAATAGTTTGCAAAACTAGATTAATTAAACAAGTAAACCATAAGTCTAAGAAATAGACCTCCAATAAAATTTGCTGATAGTGAAGGCGATTTTTACAATCCTCTCCAATATTAATTACAGTATCATTTTTCTTTTAAAGTAGAGTTTAGAAGGTGATATTTAGGTATACCACATGCATTGTTTGGGGCTTGCCCACAACACTTTATTTTAGATCTTGTATGTGACACTGGATTGGTCAAATTGGAAACAATTTGAACTTTGTTTGCCAAAGCCACCCCACCACAAGAATTCTACACCAAAAATATATTTGGTATTCAATCTCAAATTACAGGCCACAGAATGATCCTTCACATCACATGTTTGGCATTATGTTTTATAGCGATGACATGAGATATTTTGGAACAACTTTAGATACAGATATATTATTTGTTGGACCAGCATTAGATCATGTAACCCCATCATCATCAACATCATCACATGCAGCCTCATCGTTTCCAAGTTATCTAACACATGTTTGGCTCTATCTGTGGTTAAAACTACTACTCATGGTAATAATTTAGTAAATATAATTGAATGTAATAGAACTAAATAATAATAATAATAATAATAATAATAATAATAATAATAATAATAATAATAATAATAATAATAATAATAATAATAATAATAATAATAATTCAACTTAATTAAAATGAATGTAAATGTTTTAATTTTTCCATAACTGAATTGTTAGTTCAAAATATAGCTCATAATTATATTTCGTAAAAGTGATAGAATTTACACTTTTGAGATGTATGTTTATTGATTTCATGTTATCGTGGTTCTATTATTTGTTTTTCTTGATTATATATTCTTTAAGTTTGCGAAGACATCTCATGAGGCGTAGGCATAGTCTTAAGGGGTAGGGGTAGTGACGATTTTGAATATTCATTCGAACAAGATTGTTAGGATTCTCTATGAGAATCCAACGTAATAACTTAATAAGCATACAATGATTACTTATTAATTAGAATCCAATTTAGTAGCATAATAAAATGACAAAGATTCTTTATTAGGATGGAATATAGTGTAGTTGCTTAATAAGGTGTTAAATATTCCTTATTTGAATCCACCCTAATAATGCTAATAAGGCGTCAAGAATTCTTTATTTGAATCCAACACAATAGTCTAATAAGACAACAACGACTCCTTATCATAACTCAACTTAGTAGATTAATAAAATGTCAATGATTCTTTATCAAGATCTAGTGTATTATCCTAATAATACGACAATATTCCTTATCAACATCTAGCGTAGTACTCCTAGCTGATATGGTATACAAATTTTTTATTAGGATCCAGCGTAATAGGCTATTATGACTCAAGTGTTAGAGCGATAAATATTTTGCAAATGCTTCCTTCTTATCACTAGAAAACTATCATTATTATGCCGAAAGTCTTTTCACAAAGGTCATTATCAACCTTTCATCAATTAATTCTATATTCTAATACGGAATAATGATACCGTCTATAAGAAGCTCTGTAATTTCTATTTAATATATATATATATATATATATATATTAGGGTGTACTATATTTCATGTTTTAAAGTGTTTATATTATTGGTAGCAATTTAAATCTGAGTTAGAGACGTAATCCGTACCCCTACTTTGCTTGAAAATGATCGAGTGTTATTTATTACTACTAATATTTTCATCAAAGTTTGAATACTTGTTTTAATTAATGCATTATTCATCGAACATTATTTTCTTGTTGAAAGAAAAAGCAATCATTCCGATTGGTTGTTTAACAAAACAATAACTAACGGCTCAGCCCATTCATACGATACAATGTCGGCAGAAGCACAATTGTTTCTCAAGCACCAGCTGTCCACTTTTTCTATGGGCCCCACCTGCATCTCCAAAGTAAGTAGTAATTCTTACTCAATAAATACTCCTCCACAATTTCCATTCTCAACATCACTAATTCAACATTCACAACTTTTCCTCATATTCATCACAATCTTCCTGTTTTCATCTTCAAAACTATCTATAAAATTCCATAGTTTACTTATGGCATCATCAGCTACTACAATGAAGTTTCTCTCTTTCTTTTTCATAGTTGTCTTCGCCGCTGTAGCCTCAGCACAAGACCTCAGTCCCTCGTTGGCTCCAGCACCAGGTCCTGATGCCGGAGCTGCCGGATCTGTTACAAATTCAGTTGCGATGATCGGAGCATCAATTGTCCTGTCAATGCTCGCCATCTTCAAGCACTAAAAGCACGATGATTTCACTTATTTCATTGCTGTTTTACTACGTGGTGATGATTTATTTTGCTTTAGTGATGATTCTTACGAGTTGATTGATGTATAATAGAGAGTGAGAGTTTTTTTTAGAGTGTTTATTTTCATGTTTAATTATTTATTGTAGGTACTAAGGAAAATAAACAGGGCTATCATTATCTATTGGCCGGTAATTACTAGTATTGTTATGTTTGCTTATTCATATTTGTATGCAGTATTTTTTTATAAAACTAAATATTACTCAAACAAAATAAATAATTATATGAGAGACATAAGCTAAACTCAAAAAACTAATTGTCACTTAAAAGCTTCTTACAATGTAGAGTACTCATCAAAGATATTCAAACACACTTTGCCATAATAAAGACAAACATCATGAATAAAAAAATTTTAAAAAAAATCATAAAAGCAATATTTAAAGATAAGAAAATGTTGGCCTTTTAATGAAAGAAAATATCCACATTGTTTATCAAAAATAAAACAAACACCTTTAATTAAGCTTTAAAAGTAAATAACTAAATTACAAGATTAACCTAACTTTAAAATAGATATATAAAGTTACAACATAGAAAATAGATATATAACAAAGTTGCAATATTAACCTCAATTTTAATTTGAACGCGTATGATTTTTTAAGAATATAAATTTTATATTTGTTGTTAATAAAATTTTTGGCAAAATTATATCAAGGTTTTTTTAATTATTTTATCGTAATTGGTGTTTTTTTTTTAAGCAAGATTCATTAAAGAGAACAAAATTTCACCGAAACAAGATACAAAAGACGAGGCAAACGCCCCGGAAGGAAAATTACTCATCAATTGATATCAAACTTAAGTAGAAGAAAGAGTTTTTGTCAAACTCATAAAAGTTACAATTGGTATGGAGAATATTCCCAATGAAGGACCACCTCCAAATGACCGCTTTACAATTCCACACCACATCAAGGGTGTTCCAAACCATATTCCTAAAAATGATGTCGTTTCTAAACAACCACAAGCTCCATATGATTGCTAACCAAACACACCCCACTTTGCTTTTACTAACTTTCTTTAATTTACAAAAGAAACGCCATACCCAAAAACTCTCTTTAAAATCCACCTCTTTAAAATCCTAACCATAATGCCATTTGGTTGGTCCTTTAATTTTTTTTTACTACAAGTCATTTTAATTTAGCCAATGTCTACACCGTAACCCATTTAACATTGGTGAGGTGGCACTAACAGTACTCACATAGAATGAAAAAGTCACTCAGACTGAGTTTCTCCAATAAAACCTTAACATGTAGCTTTTGAAGAGAAAAAAAGAAGTTGGTTTCATTATTTTCTTCCACCACTAAAATTACGAGTTTTTCCACCATTAAAACTTTTGAAACTTGAGAGCTCCGAGTTCTTCTGTCGTCACACCTTCAAAACATCGTAGCTACTGGCGATGGAGCAAGCAAGATTTCTTTCCAAATGTGTATAGATATATTTTTCTGTAATGTGTGTTGATTTTTAACATTGAAAATGGTTAAAGCGGAATTAAAATTGATTTCTATTTGTTCTATTTTCTTGTCTATTATTGCAATGTTCGTTGTTTTTTGTTCTGGCCATTTCTTTTTTATTGATCACAAGTTCAATCACATTGAGTTTCTGATTTACACAATCTCCTGGAATTTTGTATAAAACATAATAAGGGCATTATCAACGAACAAACTAAAGTCCAATCCACACTTCACAACATGCCCATGAACAATTCACTCCTTTATATTAGCCCTCTCGGCAATACAAGCTTTCAGTACAAAAGGGTAAGTGCAACATCTCATCATAAACGTTTAAGGCTTCGTTGAAAGGACCCATATTAGCGTAACCCTTAATGACAACGTTCCAACAAAAACATCTCTTTGAGACAAGAACACCTTGTGTGCGTGTTCAACGTTGGATCCACCGAGTTGTGCATATTTATCAATTAGTTTAGCAATGGTAAATGGGTCTTAAAACTTTTCAAATTGTGGATATTTATAACATTATACTCAAATTGTGGTTATATAACATTATACCAAAGTACCTAAGTTCCATTTTATATCTACAAAGGACTCAAAGCCTTCCTTTATTGAGGAGCTCTCAAGCTTCAAAAGCTTCAATGGTGGAAAAACTCATAATTTTAGTGGAGAAAGAAAACAACATAGCTAACACTTCTCTCTATCTCTCTCTCTCTCTCACTCTCTCTCTGTGAGATATTGGATCGAACTCTAGTATGGTCGAAGGGTGGCTTCTTATTTCGACCGGATTAAGCATGAAGTCGAAGGTTGTTCATATGCTTATGTCGAAGATGCTAGGGTTGTTAGCATATTAAATTAGGTTTTAGTGTTTAAACCCTAATTTGTTAAGTTAGCCTGTTTATTAAGTCGGCTTGTGTAATGGGCCTTGTGGAAAAAGCCCATTAGTTAGTATGTTAGGTTTTATTATAAATAGCATACTAGTCTCTCATCATTGAAAAATTGCAAATCCTAATTTAGGGTGAGAGAAGTTATTTGTTATTTTTGTAAACTTGTAATCTTGTTTTCTAAGAGAAAGTAAAAGAATAGCAATTATAACCAATTATTGTATTCTTCTTCTTCTTTGTTCTTTATTCTTCCCTTGCATTATACTTTGTTCTTGGTATTGAATTCACAACAAATTGGTGCGGTGAGCGTGGAGAAGATGCCTTCAACAAAGTATGAGATTGAAAAGTTCACTGGAGTGAATGATTTCGGTTTGTGGCGCTTGAAGATGAAAGCCCTACTTGTAACACCTCATGTTTTCCCTTAATTAATTTGAAATTAAATTAATTAATGGAATTATTTGGCATTTTATTGGATTTATTGGAGAATTATGGAGAATGAGGTTATTGGGATTGGTGTCGTGTTTAGTAATGAGGGGGTGCTATATGTGAGGCCCTTACTAAAATGAATTGTATTTTTCATAAAATAAGGAAAAGGGGAAAATTTGGAAGGAAAAGCAAAAGAGAAAAGAAGAGAAGAAGAGAAGAACGTGAAAGAGCAAAGGAAGAAGAGAATGGAGGAAGAGGAAGATTCAAGATTTTTGGCTAAGGTAAGAAGGGACTTTTCCGGTTAACCTCTATTATCGGGTCGTAGGTGATAGGACTGATATCGTATACTATTGATTCGATAGAGAATATGTTCGAAGTGGGGTTTTGGTATTTAGGTTCAATTTTTGTGAACTTTGTATGAGTACTTGTTGGTAATGATTGTTGATGTTAAAAGTGTTGTTTGATTGATGATATAACTCATATTTCATGTGAAATCCCTCTGTTTTTCGTGTACAATCGTATTGGGTCAATTGGGGGATGTTTGGGGGGATTTAAGTTGCTATAAAAATGGTGATTTTGGGTTGCAGACTCGAAGTAATCGGTTACCGTAGGGTGGGTAATCGATTACCCATAGTAAAAACAGCAAAATTGGGGTTTTGAACTTCAGTAACCGATTACTGGTGTTTGAGTAATCGGTTACCACTGTACGTTTTTGAAAAATACTTGTTTTTATAAAACTCATATCTTTTGAACCGTAACTCCGTTTTGGTCCCCGTTCGAAGCGTTAGAAAGCTAACGGAATGCTCTTTATGATTAAAATAAATTAATTAGCACTAGATAATTTAATTATTATGTGGTTTGAAAATGACATGTAATTGCATCTGTGTATGTCGTGGATTAATGTTATTTAAGAATAACATGTATGGGTATTGTGTATTATGTGCTAATTGTGATACATGGAATTGATGAATGATAAGTTCTATGTATTGTTGTGATTGTTACATGATGAATGTATGTTATACCAATGGTGGATAATTCAATATGTTGAATTGTGATGGATGTGTTATACGTGGTATTATGGTGATGTAAATCTCATGTTGTTGTTGTGTGGATTTGATGTACTTGGTACATAATTGTGGAGTGTATTATTGTCGTATGCACTGTGTGATGAGTCGAGATATGATAATGTTGTTCATATGATTGAAGTGGCGATGTTGTGATAACATGATTATAATGTTGATAATGTGATCATGGGGTGATTGTTTTGATTGTGTGATGATGATTGATTTTTATGAATAGTGCATGATACATGTACATACTTGTTGGTGATAACTATGTTGAGTTATGTGAGACGATGTTGTTCATCGGATCGGTGGTGTTTTAAGTATGTGATATGTATGCATCCATTCATAAAGCATTTTGTTGTGGGCTGTATCCCTTATGGTGGTGGGACGGCGGTAGCTAATTCCCACTGTGTGGAATTAGTGAGAGAAGTAGCCGAATCTTTATGGTGGTGGATCGGTGAGATGGGTTATCCCATGTTTGGTACCACATGCATGTAGTTGCATTGCATTAGGTGTTTGATATGTTATAACATGAATGGAAGTTGTCCAATGTTATAATATTGTGTGTTTGGCCAACTGTTGTATTTGGTGTATGTGTGTATAGCCTGAATATATACTGATGTTGGGTGAATATTATACTGTTGATGTTTTATCGTTTATGAACTGATAACATTGTTTAATTGAGAATGAGACTCACCCTTACTGTTGATTATTTTTCAGATAAAAGATTAGCGGCTTGTGCTGGGTGAGGATAACTCGTAGAGTTACTTCGTTAGTACGGTTGTGTCGGTGTCATGCTCTGGTCTTGTAACACTGGGGGAACGTTTGTTTTAGGATTTGATTGATGGATTATTTCTTATGTGGAATAATATTTTGTTGGTTTGGATCGGTGAATTTGAATATGAATTCCGATGTTTTATATTTATTCAGTTTGAGATAAATTTCGCTGTGTTAATATAATTACTGAATAATGTGTTTTGAAGTTCCTCATAAGGCATGGCATGGCTTAATGTTTTAAATATTTTGAAGTTGTAATACCCTTTTCATTTTTTACTCTGAATTTTAATTGATATTCCACGGGGTTTTAGGAGGGTGCTACAATAGTGGTATCAGAGCAGGTCGGTCCGTCCGGCCAATTGTCGAGTCAGTTGAGTTGCGCGACAGTTGTGTGCTGTCGGCGTTTTATCCCTTGGTACACGACATGTGAGTGAATCAATGTCGATACTTGTTTGTTTTGTTGCAGGTGTTGGATTGAAACAAGTGGGGGAGAAGTTTCGCTTCTCGGTTATGTTTCAGTTGTAAGATGATTGATTCAGTAGGATGTTGTTGGCAACAATGCAAGCGTTGTTGGAGTTGTTGTTTCCCGAATCGAAGGTGACTTGAAATTAAGACTTGACTGGTAATTAAGTTGGAACATCTTGAAGGAAGATGATTAGAGGTATTTGATGATTATTTGTAGGAGAGGGAAATTAGAAAGTTGCAAGGTATCAGCTCTGCTGAAGGACTGCGAAGTTGTCAGTTGAGTAGCCTTGCGTCTCAGAGGAGGTTCAGCTGCAAGTTGCAAAGAGGATTGCGGTCGTAATCTTTCAGAAATCGCACTTCGGCGATGGGATGTGTTGCGCAAGTTATAAGAATGTTTGGAAGTGAAGAGATATGATAAGGAGCTGTTTAAAATGTGATTGATTTGAAGATGATGAGTTTTAGAGCGGAATTTCCGTAAGAAAAACGCACGACGGTTGTTGATTCGTTATGAAACTTCGAAAATTCATAACTGGAGTTCTGGACATCTGATTTGAGTTCTGTTTGAAGCGCCGGAAAGCTAACGAGATGAAATTTGTTATAAAAATGGTTGCAGAAGCGGTCACATATTTAATTGTGACAGGATGATGTTGGAAAGAGGTGAAGTTACGGTTACGCTTGTTCTTAGAACTAGACTTGTTTGTTGGTACTGCACGGGATGTCAGTTTCAGAGTTGAACGGATTGAAGGAATAATTAAAAGGTTTATTGAGAAGCAGGTTTAGGAATTAAATGTACCATTTGAGGAGTTTTGGAGATATCGTATAGAATGTCCCTGCATGATGTCGATGTTGCATTTGGATGACGTTGGAAAATTCATATCTTGAGTTCCGAGTGTCGAATAATGTGCCGTTTGAACCTAAGAAGAGGAGAGATTATATTCTACCTTATGGGAGAGTTATAAATACAGTAGACTGATCCTATGAGGAAAAATTTTGAAGTCGGCTAAGGAAGCGTGAGACTTGTTGAATAGGAATGCCTATTACCGCGATTGTTTGAAACGAAGTTGAGTAGAACATGTTATTGATGAATAAGTTGAGGAGATGTTCGGTAATATATATGATTTGAGTGCCGATGGATTTTAGTGAGGAGTGAATTAGTAGTAAAGGTGGAACAAACTTTGGGAACAATTGAAGTCGTATTTGTGATGCCAAAGTAACGACATGTATAAAAGAAGAATTGTAGAGAATTTCTAACACCTATTGATGTGGAGAAGACTTTGTTGAGATTCCGAGTGGAATGATATTTGGACGAAAAAGACGTTATGGGATTTAGAGTAAAACCACGAGTTATGAATGTTGTCGCGGTCTTTTGCTACGATGAGGATTTTGATTTGGAACGAGATGAATAGTAATGTACGGGTATATTAGTGATTCTAAAGTTGAGAAGTACTTAACAAGTGTGTGATGCTAAGTGACTATGAAGCGGACTGTGTGAAATGTTAGACGTTGGTGTCTCACCGACAAGATCCAATGAGAAGGGAATGTGCGAGTTGTAAAGACTCAAAGTGAATTATTGGGCTATGACGATGTTAATGAGTTTGGGTGAAAACTCAGAAAGGACACTATTATGTAGTAACGACAGTTTATTCTTAAATATGGTTGTTGGCTATCTATTAACAAATTGAGGACTTGATCACCCTTAATCTCTTGTTGGTAGTAGACGAAATCATATCGATAAGATAAGCTTGTTTTGTTACCTTAATGGTATAAGTTGTGATGGATATTAAACCGTGAGAATAATCACTCACCATGTTGTGTGAACTTATGAAGAAGTGAATATGAAAGAGTGCAACATATTGGTCGGTGACTTAAGACGGGTAATCGGAGTCGCACATCGAAAGTGTGATGTGGAGTAATGTTATGAGTACTACTCGTGGGCAGTGAGGAATTAATATGTCGAAAGCCTACGTAGAGAATATGTATTGATCTATATGTTGGATTCGGGATCTAGTGGATGTAATGATGTTGTACCAGAGAATTAGAACCCTTTTGATTGATTGCCGAGATGATGAATATGTTATTGTAGTTGTATGCAGTTAACGAGTATGTATTCGACGAAGTTAAGACGATGAGTTGATACCATATGATGCTATAATAAATTTGTGTTGTTGTAAGATGTTATTGTAGATTCTAGATATAATGAGGAATTATACCCTAAGAAGGACGGAGTTGATTTAAATCTTAGAGAAGAGCGGGACTCAGTTTGAGCTATTTTGTAAGCAATGGTATATTGAGACTGATGAGTGTGATCATGATTAATTGTGTGTACTCATTCTGATGGTTAGAATTTTTTTTGTAATAGATGAAGTAAAGCAAGAATTTGTTTTTGAGTGCGAGTAAGTATTGATAAGTGGTAGATTGGTACCATGTATGGTAAAGAATGATTCTTGAACGAATGGGTAAAGAGAGCCAAAGTTGGTAGAAACTCGAAAATCTAATTGGTAATGATGATTGTAATGAGTAATCAGAGCAGTGCAGCGGAAACAAAATGTAACGTGTTGGATAATTGCTGGTGTGACTTGAGAGGAGTCAGATAAATGAAATTCAATGATATGAGGAATACGATTATTGAGTTTTCTTGAAGGAAGTAGTTGGTGATAGGTGTAAGTATTATGTTATCACTCAAATGGAAAAGTATGTTTAAGGTTTGTACGTTCGGTAGATGGAATGTATTACTGCGGTGTTGATCAGGTGTGATCATGCTATGGGTAAGGAATTATTTTGCACAAACGTGTGCAGCGGAAATCTATATTAGTGTTGAGTGACAACCTTGTTCACAGATGCAGATAAGTTAATGTCCTAATATCAGTGATATTAAGTAGTAGGATATTGAGAAGGGCGGATAGGATTGTGGAAAGATACTTGTCCTAAATAAAGTTGTGATCTCGCTTTCTAGGATGGGATCCTAGTGCGTATGTATAACCTTCTAAGATAGAGAGGTTAGAGCAATGCTATACATCTTGCTGACGTGGATGTTGAGTTCTCTTTCAGTTTGAGGATGAATTTGATTCTAAGGTAGTACGATGAAGAATAGTGTACAACTGAGATTATGCGTTGGGTGACCATTCATGTCTTATTCACTAATTGGCCGCATTGTATGGGTTGTACCTCAATGTTCCATTGTTGTTAACCTTTTAGGGATATAACGAGCGGTACACCTTTGGATGGTCAAATGTGACGTAAGAGTTGAGATTTGAATGCATGAGACATGCTTTCTGTTGGTTATATCAGATGAATTTTGAGGATCAAAAATAGGAAGTTGAACTAATTGCGCGGTAAATAGATAGCATTGGTCAGAGTAGCTTGGGAAGGACCATCAAGTGGCTGTGTTAATTGGGAGTTGGAGAGTCAGATGAAGGACTCTTATACAAGCTGGTGCTTGAGGTATGTTTTCGAGGACGAAAACTCTTTTAGTGGGGGAGAGTTGTAACACCCCATGTTTTCCCTTAATTAATTTGAAATTAAATTATTTAATGGAATTATTTGGAATTTTATTGGATTTATTGGAGAATTATGGAGAATGAGGTTATTGGGCTTGGTGTCGTGTTTAGTAATAAGGGGGTGCTATATGTGAGGCCCTTACTAAAATGAATTGTATTTTTCATAAAATAAGGAAAAGGGGAAAATTTGGAAGGAGAAGCAAAAGAGAAAAGAAGAGAAGAAGAGAAGAACGTGCAAGAGCAGAGGAAGAGGAGAATGGAGGAAGATGAAGATTCAAGATTTTTGGCTAAGGTAAGAATGGACTCTTCCGGTTAACCTCTATTATCGGGTCGTAGGTGATAGGACTGATATCGTATACTATTGATTCGATAGAGAATATGTTCGAAGTTGGGGTTTTGGTATTTAGGTTCAATTTTTGTGAACTTTGTATGAGTACTTGTTGGTAATGATTGTTGATGTTAAAAGTGTTGTTTGATTGATGATATAACTCATATTTCATGTGAAATCCCTCTGTTTTTCGTGTACAATCGTATTGGGTCAATTGGGGGATGTTTGTGTTAGAACAAGATTTGTTCTGATCAATTATCTTAGTTTTGATGATAACATTAATATGAATTTTGCTTAAGATAATATGGTACTCTAATCCAATGCAATTTCCCTTTCAGGAAATATATAAAGAGTATGCATAATTCAGCGCTCAGAAGCTTTGTCTCAAATGGTTCAGCATGCAACATCAGAACATGGTCTGGCAAGACATCAGAAGATGGTCGAAGCAGTATCGGAACATGGGTCTATGGAAGCATCAGAAGAACAAGAGAACAGAAGCACTGAAGTTCTGATGGTATCACGCTCAGAAGCACTTCAAGGTCAGAAGATCAGAAGATGCTATGCACCAAGCTGTTTGACTCTGATGATATTCAAACGTTGTATTCACAAACATCAGATCAGAAGGAAGTACAAGTGGCAAGCTACGCTGACTGACAAAAGGAACGTTAAAAGCTATTAAAGGCTACGTCAGTAGACACAGCGTGAACAAGGCTCAAGGTAGTTGACAAAAGCGTATAACATTAAATGCGATGCTGTACGGAACACGCAAAGCATTAAATGCACTCAACGGTCATCTTCTCCAACGCCTATAAATATGAAGTTCTGATGAGAAGCAAGGTTAACGATTCTGCACCAAAACAACTCATATTAAACTTGCTGAAACGCTGTTCAAATTCAAAGCTCAGAATCTTCATCTTCATCAAAGCTCACTACATTGCTGTTGTAATATATTAGTGAGATTAAGCTTAAACGTTAAGAGAAATATCACAGTTTGTGATTATAGCTTTTAAGAAGCAATTGTAATACTCTTAGAATTGATTACATTAAGTTGTAAGGAACTAGAGTGATCGTGTGGATCAGAATACTCTAGGAAGTCTTAGAGGTTATCTAAGCAGGTTGTAACTAGAGTGATCGTGTGGATCAGTATACTCTAGAAAAGTCTTAGAGGGTATCTAAGCAGTTGTTCCTGGAGTGATCAGTGTGTGATCAGAAGACTCTGGAAGACTTAGTTGCTGACTAAGTGGAAAACCATTGTAATCCGTGCGATTAGTGGATTAAATCCTCAGTTGAGGTAAATCATCTCTGCGGGGGTGGACTGGAGTAGTTTAGTTAACAACGAACCAGGATAAAAATAACTGTGCAATTTATTTTTATCTGTCAAGTTTTTAAAGCTACACTTATTCAAACCCCCCCCCCCCCTTTCTAAGTGTTTTTCTATCCTTCAATTGGCATCAGAGCGCCGGTTCTAAGGTGCAAGCACTTAACCGTGTTTAGAAAAGATTCAGGAAGAGAAAAACGCTTCAGTAAAAGATGGTTGATGAAAGTGAAAAGTCTACACCTGCATCTACATCTGGCTCTGCTGAGCAATACAACGGTAACAATGGTTATACTAGACCGCCGGTATTTGATGGTGAAAACTTTGAATACTGGAAAGATAAACTGGAAAGTTACTTTCTTGGTCTAGATGGTGATCTATGGGATCTTCTGATGGATGGTTACAAACATCCAGTAAATGCCAGAGGCGTAAAGCTGACAAGGCAAGAAATGAATGATGATCAGAAAAAGCTTTTCAGGAATCATCATAAATGCAGAACTGTTTTGCTGAATGCTATCTCTCATGCTGAGTATGAGAAGATATCTAACAGGGAAACGGCCTATGACATATATGAGTCCTTGAAAATGACTCATGAAGGAAATGCTCAAGTCAAGGAGACTAAAGCTCTAGCTTTAATCCAGAAGTATGAAGCCTTCAAGATGGAGGATGATGAAGACATTGAAAAGATGTTTTCAAGATTTCAAACTCTTACTGCTGGATTGAGAGTTCTTGACAAGGGATACACCAAGGCTGATCACGTAAAGAAGATCATCAGAAGCTTACCCAGAAGATGGGGTCCTATGGTGACTGCATTCAAGATTGCAAAGAATCTGAATGAAGTTTCTCTGGAAGAGCTCATCAGTGCCTTGAGAAGTCATGAAATAGAGCTGGACGCAAATGAGCCTCAAAAGAAAGGTAAGTCTATTGCATTAAAATCCAATATCAAGAAATGCACTAACGCTTTTCAGGCTAGAGAAGAAGATCCTGAAGAATCAGAATCTGAAGAAGAAGATGAACTGTCCTTGATCTCCAGAAGGCTAAATCAACTCTGGAAAACCAAGCAAAGGAAGTTCAGAGGCTTCAGAAGTTCAAAGAAATTTGAACGTGGAGAATCTTCTGATGACAGAAGATTTGACAAGAAGAAGGTCATGTGCTATGAATGCAATGAGCCTGGACACTTCAAGAATGAATGTCCAAATCTTCAGAAGGAAAATCCCAAGAAGAAGTTTCATAAGAAGAAAGGTCTTATGGCAACCTGGGATGAGTCAGAAGATGATTCAGACTCTGAAGATGAGCAGGCTAACTGTGCGCTGATGGCGACAGAAGATGACGGATCAGAATCTACATCAGAATCAGATTCTGAAGAGGTATTTTCTGAACTTACTAGAGATGAGTTAGTTTCCGGTCTAACTGAACTTCTGGAACTCAAGTCTCAGATCAGTCTCAAATACAAGAAGCTGAAAAAGCTATTTGAATTTGAAACAAAGAAGCTTGAGTTGGAGAATTCTGAATTAAAAGAAAAACTTTTAAAATTATCCAATAATGTTGGATCTCCTTCTGATTCAGAAAAATCCACTCCTAGTCTAAACTATATTCTGAAAGAATATGATTTAAGTTTCAGGAAGTTCTTATCTAGAAGTATTGGCAGAAGTCAGCTAGCTTCTATGATATATGCTGTGTCTGGAAACAAAAGAGTCGGCATTGGTTTTGAGGGTGAAACCCCATACAAACTTGAACCTGTTGATGAAATGAAATTCACATACAAGCCATTGTATGATCAGTTCAAGTATGGCCACTCCCATGATATTAGGCACACTTCACATGCTCAAAGTTTTCACATAACACACACCAAAAAGCATGTGACACAACCTAGGAAATATCATGAAACTCACATTAAAAATTATCATGCTGTTCCTCCTATTGCTTACAATGTTAAACCCAAGTTCAATCAGAACTTGAGAAAATCTAACAAGAAAGGACCCAAGAAAATGTGGGTACCTAAGGATAAGATTATTCCTATTGCAGATATCCTTGACTGCAAAAAGGACAAAGCACAACATGTCATGGTACCTGGACTCTGGATGCTCACGACACATGACAGGAAGAAGGTCTATGTTCCAAGACCTGGTGCTTAAGTCTGGAGGAGAAGTCAAGTTTGGAGGAGATCAGAAGGGCAAGATAATTGGCTCTGGAACTATAAAGTCTGGTAACTCTCCTTCCATTTCTAATGTACTTCTTGTAGAAGGATTAACACATAACCTCTTATCTATCAGTCAATTGAGTGACAATGGTTATGATATAATCTTTAATCAAGAGTCTTGCAAGGCTGTAAATCAGAAGGATGGCTCAATCCTATTTACAGGCAAGAGGAAGAACAACATTTATAAGACAGATCTGCAAGATCTTATGAGTCAGAAGGTGACTTGTCTTATGTCTGTTTCTGAAGAGCAGTGGGTCTGGCACAGAAGATTAGGTCATGCTAGTTTGAGAAAGATTTCTCAGATTAACAAACTGAATCTTGTCAGAGGACTCCCTAATCTGAAATTCAAATCAGATGCTCTTTGTGAAGCATGTCAGAAGGGCAAGTTCTCCAAACCTGCATTCAAGTCCAAGAATGTTGTTTCTACCTCAAGGCCATTAGAACTCTTGCACATTGATCTGTTTGGCCCAGTCAAAACAACATCTGTCAGAGGGAAGAAATATGGATTAGTCATCGTAGATGATTATAGCCGCTGGACATGGGTAAAATTCTTGAAACACAAGGATGAGACTCATTCAGTGTTCTTTGATTTCTGCATTCAGATTCAATCTGAAAAAGAGTGTAAAATCATAAAGGTCAGAAGTGATCATGGTGGTGAATTTGAGAACAGATCCTTTGAAGAATTCTTCAAAGAAAATGGTATTGCCCATGATTTCTCTTGTCCTAGAACTCCACAGCAAAATGGGGTTGTAGAACGAAAGAATAGGACTCTGCAAGAAATGGCCAGAACCATGATCAACGAAACCAATATGGCTAAGCATTTCTGGGCAGAAGCAATAAACACTGCATGCTATATTCAGAATAGAATCTCTATCAGACCTATTCTAAATAAGACTCCTTATGAATTGTGGAAGAATAGAAAGCCCAACATTTCATATTTCCATCCTTTTGGATGTGTATGCTTTATTCTGAACACTAAAGATCATCTTGGTAAGTTTGATTCCAAAGCTCAAAAATGTTTCCTTCTTGGATATTCTGAACGCTCAAAAGGCTACAGAGTATACAATACTGAAACATTGATTGTAGAAGAATCAATCAATATCAGGTTTGATGATAAGCTTGGTTCTGAAAAACCAAAGCAGTTTGATAATTTTGCAGATTGTGATATTGATATATCAGAAGTTGTTGAGCCAAGAAGCAACGCATCAGAAGCAGAGCTTCTCAGAAGCAAAGAATTTGAAGATCAAGTATCAGCTTCTCTGGAGAATCTAAGCATCTCTGAAGAACCATCTGTCAGAAGATCATCCAGACTCATCTCTGGTCATTCAGAAGATGTCATTCTTGGAAAGAAGGATGATCCAATCAAAACAAGAGCATTCCTTAAGAACAATGCAGACTGTCAATTAGGTCTTGTATCTTTGATCGAGCCAACTTCTGTTGATCATGCTCTAGAAGATCCAGACTGGATAATTGCTATGCAAGAAGAACTAAATCAGTTTACAAGGAATGATGTTTGGGATCTTGTTCCTAGACCAGATGGATTCAATATAATTGGTACAAAATGGGTCTTCAGAAACAAGCTCAGAATGAGAAGATGAGAAGTTCTTATGTATGAGTATCTTCTGGAATGAAATTTTTTTTAAAGTTCTGATAGAAATCAATTAGAAATTGTGATTCAGTTATTACTAACGTTTCATTGTCTAAGTTGATTCAGAATCTCTATAAAAGCAAAACAGCTGTAACTGGCTATCCAGATGGTAAACACGTGTTCACTATTCCTGGACAAGCGTGCGTGCAGTTGAGGGGACGTCTACTTAGGTAACTGTGCAAATCACGTCTTTTGTCATTATTATCTCTCCTCACGTCACGTAACATTAAATGCTTTTCATCATTTACTCTCTTTCAGTTTTCTTTTTATATTCTTCAAACGTTTCTTTTCCCTCTCATATTTCTCTCATTTTGCATTCAGTTTCTTTTTCGTTCTCTCTCTTTGCATTCATATCATAAACCCTAGCAGTTTCCAATATCTGCAAATTCATCATGAATCCATCGTCAAGCTCTGGGAATCAAGATAATGATCGGAAACAAAAGAGAAAGGCAACTGCTGAACCAGAAACCAAACCAAAAAGAGTAAGGATCTCCTATGACCCTCTCAAAGTGTATCAACCCCTTGACGGTACCCCTCAATCACCTCCCTCTTCAAAGACCTCCACCACCTCTTCCTCCTCATTCATCCTCTCGGAACCACCTTCTTCACCATCTGATATCTCCTCTCCTTCAACCCTTCCATCAGATATTTCTTCATCTCTCTCACACCCTTTTCCCACCAGAACACCTAATCCCTATAGCGTCGTTCTTCCCGACTCCAGGTTCACTGTCAACCCTCCAACCCCTACCACTCAATCATATCTGGAGCTTTTACATTCTGATGTAAATGGCTGGTTGGAGATTCTAGGTGCTGCTCACCTTAACCATCTGGATGAGTATGCTACAAGCAACCTTTGGAATACCTTTCGTCAGGATTTTCTGGCTAAGGCTACAGACACTCAGAGAAGGATTATGTCTGAAGCTCCTGGTGTTCGTGGTCTTCGGTTGGAAGTTGGTGAAAGCAGCCATCATCATCTCATCAGGAACAGAAGTGTTCTTGAAGGGAAGATACCAGCAGATGAGTTGGAAGAAGAAAATCTCTGCAGAGACATCGTGGTGTGGAGACCATGGTTTCCTGTGCTGACTGGAGATTTTCAGTGGCTGTTCAACTGGTTCAGAATGAACCCTTCTGAAAAAGCACCTCACATGGTCTTTCCAGTAGTGGTTTATCCTGCTGAAGTTGCTGGTCCTACTCCTCCAACAAACCTAGCAGCTATTCTTCAAGCGTTGGAAGCTGGAACTTCTGAGCTGCCTGAACCAGAATATGCTAAGGCGACTTCTGATTCAGACTCAGATGAGGAAATGGAAGATGCACAAGCTGAAGATCTTCCAGAAGATCACCCTGCTGAGATTGCTGTCCCTTTTGGCAGAAATTCTGGTGCCTCCTCTTCTGGTGAAACCTCAGCTCTGATGGAGACCTTGGAAACTCTTCATCAGAATCAAGCTATGCTGGCTTCTCGTTTGGACGCGCAAGAAGTAGCCAATGCTGAGTTTCGCTCCTTCATGACAAGGCAAGCTACAAGCACTGACGGGATTCATGATGTTCTGGCGCGGATTTTGCGTAGGCTAGGATCTTAGTCTTTTGGTCTTTGTAGTTTCCTCTCCTTGTTGCATCTGTTTTCCTGCATTCCTTTCATGTAATATCTTTTGATTATAAATGAAAAAGTTTCTTTGCTTTTACATTCCAGTGATTTTATTTGTCGTTTTCATCATCTGAATCGTTTAAAATATTCTTTTTGATGTTATGACAAAAAGGGGGAGAAGATAAATGATAAATGATTTGATTAATCTATCAGTTGCTGGGTAAAGCTCCCACACATTTTCTAACAAGAACTGCAAGTTCTATATGGTTTAAGTGTTTTGCAGGTATAAAGAAGTGAAGAGAATCTTCAAAGCAAACACAAGAAGCAAAACCATGGAAACTGAAGCAAGCTGAGTGCTGTCAAGCTTCAGAAATCAGAAGCAAGAAAGAAGAATGAATCAGAAGCACTGATAATAGAATTTGATCCATATTTCCATATTTGTCTATTTGTTCTGACAAAATTCTATTTGCTCTGATACATTATTTTAGCCTATATGGCTCTGATACATATCATGTGTTCTAATATACATTTTATGTTCTGACTCGTTCATGCTGACTTTTGTCGTTTAGTTTTTGTTCTGTAACATTTCAGGATGTAGAGATGCTCTGATGATGCTCTGGTACATTCAACAATGTTCTGATACAAATCTAGCATGAAGTGAGGTTGGTAGAAATTCAAGCTCTGAAGCTATCCGAGGGAAGCAGAAATCAGAAGCTGTGAATGTTCTAAAGATCCAGAAAACTCAAGTTCTGAAGCTGTCCTTAATGGAAGCAGAAATCAGAAGCTGTGAATGTTCAGAAGATCAAAGAAATTCAAGTTCTGAAGCTGTCCTAGATGGAAGCAGAAGTCAGAAGCTGTGAATGTTCAGAAGATCAAAGAAATTCAAGTTCTGAAGCTGTCCTAGATGGAAGCAGGAATCAGAAGCTGTGAGTGTTCTAGGGATCTAAAGAAATTCTAGTTCTGAAGCTGTCCTATGGAAGCAGAAGTCAGAAGCTATGAATTCTCTAAAGACAGAAGCTTATATGATCGTCTCTACCGAAATAATCAGGGAAGTCTTTTATTAAAGTTCTTCGAGTATTTATTTCAGGGGGAGATTATTTATCTCAGGGGGAGATTGTTAATCTCAGGGGGAGACATATTCATATGCTTATGCTATAGCTGTGTAATTTGTCTTTTGCCGTCTGTTCTTTCTGATCGCAAATTCATATCATTTATATATGTTTTTGTCATCATCAAAAAGGGGGAGATTGTTAGAACAAGATTTGTTCTGATCAATTATCTTAGTTTTGATGATAACATTAATATGAATTTTGCTTAAGATAATATGGTACTCTAATCCAATGCAATTTCCCTTTCAGGAAATATATAAAGAGTATGCATAATTCAGCGCTCAGAAGCTTTGTCTCAAATGGTTCAGCATGCAACATCAGAACATGGTCTGGCAAGACATCAGAAGATGGTCGAAGCAGTATCGGAACATGGGTCTATGGAAGCATCAGAAGAACAAGAGAACAGAAGCACTGAAGTTCTGATGGTATCACGCTCAGAAGCACTTCAAGGTCAGAAGATCAGAAGATGCTATGCACCAAGCTGTTTGACTCTGATGATATTCAAACGTTGTATTCACAAACATCAGATCAGAAGGAAGTACAAGTGGCAAGCTACGCTGACTGACAAAAGGAACGTTAAAAGCTATTAAAGGCTACGTCAGTAGACACAGCGTGAACAAGGCTCGAGGTAGTTGACAAAAGCGTATTACATTAAATGCGATGCTGTACGGAACACGCAAAGCATTAAATGCACTCAACGGTCATCTTCTCCAACGCCTATAAATATGAAGTTCTGATGAGAAGCAAGGTTAACGATTCTGCACCAAAACAACTCATATTAAACTTGCTGAAACGCTGTTCAAATTCAAAGCTCGGAATCTTCATCTTCATCAAAGCTCACTACATTGCTGTTGTAATATATTAGTGAGATTAAGCTTAAACGATTAAGAGAAATATCACAGTTTGTGATTATAGCTTTTAAGAAGCAATTGTAATACTCTTAGAATTGATTACATTAAGTTGTAAGGAACTAGAGTGATCGTGTGGATCAGAATACTCTAGGAAGTCTTAGAGGTTATCTAAGCAAGTTATAACTAGAGTGATCGTGTGGATCAGTATACTCTAGAAAAGTCTTAGAGGGTATCTAAGCAGTTGTTCCTGGAGTGATCAGTGTGTGATCAGAAGACTCTGGAAGACTTAGTTGCTGACTAAGTGGAAAACCATTGTAATCCGTGCGATTAGTGGATTAAATCCTCAGTTGAGGTAAATCATCTCTGCGGGGGTGGACTGGAGTAGTTTAGTTAACAACGAACCAGGATAAAAATAACTGTGCAATTTATTTTTATCTGTCAAGTTTTTAAAGCTACACTTATTCAAACCCCCCCCCCTTTCTAAGTGTTTTTCTATCCTTCAGTTTGGGGGGGATTTAAGGTGCTGTAAAAATGGTGATTTTGGGTTGCAGACTCGAAGTAATCGGTTACCGTAGGGTGGGTAATCGATTACCCATAGTAAAAATAGAAAAATTGGGGTTTTGAACTTCAGTAACCGATTACTGGTGTTTGAGTAATCGGTTACCACTGTACGTTTTTGAAAAATACTTGGTTTTATAAAACTCATATCTTTCTAACCGTAACTCCGTTTTGGTCCCCGTTAGAAGCGTTAGAAAGCTAACAGAATGCTTTTTATGATTAAAATAAATTAATTAGCACTAGATAATTTAATTATTATGTGGTTTTGAAAATGACATGTAATTGTATCTGTGTATGTCGTGGATTAATGTTATTTAAGAATAACATGTATGGGTATTGTGTATTATGTGCTAATTGTGATACATGGAATTGATGAATGATAAGTTCTATGTATTGTTGTGATTGTTACATGATGAATGTATGTTATACCAATGGTGGATAATTCAATATGTTGAATTGTGATGGATGTGTTATACGTGGTATTATGGTGATGTAAATCTCATGTTGTTGTTGTGTGTATTTGATGTACTTGGTACATAATTGTGGAGTGTATTATTGTCGTATGCACTGTGTGATGAGTCGAGATATGATAATGTTGTTCATATGATTGAAGTGGCGATGTTGTGATAACATGATTATAATGTTGATAATGTGATCATGTGGTGATTGTTTTGATTGTGTGATGATGATTGATTTTTATGAATAGTGCATGATACATGTACATACTTGTTGGTGATAACTATGTTGATTTATGTGAGACGATGTTGTTCATCGGATCGGTGGTGTTTTAAGTATGTGATATGTATGCATCCATTCATAAAGCATTTTGTTGTGGGCTGTATCCCTTATGGTGGTGGGACAGCGGTAGCTAATTCCCATTGTGTGGAATTAGTGAGAGAAGTAGCCGAATCTTTAGGGTGGTGGATCGGTGAGATGGGTTATCCCATGTTTGGTACCACATGCATGTAGTTGCATTGCATTAGGTGTTTGATATATTATAACATGAATGGAAGTTGTCCAATGTTATAATATTGTGTGTTTGGCCAACTGTTGTATTTGGTGTATGTGTGTATAGCCTGAATATATACTGATGTTGGGTGAATATTATACTGTTGATGTTTTATCGTTTATGAACTGATAACATTGTTTAATTGAGAATGAGACTCACCCTTACTGTTGATTATTTTTCAGATAAAAGTTTAGCGGCTTGTGTTGGGTGAGGATAAATTCCGCTGTGTTAACATAATTACTGAATAATGTGTTTTGAAGTTCCTCATAAGGCATGACATGGCTTAATGTTTTAAATATTTTGAAGTTGTAATACCCTTTTCATGTTTTACTCTGAATTTTAATTGATATTCCGCGGGGTTTTAGGAGGGTGTTACAATACTGGTTCAACAGGGTTGTTTGGAAGCGTTGAAGGAAGAGGCAGCCATGAATGCAGAATTGACGGCAGCAGAGAAGACGAATATGATCGAGAAAGCACACAGCGCAATTTTGTTGAGCCTTGGTGATAAAGTTCTCTGATAGGTATCAAAGAAGACGACGACATCAGGGTTATGGGTGAGACTTGAAAGTTTGTACATGACCAAATCGCTGGTAAATCGACTCTACCTGAAGCAAGCTTTGTATTCATTCAAGATGATTGATGACAAAGTGTTGGCTGAGCAGTTGGATATGTTCAACAAGCTGATTCTTGATCTTGAAAATATTGATGTGAAGATAGATGATGAAGATCAAGCGTTGTTAATTTTGTGTTCTTTGCCTCGATCACATGCTCACTTCAAAGAAACTTTCTTGTATGGAAGGGAGTCCCTGACGTTTGAAGAAGTTCAATCAGCCTTGTATTCTAAGGACTTGAATGAACGAAAGGAGCATAAACCTTCGACTGTTGGTGAAGGTTTGGTCGTTAAAGGAAAATTCTTGCGAAAGGATGGTAAGTTCGACAAGAAGAAGGGCAAAAGCCAGTCGAAGTCTTATAGTGGTGAAACATATGGTATTCGATGCTATCATTGTAAGAAGGAGGTTACACGAAAAAGGTGTGCACTGAACGTCTAAAAGATCACGGAGGTAAGGGTAATGGCAATGCAACCATTGTTCAAGATGATTTTGAATCATCTGATGTTCTTGTGGTTTCAAGCAGTGACTCAAGAAGAGAGTGGATTATGGATTCAGGTTGCACTTGGCACATGACTCCAAACAAAGACTTGTTCGAAGAATTATGTGATCAAGATGGTGGATCAGTACTACTGGGAAACAACAAAGCTTGCAAGATTGCAGGTGTTGGATCTGTGAGATTCAAGCTCCATGATGAGTCAATAAGGTTGTTGACTGAAGTCAGGTATGTTCCTGATTTGAAGAGAAATCTGCTTTCTCTTGGTGAATTCTGAAGGATAGAAAAACACTTAGAAAGGGGGGGTTTGAATAAGTGTAGCTTTAAAAACTTGACAGATAAAAATAAATTGCACAGTTATTTTTATCCTGGTTCGTTGTTAACTAAACTACTCCAGTCCACCCCCGCAGAGATGATTTACCTCAACTGAGGATTTAATCCACTAATCGCACGGATTACAATGGTTTTCCACTTAGTCAGCAACTAAGTCTTCCAGAGTCTTCTGATCACACACTGATCACTCCAGGAACAACTGCTTAGATACCCTCTAAGACTTTTCTAGAGTATACTGATCCACACGATCACTCTAGTTATAACTTGCTTAGATAACCTCTAAGACTTCCTAGAGTATTCTGATCCACACGATCACTCTAGTTCCTTACAACTTAATGTAATCAATTCTAAGAGTATTACAATTGCTTCTTAAAAGCTATAATCACAAACTGTGATATTTCTCTTAATCGTTTAAGCTTAATCTCACTAATATATTACAACAGCAATGTAGTGAGCTTTGATGAAGATGAAGATTCCGAGCTTTGAATTTGAACATCGTTTCAGCAAGTTTAATATGAGTTGTTTTGGTGCAGAATCGTTAACCTTGCTTCTCATCAGAGCTTCATATTTATAGGCATTGGAGAAGATGACCGTTGAGTGCATTTAATGCTTTGCGTGTTCCGTACAGCATCGCATTTAATGTTATACGCTTTTGTCAACTACCTCGAGCCTTGTTCACGCTGTGTCTACTGACGTAGCCTTTAATAGCTTTTAACGTTCCTTTTGTCAGTCAGCGTAGCTTGCCACTTGTACTTCCTTCTGATCTGATGTTTGTGAATACAACGTTTGAATATCATCAGAGTCAAACAGCTTGGTGCATAGCATCTTCTGATCTTCTGACCTTGAAGTGCTTCTGAGCGTGATACCATCAGAACTTCAGTGCTTCTGTTCTCTTGTTCTTCTGATGCTTCCATAGACCCATGTTCTGATTCTGCTTCGACCATCTTCTGATGTCTTGCCAGACCATGTTCTGATGTTGCATGCTGAACCATTTGAGACAAAGCTTCTGAGCGCTGAATTATGCATACTCTTTATATATTTCCTGAAAGGGAAATTGCATTGGATTAGAGTACCATATTATCTTAAGCAAAATTCATATTAATGTTATCATCAAAACTAAGATAATTGATCAGAACAAATCTTGTTCTAACAATCTCCCCCTTTTTGATGATGACAAAAACATATATAAATGATATGAATTTGCGATCAGAAAGAACAGACGGCAAAAGACAAATTACACAGCTATAGCATAAGCATATGAATATGTCTCCCCCTGAGATTAACAATCTCCCCCTGAGATAAATAATCTCCCCCTGAAATAAATACTCGAAGAACTTTAATAAAAGACTTCCCTGATTATTTCGGTAGAGACGATCATATAAGCTTCTGTCTTTAGAGAATTCATAGCTTCTGACTTCTGCTTCCATAGGACAGCTTCAGAACTAGAATTTCTTTAGATCCCTAGAACACTCACAACTTCTGATTCCTGCTTCCATCTAGGACAGCTTCAGAACTTGAATTTCTTTGATCTTCTGAACATTCACAGCTTCTGACTTCTGCTTCCATCTAGGACAGCTTCAGAACTTGAATTTCTTTGATCTTCTGAACATTCACAGCTTCTGATTTCTGCTTCCATTAAGGACAGCTTCAGAACTTGAGTTTTCTGGATCTTTAGAACATTCACAGCTTCTGATTTCTGCTTCCCTCGGATAGCTTCAGAGCTTGAATTTCTACCAACCTCACTTCATGCTAGATTTGTATCAGAACATTGTTGAATGTACCAGAGCATCATCAGAGCATCTCTACATCCTGAAATGTTACAGAACAAAAACTAAACGACAAAAGTCAGCATGAACGAGTCAGAACATAAAATGTATATTAGAACACATGATATGTATCAGAGCCATATAGGCTAAAATAATGTATCAGAGCAAATAGAATTTTGTCAGAACAAATAGACAAATATGGAAATATGGATCAAATTCTATTATCAGTGCTTCTGATTCATTCTTCTTTCTTGCTTCTGATTTCTGAAGCTTGACAGCACTCAGCTTGCTTCAGTTTCCATGGTTTTGCTTCTTGTGTTTGCTTTGAAGATTCTCTTCACTTCTTTATACCTGCAAAACACTTAAACCATATAGAACTTGCAGTTCTTGTTAGAAAATGTGTGGGAGCTTTACCCAGCAACTGATAGATTAATCAAATCATTTATCATTTATCTTCTCCCCCTTTTTGTCATAACATCAAAAAGAATATTTTAAACGATTCAGATGATGAAAACGACAAATAAAATCACTGGAATGTAAAAGCAAAGAAACTTTTCATTGATAATCAAAAGATATTACAAAAGGTTCCTATGTTTAACAAGATGAGAAACATTCCTAGCATATACATAAAAAGTCATCCCAAGAGGAAATGACTACAAAAATTAAAAACAGCACCCTAGCAGGACACACTCTGTGTCAACCCATCAAGAATCCCTGTGGACTCTTGTCTTCCAGACTAGAACCTCCACTGTAGGAGAGATCCAAGTGACCAAAGAGGAAGAGAGGGACAGTTCACAGACAGAGAGCTAATGTTGCAAACGGGGCTTTCCCTTAACATAGAAGTTAAGAATATCATTCTTAACCTCCTCCCATAACTCAAGAAAGTCTTCTGTCTTTGGGTGAAAGTTGATAACAACATCAAAGAAGAGGTCTGACTTGAGAGGTATCAGGAGAGCCATCCCGAGATATGCAGAGATCTGTCGCCTTTGAGTCATAGATCTTCAACAGGCTTAGGGTGAACGCTAGGTTTGAGCTAGGATTTTTTAAAAAAATTTGTTTGAGCAAGAGACGAAAACGGAAGAGAGAGAGAAAAAACTTGATGAGGAATGCAAAGAGATAGAGAAAGAGAACACAGATAGAGTGAAAAAAAAATATATGAGGGAAGGAGAAGCGTTTGAAGAGTATTTAAAAAAGAATAAAATGAAACGAATGATGAATAGCATTTAATGTTACGTGACGTGAGGAGAGATAATAAAGACAAATGAGGTGACTAGCACAGTTACCTATGGTCGGCGTCCCTTCAACTGCACGCGCGCTTATCCATGAATAGTAACGACAGGTTTACCATCCCGAGATAAAACGTTACAGCTGTTTTGCTTTAAAAGAGGTTCTGAATCAACTTAGACAATGAAACGTTAGTAATAACCGAATCATAATTTCTAAAAGATTTCAATCAGAACTTCTGATTTAAAAAAAATCACATTCATTTCAGAAGATACTCATACATAAGAATTTCTCATCTTCTCATTCTGGGCATAAATCCATACTGATGTTCTTCAGAATGAACTTAAACCTATCTTCAGCCATGGGTTTTGTAAAGATATCAGCCCATTGATGGTCTGTATCAACAAAGTTTAAAGATATAACACCCTTCTGAACATAGTCCCTTATGAAATGATGTTTAATCTCAATATGTTTAGCTTTTGAATGAAGAATGGGATTCTTAGATAAACATATAGCAGAAGTATTATCACAGAATATAGGAATGTTACTCTCATATATCTGATAATCTTCTAACTGACTCTTCATCCAGAGCATCTGTGTACTACAACCAGCAGCAGCGACATATTCTGCTTCTGTTGTTGATAGAGCAATAGTTGCTTGCTTCTTGCTATACCAAGAGATCAAATGACTTCCAAGAAATTGGCAACTTCCTGAAGTACTTTTTCTTTCAATTCTGTCTCCAGCATAGTCAGCATCGCAGAATCCTACTAAGTTGTATTCTTTAGATTTTCTGTAAACTAAGCCAACATTAGTAGTACCTTTCAGATACCTTAGAATTCTCTTAACAGCAGTTAAATGAGATTCTCTAGGATCTGATTGGAATCTAGCACACAAACAAACACTGAACAGAATGTCAGGTCTAGAAGCAGTCAAATATAGAAGAGATCCAATCATACCTCTGTGTCATACCCCAAAATTTGCCCATGTTATTTTTCACACATAAAATCAGAACAAAAGACAAAGCTCCAAAACACACTCTCCTATACAAAAGCTCTGAACTAGGGTTTGAATAATTCAGAGGAAAATCATTGAATCAATGGCTCAAGGTGTTTCCATAGGGTCACTAACATCCCAAAGTATCTCCATATAAAGTTTCAAGTCAAACAGAGCAAATTTAGTCCCTCAAATCCTGATTAGGTCAACAGTCGACTCTCAAGGGCAAAACAGTCATTTCAAGTCAATATATAGTCAAAACTCAAGATATTTGGTCAACAACATCCTCATAACCCTAAAATCATCATTTGATCAAGGGTTGATCATGATGATACAAGGAAAGATCAGAGAAGTCAAAAGTCAAGAGTTACTATTTTGGGCATGAACTAAAAAAAAGTCAACCAAACTTTGAAAATTCACCAAATATTCATACTTCATCAGAAAAATTCCCACCAAAGCTTATTTTGAAGAGAATTCATCCCTCTATCCAATGGTCCAAGAATCAAAGCCCATAGGTCAATGGTTTAAGAGATATGGCTTCATACATTATAGGTCCTTTTCAAAAGTCAACAAAAAGACATGTTTTTCAAAAGGACATAAAATAAGAATGGAAAAAGATTTTGATGTGAGACCAAAGACAATGGTTAGAGGACTCTCTAAGGTTTCTAAAAAGTCTTATAATACTTCCATACCTCAAAAAATGAGAGAGATAGGCTTTGTCAAAGTTGGGCTATTTTGGAGGGAAAAATGTGGAAGAATTTGGATTTTTTGCAAGTGGGCCCAAAATCTTTTGATTCAATCTTGCTTCCCAAGTCATCTAGAGGATCCAAAACCTATGCCACGAAATTTTGAGGATTATTTGATTTTTTATTGGTTTTTTATTTATTAAAATATGATTTAAATCAAATAAATCAAAGAAATTTGAAAAGATTTGGTTCAATTATATTTTTCAATCAATTCAATCACCAATAATATCCAATAATCATACAAAATTCGTGCAAGGGTTAATTGGTAGAAAAAGATGGGATTTGAATCATATTTAGAAACATATTTCAATCATATTTTCCAAAATTGCAAATCAAAGATTCAACAAGATTTCTTTTGGTTTTATTGACCTAAATTAGTCTCTTATAAGTACTGAGCAAAGCCAGATGCTAGGGGTCAAGAAATCCTGCCTCCAAAAGAACAAACCCGAGCTTCAAAGTTCATCAAAATCCCAAACTCGAATTTTGCATTAGAGGACGATTCAGGGCATTTGATCGATCCATACACATTCCTGGATCATCATTGAGTGAATTCCAATCGTTTTCAAGCATTGAAGCATCAAGAACAAGCACTGTAAGTCGTATTCTGAGTCTTTTAAACTTTGAATCGGAATCAATCATACACGCATATTTAATGTATTCTTGGTGCATATTCATGTTTATCTTGATGCTCTGAGTGGTTCTGGAGATTTAATTGCATTTATATGCCGTTTTGATCGTAACGCCATAGTTAGGGTTTGAGAGCTCCGATTGGGGTTTCTCTTGTTAGGCCAAATTATACATGATTACAGGTACCATCAGATTCAGGAGGCCAGGACGATCATGTCCATCAGGTCGCGAAAAATTTTTGCTTTGTTTTTGCCCTATTCGTAAACGCAGGTGTTGTAGCAACGGACGTTGTCCGTAGGTAGAAGTTGCTCCAGGTCTAAAACGACGGCCAGAGGAAGGGGATGACTGCGTGGCAGCTTCCCGTTGGAGGCCCTGGGCGCGCGTTTTTGAATGGGAACGGGGGGATCACGTGTATCATGATGCACGCACTACCATGGTCTTGCATCATCTCAGCCGTCCGTCCAATCTCCAGATCCATCCAACGCTTCCAGATGCGAGTGCACACCATAAGCCATACGCCTGCGCAACACACAATCAAAGCTAAGAAATTTCTTAATTTTTTTTATTTTTAATTGCATAGTCTTTATTTTTTATATATTTATATGTATGATTGTTTTTTTGTTTATTTTTTTTTTTTCTAAAAATCAATCCTTTTTGTTATTTATTAAAATCTTTTTTATAACAACTATTATTAATAGTATTTATTTTAATATTTATATTATTAAAGTTATTTGTTTACCATCTAAATTAGTTTTTAATTAGGATATTACTTTTAAAATATTATAAATTTACATTTAATTCATAAAAATTCATAAAAACCCATAAAAATTATTTTTACATTCGATTTTATTTTTTCTCCTCCTGATTTAATTAATTAGGTCGCGAGACCAATAATTATATTTTCTTATTTAAATTCGTACCCTAATCAGGGTTTATGACGAACATCCCACTACACTGAATATTTCTTTTGTGCCTTTTCAGGGTTATCAACATGGTTCACTCTGATGACACGCCCGATCAAAATACCAAAAGCTAAGTATTTTATTTATTCGATGTCTACCCTGTTGCCTTTTTAATTTTAGGGTTTGTCCTTATTTCTGAACTGTGCATGCATTCACTCCCTCTCTTTCTGCCTTGTCTTTTCAGGGTTACCCCCGAAGTTTCCTCCGACTCTAACCAACCATATCAGATCAAATTCAAATGCAAAGCTAAGTGTTGTTTATTTATTTATTATTAATTTCTTTATCCTTTATTTTTATTAGGGTTAACCCTATTTGCCTCCGAACCGATAATGCACTCACCCTTCTTTGTTTATTCTTTCTTTTCCAAATTTTCAGGGTTTGTCAACTGCCAAAGCTACGAGTATTGGTAACCCTAAACCCTATTTACAAATTATTACTTGTGTTAAACCTTTTGCCTTTTATTTTTATATCCCGCTGGTTTCAATTCCCCTCTCCTCCGCTGGTTACAATTTCCCTTCCCCATTATTATTGTTATATTATTGTGTGGTTAGTAATTATAGGGAGTGCAACTTATCAATTGAATTAGCATCACGTAATTTTATAAGATAACATAACTGAACATAATCACGTGATTGGTGCACACACGCACACTTTTTGGGTAACCCTCTCTGTTGCCTTGTTGCCTGTTGTCTTGTTGCCTGTTGCCTTTATGTTTTTGCAGAATAAGCCACGTCCCTCGAATTCGAAGATACCTCAGCCGTGTTGCCTCGAATACTAAAGGTCATACGACCCTAAATGATGCTGCCTTCGATACACAATATGACCTCGACCCTCGGAAGTTGCCTACGGAAAAAGGCTGAGGTATCTTCTGGCTGCCTACGAAATGGCTTATTCTGATCCTTGCCTTAGACTACCTGCCCTTCTATGGCATGGGACAGTCTCATGGCAAAGGATGCTTCGATGACCCTTCAACCTCCAAACGAAAGGCTTCCTGCCCTCTTATGGCAAGGATAGACCCTTTCATTCTGAAAGGCAAAAAGAGACCTATTATCTGAGTTTAAGGTAATTGCCCCTAATTGCCTTGCAATGCTCAATTTTCATATTCTTTTTCACAATTCTTCAAAAAAACTGGCTACGCTCATTTACGAGCTAAAGTCCACTTTTTTCTTTCATCTACTTTTTCTAAAGACAAACGAGCAAGCAAAGCAATTAAGAGCCCATGGAAAACCATGGATGCAAAGGGTGCCTTACACCTTCCCTTTGCATAAATTACCCCCCGAACTTAGATTTCTTTAAAAGGTTTTTTTCTGTTTCTTTTTGCCTTTCCGAATTTGTTTGGATAAAATAAAAGTCGGTGGCGACTCATGCTTAACCGCGACATTTCGATCGATAAAAAGTCAGTTCACCGTATTACAGAACTGGCGACTCTGCTGGGGAGAATTTTCTTATAAAAGAGGGGTTACCTTAAAAGTTTAGGATTCACTTAAATGTTTTCTATTGTTTGCTTTGTTTGTTTTATTTTTCAGGGGGCGTTTTGGGAATTAACTGAAGGATGAATCCTATTCCCGGATTCAAGAACCCTTAAGATTAGGAGTGGCATAGTCATAAGGACCTCTTTCACATATGTGGGAGATGAGTCAGTATGAAGTTCACGCTTGAGTTAGGACTCCATAGCATATGCACACCTTTCTCAAATGAGGGAGGTCTATGTATGTGTCTGTGGGTGCGCCGGAGCTCAAGGACCTTTAGTTACCCTTAACCCATCCTGGCCTTTAGGAACGTAGTGGGGGGACTACCCTTGACAAATGTTAAGGACTAGTCGCTACCCGATGCTACAATTCAGATAGGTTCTTTCTCAAAGTATCATTGCATGGTGCAAATGCATCATGTCCGAGGGTGCTTTAGAAGGGCTTACAATTCTGGATAACTTGTAGAACCTGTTGCTGAAATCTCCTTATCCATAGAAATGCCCTTGGGAAGGACACCTGATCTAAAACTCCATGCAAGCCTTAAACCAAAAATTGTGTGATTTGTGTGGATTTGTTTTTCTGTGATGCATCATGCATACATGCATTCATGACATGGCTAACTCATCTCAAGGAGAAAAAGGTCTTTTAACCATAATTTGTTTTGTAGGTTATTTGAATAATGGGAATCCTAATCAGAAAACCTTTCTTCCTCAACTTCAAGAAAGTACCTACTGCATTAAGGCTCTTATGTGATGATATTACTGGTTCTCTTGTTCTTTCTGAATCTCTCAACAAACTGATGAGTTTAATGCGAACCAAAGTGGATGAAGCTCTCCTCAATTCTATGATGCAATTTTATGACCCTCTTCTCCATTGCTTCACTTATAGAGATTTTCAACTGGTACCTACATTGGAAGAATTCTCTTACATAATGGACATGCCCATACCTGATCAAATCCCTTACACTGGTGAGGAAGGAGGTCCTAAGTTGGAAGACATTGCTGCTGCTCTACACCTACCAAGATCAGAAATTAACAAAGTTTGGATCAACAAAAGAGACTACTCTGGGATACCTGTGGATTTCTTGATCGAGAAAGCTAAGATCTTTGCTAAAGCTTTAAGCATGGATGCCTTGGAAAGTGTTCTAACCCTGTTGATATATGGACAAGTTCTTTTTCACCGCTGCGACAAAGTTGTTGATAGGGCTGCTATCAAAATCTTCCTTAGCAAGAATCCTGTTCCTACTCTACTTGGTGATTTATTGCATTCCATCAACGCTAGAGTGACAAAGAGACGAGGTTGTGTTCTAGGGTGCATCCCTCTCTTACATAGGTGGTTTATTTCTCACTTACCCCGATCCTCAATAAAGAATGAAGAAGGTTTGACTTGGATTCAAAGGATTATGGAGCTTTCATACGACGACATCATTTGGTATCCAAAGAAATTCGAAGGAGTTCAGTTATATGACCGCTGTGGAGAGTTCCCTAATGTGCCTCTTCTTGGCATCCATGGAGGAATTACCTATAACCCTATACTTGCTCGACATCAGTTTGGTTTTGCTTTAAAAGATAAGCCCCGCTCCATATATCTTAGTGCGGAAAATTTTGACTATGGTTCAGATACAACTGAAAAAAAGAATCGCTTCATTAAAGCTTGGTATGAAGTAAAAAAGGTGGGTGCAAGAGAATTGGGAATGAGGATCGATACTCCTTCAGATCTTTACTTTAAATGGATTTATGACCGAGTCGTCGAGTTCGGCATACCACATCCATCCGACACACCTGTTGTTCCAAGGATCACTCCTCCCGAGGTCCACGTAGAATTGGAGCCTTATGTACCCGCTCCAAACGAAGACCTTGCTGCCACCGTGGCTCATTTAAGACAAGAAAAGGCTGATCTTGAGAAGCGTCTACAAAAGGTTGAAGCAGAAAAGGCAGTATTAGTGGCTAATGCTAAAGAACGAGATAGTATGCTTGACTATTTCTCTCGCAAGTGGAAGATTGAGGATTTTATCTCTCCTGAACAAATACAATCATGGGAGTTAGAGATTGATAGGCTTATTCAAGAAAAGAACGAGATGGTCAAAGCCCATAAAGAGGAAATCAGAGGATTGAAGAGGAAGCGTTGACTTGAAGATTGACTTTTCTTATTTTATATTTATTATATAGTATTTCTTCGATGTAACTTCAAAAATAATAAACAATACATTGGTTTTTATTTTTAATTAATTTATTTTGCTTCTATTTTCTTTTCTTTTAAATGTGTTAAAAGGCCTTTAACTCCTTGAGATCATTGCATATGCATAATCATGCATTCATAAACATCGCATCACAGGTTTCATAAAAACAAATGCCTCATCTTTCCGCTGTTTATTTCAGTAAGAAAGATGGATCTCGAACAATCTGTCAAAGCTCTCCAAACTCAGAATGCTGAATTTCAAGCTCTGATTCTGAATCTGGCCAATGGGCAAAATGAACTGAAAGCCCTTCTGACTAAGAAGGAAAAGAAGACTCAGAAGCCCAAAGGAGTGATCAATCTGGGAAGAAGGTTCAAAGGTCGTCCCAAGAAAGCTGAGGATGCTGAAATCCCTAAGAATGAAGAAGATGAAGAGAGAGATGATATCAGTATCAAGAACAATCAGGGAAGCCATGTAGGTTCTGATGGGGGAGAGGAAGAAGAAGAAGAGTATCCTGAGGACGAGGATGAATCTGATGAGAGGTATAGGCAGTTAGAAGAGCGTCTGAGAAGCGTGGAAATTCAAAAGGTACCTGGGCTGGATTTCGAAGAACTGGGACTCGTTCCTGGAGTCGTTATTCCGCAGAAATTCAAGACACCCGCTTTTGCTAAGTATGATGGAATCTCTTGTCCTAAGATGCATCTGAGGTCTTATGTGAGAAAGATTCAGCCTCACACTGCTGATAAGAGGCTCTGGATCCATTTCTTTCAAGAAAGTCTATCTGGAACTCAACTCGAATGGTATTATAAGCTGGAAAGTACTAGTATCCGCACTTGGGAAGATTTGGTTGTGGCTTTCTACAAGCAATACCAATATAACTCTGATCTTGCACCGACTCGCATGCAACTTCAAAGCATGTCCATGGGTCCTAAAGAAAGTTTCAAGGAGTATGCTCAAAAATGGAGAGATTTGGCTGGAAGAGTCCAACCCTCTTTGAATGATAGGGAGTTGGTAGACATGTTCATGGGCACGCTAACTGGGCCGTTCTATAGTCACCTGCTGGGTAGTTCTTCTTCTGGGTTTACTGAACTCATTTTAACTGGAGAACGTGTGGAAAATGGTATTCGAAGTGGGAAGATTCAAGTGGGTTCTGCCTCTGGCACTACGAGGAAGCCATATCAAGGAAGAAATGAGTCTAATGCTATTCATAGTCAAAAGAGCCGTGGTAAGGAGGATCAGAATCAATCTGTTGGTGCCGTCCTTATCTCCACACCAATAGCTCAACAAGCTCCTAGACAAGATTACCAACGCAAGACTGATAAACCAAGGAGAAAATATACCCCGATCAACATGCCTTTGTCTCAAGTCCTACAACATCTACTGAAGGCAAAACTGATCACACTGAGAGACCCTCCGAAGTTTACCAACACTGCTAGTCCAACTTATGATCCTAAGGCTACGTGTGCTTACCATTCCAATGCCCCTGGACACAATGAGAATAATTGCTGGGCCTTGAAAAACAAAGTCCAAGACTTGCTAGAGGCTGGAGAAATTGAGTTTGACGCGCCTGAGACTCCTAATGTCATCACTGCTCCGATGCCAAAACATGACCACGCTGTTAATGCCATCATGGATACCATCCATGTCTATGATGTGAGAGATCTGTCGACTCCTCTCCTCGATATCAAGAGAAAGTTGTTGCGAGCTGGTTTATTTCCAGGTTGCGACCCTGACTGTTATTACTGTGCACTCATACCCGAGGGTTGTGAGAACCTGAAAAGAGGCATCCAAGGCTGGATGGATCGTGGCACTATCAGATTTGAGAAGACTCCCACTGTCGAAGAGTTGTGTGAGGGCTTCTCCCGTGGTTTGAAGTTCGAAGATGTATCTGTGATCTCTAAAGTACCACTAAAGATCCCTACCAAGGCTCCTCTCAAGATTTCTGCTGAACCCCGTGTGGCTCCGATTGTTATCACCCAACCTGGTCCAATGCCATACTCATCTGACAAAGCTATCCCTTGGAATTATGGTTCCGAGGTCTATGTGCAAGGAGTTAAGCAAGAACTCGAATTTGATAAGGTTTCTGAAGATGTCAATCCTGATGTAGGAAACATTGCTGGAACTAGTAAGGTGACGAGGAGTGGAAGGGTGTTTTCTCCAGAGATCTCCCCAAATGTTACTTCACCTACCATTACTGTCAACCTGAATGCTGATGCTCATGATAAAGGACCGCTGCCTGAACCTGAAACTGTCACTAGAAATGCGCCATCTGAAGAAACAAATGAGTTCCTGAAATACATCCGCAAGAGTGATTATGATATTGTTGAACAAATGGGGCATACTCCTTCCAAGATCTCTATGCTGTCGCTCCTGAGCTGTTCAAAGACCCATGCCAAGGCCATGATGAAATTTCTAGAGGCTGCCCATGTGCCACAAGAGATTTCTGTCACCCAACTCGAGAACTGTATTGCGAACTTAACAACTGATAACTACCTTGGGTTCTCTGATGCTGATCTAAGTCCTAGTGGGAGGAATCATAACAAGGCACTGCATATCTCCATTGAATGTGGTGGTACTACCCTGGCTCATGTACTAGTTGATGATGGCTCCTCTCTGAATGTGTTACCCAAGGTGGTGTTGGACAGACTCAAGGTCGATGGAATTGAGCTGAAATCTAGTAATGTGATAGTCAAAGCTTATGATGGCACTATGAGTACTGTGTATGGCGAAGTTGAGCTCCCCATCAGAGTAGGCGCCCAAACTTTTAATACTGTGTTCTACGTGATGGATATTCGTCCCGCCTATTCCTGTCTACTTGGGCGTCCCTGGATACATAAAGCAAATGCCGTGACTTCAACTCTCCATCAGAAGTTGAGATACCCAATGGGAGGCAAGATTGTCACTGTGCATGGTGAAGATGAATATTTGGTAAGTTTCGTAGATGAGACCAAGTATCTTGAGTTCACTGGAGAGGCATTTGAATCACCCCGCATAGCACATGAATGGAAGCTTGAGCCAGTTCCAGAAACCAAATATGTCTACACTCCTCCTAAAATTCCTGGAGATGTTCCTACGATGGCTTCCCTGAAAGACGCTAGGGCTGTGGTAGAAGAAGGTGGCTGCACCATCTGGGGGCAATTACCTGACATTCCGTATAAATCCAACAAATGGGGTTTAGGCTGCACTGCTAAGGATCAGAAAGGAACACCACCTCCTCGTTCAGAAGACTTGAAACATCACTTCATCAGCAAAGGAGTTAATGCCATTGAAGAAGACGAAGACGATCACAACCTAGACAAATGGATCTTTCCTACGTCAAACAAAGGGCTGGACAACTGGAAGACCAAGGACATTGTTTCTATCTCCTATAGTCAGGAGTAATTGCCATTCTTAGTTTATTTCCTGCTTTTAATTCTTGTATTTCAATAAAGACAATAAAACGCTAAAGCCATGTGTCCTGCCCGAGGCACAGTGGTCCATTTGTTAGGGCTTGTCATTTCATAAGCATATTTTCATTCAATAAAGCATCGGACGTTTCGTATTCAAATTGTGTGTTTGCTTTTTTCTTTTATTTTACCTTTTATAGCTATGCGTTCTCACACACACCCACATAATGCACTGCAGATCCACATCCACGCTGGATCCTGTTGATAACGATTCTGCTATTGCTAAATATGACTTTGAAAATCCGATCTATCAAGCTGAGGATGAAGGTGAGGATGGTTGTGAAGTGCCTAGAGAACTTGCCCGTTTATTAGAGCAAGAAGAAAAGACTATACAACCGCACGAAGAGCCAATTGAAGTTGTGAACATAGGTACCGAGGAAGAAAAGAAAGAAATCAAGATAGGGGCTGAATTAGAGGATGCTGTCAAGCAAAGGCTGATTCAGATGTTACGAGACAATGTTGAGATCTTCGCTTGGTCATACGAAGACATGCCTGGGCTCGATACTGATATTGTGGTTCATCGTTTACCTATCAAAGAGAACAGTCCTCCGGTTAAACAGAAATTACGAAGAAGCAGACCAGACATGGCTCAGAAAATCAAAGAAGAGGTCGAGAAACAATTCAATGCTGGGTTCCTGAAAGTAGTGAGTTATCCGCCATGGATCGCCAATATAGTGCCCGTACCAAAGAAAGATGGAAAAGTCAGAATGTGTGTAGACTATAGAGATCTGAATCGAGCAAGTCCTAAAGATGATTTCCCGTTACCACATATCGACATTCTGGTTGATAGTACTGCACAATGCAAGGTTTTCTCTTTTATGGATGGTTTCTCAGGTTACAATCAGATTAAGATGGCACCCGAAGATATGGAGAAGACAACTTTCACTACGCCTTGGGGCACTTTCTGTTACAAAGTCATGCCATTTGGGTTGAAGAATGCTGGGGCAACTTACCAACGTGCAATGGTAGCCTTATTCCATGACATGATCCACAAAGAAATAGAGGTCTATGTTGATGATATGATTGCAAAGTCCAATACTGAAGAAGAACATCTGGTCCATTTACAGAAGTTGTTTGATAGGTTGAAGAAGTACAAGCTGAGATTGAATCCAAACAAATGCACCTTCGGCGTGAGGTCTGGCAAGCTGTTGGGTTTTGTTGTTAGTAGCAAGGGTATCGAAGTTGATCCTGCTAAAGTGAAAGCCATACAAGAAATGCCTGCTCCGCGAAACGAGAAAGAAGTTAGAGGTTTCCTGGGCCGACTGAATTACATTGCTAGATTTATCTCCCATCTGACCGCTACTTGTGAGCCGATCTTCAAGTTACTGAAGAAAGATCAAGTAGTGAAGTGGAATGACCAATGTCAAGAAGCCTTTGACAAAATAAAGAAGTACCTGCAAGAACCTCCGATCATGATACCACCTGCAGAAGGAAGACCTCTAATTATGTACTTAACAGTGTTAGAGAACTCAATGGGGTGCGTACTGGGGCAACATGACGAGTCTGGTCGAAAAGAGCATGCAATATACTACCTTAGCAAAAAGTTTACCGACTGTGAAACAAGATACTCACTGCTCGAGAAAACTTGCTGTGCTTTGGCTTGGGCTGCTCGCCGACTAAGACAGTATATGTTGAACCATACCACCTTGTTGATTTCCCGAATGGATCCCATCAAGTATGTATTCGAGAAACCTGCTCTCTCTGGACGAATAGCAAGATGGCAAATGATACTAACAGAGTATGACATCCAATACACAACACAGAAGGCAATCAAAGGTAGTGTGGTAGCAGATCATTTGGCGCAACAAGCGGTAGATGACTACCAATCGATGAATTTTGAATTTCCAGATGAAGATGTGATGCTTGTTACTGACTATAAGCAACCTGGCCCGGATGAAGGACCTGAACCAGGATCCCGATGGACTATGGTTTTCGATGGAGCTTCGAATGCACTTGGTAATGGCATTGGCGCTATAATTGTCTCTCCTGCTGGTGGACACACCCCATTCACCGCAAGATTATGTTTCGACTGCACCAACAATATGGCTGAGTATGAAGCGTGTATCTTGGGGCTCAGAGCTGCTATCGATTTAAGGATCAAATTCCTGGAAGTGTATGGGGATTCGGCACTAGTAATCAGCCAAATCAGAGGGGAATGGGATACAAAACATCCTAATCTCATACCCTATAGGGAGTTCGTACTATCCTTAATTCCATATTTTGAAGAGATTACTTTCGAACATATTCCCCGAGAAGAGAATCAGCTGGCCGATGCGTTAGCTACTATGTCATCTATGTTCAAAGTCAATTGGGACAATGAGGCTCCTATAGTTATCATTGAAAGACACAACGAACCCGCATATTGTTATGAGATAGTTGACGACGAGGCTGAAGAGAAACCATGGTTTTACGAAGTAAAAAGGTACCTCGAGACTCAAGAATACCCCGAAGGGGCATCCATTAATGACAAGAAGTTCTTAAGAAGATTCGCATCCAAATTTTTTCTGAGCAATGGGACTTTATACAAGCGCAACCATGATTCAACCCTGCTTCGTTGCGTGAACAAGAAAGAAGCTGAAAAGATCATGGAAGACATGCATGATGGTACTTTTGGGACCCACTCTAGTGGACATACTATGGCCAAGAAGATTCTAAGAGCAGGTTACTACTGGTCTACTATGGAAACTGACTGTCACCACCATTCAAGAACTTGTCACAAGTGCCAGATATACGCCGACAAAGTACATGTGCCTCCTGTTCCTCTGAACGTACTAACTGCTCCTTGGCCTTTTGCAATGTGGGGCATTGATATGATTGGAGAAATTAAGCCTACTGCTTCCAATGGACATCGTTTCATTCTGGTAGCCATCGACTATTTCACTAAATGGGTAGAAGCTGCTTCATTTGCCTCCGTAACCAAAAATGTGGTGGCTCGATTCATTAAACACAATCTCATCTGTCGGTATGGCATTCCCGAAAGAATCATCACTGATAATGGTACCAATCTGAACAACAAGATGATTACTGAGCTCTGCACACAATTCAACATCAAACATCACAATTCTTCGCCTTATAGACCAAAAATGAATGGCGCTGTGGAGGCCGCCAACAAAAATATTAAGAAGATTGTGCAGAAAATGACTGTAACTTACAAGGATTGGCATGAAATGTTACCATTTGCTCTTCATGGTTACCGTACCTCCGCACGTACATCAACTGGGGCAACCCCGTTCTCATTAGTCTATGGTATGGAAGCTGTATTACCAATTGAAGTTCAGATACCGTCATTAAGGATCATGAAAGAAGCAGAGCTAGATGAAGATGAATGGATCCAGACTCGACTAGATCAGGTAAACTTGATTGACGAAAAGAGGCTCGCGGCTGTTTGTCATGGACAACTGTATCAGAAACGTATGATCAAGGCGTTTAACAAAAGAGTCAAACAACAAGTTTATCGAGTTGGTGACTTGGTCATAAAGAGAATCATTCTGCCACAAGGTGATCCTAGGGGCAAGTGGACTCCCACCTATGAAGGACCATTCGTCATCAAGAAAATTTTCTCTGGAGGAGCAATGATACTCACTACTATGGATGGAGAGGACTTCCCGCAACCTGTGAACGCAGACATAGTCAAAAAATACTACGCATAACATGACCCGCTAGGTCGACGTGCCTAGGCAAAAGTAAGGGCATCCCGGCAAACCAAAAGGGTTTGGGCAAAAAATTAGGGATATATATATAAAAAATGTGTACATCCGTCAAGTTGAAAACCCAAAAGGGCGACTTGGGCAAAAAAGGGTATCCTGCTAGACTGAAAACCTGAAAGGGCGGTCTAGGCAAAAGTTAAGGATTAAGCGTACGACTATGTCTCGTTCATATCATCCATCAATCAGACGCATCTACAACAACAAGTTCAAAGGGCTCAGATCAACTCAGTCATCTTTCTCCGACAAGCATGGGATGAGATGCTCGAAGACATAATAGCAATAGCAGAGTGGAAACTCAATAGGATTGTTTTTACATAGCTACTTATTCTTTTGTCTTTTGTACCTTTTCAAAAAACACACAATATGTTTTATCTTGCCTATTTATGGTTCTTTTCAATACAATTTGCTTCTTTCTTTCAAATTCATTTTGTCTTTTCAAATACGCAAACGTCCGATGATAATTTTTGAATGAACATATGCATATGAATGAGATTATCATTTATTTTCCATAAGAATATCAATTAGATTGTTAGTAGGAAAGGCAAAGAGACAATGTCCGAGGTAGTCAAAGAATCCTCCTGCAAATCAATTGACATGGATGTATCCCCACAGAGCAATCATTAAGAAGATGTCTTCCAACAACAAAGGCATGGCTCCCCAGCACGGTTTACATCCCTATTTTCTCTGTACCCCAATCAGGGAATATCAAGTTACTGATCATCCCCCAAGCAGAAATCATAAATCCCCAGCTGAGCACCTTTCAAGACGAAATCAAACATCAAGATTAAACATCTGAAGATTTATTTTCTCGACAACATAAATCATATTCGCATACCATATGACACAAACATATTCATACATCGCATACATCGCTGCATAACAAATCCATAACATGCAAAGTTTCTCATTTATTTTGAGATACTCATAACATAAAACACATGCATCATGACGTAAGAAAACTAACCTCTACTTTTCAGGGTATTACTATCTCTATTTGCAAAAGAGTTAAGTCGACACCTTTGACGGTTCCTTAACAATCTATTCTCAAGTATTAAGTCGACACCTTTGACGGTTCCTTAACAATCTATTCTCAAGTAATAAGTCGACACCTTTGACGGTTCCTTAATACATCAAGAGTTAAGTCGACGCCTTTGACGGTTCCTTAACAACACAATTCAGATATAAGTCGACACCTTTGACGGTTCCTTATACAATCTATCTGCATATCTGAGTCGATACCTTTGACGGTGCCTCAATGATATGCTTCAAAGTTAAGTCGACACCTTTGACGGTTCCTTAACAACACACCTCAGATATAAGTCGACACCTTTGACGGTTCCTTATACAACCTACCAGCATATTTGAGTCGATACCTTTGACGGTGCCTCAACAATATGCTTCAAATTTGAGTCGATACCTTTGACGGTGCCTCAACAATATGCTTCAAATTTGAGTCGATACCTTTGACGGTGCCTCAACAATATGCTTCAAATTTGAGTCGATACCTTTGACGGTTCCTCAACATTCAAAAAAGGGAAGACAACAAAAGCAGAAATTTTGCAACAATCCATACTCCAACAACTATCCGATGGCATCTACAAGCCCATCCCGGACAAAAGTCCCTGCTTCAAATAGGGCAAATTTCTTGGTATTTTAGTGTTCAATCATCTTCCACCTTCAGATACCGACTGGCATACAGACCACTCTACATCTTCAGGTTTAAGATAATTAAACAGGGGCAGCTGTCATACCCCAAAATTTGCCCATGTTATTTTTCACACATAAAATCAGAACAAAAGACAAAGCTCCAAAACACACTCTCCTATACAAAAGCTCTGAACTAGGGTTTGAATAATTCAGAGGAAAATCATTGAATCAATGGCTCAAGGTGTTTCCATAGGGTCACTAACATCCCAAAGTATCTCCATATAAAGTTTCAAGTCAAACAGAGCAAATTTAGTCCCTCAAATCCTGATTAGGTCAACAGTCGACTCTCAAGGGCAAAACAGTCATTTCAAGTCAATATATAGTCAAAACTCAAGATATTTGGTCAACAACATCCTCATAACCCTAAAATCATCATTTGATCAAGGGTTGATCATGATGATACAAGGAAAGATCAGAGAAGTCAAAAGTCAAGAGTTACTATTTTGGGCATGAACTAAAAAAAAGTCAACCAAACTTTGAAAATTCACCAAATATTCATACTTCATCAGAAAAATTCCCACCAAAGCTTATTTTGAAGAGAATTCATCCCTCTATCCAATGGTCCAAGAATCAAAGCCCATAGGTCAATGGTTTAAGAGATATGGCTTCATACATTATAGGTCCTTTTCAAAAGTCAACAAAAAGACATGTTTTTCAAAAGGACATAAAATAAGAATGGAAAAAGATTTTGATGTGAGACCAAAGACAATGGTTAGAGGACTCTCTAAGGTTTCTAAAAAGTCTTATAATACTTCCATACCTCAAAAAATGAGAGAGATAGGCTTTGTCAAAGTTGGGCTATTTTGGAGGGAAAAATGTGGAAGAATTTGGATTTTTTGCAAGTGGGCCCAAAATCTTTTGATTCAATCTTGCTTCCCAAGTCATCTAGAGGATCCAAAACCTATGCCACGAAATTTTGAGGATTATTTGATTTTTTATTGGTTTTTTATTTATTAAAATATGATTTAAATCAAATAAATCAAAGAAATTTGAAAAGATTTGGTTCAATTATATTTTTCAATCAATTCAATCACCAATAATATCCAATAATCATACAAAATTCGTGCAAGGGTTAATTGGTAGAAAAAGATGGGATTTGAATCATATTTAGAAACATATTTCAATCATATTTTCCAAAATTGCAAATCAAAGATTCAACAAGATTTCTTTTGGTTTTATTGACCTAAATTAGTCTCTTATAAGTACTGAGCAAAGCCAGATGCTAGGGGTCAAGAAATCCTGCCTCCAAAAGAACAAACCCGAGCTTCAAAGTTCATCAAAATCCCAAACTCGAATTTTGCATTAGAGGACGATTCAGGGCATTTGATCGATCCATACACATTCCTGGATCATCATTGAGTGAATTCCAATCGTTTTCAAGCATTGAAGCATCAAGAACAAGCACTGTAAGTCGTATTCTGAGTCTTTTAAACTTTGAATCGGAATCAATCATACACGCATATTTAATGTATTCTTGGTGCATATTCATGTTTATCTTGATGCTCTGAGTGGTTCTGGAGATTTAATTGCATTTATATGCCGTTTTGATCGTAACGCCATAGTTAGGGTTTGAGAGCTCCGATTGGGGTTTCTCTTGTTAGGCCAAATTATACATGATTACAGGTACCATCAGATTCAGGAGGCCAGGACGATCATGTCCATCAGGTCGCGAAAAATTTTTGCTTTGTTTTTGCCCTATTCGTAAACGCAGGTGTTGTAGCAACGGACGTTGTCCGTAGGTAGAAGTCGCTCCAGGTCTAAAACGACGGCCAGAGGAAGGGGATGACTGCGTGGCAGCTTCCCGTTGGAGGCCCTGGGCGCGCGTTTTTGAATGGGAACGGGGGGATCACGTGTATCATGATGCACGCACTACCATGGTCTTGCATCATCTCAGCCGTCCGTCCAATCTCCAGATCCATCCAACGCTTCCAGATGCGAGTGCACACCATAAGCCATACGCCTGCGCAACACACAATCAAAGCTAAGAAATTTCTTAATTTTTTTTATTTTTAATTGCATAGTCTTTATTTTTTATATATTTATATGTATGATTGTTTTTTTGTTTATTTTTTTTTTTTCTAAAAATCAATCCTTTTTGTTATTTATTAAAATCTTTTTTATAACAACTATTATTAATAGTATTTATTTTAATATTTATATTATTAAAGTTATTTGTTTACCATCTAAATTAGTTTTTAATTAGGATATTACTTTTAAAATATTATAAATTTACATTTAATTCATAAAAATTCATAAAAACCCATAAAAATTATTTTTACATTCGATTTTATTTTTTCTCCTCCTGATTTAATTAATTAGGTCGCGAGACCAATAATTATATTTTCTTATTTAAATTCGTACCCTAATCAGGGTTTATGACGAACATCCCACTACACTGAATATTTCTTTTGTGCCTTTTCAGGGTTATCAACATGGTTCACTCTGATGACACGCCCGATCAAAATACCAAAAGCTAAGTATTTTATTTATTCGATGTCTACCCTGTTGCCTTTTTAATTTTAGGGTTTGTCCTTATTTCTGAACTGTGCATGCATTCACTCCCTCTCTTTCTGCCTTGTCTTTTCAGGGTTACCCCCGAAGTTTCCTCCGACTCTAACCAACCATATCAGATCAAATTCAAATGCAAAGCTAAGTGTTGTTTATTTATTTATTATTAATTTCTTTATCCTTTATTTTTATTAGGGTTAACCCTATTTGCCTCCGAACCGATAATGCACTCACCCTTCTTTGTTTATTCTTTCTTTTCCAAATTTTCAGGGTTTGTCAACTGCCAAAGCTACGAGTATTGGTAACCCTAAACCCTATTTACAAATTATTACTTGTGTTAAACCTTTTGCCTTTTATTTTTATATCCCGCTGGTTTCAATTCCCCTCTCCTCCGCTGGTTACAATTTCCCTTCCCCATTATTATTGTTATATTATTGTGTGGTTAGTAATTATAGGGAGTGCAACTTATCAATTGAATTAGCATCACGTAATTTTATAAGATAACATAACTGAACATAATCACGTGATTGGTGCACACACGCACACTTTTTGGGTAACCCTCTCTGTTGCCTTGTTGCCTGTTGCCTTGTTGCCTGTTGCCTTTATGTTTTTGCAGAATAAGCCACGTCCCTCGAATTCGAAGATACCTCAGCCGTGTTGCCTCGAATACTAAAGGTCATACGACCCTAAATGATGCTGCCTTCGATACACAATATGACCTCGACCCTCGGAAGTTGCCTACGGAAAAAGGCTGAGGTATCTTCTGGCTGCCTACGAAATGGCTTATTCTGATCCTTGCCTTAGACTACCTGCCCTTCTATGGCATGGGACAGTCTCATGGCAAAGGATGCTTCGATGACCCTTCAACCTCCAAACGAAAGGCTTCCTGCCCTCTTATGGCAAGGATAGACCCTTTCATTCTGAAAGGCAAAAAGAGACCTATTATCTGAGTTTAAGGTAATTGCCCCTAATTGCCTTGCAATGCTCAATTTTCATATTCTTTTTCACAATTCTTCAAAAAAACTGGCTACGCTCATTTACGAGCTAAAGTCCACTTTTTTCTTTCATCTACTTTTTCTAAAGACAAACGAGCAAGCAAAGCAATTAAGAGCCCATGGAAAACCATGGATGCAAAGGGTGCCTTACACCTTCCCTTTGCATAAATTACCCCCCGAACTTAGATTTCTTTAAAAGGTTTTTTTCTGTTTCTTTTTGCCTTTCCGAATTTGTTTGGATAAAATAAAAGTCGGTGGCGACTCATGCTTAACCGCGACATTTCGATCGATAAAAAGTCAGTTCACCGTATTACACTCTGTATAACTTCTGATCTACCTTCTTACTTACCTCATCCTTACCTAGGATGCAAGTTGGATGCATAGGAGTTTTGGCTTCTTTGCAGTCTAGAAGATTAAACTTCTTCAGAAGTTCCTTCACATACTTGGTTTGGTGAACATACGTTCCTTCTGATGTTTGATTTATTTGTATTCCAAGGAAATACTTGAGTTCTCCCATCATGCTCATTTCAAACTCAGCCTGCATAGACTCAGCAAACTCCTTTCCAAGTGTAGCATTAGATGTTCCAAAAATAATATCATCTACATATATTTGACAAATTAAAATATCCCTTTTAAAGGTTTTACAAAAGAGAGTAGTGTCCACTTTTTCTCTAGTGAAACCATTATCCAGAAGGAAAGAACTTAAGCGTTCATACCAAGCTCTGGGAGCCTGTTTCAATCCATACAATGATTTCTTTAGTTTAAAAACATGATTAGGAGACAGAGAGTCTTCAAAACCAGGAGGTTGATGGACATAAACTTCTTCATCTATATAACCATTTAAGAAGGCACTCTTAACATCCATCTGATAGAGAGTGATATTATGTTGAGTGGCAAATGAAATTAATAGACGAATAGATTCTAACCTGGCCACTGGTGCAAAGGTTTCTGTGTAGTCAATCCCTTCTTGCTGACTATAACCCTGAGCCACCAGTCTGGCTTTGTTCCTTACCACTTCACCTTTCTCACTGAGCTTGTTTCTGAAGACCCATTTTGTACCGATTATATTGAATCCATCTGGTCTAGGAACAAGATCCCAAACATCATTCCTTGTAAACTGATTCAGTTCTTCTTGCATAGCAATTATCCAGTCTGGATCTTCTAGAGCATGATCAACAGAAGTTGGCTCGATCAAAGATACAAGACCTAATTGACAGTCTGCATTGTTCTTAAGGAATGCTCTTGTTCTGATTGGATCATCCTTCTTTCCAAGAATGACATCTTCTGAATGACCAGAGATGAGTCTGGATGATCTTCTGACAGATGGTTCTTCAGAAATGCTTAGATTCTCCAGAGAAGCTGATACTTGATCTTCAGATTCTTTGCTTCTGAGAAGCTCTGCTTCTGATGCGTTGCTTCTTGGCTCAACATCTTCTGATATATCAATATCACAATCTGCAAAATTATCAAACTGCTTTGGTTTTTCAGAACCAAGCTTATCATCAAACCTGATATTGATTGATTCTTCTACAATCAATGTTTCAGTATTGTATACTCTGTAGCCTTTTGAGCGTTCAGAATATCCAAGAAGGAAACATTTTTGAGCTTTGGAATCAAACTTACCAAGATGATCTTTAGTGTTCAGAATAAAGCATACACATCCAAAAGGATGGAAATATGAAATGTTGGGCTTTCTATTCTTCCACAATTCATAAGGAGTCTTATTTAGAATAGGTCTGATAGAGATTCTATTCTGAATATAGCATGCAGTGTTTATTGCTTCTGCCTAGAAATGCTTAGCCATATTGGTTTCGTTGATCATGGTTCTGGCCATTTCTTGCAGAGTCCTATTCTTTCGTTCTACAACTCCATTTTGCTGTGGAGTTCTAGGAAAAGAGAAATCATGGGCAATACCATTTTCTTTGAAGAATTCTTCAAAGGATCTGTTCTCAAATTCACCACCATGATCACTTCTGACCTTTATGATTTTACACTCTTTTTCAGATTGAATCTGAATGCAGAAATCAAAGAACACTGAATGAGTCTCATCCTTGTGAAGCCTCTGAACTTCCTTTGCTTGGTTTTCCAGAGTTGATTTAGCCTTCTGGAGATCAAGGACAGTTCATCTTCTTCTTCTTCAGATTCTGATTCTTCAGGATCTTCTTCTCTAGCCTGAAAAGCGTTAGTGCATTTCTTGATATTGGATTTTAATGCAATAGACTTACCTTTCTTTTGAGGCTCATTTGCGTCCAGCTCTATTTCATGACTTCTCAAGGCACTGATGAGCTCTTCCAGAGAAACTTCATTCAGATTCTTTGCAATCTTGAATGCAGTCACCATAGGACCCCATCTTCTGGGTAAGCTTCTGATGATCTTCTTTACGTGATCAGCCTTGGTGTATCCCTTGTCAAGAACTCTCAATCCAGCAGTAAGAGTTTGAAATCTTGAAAACATCTTTTCAATGTCTTCATCATCCTCCATCTTGAAGGCTTCATACTTCTGGATTAAAGCTAGAGCTTTAGTCTCCTTGACTTGAGCATTTCCTTCATGAGTCATTTTCAAGGACTCATATATGTCATAGGCCGTTTCCCTGTTAGATATCTTCTCATACTCAGCATGAGAGATAGCATTCAGCAAAACAGTTCTGCATTTATGATGATTCCTGAAAAGCTTTTTCTGATCATCATTCATTTCTTGCCTTGTCAGCTTTACGCCTCTGGCATTTACTGGATGTTTGTAACCATCCATCAGAAGATCCCATAGATCACCATCTAGACCAAGAAAGTAACTTTCCAGTTTATCTTTCCAGTATTCAAAGTTTTCACCATCAAATACCGGCGGTCTAGTATAACCATTGTTACCGTTGTATTGCTCAGCAGAGCCAGATGTAGATGCAGGTGTAGACTTTTCACTTTCATCAACCATCTTTTACTGAAGCGTTTTTCTCTTCCTGAATCTTTTCTAAACACGGTTAAGTGCTTGCACCTTAGAACCGGCGCTCTGATGCCAATTGAAGGATAGAAAAACACTTAGAAAGGGGGGGGGGTTTGAATAAGTGTAGCTTTAAAAACTTGACAGATAAAAATAAATTGCACAGTTATTTTTATCCTGGTTCGTTGTTAACTAAACTACTCCAGTCCACCCCTGCAGAGATGATTTACCTCAACTGAGGATTTAATCCACTAATCGCACGGATTACAATGGTTTTCCACTTAGTCAGCAACTAAGTCTTCCAGAGTCTTCTGATCACACACTGATCACTCCAGGAACAACTGCTTAGATACCCTCTAAGACTTTTCTAGAGTATACTGATCCACACGATCACTCTAGTTACAACTTGCTTAGATAGCCTCTAAGACTTCCTAGAGTATTCTGATCCACACGATCACTCTAGTTCATTACAACTTAATGTAATCAATTCTAAGAGTATTACAATTGCTTCTTAAAAGCTATAATCACAAACTGTGATATTTCTCTTAATCGTTTAAGCTTAATCTCACTAATATATTACAACAGCAATGTAGTGAGCTTTGATGAAGATGAAGATTCTGAGCTTTGAATTTGAACAGCGTTTCAGCAAGTTTAATATGAGTTGTTTTGGTGCAGAATCGTTAACCTTGCTTCTCATCAGAACTTCATATTTATAGGCGTTGGAGAAGATGACCGTTGAGTGCATTTAATGCTTTGCGTGTTCCGTACAGCATCGCATTTAATGTTATACGCTTTTGTCAACTACCTCGAGCCTTGTTCACGCTGTGTCTACTGACGTAGCCTTTAATAGCTTTTAACGTTCCTTTTGTCAGTCAGCGTAGCTTGCCACTTGTACTTCCTTCTGATCTGATGTTTGTGAATACAACGTTTGAATATCATCAGAGTCAAACAGCTTGGTGCATAGCATCTTCTGATCTTCTGACCTTGAAGTGCTTCTGAGCGTGATACCATCAGAACTTCAGTGCTTCTGTTCTCTTGTTCTTCTGATGCTTCCATAGACCCATGTTCTGATTCTGCTTCGACCATCTTCTGATGTCTTGCCAGACCATGTTCTGATGTTGCATGCTGAACCATTTGAGACAAAGCTTCTGAGCGCTGAATTATGCATACTCTTTATATATTTCCTGAAAGGGAAATTGCATTGGATTAGAGTACCATATTATCTTAAGCAAAATTCATATTAATGTTATCATCAAAACTAAGATAATTGATCAGAACAAATCTTGTTCTAACAAATTCGACAAGAAAGGATATGCTTTCCAAGGAGAGAAAAGTATCCTGAGAGTCATGAAGGGGTCGAAGGAAGTCTTGAGAGGCGTGAAGAAACAAGGCTTGTATACCCTTGAGGCTGAAGTTGTAAGTGGTTCGACAAATGTTGCATCCACAAAACCTTTGTCGAAGACAGAAGTCTGGCACATGTGATTGGGCCATGCCAGTGAAAAGGGTCTGGTCGAATTAGGGAAACAAAATCTGCTTGGTGGAGACAAAGTCGAAAAGCTGAAGTGTTGTGAACCTTGTGTACTTGGAAAATCTTGCAGAGTGAAGTTCAACAAAGGCAAACAAAGAACACATGGATCCCTTGACTACATCCATGATGATCTTTGGGGGCCTGGAAGGTGTGCATCACATTCTAGGGCGAGGTATTTCCTATCCATAGTCGATGATTATTCCAGAAAATTATGGGTATTCATCCAGAAGACTAAGGATGAAACTTTTGAGAATTTCAAAAGTTGGAAGACTCTGGTTGAAAATCATACTGGAAGGAAGGTCAAGAGGTTGAGAACCGACAATGGCCTTGAACTTTGCAATGAGGCATTCGATAGCTTTTGTGCTGCCTCTGGTATTGCAAGGCACAGAACTACTGCAGGTACTCCACAACAAAACTGTTTGGCTGAAAGGTTTAATCAAAACATTTTGGAGAGAGTCAGATGTATGTTGACTAGTGCTGGATTAAAGAAGGTGTTCTGGGCTAAGGCTGTTTCGACAGCAACATATCTGATATGAAGACACCTGAAGAAGTTTGGTCGAGACATCCACCAGATCTTGACAAACTGAGAGTATTTGGATGCGTAGCCTATGCTCACATTAGGCAAGACAAGGTCAAACCTAGAGCTCTGAAATGCATTTTCATGGGATACCCTGAAGGAGTAAAAGCTTATAGGCTATGGTGCCTAGAGCCAAGTCACAAGAGGTGTATGACCAATCGAGATGTAGTTTTCTATGAAGCTGAAATGGCTTTCAAGAAAACTGATGATGATGATGGTCGAAGTGCAGAAGAGCTGGAACAGACAGAGATTCCCGTTGAGGTGGAGCATGTTGATGCTGAATTGCATATCCCTGATGAAGTCGAAGAAGAAGCAAAAGATGCTGATGAAATTGAGGAAACTGTCGATGACTACCTATTATCAAGAGATAGGTCGAGAAGAGTCATCAAGGCACCTCAGAGACTTGGGTATGCAGATCTTATAGCTTATGCCTTAATCTCTGCAAGTGAGGTTTTGGACGAAGAACCTAGAGATTATAAGTAAGTTAAGAGGAGTCGAAATAAGACTGAATGACTGAAGGCCATGGATGATGAGATGAAATCTCTTCATGATAATCACACCTGGGAACTGATCAAGAAACCTACTGAGGCAAGGTTAACCAGCTGTAAATGGATTTTCAAAGTTAAGGAAGGAATCAAAGGAGTGACGTCGAAAAGATACAAGGCAAGGTTGGTAGCAAGGGGATTCACTAAGAAAGAAGATGTCTGTTGTACCCCAGAATTTGGCCACACTTTTCAAAAATTCGAAACTATTTCAAAAAATTGGATTTTATAAAATCTCGGGTTCATTTACATTGACATCATGAATTTTCTAAATATTCGATTTAAAGTCTCTTTTAAAATATAGTTGTTTCCTCTTAAATTGCTTAAATTTTAATAAATAGAAAATGCTGGCCGATGCTTCATACACTTTCAATTAGCTTTTTATTTCAAATAAATAACATAGCATAATTGGTTAGGAAGTAAGGCTTGCAAACAAAAGGTCACGAGTTCGAATCTCCCTTGGTGCATTTTGTATATATTGGTTTGTTTTTAATCGTTTTTGTTTTTTCTAACTTTAGTCCCACATTGAAAAATTCAAAAGATGGCCTTATACTTTTTCCTATATAAACTCTCCTTCTCTCATGATTCAGGACACACAATTGGAGAATTATCTCTTCTTAAAAGTTTCCCATTTTCTTGAGTAGAGACTTTTTTTAAGAAATTTTCTCTTTAGGTATAAAAGTTTCTCTCCTTTGAGTTGAGACTTTTTTTTTTTAGAATTTTTTTCTTCTGGTATAAAAGTTTCTCTCCTTTGAGTTGAGATTTTTCTACAAATCTGAAGCTTCAAGAGTTCAGAAGAGGATTTTCTGAAGATTGGAGTTCATTAAGGAGGAACTTCAAGAGGCAGTGGACTTTCTCCACTAGGTAATTTCTCATCTTTAGTTTATTTTATGTTATTATTATTTATTTTATTTTCTTTTAATTATTTTTATTTTTATTTCTTTAATTATTTTTTTCAAAAAAAAAATCACATAAAAATCATTAAAATTACAAAAAAAAAAACAAATTTAGTTCTTTTTTAGGCTTTAACTAAATCTTGACATAGTTTTAATTTGATTTAATTTAATTAGGATAATTTAGATATTAGGGTTGAATAATTAAATTAAATTTAGGGTTTAACTAAATAAAATTAATTTAGACTTTTAAGTGTGATTAGTTAAATTAGTTAGGTTTCGACCTTTAACCCTGATTTTTATTTCCCACCCTAAATGTCAATTACTCTCGATTCATCTTCTCACCTCATACTCCAATGTTTGACGCATGCTTGTTTTAATCGTAATTATTTAATTGTTTACTTATTCATTTAAATACTAGAAATCAATGTATAGGTTGCAAGGTTTTTTTGTAATAGCTTAGGAGTTATTTTCCCCGCACATTTACTTTCCGCACATTATAACTGTTGTTATTATCTGTTTAGATGTATGATTTAGGATTGTATAGTAAGATAAAAGTAACTGTTAGATCACTAACTTCAAGATAATATAACTGAAATTCACACACCCTTTTATTGCTCACACACTTACCTTTAGGGTTCCCCCTCTTGGTTGCCTTCGAATAATAGTCAAGTCCCTCGAATGTGAGGATGCCTTAGCCTATGCTGCCTACGATTCAGAATCACCATGTCCCTCCGATTTAAAGATCATAGTCCCTTCGATGTTGCCTTCGGTATAAATGATCTTGTCCCTCGATTAAATGGTGATAGTCCCTTTGATGGATAAGGTATCCTTACTGGTTTCCTTTATGACTATTCATATCTCATAGGACTTCCTACCCTCTTTATGGTATGGATAACCCCTATGACGATTCGATGACCCTTTAATGACCCGCACATCCAATGTATAGGACTACCTATCCTCAAATGGTATGGATAGTACTATCGCCCAAGGAAAGCCTTAATGAATAGGAAAGACCTTACAACTTAGGGTAGGTAACTCTTAAGTGCTTGCTCACAACAAATCAAATGCTTTTCACACCCCGTTTTCTAACGTTGTCTTTTTAGACATTTTCAAAACAAAACTGTTTTTCTAAACACACACTACTCTTTCAAACAAATCAAACATTTCAAACAAAAGTGAGCTAAGAAACTAAGAGCCCATGGATAACCATGGATACAAATGGTGCTTACACCTTCCCTTTGTATAACCTACCCCCCGAACTCAATTTCTTTTCAAAGAAGGTCTTTCCTGTTCTTTTATACCTTTCCTACTTAGAAAAAATAAAAGTCGGTGGCGACTCTTGCTCACCGCAATATTTGTTTGCAAAATAAAAATAAAGTCACTTCTCCCACCGAGTTACAGTGTCGACTTTAATGATGTGTTTTCTCCTGTTGTGAAGCATAGCTCCATTAGAATGTTGCTTGCCATGGTGGCATAGTTCGATCTTGAAGTGGAACAGATGGATGTGAAGACTGCGTTCTTGTATGGTGATCTAGATGAAACAATCCTGATGAGGCAACCTGAAGGGTATGTCGAAAAGGGTAAGGAAGATTATGTGTGCAAGTTAAAGAGATCTTTATATGGGCTGAAACAATCTCCTCGATAGTGGAATAGGAGATTCGACAAGTTCATGGCACGCATAAGTTTCATTAGAAGTCAGTTCGACCACTGTGTTTACTTTAGATTTCGACTAGGTAATTCATTTGTTATTTTGTTGCTTTATGTGGATGATATTCTCATAGCAAGCAACAATGTTGAAGATGTGATGAGGGTGAAGGCTGAACTCAATAAGGAGTTCGATATGAAGGATCTGAGAGCTGCTTCCAGGATTCTTGGAATTGACATTCAAAGAGATAGAAAGAAGTCGAAGTTATGCTTATCTCAAGAGGCATATCTACGAAAGATTCTCGAAAAGTTTGGTATGTCGAATTCGAAGCCAGTTGTGATTCCAACAAACCCTCAATTTAAGCTGAGTATTCATCAGTGTCCCAGTACTTATGTCAAAAGAGCCTATATGAATAGCATCCCATATTCTAATATAGTTGGTTCTTTGATGTATGCTATGGTCTGTACTAGACCCGACATAGCATATGCAGTGAGTCTTGTAAGCAGGTACATGGCGAATCCTGGAAAGGCTCACTAGCAAGCATTAAAGTGGATTTTAAGGTACATAAATGGGTATCTGAATAGAGTCCTAATTTATGGTGGAGCCTTGGGTGAAGATAGTAAAGCAGTAATCGAAGGATATGTCGACTCTGATTATGCAGGTTGTATGGATTCTAGAAAGTCTATTTCTGGATATGTTTTCATTATGTTTGGCACATCAATTAGTTGGAAAGCAACACTTCAGAAGGTTGTTGCTCTATCAACCACTGAAGCAGATTATATTGCCCTAACTGAAGCTGTGAAAGAAGTATTGTGGCTTGAAGGTTTTGCGAAGGAGCTGAAACTTCAAGGTGAAGGTATCACTGTTAAATGTGATAGTCAAAGTGCAATACACCTGTAAAGAATTCAGCCTATCATGAGCGAACTAAGCAGATTGATGTGAGGCTGCATTTCTTCAGAGAAGTAATCGAGCGTGGAGAAGTCCAAGTGCTGAAGGTTTCGACTGAAGACAATGCTACTGATATGATCACTAAGACATTGCCGAGTTGCAAGTTTTTCCACTGTATGCAGTTGATAAAGCTGCATGAAGAAAGCTAGTTTGTTCCCTTGATGCTGTAGAGTTAGATTCAAAATGGAGATTTGTGAGATATTGGATCGAACTCTAGTATGGTCGAAGGGTGGCTTCTTGTTTCGACAGGATTAAGCATGAAGTCGAAGGTAGTTCACATGCTTGTGTCGAAGATGCTAGGGTTGTTAGCAAGTTAAATTAGGTTTTAGTGTTTAAACCATAATTTGTTAAGTTATCTTGTTTATTAAGTTGGCTTGTGTAATGGGCCTTGTGGAAAAAGTCCATTAGTTAGTATGTTAGGTTTTATGATAAATAGCATACTAGTCTCTCATCATTGAAAAAGCTGCAAATCCTAATTTAGGGTGAGAGAGGTTATTTGTTATTCTTGTAAACTTGTAATCTTGTTTTCTAATAGAAAGTAAAAGAATAGCAGTTATAACCAATTATTGTATTTTTCTTGTTCCTTGTTCTTTATTCTTCCCTTGCATTATACTTTGTTCTTGGTATTGAATTCACAACAAATTGGTGCGGTGAGCATGGAGAAGATGCCTTCAACAAAGTATGAGATTGAAAAGTTCACTGGAGTGAATGATTTCGATTTGTGGCGCTTGAAGATGAAAGCCCTACTGGTTAAGCAGGGTTGCTTGGAAGCGTTGAAGGAAGAGGCAGCCATGCATGCAGAATTGATGGCAGCGGAGAAGACGAATATAATCAAGAAAGCACATAGCGTAATTTTGTTGAACCTTGGTGATAAGGTTCTCCGACAAGTATCACAGGAGACGACGACATAAGGGTTATGGGTGAAACTTGAAAGTTTGTACATGACCAAATCGCTGGTAAATCGACTCTACCTGAAGCAAGCTTTGTATTCATTCAAGATGATTGAAGACAAAGTGTTGGCTGAGGAGTTGGATATGTTCAACAAGCTGATTCTTGATCTTGAAAATATTGATTTGAAGATTGATGATGAAGATCAAGCGCTGTTACTTTTGTGTTCTTTGCCTCGATCACATGCTCACTTCAAAGAAACTCTCTTGTATGGAAGGGAGTCCCTGACGTTTGAAAAAGTTCAATCAGCCTTGTATTCTAAGGACTTGAATGAACGAAACGAGCATAAACCTTCGACTGTTGGTGAAGGTTTGGCCGTTAAAGGAAAGTTCTTGCGAAAGGATGGTAAGTTCAACAAGAAGAAGGGCAAAAGCCATTCGAAATCTTATAGTGGCGAAACATCTGGTATTCGATGCTATCATTGTAAGAAGGAGGTTCACACGACATAACTAAAACTTCTCTCTATCTCTATCTCTCTCTCTCACACTCTCTCTCTCTCTGAGATATTGGATCGAACTCTAGTATGGTCGAAGGGTGGCTTCTTGTTTCGACAGAATTAAGCATGAAGTCGAAGGTAGTTCACATGCTTGTGTCGAAGATGCTAGGGTTGTTAGCAAGTTAAATTAGGTTTTAGTGTTTAAACCATAATTTGTTAAGTTAGCTTGTTTATTAAGTTGGCTTGTGTAATGGGCCTTGTGGAAATAGTCCATTAGTTAGTATGTTAGGTTTTATGATAAATAGCATACTAGTCTCTCATCATTGAAAAAGCTGCAAATCCTAATTTAGGGTGAGAGAGGTTATTTTTTATTCTTGTAAACTTGTAATCTTGTTTTCTAATAGAAAGTAAAAGAATAGCAGTTATAACCAATTATTGTATTCTTCTAGTTCCTTGTTCTTTATTCTTCCCTTGCATTATTCTTTGTTCTCGGTATTGAATTCACAATAAATTGGTGCGGTGAGCGTGGAGAAGATGGCTTCAACAAAGTATGAGATTGAAAAGTTCACTGGAGTGAATGATTTCGGTTTGTGGCACTTGAAGATGAAAGCCTTACTGGTTAAGCAGGGTTGCTTGGAAGCGCTGAAGGAAGAGGCAGCCATGAATGCAAAATTGACGGCAGCGGAGAAGACGAATATGATCGAGAAAGCACACAGCGCAATTTTGTTGAGCCTTGGTGATAAGGTTCTCCGACAGGTATCAAAGGAGACAACGATATTAGGGTTATGGGTGAAGCTTGAAAGTTTGTACATGACCAAATCGTTGGTAAATCGACTCTACCTGAAGCAAGCATGCTCACTTCAAAGAAACTCTCTTGTATGGAAGGGAGTCCCTGACGTTTGAAGAAGTTCAATCAGCCTTGTATTCTAAGGACTTGAATGAACGAAAGGAGCATAAACCTTCGACTGTTGGTGAAGGTTTGGCCGTTAAAGGAAAATTCTTGCGAAAGGATGGTAAGTTCGACAAGAAGAAAGGCAAAAGCCATTCGAAGTCTTATAGTGGCGAAACATCTGGTATTCGATGCTATCATTGTAAGAAGGAGGGTCATACGACATAACTAAAACTTCTCTCTATCTATCTCTTTCTCTCTCACTCTCTCTCTCTCTCTCTCTCTCTCTCTCTCTCTCTCTCTCTCTGAGATATTGGATCGAACTCTAGTATGGTCGAAGGGTGGCTTCTTGTTTCGATAGGATTAAGCATGAAGTCGAAGGTTGTTCATATGCTTCTGTCGAATATGCTAAGGTTGTTAGCATGTTAAATTAGGTTTTAGTGTTTAAACCCTAATTTGTTAAGTTAACTTGTTTATTAAGTTGGCTTGTGTAATGGGCCTTGTGGAAAAAGCCCATTAGTTAGTATGTTAGATTTTATTATAAATAGCATACTAGTCTCTAATCATTGAAAAAGCTGTAAATCCTAATTTAGGCTGAGAGAGGTTATTTGTTATTCTTCTAAACTTGTAATCTTGTTTTCTAAGAGAAAGTAAAAGAATAGCAGTTATAACCAATTATCGTGTTCTTCTTCTTCCTTGTTCTTTATTCTTCCCTTGCATTATACTTTGTTCTTGGTATTGAATTCACAACTCTCTCTCTCTCTCTCTCTCTCTCTCTCTCTCTCTCTCTCTCTCTCTCTCTCTCTCTCTCTCTCTCTCTCTCTCTCTCTCTCTCTCTCTCTCTCTCTCTCTCTCTCTCTCTCTCTCTCTCTCTCTCTCTCTCTCTCTCTCTCTCTCTCCTCCAAAAGCTACTTGTCAAAATTTTATTGGAGAGACATAGTTTTGAGTTGATTGTTTCATTCCATGTCAGCACCGTTAGTTTCACTTTGCCAACGTAATGCCATTTGTACATTTTTGGAACGAAATTTTTAACAAAGAGTAACAGTGTAGATTTTGGCTAACTTAAAGGATTGTCTTGTTGCTAAAAAAATTTAAAGGACCAATCGGTTATAATAGTATAACTTAAAGGATCTGTGATATAATTTTGCCTAAATTTTTTATACATATTTATTTATTTTAAAATATGATAAACTGTTTTATATTTGTCAAATATAAGATTCATATATGACATTGGATTGGTCACTCACATCTTTAGGTATACCACATGCATTGTTTGGGGCTTGTCCACAACACTTTATTATAGATCTTGTATGTGACACTGGATTGGTCAAATTGGAAACAATTTGAACTTTGTTTGCCAAAGCCACCCCACCACAAGAATTCTCCACCAAAATATATTTGGTATTCAATCTCAAATTAATGGCCACAGAATTATCCCTCACATCACATGTTTGGCATTGTGTTTTATAGCGATGACTTAAGATATTTTGGAACAACTTTAGATTATGTAACCCCATCATCACATGCAGCCTCATCGTTTTCAAAGTTATCACTCACATGTTAGGCTGTAGCTGTGATTAAGACTATTCATGGTATAATTTAGTACTTATAAAATTTTTTTTTTTAATATAATGGAACTGAATAATAAAAATAATTCAACCAAATCAAAATGAATCGAACCATTTTAACTTTTATATAAATGGTTAGATCTGAATATCGATTTTGAAATTCAAACTATACCAAATTGTTTATTATGATAAACTAGACCAAATTATTATATTTGACGTTAATTTTTGTTAATTTTTATGTAATTTAGTTATTATAAATTTATCTCAATTTTTATACATATAATTCATATGATAATATTTTTTAATTTAACGGATGATTTTAAAATATATTTATAAAGTTATCTTGTTCTTAAAATATTATCACTTCAAAACAATATAAAAGAACTAGCATGTGCAATAATGTAAAAATGTATATTCTAAAAAATTAAATTTATAATAGTAGACTAATTATGTCTGCAAAATATATTAATTAATACTCATGTATATATAATTATAGAATACTAAATAAGTAAATAAATAAAATATATAATAATATATAATTTGATATATCGATGGAATATAACAAAATAAGAGATCATTTGATGCATCTATGAGATACAATAAAGTAAGTTTATTTAGAAATATACAACACAATAAATTTAATGTGTCTTAGTCTTATCTCAAGTCATATCTAGAAATACACGTCCCTCGATTGAGACTTAGAAGGGTGACTCTTTGAGGTAAGGTCTAGAAGAGTGAGTCTATCTAGCGAGACTTAGAAGGGTGTGCCTCAAGCGAGGCCAAAAGAGTGATTCCTTTAGGGGAGACCCAGAAGAGAAAGTGACGTTTGAGGAAGTTCAAGTTAATGAGGAAAAAATAGGAATTTGTTTATCATGAAGACGAGTTGACCCCATCCAACACTTAATTTTTTTCAATAAACTTGAATTTGTTTTAATGGTGTCATTTGAAGGTCCTTTGTATTATTTTAAGATCTTTTTACCTCTACACGTTGGAGGTATTTTGTAATATTTCCTTTCGGAGTCCTTTGATGAGAGTATTTACACTTTTGGGCTTTATATGTTTATTGATTTCGTGTTATTGTTGCTCTATTGTATTTTTTCTTAGATATGTGTTCTTTGAATGGACGAACACATCTCGTGAGGCGTAGCCCTGAGAAGCAGTGAGGATTTTGAGTCTTCACTTGAACCATATGATCTCTTAGGGCAGCTTTGACTCCTCATTGGGATAAGAGTCTAATAAGGTAACACATATTATTTATTGGGATCCAACGTAATAAGGTTGAAAGAGTTTTTATCCTAATAAGGTTTCTTACATGTTATTTGAGAATCTCATGTTTATATGTCTAAAAAATTAGGGTAGAATGAATTGATTTTCTTATATTAATTATGCTGATAATACATCAGTCATATATACAAGGCTAGAAAGCTATTTTAGGAAATACAATAACACCTAAACTATCAGATCCCTATGATTCAGGGATATTTCCTTCATACACTATAATTATAATCTGCTAAATAAGGAAATACTACAACTAATAAAACACCGATTCTGACAGAAATAATACAGCTAATAAAACAAATTCTAACACTCCCCCTCAAGCTGGTGAATAGGTATTTTCAATTCCCAACTTGGAAACAATCTTCTCAAAGTTGTTGCTATTCAGCCCCTTCGTTAGAATATCTGCAAGTTTGTCTTGTGAGGAGACATATGGAGTGCAGATCAGGCCACTGTCTAATTTTTCTTTGATAAAATGTCTGTCAACTTCAATATGTTTGGTTCTATCATGCTGCACTGGGTTATGGGCTATGCTAATAGCAGATTTGTTATCACAATAAAGTCTCATTGGTTCATCCAACTTTATTATTAAGTCTTCAAAGATGATCTTCAACCACAATAGCTCACATATCCCTTGTGCCATTGCCCTGAATTCTGCTTCAGCACTGGATCTAGCCACCACACTTTGTTTTTTACTCTTCCAAGTCACAAGATTCCCTCCAAGGAAAGTGCATTATATCCTGTAGTCGACCTCCTATCTACAATCGACCCTGCATAGTCTGCATCTGTATATGCTTCAAGACTTACACTCCTATTCCGTTCAAACAGAATTCCTCTGCCTGGGGTCCCTTTCAAATATTGCACAATTCTTAGTGCAGCTTGTAAGTGAACCTCCTTCGGTTGGTGCATGAACTGGCTGACTAGACTCACAGCGAATGCAACATCAGGTCTAGTGTGAGATAAATATATCAGTCTACCAACTAGTCTTTGATACATTTCCTTGTCAACTACAGTATCTTCTTCTACATTTCCCAACTTCAGGTTTGGATCAATTGGTGTACTTGCAGGCTTGCATGCTGTCTTACCAGTCTCTTTCAACAAATCAGTGATGTATTTCTATTGAGATATGAAGATTCCCTTTTTAGAATGAGTCACTTCAATTCCCAAAAAATACTTCAATTTTCCCAAGGTCTTAATTTCAAATTCCTTCGCTAGATGTTGGCTTAACAGTTGTTGCTCATCCTCATCATCACCTGTCACTATAATATCATCCACATAAACCAGTAGCACTGTTACTCCCCCTGACTTAGAGTGTTTAATGAACAAAGTGTGGTCTCCTTGACTTTGTTTGAAGCTCAGACCTATCATAACTTTAGTAAACCTACCAAACCACGCTCGTGGTGATTGTTTCAGCCCGTACAATGCCTTTTTTAGCTTGCAAACAGTGCTGGCAGCGTTTTTTCCACCATATCCAGGGGGAAATTCCATGTAAATCTCCTCTTCAAGTTCTCCATGGAGGAATGCATTTTTAACATCAAATTGTTGCAAGTTCCAACCATAATTAGCCGCTAGGGATAATATCACCCTAACTGTATTCATTTTTACAACTAGAGCAAATGTTTCCATGTAATCCACTCCATAAGTTTGAGTGAATCCCTTAGCTACTAACCTTTCTTTATACCTCTCACTGGATCCATCAGCCTTGTATTTTATAGTATATACCCATTTGCATCCTACTGGTTTTTTTCCATTTGGGAGAGTAACCAAATCCCAGGTGCTATTCTTTTTTAATGCTTCCATTTCCAAGTCCATGGCTTGTTTCCATTTCCTATCAGTCAATGCCTTAGATATGGAGGTAGGTGTGGCTGTAGTGTTTAGGCTTGTGAGGAAGGCTTTATGGGTAGGTGAGAAGTTTTTAAATGATAGGTAATTGGCTAGAGGGTAAAGTGGCTTGGTGGTACATTTCCTAGTCTCTTTCCTAAGGGCAATTGGAATATCTAGGTCCTCATGAAGTGGTGCTGAATCGGATTCGGGTTCCTATACAGTGGGGAAATTAGAGATTGATTCAGTGGAGATTAAAGGATCAAGGGTAGTTACCTCATGTAATGTTGGGTTGGATTCTTGGACATGGACAGATTCTGGAATGGCCTTTGTCTTCTTTGTATAAACCAGCTTTTTCCCAAATCTTACATCAACTCCATCTTGAGTAGACTTAATGGGTTGAGCCTCTTTCTCAGAAGTTGCCTCCTTCTCATAAGTTGTTACACTTCAATTCCCTACTTTTGGTCCTAAACTTAAGTCAGGGAGCATAAGGAGATCATCTTCCTTTCTTGTATTCTCCCCCTGAGGATGATCTTGGTGGAAGTAACTTTCTTGCTCAAAAAAGGTGACATCTCTGGACACAAAGAATTTTTTGGATGGTGGGTGGTAGCATTTATATCCCTTTTGTATGGATGAGTATCCTATGAAAACACATTTTAAGGCTCTAGGATCAAGTTTACCTCTATCACCACTGTGGACATGGATAAAAGATACACACCCAAATATTCTTGGAACGAGTTGATTGGATGTGGATACATTAGGATAGAAAGAAGATAGAACCTCCATAGGACTTTTTGAGGCTAGAATACTAGAAGGTAGTCTATTAATTAGATAACATGCAGTCAAAACAGCTTCTCCCCAAAACCTTTTAGGAACCTTATGTTGAAAAAGAAGTGCTCGAGTTTGGTCTAGTAGGTGTCCATTTTTCCTCTCAGCAATCCCATTTTGTTGAGGTGTTTTGACACAAGATAACTCTTGAATGATACCTTCCTTTTGACAAAAGGAAATAAGCTCATGATTAAAGTAATCTTTGGCATTATCAGATCTAATCCTTTTGATGCTAACACCAAACTGATTTTTTACCATGGAGAAAAAATGTTGGACCACAGAGCTGACTTCGGACTTTTGTTTTAGTAAGAAAACCCATGTGACCCGAGTACAGTCATCTATAAAGGTAAGGAACCAACGGGAACCAAAAACATTTGGGACATTTGAGGGTCCCCACACATCAGTATGAATTAAATAGAAGGGGAAAGTGCTCATATTATTACTAACTGGAAAAGGTACACGCTTGTGCTTAGCAAGCTCACACACTTCACAATGAAGACTCTCAACATCTAATTTGCTACAAAGAGAAGGGAATAACATTTTTATGACTCTAAAGGAAGGATGTCCAAGACGACAATGATGTAGGAGGACTTTCTCCCTGTTGGTCTTTATTGAGTCAGAGAAAAAAGAGTTGCTATTTTGTAGTTCTGGTGGCAGATTCGAGCTGTCCAAGTAGTAAAGGCCATTCCATTCTCTAGCATGTCCAATCGTCCTCCTCGAGTGCTTGTCCTGCAGTATACAAGCATTGTCATAAAAAATAACATTACATGATAGGTCTTTTATGAGTTTTTTTATGGAAATTAGACTGACAGATAGTTTAGGAATATGAAGGACATTTTTAAGGGTTTTGGATGAGCTTATTTGAACTTCTCCTTGACCTGCTGCAGTCATCAGGGTTCCATCTGCTGTGGATATTTTCTTATTGCTAGGGCAAGGGGTGTAAGAGGAGAAATGTTTATGGAGGGGTGTCATGTGGTCAGTAGCCCCAGAATCCAGTATCCAATATTGGTTATAGTGTTTATCTGAGGCATTAAGTCCAAAGGAAAGAAACTCACCTGGATATGCTAGAGAACAACTACCTGTTGGTTTATCCAACTTGTTGAGGAATGATCTCATCTTCTCTACTTCATCTTGGCTAAGTTGAACCACTCCTCCCTTGTTTTCTTCACTGGTTGCAGCAACTATGTGTGCTTGTCCTCCCTTTCTTGTGTTGTCTCCTTTTTTTCCCCACTCCCTGTCTCAGTTTTGGGGCCCCCATTCTCTACTAGGTGGCTTTCCGATCAGCTTCTAGCAGTTGTCACGAGTGTGGCGAGGGTTGTTGCAGTAGGTACACCACACTCCTTCACCTTTCTTTTCCATATTACTTATGCTCCCCTTTTTCTGGTCTGCCATCATTGCCGAGGCCCCAGAAGCTACCATGGCTGAATTTTCCGTGGTTTGGTTTTCTAGCATGACCCCCCTTCTGCTTTCTTCACTTCTGACCATAGCTACTACTTCATTAATTCCTGGAACTTTTTCTTTTCCAAGGATCTGGGCTCTCACTTGATCGAAAACAGAGTTAAGCCCCACCAAGAAATCATAGACTCTATCTTGCTCAATATACTCTTTGAGCATTGCTGAATCTGTTGGGCACTTGGCTTTTATGACCCTGTAGTGATCTAACTCCATCCACAATGATTTGAGTTGATTGGCATACTCTGTAACAGTCTTGTTTCCCTGTTTTGCAGCCATAGTCTTCACCTTCACGTCATATATTTGAGCAGCATCTTTAGCTTTAGAGTATGTCTCCTCCATGGCCTTCCAAATCTCCTTTGCAGAATTAAGAAACATACAAGTATCAGTGATTTCTGGGATCATTGAGTTCCATAGCCATGCCATGATCATAGAGTCTTCTTCGTCCCATTTTTTAAATTTGGGATCTCCTTCTTTAGGGGCGTCATCAGTCAAGTGATTAGCTTTCCCTTTACCTTTCAAAGTTCTGCCAACAAGCTGGGACCATTTCAAGTAATTCTTCCCATTCAATCGGTAGGCAGTATTGATGTTCTGCAGCTCTTCTTGAGTTTTCTGCACCACTTCATCAGTTGGGTTTGCCATGGCCACAACAGTACAACAACCTCAATGCAGTGAGGATGTATTTGATTGTTGCGGCAACTGCAAATCACAGCAGCAATGAAGGCTGCCCTGAAAGGAATGATGGACAACAATGAAGGCTGAAAAAAAAGCTGATCGGCAGCAATGAAGGCTGCCGTCTAGGGTTTTTGGTTTGCGCAGTCAGAGGCGGCTCCCAGAATTTGAGAGCTCTGTTGCCATCTCAAAAATTAGGGTAGAATGAATTGATTTTCTTATATTAATTATGCTGAGAATACATCAGTCATATATACAAGGCTAGAAAGCTATTTTAGGAAATAGAATAACACCTAAACTATCAGATCCCTATGATTCAGGGATATTTCCTTCATACACTATAATTGTAATCTGCTAAATAAGGAAATACTACAACTAATAAAACACCGATTCTGACAGAAATAATACAGCTAATAAAACAAATTCTAACAATATGCAACTATGATGGTCAATAGAATTACGATGAGTTGTTATTGGCGTTAATGAAAACCATGCAATTGTAATTGTAATGAAGAAAGAAACCCACATTGTAAATTAGTTAACGAGTTTGAAATAGAAGAACAAATTTGTCATAATGCCATTGTAAAACAAGATCTCTCTCTACAAATATATCTCTCTCTCTCTCTCTCAAATTGGAGTCAGGTCAATTTTACTAGACCTTACGGTAGGCGTTAATTGTATTTGTGAAAAATACAATAAGATGAATTTTACTTACATGAGGAGTGTAATGAGATTTTTAGGTTTGTTAAATATCTAAAGAGCCAATATCCATTCAACCCTCAGGATTGAAATATTTATAGGAAAATAAATGTTAATTGGACACTACAAAAGGGTGACCCACACCGTATTATCATACAATTGTTTATTTTTTGTTTGTTTTTCTCTTTTCTTTTATTAAATTTGAAATTGTCTATGCCATGAATAGGTACGATGTCTATACAGTGTCGAATATTTGATATTCAAATATTACACCTTTTATAATTATTTTTTATTAAGTAATTTGTATCTAGCGGATCGAACCTGAGACCTTGAGAGGAACACACTCTCAAAACCCAAGCGTATCACCGCTAAACCACACACACGCACCCAACTTTTTATAGATATGATTCATGATTCAAGTTGTGTGTGAAAGATGAGTTCTATTATGAAGGTGTTTTCATGTTGGCTGCAATTGTGGTAAAACATACCTGGTGGATATTGTGTTATGCAGGCTGCATGTGTGTGAAGCTAATACAGGTTCTGTAGTGAATGTCGTGACCGATGTTATGACATCTGTAACACCCCGATATCCGCTGCACGCATCAACCGTGTCGGCCAACCGAGCATGTTACCGGCTTAATCAATAATCCCCCTAGGTCCGCTTATCGGCTGCCTAGGAAATATTGTTTTTGCCTCCCGCAGGAATCGAATCATGTACCTAGGGGTTAAGTACATATTCATAGCAATTCCTGCTACCAATTGAGCTAGTAGCTCAAGTGGTAGCAGGAATTGCTATGAATATGTACTAAACCCCTAGGTACATGGTTCGATTCCTGCGGGAGGCAAAAACAATATTTCCTGGGCAGCCGATAAGCGGACCTAGGGTGGATTATTGATTAAGCCGGTGACATGCTTGGTAGGCCGGAAGCCCTGCGGGGTAAGCAGAAATCCAGGGTGTTACAACATCCGTGTGTGACAGCAGGAGCTGTTATATTTTATTAATTGTGTTTCCTGATTTATCTCATTTATCAGTTTAGGAAACCTTTTATTGTGTGCTGAATATTTCGTGCAAAAGATCATGCTGACAACACATTTTGTAATAACCAGATGCGTGTAATTTAGGTTAAATTGGTTAACCCTAATTTGTTTCTAAAAAAGCCCAAGGCCCAAGAGCTGCATATAAAAAGACTGCAATCCTAATTTGGAACACAGACAGAAATTTGTATATTATGTAGAACCGTAGTTCTGTAGCTGTCTCTTGTGATCCAAGCAATTGTCCTTGATGATTGCGTTGGAATAGGTTGTGTGTGTTTATTGTCACTCTAAGATTTTAAGCACGAGTGTGTGTCTCTTGATTGAAACTTTTAAGCAGATCAAGGTGTGTTTTTGAAGAATGTCTTCTCTCTGTAATTGTTATATGTTTATTTGTAATCATTGCTGTGATTGAGGGGGGGTGAGTGGAGATACTCAGGTCTAGGAATATATTGGAATTGCATTGGGTAGGTTTTAAGTGAGGAGTTATAAACGGGGGAGTTTAACTCCGAATTAATTCTGCTTATATTGGATTCCCTCCCTGGCTTGGTAGCCCACAGAGTAGGTCGTTTGAACCGAACTGGGTAAACAATTCTATGTGTTCTTTATTGTTTTTATGATGTTCTGTTATAATTATCTGTGTTGTGTAATTGTGGATGTCCTCACATCCGTTAAGACATCGAGCGTGTGTTACTAGAATTTTCAATTGGCATCAGAGCAGGCACCCTGCCTGTTTACATCTGGGTGAGATCTAGGGATAACAAAATTCTAGTACTATGGAGAAGGAACTGTTAGTGTTTGGGAATAGACCACCTATCCTGGATGGCTCTAACTATGACTACTGGAAACCTCGTATCGTAGCAGTCATTAAGTCTATGGACAGCAAGGCCTAGAGAGCTGTGGAAAGAAGATGGAAACATCTTGAGAAGATTATGGAAGATGGAACCACTGTTCTAATTCCTGAAACTCAATGGAGCAAAATTGAAGAAGAGCTAGCTTTGGGCAATTCCAAGGCCCTAAGTGCATTGTTCAATGGTATTGACAAGAACATATTTAGACTTGTGCAACACTATGAGCTGGCTAAAGAAGCTTGGGATATTCTCTAAACAGCACATGAAGGCACATCCAAGGTAAAAATGTCGAGACTTCAAATACTCACTACTAAGTTTGAAAATATCAAAATGAAAGAGGATGAAACCATTTATGAATTCTACATGAATGTCCGCGAGATTTCAAACAACTCAGCAGCCTTAAGAGAAAAAATGACTGAAGAAAAACTGGTAAGAAAGATCCACAGATCACTGCCTAAGCGATTTGACATGAAGGTAACTGCCATAGAGGAAGCTCAAGACATCAGCAACATGAAGCTGGACGAACTTATTGGTTCTCTACAAACCTTTGAGTCAAGCATCTATGAGCCTGTTGAAAGGAAGAACAAAAGCATAGCTTTTGTCACCAACACAAGTGATAATTCAAGAGAAAGCAATGGTGGAAGTGATGAGAATTTATCAGACGCCATAGCCATGCTTGGAAAACAATTCGACAGACTTATTAAAAGGGTTGATCAGAAGTCCAAACCCAATGTCAAGAACACTTCCAATGACATCAGCCAGACTTATGACTCAAGCAAAAGATTCAAAGCTGAGGAGAAGTCCAATCAAGGGAAAGGGGTTCAGTGTCATGGATGTGAAGGATTTGGACACATAAGAGCTGAATGTCCTACCTACCACAAGGAGCAAAAGAAAGGAATGTCTGTCACCTGGTCTGATGAAGACTCAGATTCGGAAGAGGAAACTGCAAGACATGTCACAGTTCCAACAAGAATCTATGAATCTGATGATGATTCCAGTGATGATGAGCTAACCTTTGATGAACTAACTGCCTCATACAAGAAGCTGTGTATGAAGAATGCTGAAGTCTGCAAACAGGTGGAAAAGCAAGTGAAAATCATACAAGAGCTAGAAGCTGAGAAGAATATACATCTTGCAACCATAGGCTTTCTCAGCAGTGAAGTAAGCATGTTGAACTGCAAACTTGATCAAATGACCAAGTCCTTCAAAATGCTGAACAATGGAACTAATACTCTAGAAGAAACTCTGGAGTCTGGACAAAGAACAGGAGACATATCTGGGGTAGGATTTGTAGCTAAAGAAGAACTCACCTCTGGGTTCAAGAAAGCAAAACACGAGACATGTGTGACCAACCAGATGTCAGCTCCAATGTCACAACATCAAGGAAATAGAAGAAGGAGGAATTCAAAGAAGAAATTCCAAAAATGGAGATGCCATCACTGTGGAAGATTTGGTCACATAAAACCATTCTGTTTTAGACTATTTGGATATCCAGATCAAATCCATCAAGCCAAATCTGAATATTATACATGTAACAGGAAGCAATCGGGAGTGGCTGAGAATGTGGCTCTAATAGCACACACCTCTCTAAGAATGCCCGCCAAAGAAGATTGGTACCTTGACAGTGGTTGCTCAAATCATATGACTGGGAGCAAGAACTCACTAGTAAACCTCAAACTTGAGGGAACCAACTATGTGACTCTTGGTGATGGAGATATAAGAGAAGCCAAAGGTGTTGGCAAGATAGAAGGTCATGGAGTTCCTAACCTGCATAATGTTTTACTTGTACAAGGACTGGCAACAAATCTTATAAGCATTAGCCAACTATGTGATGAAGGACTTTATGTCAGGTTCACTAAAGAAGAGTGCATTGTTACCAATAAAGAAAATGAAGAAGTCATGAAAGGAGTCAGATCTAAGAATAACTGCTATCTATGGGAGCCTAAAAATTTCGAGTCACTAACTACTTGTCCCATGGCCAAAGAAAAAATTGAAGAAAAAGATCAAGAAAGAACTATCAAATTAGAAGTTCTTGTTCCTAGAACAAGAATCCTGATAGAAGAAGTAGATGAGTCTGATGATGAGACTCATATTGAAGAACTCACCAGCGAAGAACTAGCTACTGGATACTCTGAGATGTGTCTACTAAATGGAGAATTGAGCAAGAGACTGACAACATATGAAAATGCTTATGCCCTGTTACAAGAAGAAAGAGTAAAACTCATGATGAACATTGTTGATCTAGAGGGAAAGGTGCAAGACACGAAGAAGGGAAAGAAGGTCAATCAAGAGGCTCAACATCCAGGAAAACACACACCTGTCTCAGCCAAAAGGTGCTATCAATGTGGTAAGTTAGGTCACCTGAGGTTCTCTTTCCCTGAAACTCATCCATCTTCCAAAAGAAATACCCCACAACAGGAAAACCTGACTAAGGAAAATCCATCACAATGGAAGCCGTGTGTGAACGCTAATCACTCAAGCCATGACAAAAATGAGGAGGAGGCTGTAAAGAAAGTAGGAAACTCTAGAAAAAAAGAAATCTAGACAAAACAAACATCACAAAAAGGATAGGGGCTTTCTGGTTGCAAACAAGAACAAAGCAGTCATGAAGGATGTTGTAGAAGGAAGTGAGTTAACTGTCTCAGCAGAACATGTCTATGTCAACACAGATGTCTTAACATCAAAATTTGCTGAGAACTCAATTGTGCAAATTGAGACAAACAAAGTCTTCGAGATTGGTGAATGTTCTTTAGTAAATATTCAAAGAACTCTTCAAAGGGAAATTATTGCTCAAAATCAAATTTCAGGAGCTGTAAGAAGATCAAAGAAAATTTTAACAAATGCACCCAATGACATCCGGACTAGAGATATGATAAGGGGAGTCCATCTGTTCAAGAAGGGCATTGCTCTGAACACTGTCCCAAGGAAGGTATCCATCGACAGTCAGGATCACCTAAGAGAGGAGACACTAGGGATAGACCAAGTTTCAAGATTCAGGATGGAAAAAGCACAGGACTCACAGCCAAACTTGAAAAATCAAGAAAGCAAGGAGAGCAGGATTCTTCTGATCACAACTGAAGATGCTAAGCTAATGACAGGTATGATTCCTACAAATCTTTTGGGCTGGTATAAATCAAGCTGGATACACCTAGGTGTATCTCACCAGAATATAGAGTGGAATGTCATAACTATGCCTTGCTACATCAAACACAATGTGGAGGACAAACGGAACCTTATGCAAAGGTCAACTACTGATCTGGGTATTGTTAATAAGCTAGATATGAAGGTCCTCCTGGATCACAAAAAGATCCTTCAGCTGACATCCCACCACAATAGCCCTAGTGTAATCAGAGTGCAATTTTCCCACAGAAACAGGTTTAGAACTAACTCACTTCGTTGAGATGCCTCAACAATTTCGGTTCATCTCACTCACAATAATGCCTTGTCCACACATGCATACCGAAGTGACTAATCCTGTCAGGATCCTGAATGATGCAAGAATGCGATTGGTGCATATGATGCATATTGAAGATGATCCTAACAAAAGTGACGAGAATGCTTCCAACAAAATCAATGACACCTTCACAGAAGCTCTTGATACTACACAATTTGAAAACTTACGAAGCAAGTTAGGATTCTGCCTCCTTGAGGAACCATAAAGTTATAAAAAAAACAGGGGGAGAAGACATTTTGATTGGCTTTGGCAACTTTTGTGGCCAAACAGGGGGAGAAGTAGTACATGTCACCCCAGAACAACAAGAATGGTGGATGTGTGTGATCAACAATTCTAATTTTTTCCTATTTTTGTGTTGATCTGTTTGTGCTTGTGCTGCTCTTGTGGCTGCTTTTTGATTTGGTTGAGCACTATATGCATACTGGTAATGTATGTTGTATGTATTGTATTAGCTTGCCTTGATTGTGTTTTAGTTGCTTTGTGTCCGCTGCAAGTATTTCTCTGGTATGGTGTGACAGGATGTTTTAGCCAAAAATTTGCCAAAGGGGGAGATTGAAGGTGTTTTCATGTTGGCTGCAATTATGGTAAAACATACCTGGCGGATATTGTGTTATGCAAGCTGCATATGTGTGAAGCTAATATAGGTTTTGTAGTGTCACATATTATTTATTGGGATCCAACGTAATAAGGTTGCAAGAGTTTTTATCCTAATAAGGTTTCTTACATGTTATTTGAGAATCTCATGTTTATATGCAACTATGATGGTGATAACACGATTTTATATCGTATATTTAGCTTGAAATCCGTAGATATTTATAGCATTTTCCGTTTATTATATTGATTTATTATGATATTTCGCGAGTATTTGCTTTGTTTCAGGTTTTACGCCCTTATTAAGACTATTTGTGAAAAAGGAAAGAAATGGAGCTAAAATCAATGTTATTTGTGCCTAAAAGATGAAAAGGGGGTGCTAAAGCAAGAAAGAGATGCAAATAAGGCCCAAAAGTGCTAGTCCAGACCCAAAGGCTCAATTGTGCATGGCCCAAACCACACAAGCAAGTGGAGACGCACGTCTCCAACGTCTCTATGCCACGTCACCAAAGTGGAGACGCCCGTCTCCAGCTCTTCCTACATTTCCTCCACTTGAGACGCACGTCTCAAGTCGTTCAAAGGCCCTCCCTGAAGAAGTGGAGACGCACGTCTCCAAGCCCAGTCTGAAAAGTTCCTATTTCCACGCATCCCAACTGCAGAAGCTCCCCTATAAATAGAAGCAGTCACTTCAGTCCAAAACGTCCGATTTCCTGCTAACGAAGTGCTGCCGAAATTGTTCCGCGCTCATTATTTTTCTTCCTGCCTTCATTTAAACAGTTTATTTTCTCACAACAATTTCTACACCGGAAGTTGTTGTGAACCTTTTATAAATCTAGCCTTACGTTAGATTTATCGCTTTTATTTCCTTGTTTTAATTTCCGTCCGTTTAAATTCCGAAGAACGATCTAGCCAACCTATGGTGGAAGTTCGGTACTTGAAGATTCAATTGCAATTTATTTTATTCAGGTTTATTATTTACCGCATTTATTTATAGTTATTGCATGATATATTATATGCCAATTAACATGCCTTTTATTATAAGGCAAATTAATTTATGCATGCTTAACCGTAGTAATATGTCTGGCTAATTTACTAAGATATCGGTATGTAAAGTAAGTTAACTGTGGGATCCGAAATAAATTGGCTTAAACTATGTTTTATTAATTATCACTTGTTTTTGGTTTGTATGTCTAATTTAATTAGTAAGTCTTAAAACCAATAGAGCGAAAGTTTGAGGGTTTAAGACGGTCAAAGGTTAAAATCAATAGAGCGAAAGTTTGAGATCTTTAACTGGATAGTAGACATAGGACATTAGTTTTAAGGATGGCGAAAGCGTATTAAAACTAATTATGACTTATTTATTTTCAAAAAATGTTTTTACACCCGAGCGGGATGGCGAAAGCGTACGTTAGGGATATTAGCATGTTCCGAGTCAACAGAGCGAAAGTTTTAGATTAGGAGATTTAAATAGATAACAACTTCATAAAACAGGCATTTTATTAATTACGTTGTTTCCAAAAAGATTTTCTAATATCTAATGGGATGGCGAAAGCGTACATTAAGAGTTAGGATAGTGTCGCACGCTCGCGAAAATGAACAGAGTCGCCACCAATATATTTATCCCAAGGAGGGAAAGGAATATCAGAAAACCTAAGATGAATAAGAACGAGGTCTTTCGACCAGAGATAGGGTACGGGAGTCGGTTACGCAAGGGGAAGGTACTAACACCCCTCACGCCCATCGTACTCGATGGTATCCACCTATGTTTGTTCTATTCTAAGGGTGTATAAATCTAAAGCTGAATTGCTAAGGGAATGCATGCAAATGAAAGAAAAAGAAACACGGGGAAAATAAGGTTTATAAATAGTTGTGCTCGCTTAGGCCCCGCGACCCAATGCCTACGTATCCTTTTCAGGAATCAGAGCGCCGTAGTTCGGCTCTTTAGTTTTTGTTTGTTTTTGTGTTTTTTAGTTGAACAGTTACATTCGCACTCTGCTGCTCGACCTCTGGAGTCTTAAGCCGGGAATGGAGCGGAAATAACGTGTCCGATTAAGAGAAAGAATGCCTTGAAGGCAAGAGAAAGAATGCCTCGGAGGCAAGAGAGAAGAGAGAAAATTGGTTTGTATTTTTTAGGGTAATTCCATGATGAACAAAACCCAATACAAGGCTTCGCACCACTTCATTACTTTGTTTAGGTCTGAGCCATTATTAAGTGTTTTGAAATGTTTTGATTGAGTGTTTTTTAAGGGAATTTACTTTGCGATTCGAATCACATGAAAATGTATAATGATCGAGGAGCAGATTAGGGAATGAATCCCACTCACTTCTATCCCATTATGTAATGTTCGAGAAACAGATTAGGGAATGAATCCCACTCATTTCTCTCCCATTAGTTAATGTTTGAGAAACAGATTAGGGAATGAATCCCACTCATTTCTCTCCCATTAAGTAGTGACCGAGAAACAGATTAGAGAATGAATCCCACTCATTTCTATGCCACTAAGTGATTGAGAAACAGATTAGGGAATGAATCCCACTCATTTCTCTATCACTTTCTTAATGTGATTCGCATCTCTATTTGTTAATGTTTTAATGTTGAAAAGAAAAAGAAGAAGAAAACTAGCCTAAAATGAATAACTAGCTTAATGTTATGAAGGGAACTTCTAAGTCCTAATGTTGTCATGGTTTCTACCTAAAGTTAGAAATTAAAGAGACATGAAAATAAAGTCACAATTAGAAGTCATAAGTAAGATACATGAGCAAAATTGAGAATGATATAATGGTACCAAATTATACACAAGCATGAAGCAACAAGCCAAAAAATAGTACAAAATGAGGTAAAATACTATTATTTTTATATTGATTTTAATGAGAGGAATTGAGTTCTAATCAAATAAAAGACTAAAGCAAATAGCCTAAAACTAATATTTTTTATGCATATTTTTTATGTCTAAAATTGTATTAAAGTCTAAAAAATTAATAGGAGAAAAATAGTATTAATTACTAAAAAGAAATGGCAAAAATCTAGTTACCTAAATCAAAACTAATGGAAACAGGGGGCGCAAATTGAATATAGGGGTGCAAATAGTAAACTGGGCGCAGGGCCCTTGGAGAGAAGCCCAAGGTGATATTTTTTGTTTCAGATTTTGTGAAATGCCCAAAAATGGCAGCACTGGGTCTCAGGGGGTTTGAACAGCAAATCAGGCCCAAAGAGTATTGTTTTTGATCCATATGATTATTCAAGTGAAACTTTATGCTAAATTAATCCCGTTCCAAATAATCTTACTAACACAATGATTAATCCAGTTAATTCTAATCATTAATACTCAGACCTTATACATATTTGATGGATTAATTCAATTAATGTTCATAATTTCAATTAAAACAAATTAATAGAAAAGAGGGATTTAGGGTTACTTGTGACTATTGAGCTCCCATCCTCAAACTCAACCTCTCTACCTCTCGTGAACACCGACGGCAACCACGCGCCGCTCGCAAACCCCTCTCCGGCTAGAAATCCGACGAACTCCACCATGAACCACCAAACCACTCCACCTTTGATTCGTCCTCGCGCTCACTTTGTCAATTCAAAAGATAATCGTTCAAAAACCTTCCACTCGAGCCCCAAGTTGAAAATCCTAGGAACTAAGGTGATGATGAAACCGAGTTGAAGTGCAGAAAGAGGTGAAGGTTGAGAAATCCAGAGACGGTGTCCTCGAAGCTTTGTTGGGAAATAAACGCAAAGTATAAAGAAGACCTACGATTTCAGGTGATAATGCGATCTTCCCCTTCTTGTAATGCTCTTCTCTCCGTCTTCTTCTTCTATTCAATCATTTTCTTCTTTCATTTCTGAATCATTCTTGTTGCAGTGCATTGAGGAGATGCGGTTCATGATGACGATGAAGACGTCAAAGTGCTTGAAGCGGTGACTTGGTTGGGACTTGATTGAAGATTGTTCTTATGTGCAGATCTTGGCTTCAGAATGAATGAAGATTGAAGAGATGAAGAGAAGGCTGTAGAGGTGAAAATGGCGGGAAAGGTGAAGAATGGAGATTGAAGGGTGATGAAGGTGGATTGAAAGTGAAGATTGGCTGAAGATTATGGAATGGTGGTGAAGTGATTGTGGTTATGGTGCGTGTGAGTGGAGAGGTGGAAGAGTGAAAGCGTGGGAAGTGGAGCAGAGTGAAGGCGTGGGAAGTGAGAAGTGAAGAGATTGAAGAAAATGGTTGAGAGAGTGTAGAGACCTCGAAGTGTGAATGATGATACTGATATATAGAAGTTGAGAGAGGATCTGAACTTCTGTTTTTCTGTTGTAGTTAGTTGGGAATTCAGTTATGGTTGGAGGGATTAGAGCCCTAGGATTTGGAGTTTGTTATGAGGTTAAAGGGTGAGATTGAATTGGTTAAGATGGTTATTTTTCTGTTTTGACATTTAGGCAGTTATGTGAGCTGGCAGTTAGTAATTGGTTAGAAGGTTTAGAGTGGTAGTTATGGATTCTGTTAGGTTCTGTGATAATGTCATAAATTCTGTTATTGTTGGAAATTTGGTTTTCTGTTATAACTGCTAGGGTAGTTATATGATTGTTAGTTAGGTGGTTTTCTGTTATGAGTTGTTCGAAATCTATTAGGTGTTAGTTTAGAACAGTTGGTTAGTAATCTGTGTTTGAATGCTGAGAATGTGACTTATCTTAGACTGTGTATGTGTATGTATGGAATGGGTAATGAACACAAGTCTTGAAGGAAAATCGATATTGTATAGGCTGCTGAATTTAACTGCTTTTGTTAATTAAAAACAAATTAGTGTTGACTGAAAGATTAACTAAGATTAAAAGGATGTTTATGAATATATGCAGGGTTTGACTTTTTGAAAATACTCATGTTGAATTGTATGTTGCTGCTGGTTTTTGAATGGTTTAAATGGCTGCGAATGGATGGTATAAACTGAACTGGTTTCGTATGCGTAGCTAAGCTGAAAGTGTGCCTTTGGTTTCTTTGTTTCAATGTATGGCTGCTTTGAAAATGCTGAGCAACTTCTCTCTTTTTTTGGATAGTTTCATGAATAGAGTGATGATGTTGTTTGCACTTGATTATGCAGGTTCAGATTGTTTTGGCAGCAGATTTGTATGCTGATGGACATATGAAGGAGACTTTTGGAGCATAAATAATTTTAACATGAAGGACATGAAGATTAAGACCGGTCCCTTTTTCTTATTTGATATCTTTGGTGTGAAATCTTTGTGTAATAAGGGACTGGTTTTGTAAAGATGTAATAGCCTTGAAAAATGTAATGGTATTCTACTCTTCACATGTGATATTTGAACTTCAGATTTTCCTTCAATGCTTCAATTTAAATTCCCAAATATTTCCCCACATTGCAATATAGAATAATCCTTTTAATCAACTCTTGACAACACCCAATTGTCTTAAGAACTTCAATTCACTTTGATTACCTCTGAACTCGAATCCACTTTGAACTTTAATGAACGATTTTCTAATCCATTTGTTTCTTCAATGAAGCCTTAATTAAAAAGAATCCATGAATTATATGTTATATCCTTGCCAACTTCTTGATTTGATGACAAAAATAATTCCCCTTAAGAAATTCCATCGGTGATGAAACTTGAAGACATGAGACCTTAATCTCATCTTTAATTGATTAAACTCAATAAGCTTAGGTAGAGAATATTTAAAACCCCGATATTTCAACATCCTTGATCTTCAGCCATATATATTAATTAATGATGCATGATGTTAGATGACCCAATAGATGTATGCGGATGAAATGCGAAGCTTAAGGCAGTTAGAAGAAAAATTAGATGGGCAAATTTTGGGGTGCAACAGCTGCCCCTATTTAATCGTCTTAAACCTGAAGGTGAGATTGGCGCTAGCCTTTCGAAGATTCGAGGTAGAACAAGATTAAATATCAATGGAACCTGAAAAATTTGCCTGAAGAAGAATATGGGATCCTCTAGGGAAAAAGTGATATCAACTCCACTGGGGAAGAATGTATTAACTCTGGGTTAAAATGAAAGGGATGTCAACTCTGGGATGGACATAGGAGATCCACAACTCTGGGTTGTTAAAGGAGAAAGGTCAACTCTGGGTTGAGCAAGATATAATGTCGACTCTGGGTCAAAAAAGAGATAAACGTCAACTCTGGGTTGAGAGGGAAAAGAGAAAAGATAACCGTCAACTCTAGGTTGAGTGGAAAAAAGAAATCAATAAGACATAAACGTCAACTCTGGGTTGAGTGGAAAAAGAAATCAATAAGGCATAACTGTCAACTCTGGGTTGAGTGGGAAAAGGATAATCAATTCTGGATTGAATAAAGGATAACTGTCAACTCTGGGTTAAGAGGGAAATAATAAAAGATAACCGTCAACTCTGGGTTGAGTGGGAAAGGACAATAGATAACCGTCAACTCTGGGTTGAGTGGGAAAGGAAAGAATATAAGACATAACTGTCAACTCTGGGTTGAGTGGGAAAAGGATAATCAATTCTGGATTGAACAAAGCATAACTGTCAACTCTGGGTTGAGTGGGAAAAGGCAAGAGACAACCGTCAACTCTGGGTTAAGAGGGAAATAATAAAAGATAACCGTCAACTCTGGGTTGAGTGGGAAAGGACAATAGATAACCGTCAACTCTGGGTTGAGTGGGAAAAGAAAAGATCAACTCTGGGTTGAATAAAAGATAACCGTCAACTATGGGTTGAGAGGGAAAAGAAACAATAAGAAATAACCGTCAACTCTAGGTTTAGTGGGAGAAGACAAAGGATAACCGTCAACTCTGGGTTGAGTGGGAACGAAAGAAGATAACCGTCAACTCTAGGTTGAGTGGGAAAAGAAACAAGATAATCGTCAACTCTAGGTCGAGTGGGAAAATATAATTAACTCGGGGTTAAAGGATGGAAGGAAAATCAACTCTGGGTTGAACACCAAAACATCAACTCTGGGTTGAAAAAGGGATAACCGTCAACTCTGGGTTGAACACCAAAACACAACTCTGGGTTGAAAAAGGGATAACCGTCAACTCTAGGTTGAGTGGGAAGAGATAATTAACTCGGGGTTAAAAGATGAAAGGAAAATCAACTCTGGGTTGAACACAAAAAACATCAACTCTGGGTTGAAGAGAGATGACCATGATTGACTATGGGAGATGACACCACAATGGTAACTCTGAGTGATCCAGTGGAATATCAATTGATTGCTTGTAGGGACCTCATCTGATGAGTAATTTGGCTTATGCTTCACATGTAATGTTTGATTTATCTAATGCACTTCTGGAGATGCAATGCAATGATTTCTATATGCAGTGTACTGATTGATTGTTAGGGTTTCTGCTTTGTGTGAGGAATAGATTAAGTGGAGTACTGACACTCTGCTTGAGATTCAAGGTGAGGTGGATGCCCCTGCTTTATTGATGATTGGATCATGCGGGTGAAATGATAATGAAAATGCAATGATTATGCATGCTGTATGTATGATTATGAATGAAATGATTGCTTCCGGGATACAAGGAGTGAATGGAGTGTGTCCTTGCGGAAAAGTCATTGCTTGTGAAATCGTTGGTGAAGGTGAGGTGTTTGGCTTGACCCCTCAACACTTGTCTCGATATCTGACACTTGATTGAAGATGAAGAAATGACTCGTTTCTATCTTGCCCCAGCTTGTAAGATCTTTTGAGATGGAATTCTGATGTGCTTGGATCATGGAGATTGGTAATGGTCTGCCCCAGTGTTGATCAAGGAATGGATGCCCCAGATTGAAAGGAACTATTCCACCTAATGGATGTTTCAGATATTTGCTTAGTGGAAGACCAACCTTTGCCTTTGTAAGATTACTCGATGGAATTTCAATGTTGAACTTTCCTCGGTATCAAGTACTTAATTTCATATTAGAGACAATTCTGTTTTGAAAAAGATAATGAGAATGCAATGCATATGTTAATCTCAGAAGAAAAGGTTTTTATTTGTCAAAATGTTGTACTGATACTAACACAAATGACACAGCAACATTAGGAGTCAGTCGGACATGATTTTACAGTTTGTATGCTTTCGGAACGAACCCTGCTTCAATTAGGACTTTTGAGGGTTGTAACGTGGCCGGGTTCACGGTTTAAGAAACAAAGGATAAAGGCTCAAATTCTACTTAACCCACCCCTTCTTCGTGATGTTCTCCAGTCCTACGTTCAGTTAGTTCAACACGAGTGTTCGTCCTTCAGGAAGGATTGTGATGGATGAGGATCCTTTGTGACTTTGATGGAGGTGGCAGCCACCTGTCATACCCTAATTTTTGACCCCCCTGAGATGACATATCTTTAGGATTTTCATCAAGTCAAAGTAAGTACCTAGGACAGCCTAACATTCAATCAAGGGTGTTCAAAGACAAGAAAACTCAGGCAAAGGATCAATCAATAGAGGGATTAGTCTCTAATACAATCATAAGACTCAAAATCCTCATTATTACACCTATGATTGATTAAGACACCCAGTCATCTAAGTACAGGATTACTTAGATCAACAGACTAGGGTTTGGAGCCTATCAAGGACTAAAATCAGGGATCACCTTTGGGAAACCCTAAAAAGCCCCAGGGGATCATTCAAAGACATCAATCATCTACAAATAACTCATATGACAGGATCCACTGGACATTACACCCCAATTCAAAGTCTACAGTCATTATTTTCATATGGTCGACAATTAGGGTTTTTGACCTAATTCACCAGGATGGTTGACTTTTAATCAGGGCATGGATCCAAAACTCAATACATGATTCAAGAATCTCTACTACCTCAATATAATCCATTTACATCATTCATTTGAGGAGAAGATCTTGTTTCTTCACAAAAGCCCAAAAAATTCACTTTGTCAGGAAAAGTCAACTGTGTGGGATCATCATTGACTTTTAAGGTTTTTGGTCAAAAAATGACTTTCAAAGATCAATATCATCAATATATGGATGTCAAAGTCATTTGACCAAAGAAATTCAAAGAAATTCATCAAGGAGCAAAAAGTCGGGAATTAGGGTTTTTGAGGGCATGGTGAGAACTCAAAATTTCACCTACACAACTCAAAAAACTTCCAACATGAAAGTTGTAGATCTTGCAAAATAAAACAACATCTTACAAAGGAACTTTTTTCAAAAGATCAACCATTTAAGGGTTTTGGAGATTTTGAAGTTTTAGGTCATAAACACTTAGAAAATTTTCTAAGTGTTTTAACCTAGTTTTCATCCAACTTTGGGCTCATTTTTCACAAATTTCCCAAATGATTCTGAAGAAGACATAAACTAGTGATTTGAAGTAGATGTTTAGGGCTTTCCAAATTGTGTTCAACCTTCTCCAAATTCAATTTGAGCTAGGAGTTATGCTTGTTCAAAGTTGGCCTCATGAAGTAAAATTATAGGTCATGTGCAAATTGGAACTTTGCAATTTTGTGCATTTTGCTTCACTAATGGATGCTACACGACCCATAACATGTCTGAAACCATGCCATGCATTCATTTTCACCATGCCATAAGAATTGAAGAAGATTCTAAAAACAAGAACATGTGATTATGTAATGATTACTTTTGTGAATTTATGGCAAATTGATGAATCACCCAAGGAATCTTCTCACCAACCAATTAGAGCTCACTTTGCATCTGAATTGTCCCCTAAGATCAGATAGAATCAATGGATAGGGGAGGTGGCTCGAAAATGCAATGATCACACTTGGATATTCTTTGAAATTTCTTCATAGCTAAGAAACCAAACTTGCTTCACTAAGCAAGCTCACTCTCCCAATCAGTACTGAGACATTTGCCTATAAATAGTGGCCTCATTCTCATTCAAAAAAGACACCAAAGCAACCATATTCCTTGCTTTCTCTTTCTCTTCTCATGTTCATTGTTTTTCAAAGTTCTTTGGCAAGAAGAATCGATTTCTTCAAACCAGAGCTTATCTTTGGAAAGTGAGCATTCTAACATCTCAAGGGAGGTCATTTGAGGTGATCCAAGCACCTGGATCACTTCTGTAAGTAGAGGAACACCATTGTTGCTCTCACTTTGGAGCATTTGTAGTTGGAGGTCCATAGAGTGATTCAGGAGGTTTCAAGTCAAGCCAATCATCCAGGCACACTCCTCAGGTCATAGTGAAGCTAACCAGATGGCTGCAGCTCATCTGTAACTCCAAATTCAACAACCTCCATGTTCACTTGAAGCTGAAATCGAGGGAGGTCCATAGAGCAATTCAGGAGGATTCAAGCTCCAATAAGCATTCAGTTAGCATCATTGAGTCTCAAGGAAGCTATTGAGATCATTCATTCAAACCCAGGTGCTCTCAATCATCCTCACGACCTCCATTTTCAGAGGTAAGTTTCTGAACTTCACCTCTTTAATTTAAGCACTCACTGAGTTAAAGCTCGATTCTATCTTGTTTAGCATCATCAGAGGATTGAAAACCCTCTATCATCTTGCATTTATTCATCTTGTTTGTCATTTAATTTCAAATTTAGGGTTTATATGTTCTTAGAGTTTTCTGAGAAATTAGGTAGCTATAGTTCATATAAATAAATGTTAGTTACATATCTGGATTCGTGAGGAAATTTAGAACAAGATTGATGTTTACATCATGTCATTTAGTTGAGAAACCAGAGAGTTAGGATTTTGAAAATCTTTGAGCTCGAGGAAGAAGATGACTATGGCCATGGCGCGCAAAATTTGAATCTGGGGCCAAAGTTTATTTTATTTTGAATGGTATGCGTTCCTTAAACGACTGAACAAACTTGCCCTAGTGGCCTCCCATACGCCCTTAGTCTCATCATGCCTCAAGTCTGGGGTTCGAATCCCCCTCGCCCCAGACTTTTTGATTCTTTTATTTTTCAATGATTTACTAGTTGTTTTGAAACATAACCAAATGAATGCAAGTTACTATCACCACACGCGCGTTGGCTCAGTGGTGTTTGTTTTGAGTGTGTGACCTAGAGGGCGTGGGTTCAAACCCTCCAAGGGCCAAAACTATCTTTTTTAACACACAAATTCTTTCATTTTCTCACAAACTTCACATATTTATTTAACCTATCAAATTAATTTATTTTCACTTCATTTTTCACACACTTATCATTTAATATACCTATTTTGTGAATAATAAAAAAAATCATAAAAATATTATTTATTTCATATATTTTTATTAGGTTTAAAATAGTATGTTTCAAGTGTTTTCTTAAATACTTTAAATACATATATTCATTTTGTTTTAACCTAATCATTTTGTAAATAAAGTTTATGATAAAACCCTAATTGTTTAGGTCTTAATTAAGTAAAAATCTTTATTTTTACTTTGATTAAGTTGACTTTTGTCAATATTCAAAACTGTTTTCAATCTCTAATTAAACGGATGATTAAGGTTTTCAAACAACAAAACCTTGTATCATTCCAAATCATTTTCAAATTGCTTTTACACCAGTACTGTAAAGTACTGGGCCTCTAATAGAGTGTAAGTCCCAAAAACCTTCTCTTCTTAGTTTGTTTTCAAAACTGTATTTTCAAAATCTTCTTTCTGTTTTCAAAACATTCTTCTGGTATTTGAAGGGCATTATTCCCGGTGAAACTCTTCAGATACCTATGTGACCTTTGTCCATCTTCACTTCTTCTGTTTTCAAAAATCATTAACTGTTTATCATATATATATTCAACTGTTATCAACAAAACAACAAAAATTACTGTTGAGGCTCTGTACATACTTCTTCAAAGGCCTCCACTCCATCCAGGTTAGGCTTTACAAGCTTTCAATTTACAGTCTTAATTTAAATTACTGTCAAAATATAAACTGTGCATATATTAGTTTAGAACTACGTTTGAGTATAAACCTTAGGACAGTTAAACTATATATATATATATATATTATAGGAATATGACCTAGGATTGAGAATGTCTTCCCGGTGAAGGCTCTTTCCTAATTAGAGATCTGTAGTTCAAACCCCCAAGATGAATTATTCCCGGTGAAACATCTTGGCAAAAACCTTAGAATCCAAAATAATAGGACACATCCACCCAAAGAGGAATTATTCCCGGTGAAACCTCTTACCCATTTGCTTAGAGCCAAAATAAGTTCAAAACTACATAGCTTTCTCTTGTGCTATAACAAGGACCCTCGATTAGCCTCCTCTTGGGCTTTGTACAAGGACCCACAGGCTTCTTAAAAGCATTTCCAGCTTCCTCTTGAGCTTGTATACAAGGACCCATCAGGTTTCTTATAAACATAGGAACAGGTCTTTAGCCACCTTTTAGCCTACCCTGGTGAGTTTCTTCCAATTTAAACCAGACTTTAAACAAGCTAAGTTTGTCTCAATTTTGCATTGAGTACACCTTTTGGAATGAGAGACATGGACAGTCTCTGTCACCCTTATCTTCATCAATCTTCCTTAGCAGAGTCTAGGATCCATGTTTGATCATCCTCAGCATGTGTCAGCCTTCATCTTGGGCTTTAAACAAGAAGTCTCCATTAGATAATCTTTCTGCCATTCATTCCAACAAAATCCCTGGAAAGGGTTAGCTTCCACACATTCCTTCATTTCAATAAAACCCCTGGAAAGGGTTAGCCTCCAAAGTCAATTAATAAAAAATGTCAAAAAATAAAGATTCATTTCTCTTAGGAGATAATTTCCCCAAAAAGAGTCAAAACCCCTGGAAAGGGTCAGCCTCCAAAAACATGATAAAGTCAGTCTTTTAACAGACAAATTCACCAGCTGAGTCAAAATCCCTGGAAAGGGTTAGCTTCCAAAGAAAAACAGTCTTTTGATAAATAAAACCTCCTCAGTAGAGTCAAAACCAACAAAAATAGTTAGCCTCAACCTTGGGCTTCATACAAGGCACCCAAACAATAAAACTCCCCTGTCAAGAGTCAGCCTCAACCTTGGGCATTGTACAAGGCAGATAATAGAGTCTCCCCAGTGAGTCCTTCATCATTCAGTAGCCACAACCTTGGGCTTTGTACAAGGCAGATAAACCATACTTTCATGTGTCAAAGATTCCTAACACCTAGGATCTTTTCCCCATAGAGTCATCCATACTCAGTTTATTTAAGAATCTGCCACAACCTTGGGCTTTGTACAAGGCAGAAAATAATGTTTTCCCTAGCTAGAGTCAGCCACAACCTTGGGCTTTGTACAAGGCACATAAAATAGAGTCATTCATTCAATTATCCTCAGCAGTCAGCCACAACCTTGGGCTTTGTACAAGGCACATAAAATAGAGTCATTCATTTAATTATCCTCAGCAGTCAGCCACAACCTTGGGCTTTGTACAAGGCACATAAATAGAGTCTCCCTAAGTAGAGTCAGCCTCAATTCTGGGCTTTGTAAAGAACACAAAAATATCATGTAATTAATCCCCAGTGGAGTCATCTCCCAGAGTCAATAATTAATAAATCAATCAAAAAGCCTCAAGCTTGGGCCTCATACAAGCCAACTAAAGTCAAATCTTTTATACAGTAGATAGACATAGCTTATCTCTATAGGGAGATATTTTTACTACTCTACCACATTCAAACAAACAAACATTTCAATCTCAAATTTCAATCAAAGTCTCCCGTTTAGGACTCTGAAAGACATGCTCTGGCACATCCCCAGACTTGTACACTTTCCCTAATTTGGACGAGCATCTTTCTTTCATTTAAGAGGCATCTGACTGGCATACGTGCACACACAAGTAAGGTCCCCCTCTTGAATGAAATGAATTCAGTTATTCTGTCACTCCTTAAAATGTTTGTGGTAGAATAGTACAAATACCTCTCTGTAGAGATAATTTCATGTCTCTTTACTGTAAACAGAGATTTAATTCCAAGCTTCAACCTTGAGCTTCAAGCAAGGCACCAAAAACATTAATTTCCCTAGTTAGTTCCCCGAACTACATTAAGCTCTGACTTCCACTAGGGATATGTAGGCATGAGGTTCACAAGGAATCTCAGCGAGCTAATAAAATACCAAAAATAGTCAGTCTGTCTGTTTGTCTGTCTTTTCAAATCAATTCAATTCCTTCTCCTAACACAAAGGAGAAACTTTCCCAATCTTTAGCAATAAACACAATCACAAATGACACAGAGAAGGTTCCTGTAGAGTACTACAGATATGTAGGGTGTTTAAACACTTCCCTATGTATAACCGACCTCCCGGACTCCAGAATTTCTAGTCTAGGTGAAATCCCCACACTTAGCAAACTCCTAGGGTTTAGTTGAGATCTTTTTTCCCCTTTCCTACTCGTAGGACAAATAAGAAAGTTCGTGTGATATCGTAGGAAGAACTGAAATAAAATTCATCCCACCACGGGCGCATTCTCCTTCCAAATTTCGCGTGAAGGGTTTAGCGTGCCGTCCTCCCAAGTGAAACGGGGAGGTAAAAGAAAACGACACCACAGAAAAATGGCGACTCTGCTGGGGATATAAGTGTTAAAAACCTTGGTTTTTCATCCAAACCAATGGTTGACCTGTTGCTGGTCCAGCCCCAATGAGGAATTAGGGATGCCAAATTCCCCCTCAAACAAGAGAGGTCCTGCCTAACCTCTGTGTCATTTCATGTGTTTGCTGCATTTATATTTGTTTATTTTGTTTATTCTGTATCGGGAAAGGGCTTGATTCCCCCTTGTGGTGAGAAATCCTATACCCGGATTTGAGTGCAACATAAGATAGGATGGAGGATGTCTTCCCGGTGAAGGCCCTCTAATCTTGGTTTCCAAGTCTACTCTTGGGATTTGCCTGGCTGGTTGTGATTAACTGCGCCACTGCATTCCGAGACTGATTTGTACCAGGAGGACCTAGAAACACATTAACCCCACTTAAAGCCTTTTTTAGGACGTAGAGCGGTGATTACGGAAGTAATTGTCACGCAGATACTACACTCGGAGAAAACTCTCTTATAGATACCAATCAACGTATCTTTAAGGTTGAGCAAAAACTCTGAGACCCCTAGAACCCGTTCTACAGGTACAAAAATCCTTAACCTTAGTTTACCATTGGGGCGGGGATTGCGTTTTGACTTCATGACCACTATACCCTTCAACGCCATGTTTGTTTAAAACTCTTGTGTGTGCATTCATGCATTCATGCATCATTCATTAATAAACAACTAAAAACAAAAAAGAGTCTTTTTTCGAGTCGTTTTTCAAGGAAACTAAATAACGAACGTTTTGAACTTCATAGAAAGAGAGAAACGGAGAAAGGAATTAAGGATCTATATTATGGATTACGGAAGAAAGAGAGCTAGGAAATACACCTTCAAGATCCCCCAGGTCGAGGAACTGGGAAAGCTCGGAAAACTGGTGGTCAACCCCCAGGCTTTCAAGGAGAAGTATGGAAAACTTCTGCCTTTGTTCAATACCAACATGGTGGATGGGATCCTTCCCACCTTGGTACAGTTTTACGATCCAACGTACCACTGCTTCACCTTTCCAGATTATCAGCTCATGCCTACGTTAGAGGAGTACTCTCGTCTGATTGGAATACCCGTGTACGCGCAAGATCCGTACTCCGGTTTGGAAAAGAATCCTGACGACATTATCATTGCTGCAACTACTCCTTTGAACGTAGTCGACATCAGAACTCATATGGTGAGTAGAGGAGGAATTCAAGGATTGCCCTCCAAATTCCTGTTTGATCAAGCTCGGTACTTCGTCAGCATCCAAGATATGAGCGCTTTTGAGGAAATCTTGGCTTTGCTTATCTACGGATTGTTTTTGTTCCCTAACATTAACGATTTCGTCGACATCAACGCAATTAAGATCTTCTTGATTGGAAATCCAGTTCCAACCTTGCTTGCGGATGCTTATCACTCTGTGCATTCAAGAAACCTGCAGCGAGGAGGATTAATCACATGCTGCGTACCGTTGTTATACGAATGGTTCGTTTCACACCTGCCAAAGTCTAGCACTTTCTGGAATATGAGGGATGGCCTTTACTGGTCACAGAAAATCATGTCTCTCACTCATACAGACATTGATTGGTGTAGTCCTGACAACGACGAAACCAAGATCATCTTCAGTTGTGGGAATTTTCCCAACATACCCCTTATTGGAACTAAGGGGGGAATCAGTTACAATCCAGTTTTAGCCCGTCGTCAATACGGCTATCCCATGAAAAATATACCAAGTAACATCCAATTGGAGGGTCTGTTCTTCAAGAACATCGACGATCATGGCAACATGTTGAAGAAGGAAATTGTCCAAGCCTGGCGTCTTGTTCACAGCAAAGGGAGAAGATTGTTAGGAAAACATCTTTGCATCTCCCTGAATCCTTACCTACAATGGGTACGCGTCAGAGCATTCAAGCTCAGGATGCCATATCAACATCAAGAACCTATTCCCCTAAGGGAACCAATTTACCTTTTCTCCACCGATGTTGAAAAACTGCAAGCGGCATTAAACAAGGTATGCCAAGAAAGGAATGCTTGGAGGAACAAGTATCGAATTGTCAACACGGAAAATGTTGAAATTCAGAACATCCTAAGAAGGAAGGATGAGTTACTTGAAGTACTCGATCGACAAGTGACACAAACGTCACTTTCTCATCATATCCCTCCTGCTTCCTGGATCATCGATCAGCTCACGTCAGAGAACGCTCAGCTCAAGAAACAGAAGAAGATGTTAGAACGTGAAGTCGGCTCTTCACCAAAGTTTTAGAGTCCTTTCTCTCAGTTTCTCTGTATTTCCCTTTTTCAAAGTGTGTAAAAAACAGCGTTTTCGCTTAATTAATAAAAGTTTGATGTTTCATAACGTAATTATGGTGTTTCCTTGAAAAATAATAACTTAAATTGCATATCATTCATCGCTTTAGTCGTACGCACTGACACGAGAATTGTCGCGGATCTAATAGTCACTTTCCTTTCTCCAGAAAGAGAGGGGGAGAAGGAGGTGAACCAAGACTTTCAAGCTGTCTCATCCATACAACACTCGTTCAAGTCGCAAGAAAAGAATGGAAGACTTTGAGCAAGAGAATGAAGAACTCAGAGAAGAGATTAATACTCTCAAAGGTACTATTGAAAGACTCAATAGTATGGTAGAAGCCCTGGTAGTTGCGCAGAATCGACCAACGCCAGAAAAACCGCAAAGGACTGTGGTTTCCGAGATTGTTTCTACTCCTATTCCTCAGTATACCATGCCGCCTGATCGACCTTGGGGCATGCCGTATAACTTTACTCCAGAAGGGTACATACCTCCAGCTTCTGAAGCTCCAAAAGTCACCATGGATATGCGTCCACCGGAGGGTTACAAACCTCTGGAAATTGAAGTTCCAAGAGCAACGGCAATGGGTTTCGCACAACAGAATGCTGAGATACCAAGATCTGCTGTCATGGCTTCTCCACGACCGATTATGCATACTTTTCCCCCGCAGGGCGGACAAGTATATCATCACGCTCCAAGTGAGGATGCTGGCGTGTATGAAAGATTGGACGAGTTCCAAGAACAGTTTCTGCAAATGCTGAAGGAACTCAAGACTCTCCGAGGACAAGATCTATTTGGAAAGAATGCTGCAGACCTCT